>NW_022995747.1:6965340-7565340 GCF_900245975.1 Drosophila guanche | reverse complement strand
ACCAGCCAGGAAAATTATCAAGGAGAAGTCAAGCATAGGATTTCTACGTTTCAACTTTTGTGCGGACCAGAAGCAGCATCAGCAGCAGAAGTAAGAACGACAGCCCACAAATCGTCTACACATTGATGTGCGATTTGAGCGTGTGAATGTTGGCAGCCCTGGAGCCCTGCCTCGGTGGTTTAGCCTGTACTAGGTGAGTACTCCCTCGCCCACTAGAACAACTCACATACACACACACACACCTGAAACCGCAACACCTCAAAACCGCCAAGAAAAAACCATACACTTTCCCATTTGACGCACACACACACGCCACCCTGAAGAAAGCGAATATGAGAACGGAGGGCACAAACACAATCACAACCACAAGAACGACAACCGCAACTAGAACCAGAATCAGAGCCAGTGCCAGTGGCAGAGGGAGAGGCAGAACCACAACGACAACATCAAGGGGTCTAATTGGAAACGAGATATACAGAGCAATCCATCAGACATGGCCTGGTGTCCAAATTGTCACGAACTGCCACCGTTCTATCCGCCCATCTCGCCAAAGGTAAAGCCCTCGATGTCTTACGTGTATGAAATATCATCCATCGCTAGCCAGAACTATCGAATCGAGTCATAAAGATCACATTGTCAGCAGCGCTATGGCCAATCAATCAATCAGTCAAACAATCCACTTCATGATGTGTAATTTGCATTGCAATAGAATAGATTCAATTATTGATTAGATTAAAACTTAGCAAGTGTAATTTATAGGGTATACTGGGTGGTATACTGCCAGCCATTTATAAGAAAGTCCCAAAAAATTCCTAGACCTCTCCTATGGCACATTAAGAGCCGCCCCTTTTGCTCTGCCACAAATTCAGTTCGTATCGAATTCGTTTCGCTTCATTTAATAAATGGGATTTCCATCACTTGACCCTCACCATACCCCCAACTGGTGCTACCAACATTCCTAATGGCTCTCGTGACCTTTGAGAATGTAGCACAAAGAACAAATACACCCACGCATACACATAAACATTCGACCAAGTGCAGCGCTTTAAGCCCTCTGGCCTTGAGGGCCACCGACCAAATGGTGCTGGCTGTCGCTGTCCGAATCAACGGCCACAATCAGCGGACCAAGTGCTGGCCATAAATTGCTCAGAAAGTCGAAGGGTATTTGTCAGGTTCGTCAGTTGTCAGCTCCCTGTCTGGTCACCCGTGGTACTGTCCCTGTCTGTGGCTGTATCTTTGTCTCTGTCTTTGTCTTTTCATTCCTTCTGTTTGTTTGGTTTGCACAGCGCTGGACTTTGACGGACATGCGTCTAGATAGGTACTACGAGTATATCTGCTCAGCAGGGGCTCTCCCACGCTCCCAAAATCGATAGTTCGCAATGTAAATTATTATCAAGCGGGCACAGCTGCCGTGTGACTTCATCCGCTAGATTGCTGTGGCCGGTCTACCCCACATTTAGCCCTCCGCTGAGTGACAGCCAAATCGGCCGGTGGGGTTCACGTTCACTCTGGCGGCATAATTCATATCGCTCGCTATCTTTGCTCCTATTCATTAGTCGCAGCTGCTTTCTTGCGCTGGTTTCTGCTGACTAAGCACAGTATCTTAAGACCAGTTAAGGCGCCACGACCAAGTTCCATTCCCGCCCAGAACAACCCATTTCCCACGTCCAAGTCCCCAGACAACTATAAATAATTGAATCAAAACCATCAGTATGCATTTTGGACTGACTCGATGAAGGTTCTTTGAATTAACCCATACAGAAACAGGCAAGCCATATTTAAACTTTGATTAAATGGTTTAAGGACAAGCAAAAATGTCTTAAAAGTGTTCAAGTGACAATTTCTATACCAAAGTTTCAATCCAATTTATTGTGTGCATTTAATTAGTTTCTCATCACCGAACCATAACCCATGAAAGTTCCCAAAGGATTGCAGTTTGAATAACCTTCACTTATGGCTTCTATATCATGCAAATGCAATTTAATTACTGATTCAACATTTTCCTGGGTGGGAGCTACACACCTTAACAGTCTGAATTTTCTAGTTATTCTCGATGCACACAACTTCAAGGTGAATGGCTGCTTAAAACGAGTGAAACACCATTTAATTGAATAACAATTTTACAACTTTGCTATTTTTAATTGCGTAGATGCAATGAAGCGTAGAACCTAACCGCCCAAGCATCGCATCGCAAATAAAAATGTTTAAAATGAGAGAAAAGCATGAAGTGAAAACTAAAAATAAAATGCATGCCGCTGGCCTTTGATAGGGAGGTGGGGCATTAGGGCCAAGGGATGATGATGATGAAGATGCGCAATTATGGCCAGTGGAAATAGTGGCATGTGCAAACAAAAACTGGGCCAACTTGTTACCACGGCTGCCAGCCGCCCCCGCAGGAAATGGCAAACAAAGCGCGTAAATTATGAAACGACAGCTAACTGGCGACATGGCGTGACTAGCTCAAGTTAAATGTGGCAGTAACGTTAACGTTAACGCTCAGGTTAACCTAGTCCACGCTTGCACCCTCTTCTTTTCCTTGCCTCTTTCCTCCCCCATCACTCATTAGGACCTCGGCCAGGCCGAGCGCTGCCCGGGGCCCGTCAGGTCACACAGAAAGGAATGCAAAAAGAACACGAAAATATGAGGCAAGAGACACACAACAAAAGAAGAGAGAAAATAAAACAAAAATGTATAGAAAAGAACTCATAATTTATTTATATATACTCTTATTCGGCCTGCCTGCCGTTGTTGTTTTTGCTGTAACAATAATTCATTGTAGAAAACTCTCACATACACACACACTTACACAGAGACACACGCTAACATGGGAACAGGTCTATAATATGCGGACATGCCCTCGCCAAGGGTATTCCCAACTTTTATAACAAGTTGGAACATGCACATCCCGTATTCCCTTTGGGGTGCTCCGCTTCAAGAAACTTTGAAAGAACTCGAAGGAAAAACTTTAGACCTAAGATCGAGTTCTGTCCATTTAAAGTTATAATTGAAAAAAGTAAGCTCCCTATATTAAGAGATAAAGATCTCTGTGGGTTCTTACCCTACTTCCTTCCATTTCAAATATTAAAGCCTTTCTTCACTTAAAATTAATGCCGGAAAATCCTTTCGTAGTATATCTGCAAACATGTTGAGCCTTAAGATAACTTTACGGTTCCTTCTTCTATTGGGGAACTGAATAATTTGATCAACCTTTAAAGCCCTCCGATCATCGCCATCGAAAGTAAATCCTAGTTAGGGTATATCCGCTTCATTCCAATGAATATCTAATTCAATTTTCTTTGTCTTCGCGTTGCCTTTTAATTAAATTCAAGTTTGTCGCCTGCGCTGACACTTTTCGCGGTCAGCCACCGAGACGCACACGACCAGAGAGCGGGAGACCCACACATCCAGAGAACTAAAGAAAGAGAGAGAGAGAGAGAGTAAATATGAGAGTGCAGGCCTGTGAGCCCGTGCCGCCAGGAGATAGCAAAGAGCTCCGCAATCGTTGGCCCCGTCGGCAGGGCAATTGGAAAACGCGCCTCGCCGTTCAGTTGGTGGACGCCAGTTGTGCGGTTCGCTCGGTGTCTCCTTTTTCCTATTCGATACGAAGCAATTTGCGTGCGTGCCGCGTCGTGTGTGACAACTACATATGTATATGTAGTATCCAAATACATAATATATACGAAATTTATTTACACATATACGAAAGTATATAGAGTGAATCAGTGAGTGCGTTGGCCTCTGTCTGAGAGTTTTCTGGCCATAAATTAATGTTTAATGCGAATGTGAATGCAGGCCACGCAGTTTCCTTTCAACCAGTCCATATGTAGTTAGATCTGATACAAAATAATACAAATATCAGTGCGATGCCCACCAAGTGGATGGGTGACCTTTGCCTTTGCCCAGTGCCCAACTACCAAGAGACCAAGTTCCCAGTGTTATGAGAACTTTTGTCGTCTATCGTGTCGCCGCCTGTGCCGTGCATGCGTCGGAGTAGATCACTTTAAAAATAACAGATTTGTTTGATGCTATTTATAAAAGTCGTGCCAAGTTTTCGTTCCGTTTCATTTTGTGTTGTAGCTTTCGGATTTTGTCTCTCGGATTTTTGATTTTGGTGTCGTCATTCCCCAAACTTGATGTCTCTTGTATGCACTTGAAAGCCAACTGAATATATCGCAATAATATTGTAAAATATAATATCATATCTGTGTGAAACCGTTTCGGTCGCAATGTAAGCAGCAAAAATGGCAACGGATTTAATCGGCACAAATTTCAGCAGCACATTGACAAATGTAAGAAACGATGCACGGATTCTTTTTTGGGAGGGAAAATATACTTAAGACCTTTATATAAAAATTAATTTCTTGGCCGGGCACATTTTTGTTTACACTTTTGAGCGTGGCCAAGTAGAGAACTACACATTTATATATTATACTACATACTACATACCCAAATGATTTGAAATGTCAGGCGTATGACGTAAAGAATACCACCGCCAGTTATTGTATTGATTTATGCTAAATTTATTCAACTAATTGCCAGCCAATCGAGACTAATTGGTTCCGTTGTGTGTGTTTTTCAGGGGATGTCGGGGTGTGATCAAAGCACTGTCGAATCATTGGCCGATGATCCAACAGATTCACCATTCGATGCCGATGATTGTCTCAAAGTTCGCAAGTACTGGTGCTTTCTGCTGTCCAGCATCTTTACATTCCTTGCTGGCCTGCTCATTGTGCTGCTATGGCGGGCATTCGCATTCATCTGCTGCCGCAAGGAGCCCGATCTGGGACCCAACGATCCCAAGCAGAAGGAGCAGAAGGCGTCCCGCAACAAACAGGAGTTCGAGGGCACCTTTATGACAGAAGCAAAAGACTGGGCTGGAGAGCTTATCTCGGGTCAAACAACAACTGGT
Source organism: Drosophila guanche (assembly GCF_900245975.1). Taxonomy (NCBI): domain Eukaryota; kingdom Metazoa; phylum Arthropoda; class Insecta; order Diptera; family Drosophilidae; genus Drosophila; species Drosophila guanche. The sequence goes on along the minus strand of NW_022995747.1, from coordinate 7,560,431 downwards.
CGAATTTTGGTAAGTACACATACTTAAGCACCCATTTTTACAGCCAACTTTACCCCACCCCGCCCATCGCCCGTTGCGATTCATCATTTATGAATTTCATTTTCATTTGGGAACCACTCGACCACATCTGGTCGCATTGCTAAGCACTTTGGCCTGGTCTACTCGTACATTATAGCTGCTGAATTATTCAGAGATCTGCCATTATTGTTGGCCATAGCCACACAATATTGATGTTGACGTGTCCTTGTCCATGGCTGCAGCTGGCGTAAGTTTACCGAGTGCCATCTTACACTGCACTTCGTAAAAGTTCTCCCAGCATAGCGTCACCCCCTCCCCATCAGGCGACCACTTGGGATGTGGACGACTTGCGTGTATAAATATTTGGGGGCACAATTCGTGTCGACAGCGGAAGCAGCAAAGTAAATGTGCCATTTCCATGTACAATAAATACATGAACACGAATTGACTCTAGGGAGAGAGAGAAAGAGAGCCTCGCCTACATTGCCCGCCTTCCCAGAAGTTAACTTCAATTATTTTTTCTTACGAAACGGCGATTCAAATCAGTTGTTTGCTCAAATATTACGCATACACCTTGGTGTACCGCCCATCTATTAACTGGTATTAGCTAATTGGTCTAGCAGTCTGAAGAGCTATTTAGTGGGGTCTTATTGAGCATTGAAAATAATGCATATGATAAGAATTCGTTTTTAAATAGCCGACACTCTAATCGTAAGCGTATGTTTGTGAATATTTGCATTCGATGTGGCAGCATGTATGTAAATCGTACCCTTACCAGCCATCGGGTAGGGAATGTCTATCGCTTGTCAACACAAAATCCACCCAGTTGTAGTTCCATTTTAAATGACAAACCCAATTCAGGGACACCAGATGTAGCCCAGAAAATTTCTTTGTCTGGCCGATTGCATGGGGTTAAATGTCGAACTTCCATCCTTGGACCATCGCTGGAGTCCACGTGCTATCATTGCGAGACAGTTCAATGCTGCTTCTTGACAGAGGACGGCCACCACAATTGCACAGCAGGCGAGGCGGGGAGTACAACTACAAGTACGAGTATTACCATGCTAACGCCACCCGCGGCGATGAGTTTCTGGTTCTGTGTCTGGCACATACTGCGAATATCTATAGTTCTGCTGGGAAACTTTCAGCTAATAACGGGAAGTGGGCCCAAAGAATAATGTACGAGTATATATGCAGATGTGCGAGGATTGTGGGGAGGGTGAGGGTGAAGGTGGTGCCATAGGAGCCACAACAAATAACAGTAAATAATATGGCAAATGTGAGGATAGCGGCTGGTTAGGCAGGAAATGCCTGAAAGGCTCACTCCCTCCCTTCAAAGAGAAAATCGATGGAACAGCGGCGCACATTTCGACATTCTCTCTCCATACTGCCTGAGGTAGCGGAAAGGTTGAAGGTGGAGTGGGTTTCAAATAGATTATTGTGGGGTGTGCTGGGAGATTGTGAATGTTTATTACCGGGCCTATTCGGTGGGTTTCTGTGTGGCAACCAATTGCCTCTGCTGTTTGGCAGACACCGTCAAACGTTTCATTTCGTTTCGTTTCGGTTTCGTTCGGTTTTGGGGGCTGCAGCTGTTACCCCCCATTTGTGTGGCGCCCTTTTCTGTGGTGCCTCATCCTGATGGTAATCGCTGTTGTTGGTTGGTGTTGCTGTATTAGCTGTTGTTATTGTGGCTGGTAAAATATATGGCTTGCCATTTGGATATTACACTATTCGTGCCTGCTGCTGCTCCTTTTCTTTCTTTTACTTTCTCCACTTTCACTAAAAATATCTGCAAATGCCAACAATTGTCACGTTGTACTTTGATTTCATGGAACTATCTGCTAAAGTTCTCTCCCTAAACAGCCACAGAAGCCCTGCTGCATACACTAATTGGCTTTACAATTCTCGTCGCTACTCCAATGCGGAAGTCGGTAGGAAAAGCGTTAAGCCTCTGGCATTATGGCAGCAGGGATTGTATTTGGTCACGCCATAGATTTAAAGTAAACACCGCCTGTAGAGAAATTAAGTTTTGAAGTGTTTCCCGCCGGCAGTGGAGGCCATTAAACTGCTTCCGTGGATGGCTCTTAAAGTGATGGCTATATTTGAAAGAACAAATGCTCCGAATCACATCGAAAACTGCTCGAACAACGTACAATAAATCAAATCGAGAATTTTGAGAGCCATACACGTGTTCACTCGCTGTGTGACCCACATTTGGAGTTCGCGTTGATGCAATTTGATGGCAGCAGGCCTTAAGTGCTTTTCTTTTTGCCTGTTCGACCTCTTTGTCTCCATCTGGTCTCTGTGTGATTGACCCAGTTTTCACGCCCAGTAGACGTACTTTATGAGCCTCAGAGGATGACGAGGATTGGGTCCAAAGACGTCAGACAATGTTGTCGTCATCTTGTCCGCCTTTTGTCTTGGGTCATCTGCCATCTGTGCTTGCTCCTAGTCCAACTTCATGACGTCAACTATCTGGAAAAGTTAATTTTCATTAGGTTTCAGTTCCACGGCGATTAACAGGGACTAATGAAAATGTCAGTTGTCTCGGCACCACATGACGTTTACGCAATCCTTAAGCTAGGTTACAAGTTTTTACGCTCTACTTGAAAATTCTCGTCTGGTTTTTGATATTAGCAAAGTTTCTCTTACGTGAGTAAGCTTGTGTTGCCAAAAACTTTATTGCGCAACTAACAATTTTCTGAGGAGTGAATAAGTTTGCATTTGCTTGGGAGTGTAATTTGCATAAGAAACAACAGGCAGAAGCGGTTGAATAATGAGTAATCAGATCCCGAGCCGAGACATTTCAATTTATGGCCCTAAATAAATGGCTTGCGTGCCGGGTCGGTCCCTTGCCAAATTTAGTTTTGCTGCCTTCTACATGCCGCTTGCTTTCGATTATCCCAGTAATTACGAAACGATAGCACCAACAATTAGAATTACATTGACATTGTGTACTATATAGGAATTACATATAGCATATAAATAGTTTGCTTAGGAACGGGGAGGCCTAAAGTGTATCCGGCTGAAGTTGAACTACCTCAGTTGGCCTCTATAAAAAGGTTTCTTGGCAAGCAGCTCTGACATTTAACTGGTGTGTTGCTGTCTCCTCTACATTCTACATACATATAGCCATGCGCATCCGAAATTACCTTGTAAAACTTTCATGACTACCGCAGATTTATCAGCGGGGTGCCTCGACTAATTGCCGCTGCCCGGACGCTGCCTTGTCCCCATGAATCAAATGATCCGTGGTCGTGGTCCGGCTTTGGCTGCAGGGCCCCGAAGCCGGTGCCAAAGTGTGCAATTAAAAATGCACATTACTGCGGTATCCTCTGGCTCTCCCTCTTCCCCTCTCTTTAGGGGCAATATCCGCTTTCCCTCGATTTCCATTTCCTGTTTCTTCCTCTGAGAGATTTCCTTTGGGACGGGGCAGCAGGGCAGCAAGTTCAATGTAGCGTTCGACTGTGGTTGTCATCTGACAAGGCCGTGATTTATGGAACTGAATGGGCTGTAGCTGCTATAGAGGGATGAGCATGGGCGCTTGTGTAAAGTATTATTCGGCCATATGCCAGAAGAGCCGCAGCCCATTACGAAATAAAGTTCATCTTTGTGAGAGCATATCAATGTCATATTTTAATGCTGTCTATAATGATTTTACCATATCATTATCTCTTTTTCAGGTCGTACTCGTATTTATACTCAGCATTGCATCCCTCATTATATACTTTGTTGATGCATCTAGCGAAGAAGTCGAAAGATGCCAAAAGTGGAGTAACAACATTACTCAACAGATCGATCTCGCATTCAATATATTTTTTATGGTTTACTTTTTTATACGAGTAAGTTGCACATGGCCTCAAACAATAGACAGACAAACACTGACACACACTTACAGCGCCGAGCCACACAGAGTTGATTTTACCGATTATTTTAAATCGATTGGCTGGAGCGATGATTATTTGTGGTTATGATTTATGCTATACAAATTCTTACAAATTCTTGTGTTCTTTTCAATCTGACAATCTTTTTACAGTTCATAGCGGCGTCCGATAAGCTTTGGTTTATGTTAGAAATGTACAGTTTTGTAGATTATTTTACAATACCCCCGTCCTTCGTATCAATATATTTAGATCGAACATGGATCGGTAAGCGAAACAAATCCCTATTAAATTACCCTAATTCAAGGAAATTCCAAAAATGTTATATGCATACAAATCTGAGCTGATTGGGTTAACATACAAATATGAATATGAATTTGAATCTATTTCCTGTGTATATCCACACCCTTTTCCCGTACACAAAACACATCTGAAAAACTGATACACACACATATACACAAACACAAGCCAACACCCGGGTCCTGATCGATTTGTATGCATGCAATGTGCCTTACTCTACGCCATCCATCAACATTTATATATGCATATGCGTATAAAAATTATGTATTACCATGAACAGGTCTTCGATTTCTTCGAGCGCTACGTCTCATGACTGTTCCAGATATTTTACAATATTTAAACGTACTAAAAACATCGAGCTCCATACGCTTGGCTCAACTAGTATCAATTTTTATATCCGTGTGGTTAACAGCAGCGGGCATTATACATCTGGTATGTAGAAACACAAAAAATATCACCTACTTATGATTAAACACAAACTCACGCACACTCTGGACCAGCTGTTCCCTTGTCTATGCCTCTGTGACCGGATTGCAACGTGTGCCAAGAGCCAGTCATCATTATTAACATATTAAAAGGCCACATTTCATCCGGTTACAGAGTCTGGAACGAGGGCACGCCTGATCCTATACTGATCGTACATATCTAGGCGTATATATAGAGAGTGTCCAATGTAGTAGAGAAAATCGCTGATGCGGTGGATAATGGCATTTGCATTTACTTAAAATTTAGCTGGAGAACTCTGGCGATCCGCTGGATTTTAATAATGCTCATCGTTTATCGTATTGGACCTGTGTCTATTTCCTAATTGTGACCATGTCAACGGTAGGATATGGTGACGTTTACTGTGAGACTGTCCTGGGAAGAACATTTCTCGTGTTCTTTCTGCTCGTCGGCTTGGTAAGTTTCCCCTGCACTACAAATATTTTAAGAACAAAAAATATATTTATCTTTAACACACACCAGATATACCGAAATGAAATCTAAGCTTTATTTTAGTTGAATATACATACCTAGATGAATATCTCCTATACACGTACAGATATGCATATGTATAGAAAACGTTTTTCTCTCTCCCTCTGAAAATCTCTCTGCCTCGATGCCCATTGATTTTAAGTTTAGGCCAAGCCACAGCGGGCTTGGAAGTGCTTAAGTGTGTGAATGATGTATGTTTTGGTTGCCGCCTTATCTACTACTAGTAGATACTACTAGTACAGTTTTGCTCAAGAACCATAGTTGAGTTGAATAGCCAAAACAGTACAGTCCAGTAATCCAGCAATCCAGTATCAAATATGCAGTACTTGTAGCCAGAGTGTAGCACTCTCGATACTCAATACTCCATACTGAATTCGAAACTCTGTTAGCCGTAATTATTTTAGCGTACCGTACCCCTTCGTTGAGCTCCCTTCTCTCTTACATAACAATAGCCTTAATATATACTCAATACTCGTACATTTGTTAATTGCATTCAAAAACTTTATGTATGTATGTACATTGTACATCTATGTACATGTACTTGAGTACATGCCACGTTACTGTAAATACATAGAACGACTTAATACTCGTAAGCTGCACCAAGTTTTGAATTATTAAAGTTTATTTGAGACCTTTGCGACTCAGTTCCATATTTACATTCAGTTCATCCTTCTCCAGTTTTGTTAGCTTACCTCATCACCCAAGCTTACCGCGTTTACTCTGCCTTACGACCACGACCACCAGTCACACCTCAAATACTACTCTTACACTGCCACACAGAGCCACACCCAGACATGGTATCTGAAACATCCGAAAGATACAGGAGCGCCCTTGGCCGGTGTGGCAACTGGTGCCCGTTCATTCTCACGCAGCCCATTCGATACTCGTACTCGTACTCTCCCCCCATGTTCGATCATTTTTGCATGCAGTTTAATTATCACCTTTTAAGTTGAATCTTTCGATTTGCCTTTGGTTTTTGTAATGGAAAACTCGTAGACACCGAAAACCGAAACATCAGACACACACACAATGACACTGTCAAGGATTAGGGTCTGGTTAGGGTCCTGTCGGTTAGCCCAGAATACCAGAATACCAAAATACCGCAATATTTATACATACATACATACATAAATACATCAATATACCAATGCAATGTTATTTCCAAAGGTTAATGTTTTTTGCATGCTTTAATGCTGGCTGCCGCATATTCCATCTGTTAATCCAAAATCAGTTTAAAAACCAAAGCAAAACAAAACCAACCGAAATCGAAACGCTTCTAGGTCTAATTCCAACCTACCAATTAGCTATCCTTTCGGTGTGAATGTCCCGCCGACCTGACTTCGTACCTACCCACTGTTAAGGGATCCGCTTTGTTTTTTTTGTGTGTATTCGTATAACTGCAAGTACTCGAAATATAATGCTAACAATAAGACTAAACCTAAGACACATCCACAACAACATCTATATAACCTAGTACATATGTATATTTTTTGCTGATCAAAAACTGAACAATTGATTTTTGTTAATCTCGTGTACGATGGAATATTTTAGGCAATGTTTGCCAGCAGTATACCGGAGATAATTGAACTCGTCGGTAGTGGCAATAAGTATGGCGGTGAACTGAAAAGAGAACACGGAAAGAGGTAGTCTATAACAACCATAACGCAATATCAAAAAATTATAAACGCATTCTTTGTGAAAAAAACACCCAGCAACATTTTCAATATAATCCACAAAAAAATGATAAATTAAAAACAAACTTAAAGTATAACCTATGAAAGAATATAACATATATATATAGGGATAAATAAGCTTAGGAGTGATATGCATACGCAGATCGTTGAGGAGGTCCTTCAGATATGATGAGCTCTACGCTAGGTTTGCTTGAACCACAAACAAAAACCTTCGCATAAAACACACTCTTTGAGTACTCACACTCGTATTTGAGAAGCTTTAATTAGCTATTAGAGTAATTCCAATGTTAATAACTATTGATTAGAATCGATAAATTACAATATATAGTCTGTTACCCTCTAAATTTGTTTCCCTAATTTCATTTATCAACTGAATTTGAATCTCTAAGACTCGCATACACAGTTGACTTACCCGCATCAAAAAGTAGTTTCAGCCGACTCTAAAGTCGTCCGTTTCTCTAAGTAACTGTTTTATTTCTTTGATAAATAAGTATTCCGAAAAACCAAAACAAAAAAAAAACAACATGACATTTGATAAATCATCAAACAAGTAATAAAAGTAAAGTACAATATTAAAATTTCGATTTTTTATATTATTTGTATTTTATCTTTCTGATTGAGTGAACTATTTTTGGATACATTTTTGATTTGACTCGCAGTCAGAGGCTGTCCGGAAGAGTCGTATACACATAGATCTGTATATGTATATGCCATTAAAGATTTTAATGTCCTATTCACTTAGGTTTTGTTTTCTCATTACCGTTTATCGTTTATTGGTTTATGTTTTCCGTTTCCTCTGGTATTAATTGTGTTTCTCTTTGATTTATTTGGTTTGGTTAAACATTTTTATTGAACACTTTATATCAAAGCGTTTTTGTTTATGTTTTTCTTTATGATTTTTATTTTGATTTTTGTTTTTTCGTTTTATCTACATATTCAGATTTGAGATACCTATCGTTTTACACTTTATACTTTGCCATGCTTTAAACGTTCCGTATTAACACCAGAACTATGATACCAGATATGCGTTTATCAATTTGCAATAGTTCAAGGTTCATACTCGTATATATTTCTTTCGATATCTTAAAGCAACTATTTAGGCGCATTGTTGTAACACATCCCACACACACACATGTACACATGGTTAAGTATATATATTTATATATATGCCACACACATACAGACACACTCACGTCCCCCAACTATAGCATCGGTCACGCATTGCCAAAAATGTAATTAAAAATCCGTTTCTCGTATCTAAAGTCGTAACACGTAACTTTCATTTCTTTTTTTGAAGAGAGCAAATTCAAGCTTCAAATTTTGCCATATTTTTCTATTCATATTTCCTTTTAATTCTTTTTGAATAATCAATCGTTTTGTCAGCCTCACTGATCCATAAATAGTTGAAAAGCTCACCATTCAAACAAGGGACATTTTCTTAAGGAGTTTGTCTTTGAAATTCGGGGAACCGAAGTTTTGTTATTCCTCAACCTTATTAACTCATTCAATCCAATCCAGCTGAAAGCGTAATCCCAAAAATCATAGTAACATGTATTTAGGATTGTATAAAGTACGGCATCTCGCATAGCGTTAAAGTTCGATTTTAACTATAGAGCGCACTACTCAAGCAAAGAACTATCCCTTGCCGAATCGATGTGGTTTTAGAGATGGGTGTCGGCTTCCCTATCCGTATCTCCACCTCTGTTTCTGTCCAGGCAGATCCCTGCACTCGTCGTGTATTGTAAATTACAATTATAAATTATTAGATGTAACCAAAGTAAGAGTACAGTATATAGATGACAACAGATGAGCTCTTGCCAAAGAGATTTACATATGTAAAGTAATGTACAATTAGCCTTAATATATTGTGTGAAAGGACCGATCCGAGTGACTGGCTGAGCGTTCTGCCTGCTGTTGATGTGTGTAAATAAGCGATTGAATGATTTTTAAGCTGTTAGAGTGTGTTTGTGAGTGAGTCTGAATCAGAGTTGAGCGGTTTCCATTGTGCACTGTTCTACGTCGTCTGCCTCACCGTCAGCGTCAAAGTTCAACGTCGTTGTCGTCGATTCGTTTTCTAACAATTTGTATACATAATAATTTTGTCCATTTCTTTTTACACACCTACACACCCCAGAAACAAGCAATTTGTTAGCCCAACCGAACAGAACAGAACAGAAAAACCCCCCAAATCCACTATAAAAAAATATACCTTGTAATACTAAAAAAAAACTCAACAGAAAATCTGAAACTTTCTTGGCACACCCAATCAATCTAAATGTGTATGTGTGTTGTTGAATTTAGGCCGTTTTCGCTAGTTGGATACCAGAAATCACTGAACTGGCCGCGCAGAGAAGCAAATATGGTGGAACATATAGCAAGGATCCTAGAAAAAGGTACACGAATACGTTGCTGGCTGTACCGCTAAGAGAAAACAAAAATCTGAAAACCCAATCAAAAAATACCACACAAAAAATAATAAGATAAACAAGAAATGACTATAACGCAAAAACAAAAACCACAAAAAAAAACACCTCAGCAATCAAAGAAACTGAATTCGTTTTTTCTTTACTAACTCCAATCAAACAACCAACAGCATATGTTTAATTTTTTTTCTTATTTTTTATTGAATTTTTTGTTAATTTTTGTTTGTTTTTTGACGTCACCTGGAAGTGCATAAAAATGCCCAAGACCACGAGACCGGCCCATAAAGCAAAACTCAGTGTCGTCCGGGCTTGCAATATTACACATTAAAAACATTTATACTCTACAAACAACCATTTATTATTTTTTCTGTATTATTTTCATAAAGCAAGTCAAAAACACAAAAAATCGAAAGTAATAAAAAGCAATTAGGACTGGAAAGGCATTGGTTTCTTGGCGGCATGTGTCTGTATTAAGTTGAATCAGCAAAAACCAAAAAGAAAAACTATCAAACAATTGCACTAAAATGAAAGGGTCAAAATAATCCAGAAGCGAGAGCTATAGCCTATTTCGACTTGTCAAATCCTTCTGTAAATCGTGTTGTCGTTCAACCCAATTATGTTTTGCAACTTTGGCTTAATTTTTGAGTGCTTTTCACTTTTAATTGCTTCAAATATTTATAGAAAAGCTCGCAAATGAAATCAGTGTGCAGATAACTATTTTAATCCCTTTTCAAATAAAATTGTTCAATGTAAATTGTTGGGCGCCTGTGTATATGCACCACTTTTTGGCTTTCTACGTTTAGGATACTGAATGGCCCGCATTTTCCCTTTGAAACATATTTTATTTTAATATAAGAAAACTACATATATGGCTAATGAATCTCAGATATCTTATTGGCTTCCTTCCCCATTTGTTGAAGCATGCACATTTCGAATTTGGTAGTTTACAAATCAAACAATAAATGTACAATTGCTCAACCGACCTAACATCATATCTTGGAATATAATTTACAGAAGTATTTGAAAGTGTACCTCGAATAGAATTTGCTAAGACAGTCAATTAAAGATCTTAAAGCTCCATGTTTTCAAGTGTGTACTATTTTTCGTTTTGTTTTTTGGATTATGTTTGTGTATCTGTAAATAGACGGCAGACTAGACCACAATTGCGTGTTTTTATGCAACTTCAGCTGCGTCATTTTGTTTTGAGTTTGAACGGTTGACGAAAAGCTCCACAACTAGCGCTGAATCAATATACATACTATATGAATATATATACCTAATTTTGTAAATCGCTTCGTTTTGTGTTAACAAAGTGCATTTTTGTTGAATTGTTCATTTGTTTGTTCGTTTGATTGTATTGATTTTGATTTTGATAATTGGAACACACACATAGACACAGAAAAACACCAAGTTGATGCTTCGGTTCCTGTATTGAGTTATTTTTTCCCAAATACGATTTTTCATATATTTTTTAACAGTTGTTTCTATATGCAATACATACATAAATACAATTGCAGTAGTTACGTTTATGCAATTTCAATTTATCCAACATAATATATTGAATTTACTTGTAATTTACATACCATACCAAATACGAAAATAATTCCACACCTAATCAATCAATCAATCAATCTAACCATCTCTAATTCAAGTCGTTAATTTGCTTGCACCCACTTTGTATGCCGCAGCCACGCATAAAATAACGAAAACGAAATCGATGCCTGCGCCAAATGGCGCTGCAAATACTCGTTTGTTTTTTTTTTTGTACCGATGATCATCATTTAGAGGAAAATTGATATTTGTATACTTGTAATGAGTAAAGAGTTGCAGTAACCTATATCTACTCGTACTATATCGCATTCAGTATCAGCATCATGTCTTCACATTATTCTCGTAACTCGTAACTCTATTCCCAACCGAACCGAATTGAACCGAACCGAGTTGAACCGAACCCAACCCTATACACACACCTAAGCGGGTTAGTTTGTTAGATAGCCTCTCTCATACCAACACACATACAGATACACATATTAATAGTACTGGTAGTTCAAGTTTAAGTTTTAGCCACTGAAACCCATCCCCAAAGATGAAGTTTAAAACCAATTTGTCGATGTGTGTGCGTGTGTACTTGGCACCAACTTTTATAGGGATCTGTCCACTCACTTGGCATTACTTATGAATATATTATTGTGTATATACTATTTCTCGTTTAATAACCACACAACACATACCCCCAAGAAACCATTAGAGCCATAAGAAATTTAGTTGCAAGCTGTCGAGGCGGTTTGTCGATTTTTGAAGATTAATCAATATATAATTTTTACAATCGATCTTTAGTTCATTTGAATCATTTACTAAGTTTATGTTTTCCATTTTCTTTTGGTCGAATATGATTTTTTAACAATGGCGTCTGGTTATAATACAAAACCAGCAACACAAGAGCAACCAGCGACAAGCGCCACCGAAATGAACAAACAACAAGAGCAGCAATCAGAGATCCGATCCGATCCTCTCTGCACCGCCGTCTCGTACTTCAATTCTAGGGGTCCTGCTTCGAAAATTGTGGTCCTCATTTACCAAGCCCCTATACCATGTCTCTTTCTCTCCACTCCTCACCACTCTCCTCTTTCTCTCTATGTGTTTCTCTGTTGATCCTTGGAGCGAAATTCTTTGCCTTTTTACTCTACCCTTGCGTCATACGAAATTTGTTAAATGCTTTTTGATTTAATTTATGAACAAACAAGAACAAAATACTTCACTGTCATCATTATCTTTCATACTGTAAACAGGCGATTTTTGCAAGTTGTATACCTGAGATTATAGACTTGATTGGAACAAGAGCCAAATATGGGGGCACATTAAAAAATGAAAAAGGGCGAAGGTGAGACAAACCAAATTTTTTAACAATCAATCAACAAACAATTAATCTACAAACCGATTAAACCGAAAATTATATAAAAATAAACTGAAACAAATATGACCATATACTCGTACTACCACAAAACAATAATATACAAAACATAAGTTTAAGCCAAAACAACCAATCTAAAGTCACCCAAAAATATTCAAATCAACTAACCAGCCAAACCAAACAGTTTTTGTTATGTTTTAAACAAAATAAACACCAAATCAAAATGAAATTTCTGAAACAAAAGCAAAGAAATTCCAAAATTGTTGTATTTTACTTTGCGCTTCATTCATATCCAGCGTTTTGTGAGTGTGGAAAAGTAGCTGAAATTTGATTTTGATTATATTCCAGAAAAACACAAAACAACAATCCAATGCATATACCTTATACATACACCAAAAAATCGATTCAATGCCCCAAAAAACATGGCCACCCAACCCAATCACAATCATCATAATCGATGAACTCAAGTGAAACATACACATGCGGCATTACTCATAAGCCCGTTGGGACAGCTTCGCTGGCGCAGCTGCTATTAACATTTGTACATTTGAACCCTTCCAGAACCAGGCAATCAATCAATCAATCATCCAATCAATCATCCACTCAACCCCAATTTCAAACATTTTATCGATCAAACACCAAATAATACTACCAGAAACCAGCCACCACCACCACAGAACACCACCCACACGACAATTGAAAATAAGAAAAAATCAACAAGAAAATTAAACTAAAATATTCATATTGCTTATACAAAGAGAAAAAACTACCCAAAAAAATAAATATATACTTTTCAGTTATCCAACAACTCATTTTGTTTGTTGCGTTTAATTTGATTTCATTTTGCGTTTCGACTTAGACGTGTCGCCTACGTAGCTCAGTACGTTAATCGTAAACGTAACCTAGGACGTCACCTAACGTAACGTACTTTAATGGCCGCCCCCTGCTGATGATTATGATTGATGATGATGATGATCATGATTTTCGATGATGATGATGGGTGGTGATGGGGGGCCGTGCCGATTACTGCATTAGTTCCATTATTCTTTAGTTTTGCCCATCGATTTGCCTTTTAATTTGCCAGTTTTTGATTTTTGTGTTCTTTCAATTGGCATTTTGCAGATATCGTACTCGTATTTGAGAATCGTACCACAAAACTATAACAAAACTAATTGTTTCGTACTTAAAAACTGTTCTGAGTGTATCTACTATATCATGTGCGTACTTAACTACCAAATGCTATCTTGTTGTGAGTTTCCATACTACATCCTCAATTTGAACGCCAAATTTTCAACTTACTCTTCTGCTACTTTCTACTCTCTATATCGTACTCGTAAATTCTGATCTTGAACCTAAATTCTTTAGATCTTTATCGTTTGATTTGCACGTTTATTTTAAGTTTTCCGATTTCCTCTTCAGTTTAGACGCGTTCCCGAATCGCGTTTGATTATATTTTTTTGGCTTTTCCTTTTGGTTTTATTATAGCCAATTTGAATACGTACAACAACTGATCGATAGATCGTTTGATTCTCCTTTCGATCCGTACCGTTCGAGTAAGTTTGAAGTCAGAGCTGATGATTGGCATAAACCGAAATCCGCATTCGTATGATCGTGTTCCTAAGTTTGTCTCCATTTTGTATGCCATATCATCCTAGCCTAATTTTGCATTTGTATTAGCCCTTGAAGTGAATCAGTGATTGGTGTTTATTATTGTGTTACATTACCGTAATTGTCTATATAGTCCTTGATATCGAAGTCGTAACTCGTATATATATCTATATATCCATATATATACATATACACAAATATAAATATGCAAACGATGTATTTGTATACTATGCCAAGACAACCTTAAACGATTAAACATTAAACAATAATAATGCATACTAAATACATATTAACAATAACTTACTATTGATTCGATTGTATACGTATATGTTAGAACTCCATATAAATCAGAATGTACACACACACATGCATAAGTAACTCGCAGAAGAGTCTGACTCTCTAGACACTTCTCCACAAGTACTCGTACAGACAGCAATTTGTAAATAACAAGCAACTCTAAACTTCCCGGAAGACTTTAATTTGCTCAAACTTTTTGCCTAGAAATGTATGTACAATACTAGAGTAGGCAATATTTCGAGATGGCTGTAACTGCTGTAACAGAATCATCTAATAATTAGATGTGTGTGTAATGCCAATCCAAAAGAGCATCAAGCAACAAGAACTCATATTCCCGCATACTCGAATAACCAATATAATTTTACTCTCTCTCTCTCTCTCTCTATAACTATATTTATATCTCTCTTTATCTCTCTCTAAACCTTCAATCAGTTATCAGCTACTATGTGTTGTAGTTCTTGGACCAATTTTATATACTCTTTATGATCCATACATACCACACCCCACAAAAACTATACTTGAATTCTTTTCTTAATGATACAAATTTTGGTTCTCATCAATTTTCCTCTTCTTTGTGAACATCTGTTGCCGACAAAACATTCGAACACAACGGTATAATTAAGCAATAAAAGATAAAGAATCATAAATATACAATATATACGGACCTCTAGATCTAAATATATCTATCAAAACGGTTGAAAATAAGACTCCACTCCTCTTAATTGTCGTTACCCAGTGTTTTGTATGGATGCGCTCTACGTTTTGAATTTATTTACCTTTTGGTTACCTCATTCGGATCAGATCAGGTAGGAGGCGAATGCTTAGGGACCTGCATCGTTGTACTTGATGTGGTATGATACTCGTATGTTGAGTGGCCCCCCGTATGCACACACCACACTCTGTTGCGTAGCTAAGGAACCACTGAAATGGAGGAGATTGATTGCTCGCAAAGAGTATTACTCGTACCTGTACTATCCGTAAAGTAATCGAAACAACACCCGATTCCACTGCCGTATCCGTATCCGATTCCTTCCAAATCTGTATACACAAACAATCTCCTTTCCATCTCTCTACGACTCTCTCTCTCTCACTCTTTGTAACTCTCTCAAGATTTGTCCTATACGCTGTTTTTATTTTACTTGAAACTCACCATTCATTGCACATACATATGTATCTGAGTGCATCTGAAGAACAAACATTGAAATTATATTATATTTTCTGATTGAGATTCATTTTCATGACCACCACATGAATAGCAATTATATGAGGAAATAAAATAATGAAAATGCGTGGCCAGGCATCAAATGTTTAACTTTCTCACCATATCTACATTATTTCAAAAAAAATAAATAAAAATAACCAAAAAAAAAAGAACACAAAATCAGTCTTAAACAAAGTTTCACCATTCTTTTTTAGCTGATGCAATTAAAAGACAAGAAAATGCCACACAAGAACTAATATAACGTAGTTCGTTTATTTTGATTGTTTGTTCGTTAAATGCAAATTGAAGTTCTTCTTTCTTTTTAGAGTTCTAATATAGCACAATTTTTGTACTGTCACTGTAGAGGTAAACCTGTTGATATTGACTTGCAACCAGATTTAAACCACGAAGAAACATTTGACAAAATTCACTTATTATAACACGGGGACCACGTTTTCTATCATTATTGGAAAATTAACGTAAAGACGATTAAAGTTGGGACTAAGAGAGAATATTTTGAAAAAAAAAAACACAAATTATATTGAGTCAAAACCTCAAGACTACAAACATTTTATAAAGATCTCTTAGCTGCAAAGATCTTATGATATGTTTTTCTATTTAGGGTAAATTGACCTTCATTTAACTGTGAACGAATTTTATTATTCGACTGGTTTCCTCACTGTAGATTACTGTGGTCATGGTTTGTATGACACAGTACAATGAAACACTCACACAAAAATCACACACAAACACACCCACATAAAAAAGAGTATGCATGTCGTAGTTAGCCTGGCACTGATACACTACACTATTTTACCTAGGTATGGAAAGAATGCCTGCCTGATTCGCCTGAATGCCTGATTGCATGACTGTGATAACAGTGAATATCCAACCAAACCCATAATTTCTTTTAATCATAGCACCCTGTAGAAATATAAATAACTAAACATTAGCAAATGGAATGAGCGTAGTGTATTATACAATGTGTACATAGTATATAGAGTACCAATACGATGGCCAGTTGCTGGCCAGTTTTGATGCTTTCTTGATGCATGTAAGTTGATTGAAACCCAAATGGTGTGCGTAGCTAAGCCTTAACCTAGAACCATATTGATTTCCAATATGTATTTACTATATAATTATCATTTGTTTGAACTGCAGCCGCAGAGTGCTGCCGCTGCGGGGACGAGATCCTCATTTTGTGTCTATTATATTTTCATGACATTGAATTGTTTTGTGAACAAGCCTCTGGGGTAGCAGACTAAATTCATGCATTCTGCATTTATGATTTGACTTTAGTTCATTAAATTTTCGGTTTGTGTATTTTGTATAATTTTTGATAAATGTTTGTTTTCCAAAGAAAATGCAAAGTAATTTATACTTTACCACAAAATAATACTGACAAGCCAAAAAGATATAACATAACCAAGCAACGACAAGCAGTTGATAAATAATACAAAAGAGATCAAAGCATAAATCACTATAAAGAAATATACAGAAATACAAGACAATAAATATATAAAATCTCACCCAAAGAACCCAAAGCACTCATCTAAACACATACAAGGCACTCTCACAGATACACAATCACACATACAAAACACATGCATCAGTTGTAATATGTAATTGTATGGCTTGTGGTTTGGCTCATGGAATGCTATCATATCAGAGATAAATTAATGAGCCAGGCCCAGAGACAAACTAAGGAATTGAATTAAAAAATTAAAGCCAAAATCAATTTCTGTCTCCCTTGCTGCTTCACTCACACACTAATTCTGGCACACATAAACGCATACATACACACACTCACACATACACATACACACACATTTACATACCCATTTGATATAATACATGTACAGCGATTCAATGCATTCCACCCTAGGTTTAAGCCAAAATGTTGCTTTCCCCGTATCGATACCAATAACAATTCAATGGAACTAATCTATTTATTTCTCTATGCCACACCCCCACACACTTGAACGAACCAACCGAAACACACAGACATATTGTGGTATGCGGTCATATAACATACGAGTCCGTGTCGCATTTCCTGAAGGACTTTCTCCACGAAGATCGGGAGGATGTCGATGTCGAAGTGGTCTTTCTCCATCGGTAAGTTTATCTAGAACCTGTCCAAAACAGCAGACAAACCTCTTCTTAAACGTATTGCTAATTTGTTGTGCCGTTGTTCATTTGAATTTATATTTTCGTAAACGTATTGTATTTTCAATTGATTTTGTTAAA
This sequence comes from Drosophila guanche, assembly GCF_900245975.1. NCBI lineage: Eukaryota > Metazoa > Arthropoda > Insecta > Diptera > Drosophilidae > Drosophila > Drosophila guanche. The sequence continues at coordinate 7,542,876 of NW_022995747.1, read as the reverse complement.
TGAGATCAGCAGCAAAAAAACAAATATAGAGCAGTACTTAAGCAGAATGAGAAAGGGGCCACCAGTTGTGCAGAAAAGTATGCTATGGTATTTTGTCAACAGCTGCTCGCCTCTCACTCGATATTTGGGGGACAGGCATCCCCCAATCAGATAAGTTAGACCCAAGGCACTATTAATAAGTATTTGCATTAAACTAGCTTCTAGTCCACACTCAGAGAGATACCAATCGATTTTACTTTTATATTGTTTTTACCCTTTTGCTTTGACTACTTAACTATTAATATTGAAATATATCATATATCATGTAATGTAAACCATACGACGAACAATTAAATAGCAAAGAGCCTGACCTGGAACTAGAGGGACTGCTGAAGCGTCACTATACCACAGTGGCCTTTTTTCAGGGCACTATGATGAACGCAGTCGACCTGGAGAGAGTCAAGGTACACAGAACACACACTAAGACACAACACAAGCAACCAGTAAACACTCACACGTACATTTACAGACAAACAAACATACATACATACATACACAATACAGAGTGAAAGCAGTGAGCTTACATGAAGACACATGCAGAAATAACGATATATTCAAACCGCGATTGTCAGGTGCTCCTACTATGTACAACGATACTACAACTCATTCGTATACCATGTAATTGTTCTTGTGTCCGTTCGCAGCCCATGACAGTGACACGCTACAAAGTAGTGCTCCGAATAACCGAAATGCAATTCAAAAACAATATTATCCAGTTCCATTTTCTGCTGACATCTCCACAGCAACTAAGCAAAAAGACACGCCCTCTCCCCAACGTCTCTATATACTCGAACCATAAATCTTTGCTCGCTCTCACCTTGAATTTGAACAATTCAATTATGTTTATTTTTATTGCAATTTTATAGCTTCATTATGGCATTATTTTTAATGATTTCCGGTTGCTGCTGATGAGATTTCCCAGAAATCGTTTTCTACCAATTTTTTCTCAGAGCTTCATTATGAAATAAAAAAAATAAAAAACACTCACTAAATATAATATATACTCAAATATATTTAGGTAGATTTTAGTTAAGATTCCCTTACCGCATAATATCACTTTTTTCTTTTTTGTAATATCCTACACGTTGGCTTTAAGTAATTTAACCTGCTTAATGGAATGTCCTCCTTAGATGAAATTTTATTCGATTTCCAAATTACAATATAGCAGCATATATTTTGACTCCATACAATTAAAATCGAGCTAAAGCTAACATAAAAAAGCTCAAATTTAATTAGCTGTAATCTTATTCTTTATTTCGAATACTTTGTAGAAATCGAAACAGATATATTTTATTTGTACTTTATGGTAAACAATTTTGATACCCTTTAGAGTCGATCAAGTATTGAGACCATAGTCCTTAAGTAATGTTAATAAGTTATTTAAGAAGAGTTTATACATAGAATTTAGACCCAGGGCTATACAGTCTTATAAGGAGTTTTGATGGAGTATTTAGATTTAATGACTCACAATTTTCGTTGCACCTCCGGTTTGGAGTATTTCTTTTAACAGTTGTCTGCATTCGTTGATTTTCTTTTATTTTCATTTGCATACTTGCCGACCCACAAAAAACTGCACCATAATCATATGATGTGTATATTGTTTGTTGTGTTATATACACACATGCCAAACCCACACACTCCACCTGCAATGATGATCTTCTGTTTCTTTGAACACCAACCCAATCCACGTAAACCTTGTGTACATTGGAAACATTGAAAACTCTAAAAACTTTGTATTATTTTCCCAAAAACAAAATAACAAAAAAACAAAAAATATCGAAAATAAACAAAAAAACGAATTTTGATTGAAAAATTAATAAAGTAAACCACCCGATTTGGAACTTGAGGGTTTGTTCAAACGTCATTTTACCACCGTGGAGTTCTTCCAAGGAACCATTATGAATCCGATTGATCTGCAAAGGGTTAAGGTAAAACAAAAAAATGTCTTTTCATTTGATCTGTTATCTATGTTTGTATGTTCCTTTTCGTTCCATTCATTTACCGTTGGCCGTTTTCCGTTTTCGTTCATGTGTCGACCTGTTCTAAGCTATGATTTCATTATGTATTAACCAAAAACCCCCAGACTAAGCGTACTACCACTACTTCGTACGTACTTGTATAACGAACGCTCAAAATGTAATTACAACCCGCCTATAAATAAACCCATAATCGTGTATATCTGTGTATATGTATATGTGTGTATGTGTATCGTATATCTATGTGTATAAACGATACCCGTGTTCAACATATGTATTGCCATGTTTATGTATGTAAATCATAGTAATGTGGCCATTATGCGTTAACGTATTCTCGTTCGCTGGATTTATTTATCTGCCCAACAAACAGCATCATTTTTTTCATTTGTATCTGGCATTCGTATCATTTGGCCCAGCACTCGACTAACCCTATGAGATTGTGAACAATACAGAAATAAACCAGCTGCGATGCACAGGCCACACATAAACACACATTACACAATTAATTGCTGTTGACATTGCTGTGAAAAAACCCGATTTAATTTTAATTTACGAGTATCAATAGTGAAGCTGCATTACTTAAAACAATAATCGTTAATGTATTTTCGAATCTATGTATGTGCTAAGTATCTTATTGTAATTGTTAAGTTATTTATTGTATATTGTATACTAGGGAGTTAACACTCAAATTGCAAGCCTTAAACAAATCCAGAGAATTTCAGAATTTTCTCAGAGGAACGGTTGATGCAATGCAATCTCTAAAATCCATTGTATACTTTCATATAATTTTTGATATTTGGTTAAGGTAATTTATATAGATTCATTGCCATAAGCCATTAAATTATCGAACTCTACAATGGATTATTCCCATAATATGAGCCTTAAGAGTCTTTCAACCACAAAACAGTTTCTTTGATAACGAATTCTAAGTGAGAAATTGAGGAAATATACACTCATTTGAATACGCTAGGGTTTCAGTTTATCATTGTATAAATATATATACATTTTTTAACCTACTTTTCAAAATGAATCTTGCAAGCAGCTCAGTTGTATCTACATATAAAATTTTAACTTTACTTATTGTGTTCCAAGTATATTAATATTGTCCTAAGACATTTCGTATATTAATATAAATTTGTACATAACAACTTAATCGATATCCTGCATGAGTCAGAGCTGCTTTATTGTCGTGCCTGCTTGGGACGTGGAACCGTAACTATATCTATCGCATCTATTGCATGCGCGGGGACTGCATGCCCCATAATCGACGACAGAGTGATTGTGGCTAATGCTAATCTATTGTCTAATCCCCACTTGATTTTGCTCTTTAGTTGTATTTGGTTTTGATATTCTGTTTAGTTATCCAACACACAGCCACTTCAGCGTTCTTTGTACTTACACACCTCTTCACCCAGCCACCGCCCAGAAATGCACCGAGCGTTCGCTTTATGATTTCTTATGTTGTCCTTCAGTTGAAGTTAAAACCAAACCAAAGACAATGTCCAGCAACCCACCCACCCAGCAACAATCTTACTACCGCTTACTATCTTCCCCCAATCGCTCGTATCGGGCAATGCTAATGAACAATCCCAAACGAAACCTACCAAATACTCATGTATATGCAAGACATCTGACAGTGCCAGATCAAACCAAAACCAAAAACCAAACCAACAAACAAACACTTCACTGTGGCATTTGAAGTACTCATATTCGTACCATAGTTGTCCAGTCAATGTGCGTGTAAACCGCTTACTAATTGTTAATATTGTGGACAATGCTCTAAACGTGACACCTCTGCAGTATATATATTCACAATAACAGTAACAGCAACAATTACAATCACTGAACAAACTCAACCATTACAAACAACTTGGAACAGTTCAAACATAACAAAACTAACTCACATGAGACATAGTCTGACCACAACAAGAAATAAATGCCACAATCCAATGCTAATCGGTGACTTCTCCATTTCAATATCTCAAACCCAAACCCAAACCCAACAGGTTCACGAAGCCGATGCCTGCCTTGTGCTAGCTAACAAATATTGCCAAGATCCCGACGCAGAAGATGCTGCCAACATCATGAGAGTAATCTCCATCAAGAACTACAGCGACGACATCCGTGTCATCATCCAGCTGATGCAGTACCATAATAAGGTGGGTACCGTTCTCTAATATATACCTCCAGATTCTATGGTATACAATTTGATCGATTATCTGTTTGTCAGGCGTACTTGCTCAACATACCATCGTGGGACTGGAAACAGGGAGATGATGTCATCTGCTTGGCCGAGCTGAAGCTGGGCTTCATTGCCCAGAGCTGCCTGGCCCCAGGCTTCTCCACTATGATGGCCAATCTGTTTGCCATGCGATCGTTCAAGACGGTAAGTAGGGTTGCCAGTCCTCCCCGAGTCTGTCACCCAACCAACGAAATACCCGACACATTCACACAACCAACGTTAAATCAACCAAAACCAGGCCAAAAACCACAAGTTAGATATTTTGAAGATTTACAGATTTGCAGATCCAAACCGAATTTGTTGTATTGCTGACATATTCCATGAGTAAAAAAAAGGGGGCAATCAATATGTCAATAAGGGTCTATGCCCGTTTCCCGTACCGTATATAAGTATCAAATCAAATGTCTATATATTACGTCTCTAACCCATAGTCGCCAGACATGCAGTCTTGGACAAATGATTACCTGCGCGGCACTGGCATGGAAATGTACACAGAAACATTGAGTCCCACATTTATTGGAATACCATTTGCTCAGGCCACTGAGTAAGTCACGCAGCAGGCAGTTTTCAAACTTTCCAACCAAATATGCTATATATCGTAATACTCGTACCAGCAAAAAAATAAATAAGAAATACAATATCGTATCTACTACTACTCTATTCTACTACTTGTTAATCGTGCAGCGTTGAACGAAAAAAAACAAAAACAAGATTATTACAATAAAACAAGAACATATTTTACACCATGAACAACATAAGAAACACATACACACGTATCTCTGGTTTATGTGATGAAGTTTAATTGTGATTGGAGCCTTTTTACATACGTATGATATTGTTCGAAAGTAAACATACAATCACAATCAAACTTCCTGTCAAACCATGAGAGACGATTCACAAAACACATTGTTATTTGTTTTCCACTCAGTTCTGATTGTCGTTGTAAAACTTTTTTACTCGATCTGTTTTTAATTTAACTCAAAATGACAAAAGTCCGGCACGTTTACACCGATCTTAATGTGTTATAACGTGTAAATGTGCCTGCAAGTGGAATTAGATTATATTTATTCTTTCCATTCAGACACAATCACATACACAGTTACACACACACAAACAAACACATATACACTGTGAAAAATTAGTCGTTGTTTCAAGCTAATTCTTTGTGTAATTGAGTGTTCTAAGTGTTCAAAATGCCTTCAGTGTTTGCAAATACAAAAATATGGTTTATTTTACTTCATTTTCCAAAAGTAAATTTCGAAAGCTGTCCAGGCAGTTCTATTGACTCTTTATTTGAGGACACCAACACACACAGATAAACACGATTACACACACACACACACACCAACACATATACACATCGCTAATTGTATGGTATCGATGTGAGCGGAGCGCTCTGAATCTCCCTCCTCTCTCTATCTCTCTATCTATCTCTAAAAACAATTCTAAGTTTTGCAGCGTGCATTTGAGTTCAAGTTGGTTTTTTTCTTTTTTGATTTTCTGATAGTTTTGGTTGACGCTTTTGTTTTCTGCTCATTTGACACACGTTCGGTTCGGCTGAGTCTTGATGCCGTCCGCCACCCCCGCTCGTGCCCCTTTAATGCTGTAAAGTAAAGTTCGCCAGAAGTGTACAGAAAAAAAGAATAAAACCGGATGCCAAGACCAGAGAACTGCATCCCGAAGGGTTCGCAACGTGTTGTACTGTATACTGTATCTATGCCAAAGCCAACGCCAAAGTATGCAATGCCTGACCCAGAAACAAGCACTTCCCCACACAGAAAGAAACACAATCAGTGAAACACCACTCAGCCAGCACAGACCCTCGCCAGCTGTTGAAATGTGTGCCGTAGACCCATAGCCCCTGCTCAGCTATGCGATGAGTGTAAGATGTATCCCAGCGAGCCAGTGAATCCACTCTAGGCCATTCCACCCACCCAATACCACACTACAAAACAGACCAAACAAAAACGAACAAACAAAAAAATGATAACAAAAAATGCGCCACGTAGTTACTTAGCGAACTTACTAAATGCAAACCACAACAAAACCATTTTCTAACTTTCAGTCACCAGACACACAGGCCTGGCAAAATGATTATCTTCAAGGTACAGGGTGTGAGATGTATACCGAAACCCTATCACCTTCATTTACCGGCATGACATTCCCACAAGCCAGCGAGTAAGACTCCAAAATGAGAAATTAGCGAAAACAAATTATATGCAAACTGTATAAAAAATACTACTACTTCTACTACTACTACAACTTTTTGCATTGTACAAAATAAGTTTGTTTAACAATTCTTTTTCCCATTATTTATCAACTTGAATTCGATTCCGTTTGATTTACTCTCTTTCCTCATAATACTCCTAACAAACAACTAAACAACTCAACTTATTGTCGCCTACGCCAACCCCAAACTTTCCCAGACCACTCTCGTACTACCTCCTCCATACTTATTTACTCATAGCAAGTGAAACGAAAACTGTAACCCAATCCAGATCAAACGCATTGAAACCCCTGTAACTGTATATCAACTCGTACTATACAACACTCATTCTAATTGGCTCACATCGCATCCGTATCTGCAACCGTAATCGCATCCGATCGCCGCAATCGCTTGCCCACCGAACTCCGCTCGCTGCGATTCGTAATCCGTCCGGACACCACACACACCAAAACACTGCAAACAATTGTCCTGACTTTTTGTCAAGGCGCTCACCTCCACCAGAACCACTCCACTCCAGTCCACTTCTCAAACTCCACCCTAGATATTCCCGACTCATTGCATGTGCATAGTGTAACGTTTTTGTCCCCAAAGTCTTAGAGTGTAACCTAGTAAATTGTACGTAGTTGGCGATGGACCACTGATGTTCTTGCGTCCTTAGTCTTGATTTTTGTTTAACATTTTTCTTAACGTTTTACATGATTTTTCTAAGCATTTTGCCTAGCATTTCATAATTTTTCTAAGCATTTCTCTTAGGATTACTTGTTTTCTGTAAGCATTTTGCGTAGCATGACAACTTTTTGCTTGTCAATTGTCTTGTTTGCCACGTTTTTTTTACAGTGTACGCTTTGAAAGCACTCACGAACACCAACACGTGAACAAACACGCCACTTAAACATCCACACTCTCACTCACACACTCACACATACACACACACACACACTAAATGTGCATGCCATGTTCTGAGAGAGTTCGACTACACTTTTGTAGCATACTAAACTAGGTTCAATTACAATACTTGTAAAGCAATTCTAGACTAAGTTTGAGCTTTCTGGGTTATCGGGAACTAATGGACGCCCGTTCTCCCCCGCGTTTAGACTGTGTTTCTCCAAGCTGAAACTGCTGCTGCTCGCAATTGAGATCAAGGGAGCCGAGGAGGGTGTGGACAGCAAAATTTCCATAAACCCTCGTGGGGCCAAGATTCAGGCCAATACGCAGGGCTTTTTCATAGCACAAAGCGCCGACGAGGTGAAGCGGTAAGAAGACCTGAAGTAGAGTTTTTATGTGTAGATCCAATAACCTGTTTGCTTGTTCAGTGCCTGGTTCTATTGCAAAGCCTGCCACGAGGATATCAAGGACGAGACGCTGATCAAGAAATGCAAATGCAAAAACTGTAAGCAAACCCATGTACCGATATTCCACCCGAATCTATATATCTTAGAGTATCTGTGTACTTATTTTAAATTATTGGTTTTTATTTTAATATGTATTTGATTTAATTGTTTCGTTTGTGAATCGAAAGTTATGAAGACAGCCAGAGCTGAACATGCCAAACCGAAATAATAAGCATTCCAATCTAGCTTGTAAGAACTTTCTAGCTGAGGCACGGGCAGATTCTAGGTATAAGGCGCTCTCTCCATACTCTTTTTAACCTAATGAATATCTTTAAATTCTCTCCTTTGAAACTACTCGAATATTCTTATAAATACAATATCGATGTTCTTTTATTATATATTTATTATGTATATGTGTTGGCGCGTGTGGCCCTCGCTCTCAAAAACCTAAACCAATAACTGCAACAACCACAACAACTAACTATGTATAAACAAACCGCAACAACAATATGCATTGCATGTCTGCAACTGCAACTGCCACTTCAAAACACACACCTATACATTTCAATGCGTATATGGGTGCGTGTGTGCGCTGCACTTGCAACATGACATAACAAATAAAACCAAAATCGAATCAAATATAATACAAAATAATACCAACCAATGCCATAACTTTGTCCCACAGTGACTGTTCAGCCCAGGAGCAAATTTGATGACTTAGGTAAATCAAGTTACAACACCGTATAACCCAACCAACAATAAAACATACACTAACAAGACTAAGAACACCAAAACCCACACAAACACTTCTCAGTTTATGAAGTTTTATTCAATACCAAAACCAATTCCAATTCCAACTTTTGTATAAAGTACATTATGCATATTCCAATTTCTTTTGTTTGTACATTGAATACAGCAAAATGAAGGTCCCTACGAATCCCAGACCCGAACCGATACCTCCCATTTAAGCACTTTACCCACCTTCACCACCACCGAAGAGCACAAAACAGTTAAGTTTTTCTTTCATTTGATTTTGATTGTTTTTCGTTTATTTTTTTAAAGAACTTTTCAATGCAAAATGTCCCATTTTGCCAGCCATCGACTATCCTTGTGTGCTCAGACCTCTGTCCATAGCCGTTTCCGATATCATAACCACAAACATACCACCTCTACTATATATTTGAAAAATGTGCCATCCGTCCTGCCGTCCTGCCCGTTTATCTAGCCCATGTGCAGTTCTTTTTTGGTCACTGTTTCGTTTTGACATGCGCTCCTATATAATCCACAAAGTAACAGTTGACTACAACGATTACACACACACATATATATCGACATATAAAATATATATATCCATAAATACCCTTTTGATGGCTTCCCTGGATAACTAAACACAATCCATCGAACTTGTAAATATGTTTGTGAGATATGCAACCCCAGTTCTTTGATTAATCATAAATACAACAGGCACAGCCAGCAAGAAATGTTTACCCAAACTCTTCGCTTCCCTTAACCATAACCAACTAACTATTATAGTATAACATGATAGATAACACTTCAGATTTTGAGTTTTTAAAAGTCTTTTTTGTTTTCAACCCTTATGAAATACAATCTGAAAAGAACCCGAAAAGAGACACCGACTCTTTAAATAACCTATTTAAATAAATAAAATATACCAAAATTCTATGTTTAAAGAAATTCGAAAATGGAATGAAAACTTTTTCTCTATGGATTCAAATTTTCAACTTATTCTGAGACCGTTTTACAGCTTTGTATTTCATTGTAAAGGGCATGGCTAACATTTTTCTATATTTTTTACAAATAATTTACCGAAATTAAATGCGAAAATCTCTTTTGATCAAGCATTTAAAACTGCACAATTTTGTTTAACAGTCTGTCTCGCTTCTCATCGCCTTCTATCTATATCTCTCTCTCTCTCTGTCTGTCTCTGTAACTCCCTCTTAATCCTTTGTACCCTATACTTATGTGTTGAGAGCCATAAAAGAACAAATCTAACAGAACCAATTTAGGTGCATGGAACCGAGCACAGAAATCGATTTACATTTTATTACACCATCACCATACGAAAAAATAAAACGTTTTGTAAACGAATATACTCTCTATTTTCGATCCATTTTGTCTCACTTTTGCAGCATCCAGCTCTGATATTTAAATACTCTTATTAATACCTATAACTAAACTAACTTTAAATACTTGCCCGTAGACCTAAGTTATTGAAATGCTGCGCCGACTTCACAAAAATCCTTTTAACTATTTTCCTTTACTTTGTCTTCTTGGCGTGGCACTCACCTCACTAACAAAATTTCTATTTATATTATATAACTGTGAATTATATTATGCGATTGTACATACATATATAAACAAGAGTAGTGGCAGTGACACTTCCAAGGAAAATGTGTAAATAACTTTAGAGCAGGTTACTTAAAGAACTTAAATGTTGTCAAAGACAACTAATGTTATGTATTTGGTTTCTATGTAGCGTAAAACCTAAACAAACTATACCTATACTCTACGACTTTTAATCTTAATCTGTATAAAACCTTACGATGTTAGCTGCCAATGTTCTCAAGTAGTTAGTAAGTTGGCCGAGTTTGCCGATTTTGCGTTGGCTGCGTTATGGCTTTGACCGAGAAGCGGGCCCCGTGTTGCAGCTGTGATTGTGAAAGTTCCATTCGCCAATTTGTAGCGCCTAGAGCTTAAGTTTCTAAAAACAATCCCCGAATTCCCACACCACAGACTTATATATATTCTCATATACGAGTATATATGTACATATGTATGTTTGGATGCGTGTGCTTATTTGAATACCAAATCGTAACCATCTTGCAGATGTCGGCATGATTATGATGCAGACGGGCATGGTCAACCAAGGCATCACATCGGTGATGAATACAATGGAGGGTACGCTTTCAAAACCATTTCCACAAAACGAAACCAAAATCAAATAACAAATTATTTACCATTTGCGGCGCTCTATAAAATATTAATATCCATATCCTTATATCTATATTCTACCATGCCAAACGATTTATTTGTTGCTGCTAAACCTAACCCAATCGAAATAAAAATTTAATTGAGCGTCTGCCAAAGGATGTCTAAATATTTACTTATATGTATAGTCCTGAATAGAATCGAGATGATAAAATACCGTTCATAGGTCTTATTTGATAGCCGTATTCCCATGTCCGTTTATAGGTTTAGCTTTATAGCTAAATTGAACTCATTAAAAATCACGAATAATGAATATTGTAATATTGCAGGGTTATACACCAACGTAAACTTAGCCCCCCTTGGAATGCGCTCTTTACATTTGGCCCGCCAAATTGGTACTAAAATCAAAACCAAAACGAAAAATATTCGCAAATTAATAAATTAATGAACCTGGAATCCTAAAATACTTAACTAAATTGATGTAAATCTATCAGCGTTTGTGTGTCTTTAGTTAATGCCAAAATGCTGCTAATCGCCATAAGAAACCCGCCTAGAACCGAACCCCGCAAGACTATAGAGACTGTGAGAACAATCGAAGAATTGGATCGAGTAGGGAGTTCAAATACTAGGAATTCAGTTTCAGTTAAAATGTTGACTTCAGTTTGTACCATAGCTCTTTCTGTCGCTCTATCGTTCGATTTCTCTATCTCGTATTCAGTATAAATATAACATTTAAAATAGATTTAAATTAGTTTTGCAACGATTTCTTCCTGGTTTGGCTCGCCCGAGACGCGCGAGTAAATTGTCATACAAAACAGAAAGCATATCTAGTCTGTACTCTCTGAATACATTGCATATATATATTTATAATCATCTCACATATAAATATCTAAACATATATTTACCGAAAGTTCAAGTACAACGTGTGCCGTGTGATTTAATTATATAATTTTGGTTTTTAGAGTATTTTATTTTGAATTTTGTTTAAGCTATAATTTGATTGGTTCCTTGAATGATATTCAAATGCCTTTAAAGCAGATGAACGTGAAGTTAAAGAAGAATATGTTGGAAAATCAACTATCATTACCTTACCATCATTTACCTATTCACACAAATCCTATAAAATTCTGTTTTCATGAAACAAAAAACAGTGGCCACCTTCCGGAAAGGCGTCCGAGCCGTACAAATGGTTGGGCGTGCAAGTACGTATAACTTTCTCTACTCTCTCACTTCCTCTCTCTCCCTCTCTCTATCTCTATCTCCTGACTCTGTCTCTACTCTACTCTATACTCTATTCTATTCTACTCTACCGTACTGTAACCGAATAAGCATACGAAACATACAAATTTACAACAGAACCCAATCAAGACACAAACAGAACGAAGCCTCTGATCGGCAATTCAAATGTTAACCCTTTGCATACACATTTACTCGTAGCTCTTGATCCTCTAAAATTCTTCTAAGAGCCTAACTTACTAACAAAATAACTCTGATTGGTATTGCTCTGCTGCATATGCAATACTGTCAGGACGAAACAGACCCACGCCTATCAATCAGTTGGCCAAACAATCGAAAATCAATTTAACCCAGTCGTTAAACAGATTCCAACACATAAAAACCACCTCTGAATCCTTTCCACGCTCTCTTTTCGTGTACACATAAACTCACACAGATACACACACTCAGACTCACACAAATATATTCGTTTCTACTCGTTCGTTACTAGTAATTCTGTACTTTTTCATAATCAACTTTAACCTTAGTGTGCGTGTGTGTGTGTAGAACAGTTAAGAGCAAATCAAAAACCAAAGTACATATGTTTTGAGCCAATTTATATTCAGATAACTATTCGAATACTCGTACTATTCAAAACTCATACTCGTTTCTAAAGTTCTGTTTTCGTATGTAATCCATACCACCCGTACTTATACACACATACCCCATATGAGGTCGTGGGATTATCATCTTACTCTAAATAAATATCGTATGTCGTAAAAGTATTTTGTACAAAAAGTTCCTATATGTATTGTACCGTATTGTATTTATCGTATCGTATAGTATCTTTCGTGTATGCGTGGTACAACCGCTATTTGCTCACGTATCTTAGGACAACATATACACGTACTCCTACCAAACATACTACCCAAGTGATACCCACACGTACACCCCATGAAAACACAACAGTCTTCTCGTTTCCAACCCGATCTTAACCATTATACTCACATTCTCTGTAAAATATATGTAAGACACTCAACATTCTTCGTCTGGAGCTGTGTTCCTTTCAATAATATAAATATATATATATATATATATCTTTTATATATGTAAACGTATCATCTTTCTATTGTACTCCTCCCCTACCCACACATTCGTGTTCCGTATCAACTACTACAACTACAATACTCCTATTTATATGTCTCTGTGTGTGTGTGTAGAAGACGATGAATACTCGTTGTCAAGTAAGTCAAAACTAACTCAAAATGTTGTATATCCAAAGAATAAAAAAAAACCAAAAAAAAAATTAATAATCAAATCGCATTTGTACTTGTCTTATACATTTAATTGATAAACATTCATTTTGATTTAAATTAATTCGAATTTCTACAAATTCCTTCAACGGTGTGCCAGTGCACGTTTTTCTTCAGTTTACGTGATTTGTGTTGTATCTTGGTTTCGTTTTTTCATTTTAGTTGGTTTGTTAATCTTTATGGGTTTTCTCAGAGATATCTCTATGAAATTAGTAATAACGTTTATACATATGTACATCAATACATACATATGTATGTAAGTTATTTTTTACCATACATAAAAACATAAATAAATGCAAATGACTTGAGAAAAGCAAAGCAACTGAAGCCGAATGATTAGAGCCACAATCAGATCACCCACACCAAAATATAAGTATGCGGCAATCAAGCAGCTCCTCCCATTCCCAGCACCAGCCACAAAAAGGAAGGGAGGATGTATACATATTCAACCGATAAATTCCAAATTCAGTGCAGTTTAATTGTTACAAAATATACATCGAATCGTTAAATGCAGCCCCATGGCAGAGCCAAGGGTCAAGATAGCTAGTGCAACTAGTAGTTGGAGAGATTGTTCGAAGTTATTCCGTTCAGTGGGTGTTAGAAGTTCTAGCAGTCTAAGTACTAAATAATAAATGCTTTCGTAATCCGAAACCAAACTCAACTGAGGCCAAAGCTAAAGATAATAATGATATGGAAAATACAATTGCCCATTGCTACTCAGCTTGTAGTCCGCACTTAGTCGAACGTGTTGCTTAAATACTGCTTCAAGCTTCAACCGATATGCTTTTGAATCCCACTCTTAACCGATATTCCTGCTTGCTTAGCCTTGCCTTTGGATAAATATATGTATACTCTTTGTATAACTGTTTGTATATTGTGTATTATATGTCTATAATAACCATCACAAGTTCTGTTCCAACTCATATTTATTTGCATGTTTTGTTCAATAACTCTAAAGCAAAAACCCTAAAGTGTATCCCAAAAAAACCATTTCCCCCGACCATCTTGAACACTTTTCTTTGAGTTTTGGTTGAAAGAAGGTATATTTTGTTTTCTGTTCGTAAGGTTTTTCCTGGGTTTACCGAACAGTCAGACTAGTTTCACTATGATTTTCTCTCAATTTTAGTATTTTATTTTATCAACCAATGCAGACTATTACCGTTTCAGTTCTTACAAAAACCCAACACTATCTCCCCTTAAACAAACCAAAAAAAAATGTATATTCAAAAAGCAAATTATGAGCTTCACATAAAAAGCATTACCTTATAAATAACACACAAAAAGAAAAAATAAAAAATAATAAGAAATACATACACTCAGAATCTGATTTATTGAAGCTGTGCCATAACAAAACCAAAATATCTTACAGATGAACACCATCCTGCACCCACATTTACGCCTCCAGAGCTACCCAAGCGGGTGCATGTGCGTGGATCTGTATCGGGTAAAGTCTCGTCTCACAATATAGAAAAGCGAACCATTCACTATATTGTATAAGTCAATGAAAATGCCAGAGAAAGGTTTTTTTGAACAGAATACGTCAGTAGGCGACCAATCCAATCCACACACACACATATTATCCAATCAATCTCAGTTTGAGTTTCAGTTTCCGTTTGCGTTTTCGCTTCGGTTTTGTATGCCCCAGTTTGCTTTTTGCCTCAGATCATACGATAAGAAACGTATCCAAACCAATCGATAAAAATAACAAGTAAAGCTCATACTAATTGTTTAGATATTTGTTTGCATAATCTGTTGTCTTTTGTTGATTCAGAACTCGTTTCTCTGCTAATGTAACTGGTTAATGTAATCTATCTAATGAACTGCTATATATCTCCTATACCTCATATTTGAATCTAATTCAATCCATATCGATGTCTATTTAAAGCATTCTTACTTTATGTTTTTCAATTGTATAACCAATCTGCTTGTTAAGAACCTTATATTTTATTGTCGCAAGCTACACACCAGAGATCACAGATCACAGAACCCAGAACTAAGAACCAATAACCAACCTAAACAAAAAGCAATACGCGGCTCAAAAGTACCTTTCCTGATTAACTTTGACTAATACTTAAAGCCAATGAGTATCTCTTCCACACTCCGACCAGCACCTCATTCACTTAGCTATGGAACTAACTAATCGATTGCCGTCTGCTCTTTCTCTCTGGTCTCTCCAACAAAATGCTTCTGCATAACGCCAACGCCAACGCCAATGCCAACGCCAACGCCAATGCCAATTCCTTTGTCACAGGTGATATCACACGTGACAGAGAAGATACGAATCGTAAGGCCCAGAATTAAGCCATGAATAGAGTGAATAATGACGCTAAATCGTTGCCAAATCTTTCTTACAGTACTCAATCGCAATGTGCGCCGTCCTAATGGCACTGGCAACGGTACAGGTGCCATGCATCATATGAACAACACGGCTGCTGCAGCCGCTGCTGCTGCCGCGGCGGGCAAGCAGGTAAACAAGGTGAAGCCCACGGTGAATGTGAGCCGGCAAGTTGAGGGTCAAGTCATATCTCCGTCGCAGTACAACAGGTGAGTGGGGATGCACCATGCTGGGGAAGTGTACATAGGCCAGGGAAGAGGGCCAACAATTCTATCTATATATATTTATATATATATACAGATATTTATCACATATAAATGGCACTCTGTTAACTTCAATATAGCAATGCAATCGGTAATCGGTAATCGAGCATATGAGCAAAGCCAATCCAACAAAAATTCAATGAACACACTTTATAGGTCAAGGCATCAACTTTGATTTTCAATATTTTCCTTTGCGTTACTTCCGTTCTGCATTTTCCACCAACAGCAAACCAAAAGAGAAAACCATTCGATTATGATTATTGTGTTTAAGTGTTTCATTTTACACAACTACCGAACAAAAAAATATGAATAAGAAAACAAATAAGAACAAGAACAAGAACAATAAAAATAAAAATAAGAGCCAGGCAGTTCGTTAATAAGTCTCTCGTACATATGTAAATGCTCTCTAACTAACTAACCCTAACACCACCACTAACTGTCTCTATCACTCACTCAACAAAAACGAAACCGAAACAAAACCAAATCAAACAAACCAAAACACAATAATTACTCGAACTTTTAACCAGTCTAAATGTATAAAAACGAACATTTTGTTTCAGGCCACCAGAGAATGATGCTAACCCTTATGCGGGCTATCAACTTGCTTACGAAGTTAAAAAGCTCATGTATGCGTCCATAATTTCCTAGAAATTTAACTTACAAAAAATACTAAAAAAGCCAAA
Organism: Drosophila guanche; assembly: GCF_900245975.1. Taxonomy (NCBI): domain Eukaryota; kingdom Metazoa; phylum Arthropoda; class Insecta; order Diptera; family Drosophilidae; genus Drosophila; species Drosophila guanche. The sequence continues at coordinate 7,526,303 of NW_022995747.1, read as the reverse complement.
GCCTTTTTTAAACTATAACTTAGTATTCGTTAATACTTATTCTAACTACATTTTATGCGCATTTTGTTTAACACACATTGATTGATACTCGTTTTGATATTGATTGATTGAAAAGCTATGCCATTCCATCAAATATTCGTACTAAAATTAACGAAATACTAACTAAACTTGTGTCGTTATTTTCATGTCGCTGTCTTCTGTCTTCTGTATTTGTATCCGTATCTATATTCGTGAATGTCTGTATGAATGTGCGTGTCTATAGATTTCTCTGTTAATATGTGTCTATTCTTGAGTGTATGTGTGACCCATCCCATGAATATTTCTGCATCTTCAAACGAACCCAGCATTAACAATCTCATAACATTTTCAAACATTTTGTCTACTAACATCAAACACCTGGCCCAGCTATCCTATCTACAGTGTTTTGTGCCACTAACTTCTGACTGTACTTAAATAATTTCATGTTAACTACTTACTAATAAATAACTAATAATAATTTTGTATACAGAGCACATATATAGTCACTCCTTGTACTTATACTCGAACTCTTTTTCTTCAACGGAACAAAGCTATATATTATTTTCCATGTGTTTGAATTTGAAGGCATTTAAGAATATACCTTGTACATATGTATGTACCTATGTATGTATGTATGTAGTAAAAGTTAGAGTGAACATTGTCAATGGGCTTTTGGCCGGCAAACTGAAAGTACAATCCAACCAATACCTAGGGATATTGTATGAACTATAGCTTACTCTTTAAAGCAGAGGCATCACTCTATTTTCACCACGAATACGTCAATGAAACATTTTCAAGCTATTTTAGCTCTTTTGTAAATCGTATGCTGAGATATTCTAAGACCGGATAAAACATAAAATCGCTCTCTATCTCTCTCTCTCTCTCTCTCTCTCTCGCCTATCTATATGTCGAACTATTTGTTGTGCGTGTTTTCTCGTGTTCATCCTGCACATGTGTACCATATACCCTCCATTACTTTTTCTCTTTTCTTTAAAAATTACGAACAGCATTCAATAACTGTAGTATACTTGCATAATTGACTGCAGTGTCCTGCGGACGGGGAGGCTGATGGATCGTTTTGGGCATCTCCCTCGCGCATGCCGAACACCTGAATCACCATCACACACCTAGAGGGAGATTGCCAACCACGTATAACACCCAAAATTGACCGATCGACACCTCCCCTTCGTCGGATGGCAGTGGAAGAGTTTTGAGTAGTTGAACGATTGATTTTGATTCGTATTCATATTCTTGTTCGCATTCATTTCGAGACTTTTGTTATTAGCACAAGCTCTTCTCTATCTCGTACTCTATCTATCTTTTAACTATCGTAACTATCTATCTATCTATCTATGTAAACGTAAACTCTCTATCTTTAACTATAGTACGTATCTTGAGAACACATTTTTAATTCAATATGCTCCAAGTACTTGTACTCGTATTGAAGTATTCACATCATTTTTTGAACGAAACACGTACTCGTAGCGTTTCCAAGGAACACTTTTGCATTTGGATGTAGCGTTTGTTTTTGAATTGGTTGATAATCTGCATATGCAAGTCAAAAGTTGATAAAAACTGAAATCAAATCCCATTACGATCGAAGCGATTACAAAGCGCAACAGCACAGACCGCCATGGCTAAACCAATTCTCTATCGATTTACTTGACTCTAGGCCGACGAGTCGCAGCTCCGGCACGGGTACGCAGAATCAAAATGGCGGCGTTTCATTGCCCGCCGGAATAGCGGACGACCAGTCAAAGGACTTTGATTTCGAGAAGACCGAAATGAAGTACGACTCGACGGGCATGTTCCACTGGAGTCCGGCAAAGAGCTTAGAAGACTGCATACTGGTAAGATCCAATCGATACACACGGAAAAGGTTGAACCATCCTACATATCCTCATATTCTGATGTGCAGGATCGCAACCAGGCGGCCATGACAGTGCTGAATGGTCATGTGGTCGTCTGTCTGTTCGCCGATCCCGACTCGCCGCTGATCGGCCTGAGGAATCTGGTGATGCCCTTGCGGGCGTCCAATTTCCACTACCACGAGCTGAAGCATGTGGTGATAGTAGGATCGGTGGACTACATTCGGCGCGAGTGGAAAATGCTGCAGAACCTGCCCAAGATATCGGTGCTCAATGGCTCGCCACTGAGTCGTGCCGACCTGCGGGCGGTCAACGTCAATCTGTGTGATATGTGCTGCATACTGTCGGCCAAAGTTCCTAGCAACGATGATCCCACGCTGGCCGACAAGGAGGCCATCCTCGCCTCGCTCAACATCAAGGCCATGACCTTCGATGACACGATCGGCGTGCTCAGCCAGCGCGGCCCGGAGTTCGACAACCTGAGCGCGACCGCTGGCAGCCCGATTGTGCTGCAGCGTCGCGGCTCAGTTTATGGCGCCAATGTGCCCATGATTACAGGTAAACTGCATCGCACTAAGTTGGCCGAGTTTGCGAACGACCGAACGAATGTGAGGCTGGCCAGGTCCACAGTTGGGCGGATCTGGGGTATAAACAAATCTGTGTCCTTGCCAGCCTCACCCGCCTCCTATACTGTTGAGGTGTGTGCTTTACTAATTTTACACACACATGTGTGTGTTTTGTTGTTGGTTGTCGTTTAAAGAACTGGTCAATGATAGTAACGTGCAGTTTCTCGATCAAGACGACGACGATGATCCAGATACAGAGCTGTATCTGACGCAGCCCTTTGCCTGCGGCACAGCCTTCGCTGTGAGTGTGTTAGACTCACTGATGTCCACGGTAATGTCTCGCTTCTAGCTTTGATTCTGATTCCTTGCACACCCTTGGCCTCTGTCTCCTGACCTTGACCCGAAACACTTGATCTTTTATTGTTAATCTTACCCTTGCCCAGACATACTTCAATCAAAACGCCTTAACGCTGATCCGCTCACTGATAACGGGCGGAGCCACACCTGAGCTGGAGTTGATTCTGGCCGAGGGAGCCGGCCTGCGCGGTGGCTACAGCACCGTGGAAAGTCTGAGTAATCGCGACAGGTAAGCTTTCCATTACTCTGTACCTTGTTAGTACGAACTAAAAGTAACGGTTATACTCCAAAGATGTCGAGTGGGCCAGATATCGCTATATGATGGCCCGTTGGCGCAGTTTGGAGAATGCGGCAAGTATGGGGATCTGTTTGTGGCCGCCCTCAAGTCGTACGGCATGCTGTGCATTGGTCTGTACCGGTTCCGAGACACCAGCTCCAGTTGTGATGCGAGCAGCAAACGATATGTAATAACCAACCCACCCGATGACTTTTCACTACTGCCAACAGATCAGGTACGGCAGAAGCTCCACCAGCATCCTTCGATCAGAAATATATATCTACGTATATTGACACATTCCAGGTATTCGTTTTAATGCAATTCGATCCGGGGCTGGAGTACAAGCCGCCAGCGGTACGAGCACCCGCAGGCGGACGCGGCACCAATACACAAGGCTCCGGGGTCGGTGGGGGCGGCTCCAATAAGGATGATAACTCTTGATTGTTACTGTGTAGCGCCTTAACTGATGGTCCTTATTCGTACATTTGAACGGTGGAGACGATCATTGAATGCAGAGCATCGCATTTCTGGCCCCTTTATACAAAACTATTGGCATAAGATTCGATTCACAAACAAACCCCAACAAAGACATATTTGTATGTATCGATTGTACCATGTACAAAACTGAAATCAAAAGCGTTAACTAGTTAGAAATACCCTACAAAACCTGGGTGCCAGCAAGTGTGTTGCTCTGTCCCTTTATGTGTGTGGAGGCATGCGACGCGATGTACTTTGTCCATCCCAAATAACAATCAAGAGACAGCCCGAACGAGCCAACGCAATCGCAATCGCAACCGCAACTGCAACTGCAACTGTAACGTCAACGGTAGCGCCGCCTGCCTTCACATATATTAAGGGAATTAATTCAGATCAGGGGAGTCAGAACATCATCCCCGTTATCCATCGTTCAATTGCCAACTGATTGCTTCCCACATCATTCCGTATGCCTTTTTAGAACCTTGAAATTAACATATATATTCTCTATTCTATGTAATTATTTATAATTTTACCACCTTTCCTATTCTTCATTGGTTTATCTGCCACACAATTTATTATTATTCTTCTAATTTTGTAATCTTTACTGTGCCCCAATAAAATATTCTTGTTAATGCATTGAGTTTATGATTTGGATACCAATCAATCCCAGTTCGATTTAGTTCTAGAAGCAACAATCATTAGTTATATTTTGATGGGTATGTATTTATCTATGAGTTCGTTAAACAACCATTTACACCAACATTTACATTTACATTTCAATTTTAATTCACATTTTTACTCACTAATTTCATGTCATTTTGATTTATATTTGAGTTCACTTCATGGCGCTATCATTGCATAAGAATTAATTGAACAATTCTAAACGAAAATCCATCTCAATGGTGTGACGTAAGCAATTGGGAACCATTAGTGAGGTAAGCTACACATTAAACAAGGAAAACGGCCAATCGACCAGACCAGATCGATTGGCACAAACTACAGCTAATACTAAGTCTAAGTACTAAACGAAACACAAAACACAATCTATGTACTTTCACCGACACCAACAACTGTCTCAGAGTCTTTCTCTAAGCTGCAGTGCAGTCTAGCAGCAGCAATTACGCAACAATTTATACATAAAACACATAGAAAATCAACCAGTTACAAATGCGAGCATAGGTAGAGATGATATATCGGGCATTTTGTATCCTGTATCCATGTCTGCATACAGGGCGAAGATGCTAAAACGAATTGTTGTGCCTGCATACAAATTCAAAAACTGCATTTAGAAGTTTCTGAGCATGCGCAAAATGATTTATATAGAGCGAGTCATACTGTAATCATTTAACTTTAAAGGTATAACTAAACACAAATAAGGATTAGCGACTACTAAAGGCCAACAATCAGCTAGCTAATTCGTACACTTAAAGCAAATGCAACTAAAAATACAAAGCTCGGCTCGAATACGACATTTTATGAATGCTAGAAAGCAGGGAAAGCCAGAGTAAAGCAAGGTAGTTTCAGCAAAGGATTACCAAGAATGGTACTACTACCCAAGCAATAAGCTCCAAGAATTACACATAAATAATGCTTTTTAACTCGACTTAACATGTCATCTCCATGTGGGACAGACTACAACTTTGCTAATTCAAAATTCAGAAACTATTCACACTCACATCTTCACCAACAAATACACACAAAATACTCAAAACAAAATACTGTAAGTAGCGCATTCAAATCATTATCCAATCTAGAGTACACCTATACCTAGGGGTAAGTGTGCCACGATCAGCTGATGAAAATGTAGTTAGTAATATTTTTTAGTGTATGTGAATGTGTGCGCTTTTTACCAGCGATTTACGAGCAGCATCTGTGGTGTTCTAAACAATTTTTGATAGATACAATCGGTAAATCAAATCGAAGGACGACAACGTACGTTCTGTGTTCTGTTTTTCTCAGACTTTTCTCCTTCTCCGATCTGTAGTTCTACAATTCTATGACTTTCACGCACCTGCGCTCGAGCCGCCAAACGGGTAACGCTCTGTTTTTTGTACATAGCATGTAAATATATTAAGTAACTCCAGATAGTATCTCGGATATGTTATCGTTTCTTTGTGCAACCAGTTTTCGGTACCATATAATTGTAATTTGTTCAAATGATAAACACTGCCAAAGCGTATAGAAATCACATTAAATGTAGATCAGCCAACCAAAAGCAGACAGCATTCATCCGATTAAATGGGTAACACAATACCAGAAGCGTAACAAGAACACGGCACAGAGCAGCAGCATACAATGATTAGGTTTGTTACCACCCATGATTAGCCAATAACAAATTTAAGTAAAATGAATTCGAGCTTTTAAAATTAATACATCAAAAACCAAATGGGAGATCGTAAGGGAAATAAGTGAATGAGATTAACGAGTTCATTTTCGTTTTGTATCTGATTTGTAGGGGAACTTTGTGTAGCTTAGGCTTACCCAGAACGTAAACTTAAATAAATATGTGAATATTATGCGCCTTCGAAATTTATGTAAACGTGTATGTAGCCGTGCAATGTGAGAAAACATTTCAACTTCATTTAAAGTAAACGTTAAAGTAAGAGTAAAGCTAAAGGGATTAGTCAGGTGTAAATGTTAACGAATGAAGAGCATAGCATAGCTTAGCATAAAACATAAGACGACTAGATATCGTGGCAAGAAGTTCATTATTGTTAATGCTAAAATAAAACTAAACATTAAATCGATTAACAACAACCGCATTTGCAATCCTAAATTAACAAGAGATAGGCAACCAGCGAAAGGAGTAGCGAAAACCCAAAAGTTAAACATAATTTTTAAATGAATAAACTAGGCATTACATTTATAGAAATTTCACAAACTCATACACAAATACACACCAAGCCACATAAGAACACACACAAAACACACACCTACACAAACACAACAGCGAAGACCCCAACAACAAGAACAAAATGAACTCTCGATGTTGTGAGACTTGATAAAATCATGTTTACGCTATAGCAGATCAATAGGAAAACGACTAATATACCACAAACTATTCAGAAACATACCCAAAAGCCTACCCAAAAACTTCTTGGTAACATAACAAAATTAACCCTAAGCATATATCGATGAAGAAACTGTTCGACAAAGCTGCCTTTGCCATTCACATTTCAAATTGAATAAAGTTCGAATACTTCTCCTCTTCGCTCCATCGACAAGTTCTCAGCAGCTTTGTTCACAAAAAAAGCTAGATACAGACAAATACATATATATATTAATTAAATCGCATAAAACTATTCAATGCTGTATAACTAAATGTAAGAGCAAACTTTTTATAGAAAATTGGTGAATAAAAATTATAAAAAAAAAGAATATATATAAATATATATATTATCATACTCGTAAATGTGAAGCTATGCAGCATTTTACTGTAGTTAGATTTTTGTATAGAATCAACGTTTGCAGCTAAAAAAAAAAGTAACAAAAAATACTTACAAAGGGTTAAAACGATAATTTTACACGTTTAAGCGGCAATTGAATCAAGTTCATTTTTTAAGGCCATAAAGATATTTGAAGTAAATATCATAATTAATTTACAAATAGAAATTAAATACGAAATGGCATAACCAAAAAATATTTTTATAATTTGCGGCACTTTCACATAATTCATAATGCATTACAAAATGTATAAATAAAAGAAACCAAATACCAATCACATTATGTACAACAATAACGTAGTTAAATTTTTTTAGTTTTTACTTGCTATTTATATAAATATATTTACACAAGGAAAACCGATCGGAAGAATGTAAACTTAAATGTAGACCTAAAACTAAAACAGAAAACGTGAAAGGCGATAAAAAAATTATTAATTGAATATTAAAAACAAAATATAAATAAATCGAAATCAGAGCAGAACGCGCATAATGACAATTAGTTTAGTTGAAGCAGCCACAAAAAATATAAAACATTTTTAAATAAAAATTAAAACGCTAAAAAAAGGTAATTTTAAACATTTGTCTAAAATGTGAAGAGAAAAAACAAAAGAAAAAAAATGATAAATGTATAAAATAAAAGGTATAATAATATTATGTTGTTAATGTTTAAAAAACCTTGTTAAAAATAATATTTCAAAATAAAATATTAATACAGACAAAACAAAAAACGATGTAACGAAAACATTTGAATCACAGGCTTATGAAAAGTGAAATTTTGAGTTATGGCCCAAAGTTTTGGGCTGCCCAAGAGACCATTTTGACCCACATATGGCAGGGCGAACGCAGTTAAATTCCAATGACCAATTGGGTTTAGAAATTGGCGGTTGCGCTCTGCATAAAATTTAACCACTTACGCACGGGTATGTTTCATAAGCGTCTGGTTGAGGGCTCATTATCATAATATAGGGGCCTTGTGTAACTAGAAGGGTGGTCCCCGTCAACACATATTGATAAGCGTCGTAACTAACTACAAATAGGGATTGACTTCAATTATAAAAACTAGTACAGTCAGTGGCCAATGTGGCTGCCACACTTCGTAATGTCAATCTCTGACTTTGCTCCTGATTGGCTCTGCTTCCACTGCCACAGTAGCAACAGGTGGCAGGCAGTGCACTGGCTACAGCGATGCCTTCTTCTGCTCATGTGCGCCTGGTCTGCATTGCTTTTTAAGGTAAAGAGCAACTGCTGAGAGACAACGAGTTCGTTGCTTAAGTCTTTTGTTTTTTCACCTCTCCTCGCTTTGTGCCGTTTCTTCTTTGGCCGGGCAAGAACAGTCGGTGGCAAAACACTTTCGTTTGCGCTTCCATTGTGGCTTAAATGAGTGGCAGCAATCTTGGCCACTTGTTGGCCAATTCATGTTGCTCGTTGGTCGCGTGCTAAGGCTGGGCCATCGACGCAAACAAGTTTTCTGCACCGGCAGCGGTGTAGACGAAGACGCATGAAAATCCGACCACTTTCTTTGCGGTGAGCATTTCCAATGCGACGCCGCTACGTGGGCTTCCAGTGGATGGATCGTCAGCACTTGGTTTTTGTCCGGACTCCACTGCCGACTCCGATTCAGTTGTCTTCGCGACTTGAACAAGTGCAGACGTCGCCGTCTCCGGCTATCTCTGGAATTCTGTGCGTGCAATTGGTACTAAAGAAAGCGCCGCGGCGGACGCTGACATGAAGTTAATTGATGTGATTATATACTTAATTGCCATTTTGATCTTCATCTACTTACTGCTTGAGGCTTAAAAGAAGCCGAAAGTCAGTCAACTATTGCCCAGAGCTTTCTACAACAACGGAAACATCATAAACCCCAACATCTTCCGACAAGCCAACGATAATCCAATGCCACAAACCCAAACCAAGATGAGGGTAAGTAAATCGCACGCAGTGATCTCGAGTTTGTTGTCCGCAATTAGCGATAATTAAAAAAATCTCTCACTGTGCATAATAATAGATTGAATGTAATTTGAATGGCACATCACTTCTCTACTCTTTGATCACTCAGCGTGCAACGACTCTCATTTGATCGACATTCATCAGCAACCTCACCTTCACCTTCAAATCCAATTATCAGACAATGCCGCCGCATCTGCTATTGAATTGAATATTTGACAAATTGTGGTGTGGCCGGCAAATGGCGTACTTTCATTTGCAATGAGAGCACTTGATGCGCCAGGTTTCGCTGAGCCAGTGGCAGTGGCAGTGGCTCTGGCATCTGAAGTTGGACTTGCCACTGCAAGCTAGACAATGGATCGCTTTACGTGCACCAATTACAGTCACTGCTTGCCTGACTTTGCCTCAATGTGCAGCGGGCTTGAAAATAAAATGCTTACCGCTAAAATAAAAGTTGCAATTCAAGTTGTAATTTGGGTTAACCAAACTGTTGTTTGTGGACTCGCTGCTACAGCGCTGCTGGTGACAGGCTGCTGCTAATCAATAGTTCCGTTAATGCCTAACGGCCCCCAATCCTTTGTCAAGTTCAATGTCCCAGCCGGGCCAAGCCCAGTACGGCCCAAGGAAACTCGAAATTAAGTGCATTCCAATGTCAATATTTTGACTTTCATTCAAACACGTTGCCAACACGGTGACCAATCCCAGCATCCGTCTCCTTGCTTCAGTTCATTCACCAGCCAGGCCTGCAACATGCATTTGCATAGTATTATGCATATTGTATGTAAAGGCGACAAACTAACCAACCACTCGATAAACAATAAGGCAACAATTTCGTCCCAATTACACCTATCTTTGTTTCTGTCTCTGTTTTGCGATTAAGCAAACTCTGCACGTAATCAATAACCACATGTGTACGTATGCATATATATGCGTATTGGTATCTGTTAGGCATTTCACCCGTTGATTGACGTCTGGCTAACGGCACACAACATTGTCATTGTCATTGCCTACTCCTCCATCTCCTCCCTCTCCGTCTGCTCCTCTGTAGTGGCGGGGCTGGTCAAGTGAAATTGGTATATCCAGTGGTTGCCATCAAATTACCGACTTCCACTTTGATGGAGCACGACCAAAAAGTAACCAAGCAGAAACAAAGTTCATTTACTGCTATTGACTTTAAAGAGAATTATTATGGGACTTGAATGCAGTATTGGTAAAAAGTAAATAATTTGTCTTGGAATGAGGTCAAAATGTATATATTGATTAGAGAGTGTCTGTATTTCATCCAGTGAATTATTTCTTGGAGCCATAGGACCCAGCTTCCTTACTTAGCTCCATCCATGACCAAGCCACAGGGGTTGTTCCTTCACAAGAAGCAGATACTTTACATATTCCCAAATGAAATCACTAAAATCACAGCAAGCCGAGTCACCAAGCCTTATATACCCATCAAGCCAAGTCATAGAAAAATATCAGCGTAACAATTACAGAACCCAGCCATATCAATATTCGACTTTTCACTTTCATTCTACGGCAATGCGGATTGAAAGTTTAATCAGGTAATGACGAATCGGGGAAAATGGACAATGTTATTATGGCATAGACACACAAGTTTACATTTATAAACATTTGTTCATATACATACATACATATATAAATAAAAATACTCGATGGCTCGTTTGCTTAAGCAGCTTTTGGTTAAGTAGTCAGCGTCGGGGGACGTGATAAAATTTTAGAAAACCGCCAATTTGTTCAAATTAAGGCCATTACAGTTTTTTTGTTGTTGTTACTGTCCAACGATTACACGGCCCTCCCCCTGGTTCCCCTTCATGGTGGAGCTTAGAAAGTTTTTATTTCTTTTAATGTTTTTGTCGATGCACTCGTAAAATAATTAAGTTTTGTTGATTTAATGTTATTTGACATTTTCACTACCATCCATCCAGCCTTTCATTCTCTTTGCGCTTCTCTTGACGCTGGCCAATTGTGAGCCGCAGTCGCAGCACAGTGGAAATCAGCGTCCTCTCGTCTACGGCAATTGGCCGCCAAAGAGCGCCAAGCAGTTGTCGCGACCGGCGGCTGGAGGTGCGCCGGGGAAGCAGCGCACACTGGTCGTACAGATACGCAGCGATCAGCCGGTGCCACTGGTACTGAAGGGTCGTCCAGGTCACCCACACACCCATGCGACTCATCAGCATTTGGCACACGCACATGCCATCCATCCGCATGTCTTGCAGCACCCCCATTCGCATGCCCACCTGCATAGTCATCCTCACGTTCTGCACGTGCCACAGCATCAGCATCAGCACCAGCATCTTCGAGGACCTCGACCCATCAAACTAAGCGCTCCCGTCTACCTGAAGCCCGCCAGTGCAATGCGCAAGCCTCTGAAGATCAAGCTGAACAACTCGAAGCCAAAGGCGAAGCCGACCTTCGGGTACGAGAAGCCCTTCAAGTTTGAGAAACCCACGGCTGTGTCTTACAGCGAGCTGCAAACCTTGCCGGTAAGTTGAAAAGATCATAGCTCCAAAAGCAAGAATCAATTTCGATGCCTGCTTTTGAGGATTTGATTGGTACACAGCCACAAGCAACCACTACACGCATACACATGCCAAATCCCCCTACAGCTGGACACGCACAACAATTTCAACACTGAGCACTTTGCACCCATTTACACGGTACCCGCACCGAATTTGGCCGTGCACGACAATCACTTGGAGCTGGACGATGGCGGCCATTTTGCCACCGCTTATATTCCCCCACAGCACACTTCCCAGTCCCCGCCCCCCTCCGCACGCCCACAGACATACCTGGCACCGGGTTACAATGTGCATGAGGATGAGACAAATGATCAAACCATCCGCGATCCCATTTCGGGCTCGCAGAAACTCTTTGCCCCAGATCCAGATCCCTCGCTGCCCACCTCAAAGATTCGGCCCGCCACTGAGACCTTCAATACCCCGAGCAACAGCAAACCGTTGCCATCAGATGTCCAGAGTAATCATCTTCCCGCCCAGCCACTGGTGCAGATTGTGGGCGCCCAGGCAGCCGCTCATTCGGCTCCGGAGATCTATCCAGTCCAGTACGCCCAGCAGACTCAGCAGTTGCAACCCTTCCTAGCCGCCTCCATTCCCGCCGCCCACATTCCCATCTACAATCCGACCTATCTGGTGACCCAGTCGAATCAGCTGTACACGCAGCACAAACAACAGCTCTTCAAGCCCAGCGCAGAGCATGTGCTCGAGGCTGGCTACGTGAACGCGGATCTGACCCAAGAAGTGGCAAGCAATGGGCAGATACTGCAGGCAGCCAAGGATCCGCATCACAACATTCACCCCGTGCTGGACTCGGCGCCGCAATACGCAGCTCTGATTGCTGCCCCGGCTCTGGGTGAGCCTGTCCAGAGTGCCTACGAGACGGCTTCCTTCCATTTGCCTAATGTGGCCGCGGCGGTGACGTCCACGGCTCCAGAGGGAGGCTTCGTCGTGTCCAATTACTACGGACATCCGCACGATTCCTCGCAATTGCTCCAGGCCTATGCAGAGGAGGAGGCCCGCCGTCAGCAACTGGAGACCGAGCACGCAGCCCTGGAGCTGCAAAAGCAGCAGCAATATCATCTCGATGAGCTCAACGCCCAAGCTCTGGAACAGCAGCAACAACAACAGTTTCATCTAGAGGAACTGAGGGCCCATGCGCAGAGGCAGCAAGAGCAACAGCAGCAACAACAGCAGCATCTGAAGGAGCTGACGGTACAGGCTCAAGCCCAGCAACGGCAAAATCAGCATCTGGAGGAGCTGAGGGCCCAGGCTCATGCGCAGCAGCAGCAAAATCAGCATCTGGAGGACCTGAGGGCTCAGGCTCATGCCCAGCATCAGCAGCAGCTGCAGTTTGAAGAGCTGAAAGCCCAGGCCGAGGAGCAGCACTTGCAAAATCAGCAGCAGCAGCAACAATTACAGCTGGTGCAACTGCAGCAGCAACATCAACAACTCCAGCAGCCTGTCCAACATCACCCGCAGCCAGCCCAGGATCCCGCTGCAACGGCCTTCGAGGAGCATCAGCGACTAGTGCAGCAACAGCTGGGCAGCAACACGCCGCTGCGCATCTTTGTGCCAGACGAGGAGGCAGCGTCCGAATCGGTAAGAAAATCCCCGAAAATCGGAAAGAACTACTGAAACTCTGAATATTTTCCCTTGTGCAGCGCCTGCAGAAACGATCGGATGATCTGAAGAAAGGCACCGTGGAGGATGTGCACAATCTGGGATCGACCGACAGCGACGCAGAGTCAGCCAAAGATTTATTTGAGGTATCCACCTCCGTAGAAGTTGCCGGCGAGCATCAAAGTGCCGGCAGTACATAGTTTTTTGTTGTTATGGCATTAGGCTTCGACGCTGTTCAAATATTTATTCTACACACTCATTTGTATAAATGCATTCATAAAGCGAGCAGTCGGTAGTTTAATAAATATAATCATTAATTTATTCAAATCGATTTCGAATTAATTTAACAATTCAACAAATAAACCACTTGGTGCACTCCGTTTCCTTTTATCGACCTATGCTTTCTGAAATTTTCAGAATCACAACTTGGGTTTATCTTGTTCTTTAGTAGCGCGCGCTAATTTTCAATGATATTAGTTAACAGGGCTCATCGAAACGTTGCTCTGTTAACGATTTACATACGTTTTCTAACAAGAATTGCTGTGGAGAATTGAATGAGAAATCAGATAAAATTATAGTTTTATCGCGTAGACTCCTAACCAGCTAGTAATATGAAATAGAACATCAAAATCGAGCAAAACTATTTAAGATTTACGGTATATTTACAGTATATTTTGAAAATGAAATGGTATATAAATATATTTCGGTATATTTCCGAGGGTCTGTCGGTATATTTTATCGATAAGTCCGCCGGAAACTAGGGCTGGCAAAACAACGATAGTGGAAATGGTATAGGTATTCTAGATTTCCCTAGTAACAATAGCTATATGATTATATATGAACTGTAATTCTCTGTGATAGTCAAGGCGCCTCAAAGGCTCTGAAGAGCCTGGGTTAACTCAGTGCCATCGGAAGTCATTTTGAGGAGCAACCATTAAATGACATTTAACAAGGCTTTACAAGGCTTAACAAGTCATCATATCGTTTAAATTATAAGAACATTTCCAATGCAACACCTTGCATGCCCTCATCAACAACCATCGATAGCATCAAACAAACGATAGCAACATCCAATTCGCAGTAGCGATAAAATACCAAAAAAAAAAAAAACACATTTCAACTCGCGTGCAATTTTTGTTTTAATTTTTAAATTGACGAAAACAAATCTTAAAAGACAAAATGATTATTCCAATTCGTTGCTTCACTTGTGGAAAAGTCATCGGCAATAAGTGGGAGTCGTATCTGGGTCTTCTGCAGGCCGAGTACACTGAAGGGTAAGTCAGACACCACCAGTGGAGTCTCGACCGCGTTCCGGGTCCTTTTCTGTATCTAACCCACACACTTATTGCAGCGATGCATTGGACGCACTGGGCCTGAAGCGCTACTGCTGTCGCCGCATGTTGCTCGGACACGTCGATCTGATTGAGAAGCTGCTCAATTATGCACCGCTCGAAAAGTAAACTTACTCGTCGGAGAATTTAGAAATTGTAGATTTTATTGTAAAAATTAAAGCCTGGTGAAAACCACAAAATTATGAGAATCTGAATCCAAATTGGCAGTGGTTCGCACGATGTTTGTTTATTCACATCTTGTCCATGAACCAGGGCTGGCCGTTGTTCTCGCGGCGCTTTGTAAGGATCTCACAGCCATTGTTGTTTACTAGAAGAGTTTGCTCGAACTGGGCCGAATACAGGCCATCGCCGGTGACGGCAGTCCAGTCATCAGGCCAGCTCTTGGCCTCGCGCACACCCATGGATATCATTGGCTCAATGGTGAAGCAATGTCCAGGGGCCATGACGCCGACAGTAGAGTTTTCTACAAAAGATTAAAGGGTCAAGTTAGTTGTCTATCATCTGGTTCATAATATCATCTGAACTTACTGGCGTAGTGTGGCACATTGGGTGCTGTGTGGAAGACACGATGTATGCCATGGCCGCAGTAATTGCGCACCACGCTGAAACCATGTGGGGTCACATACTTCTGAATAACGTTGCCAATTTCGCGATACTTGACGCCCGGACGCACAAGCTCGATTGCCTTTGTCAGGGCCTCGTGGGTGACCTGCACCAACTTCTTGTGCTTCTCGGAGACATTTCCGACAAAGAATGTCTCATTAAGATCTCCGTGGAACCCATGATGGAAGACTGTAACATCGATATTGCACAGATCTCCGTCCTCAAGAGGCCGCTTGTCAGGGATGCCATGGCAAATCACCTCGTTGACAGAGGTGCAGCACGATTTGGGAAAGTTGTAGTAGTTCAAGGGCGACGGATAGCAGTCTCGCTCAATAGCCGCCTCGTGCACCAGGCGATCCAGCTCGTCTGTGGTGACGCCAACCTCCACAGCCTTGGCTCCCTCGTCCAGACATTCTCTTCCCAGACGGCCTGCCACCCGCATGGCCTCAATTTCTTCATCATCCAGCACCTTGATGGTTGTGCCTCGCAGGGCCTCCTCAGAGAGCGACCGTCCCTCTACGTGATCAGCGTAGTCGGGTCGCTGAATGGAAAGCGGCACTGCGCGCTTGGGGGTCTGTTCGAACGGACGCAGCTTGCCGGTGAATTTGAACTGTGGCCACGGGTTGTAGGCCCCATTTTCAGCCGCGGTATTCTGTGCTCCACCTAAATTGAATAGTTCAAGTATTTTATTCATTATTTTGTTCTAAACGCGCACTAAGACTAAATAAATTTCATAATGTACATACCTGCCAAGGCGTGGATAGCCTTGTGTTCCCTCCAGAAACCTTTGAAGCAGGGCTGCGAGCAAAAGAAGGACCCCTTGATACCAAGCTTGAGGCAGCTGGGGCATTGCAGAGTCGCCTCCTTGCCGCAGTTGGGTGTCTCGCATACTTTAGTCATTTTAATTATTTCACAACACAATTTTCTTGCCGAAAATAGGACAATAGAGACGTTAGTAGCTTATATTGATATATAAACAAATCGAGTATTGTAGTGCGATAGGCAGAGCAGGCGATGAATCGGTATTTCTGCGAAATATATCATTTTATTTGTGCGCTATCGATATATCGAGGTAAATAAGAAATATTAAAAGTGAATAAATTTGCTAAAATATAAATATAATTACAAGAAAAACAGAGGGTCCATCAGACTGTTGGTAAAATTAACCCGCAAATTCTATTTTTCCCAAAAGTTTCCTTTCATAATCATTAATAAGTACCATTTCAATTTTAGAAAGAGAATGCGCGCCAAAGTTAGTTTCAAATATACACCCCCATCAGTGTTCTATTCTGGCAAGATGCTCTGCTTGTTTATATATATATATTCAACATCCCTACTGTTTACGTTCAAAACGCGAACAACTTCGGTCGTGAACGGACATGATTTTCGCAGTGGCGGGAAAAGAATATTGAAAACGAAAGAATATTGGCAACAAACTTGTTTGCAATAAATGGCAGAAGACAAATACCTGCAGCAGGGGCTAAAAGAATAAATCTATTTGGTTCTAAAGTGAGTGTTTGTGTAACGAAAGGAGAAATGAATGTGTTTATAGAGTGTTAATTGGATTATGATAACAACTAGATGGAAATGGTAGTTCAGTTTATTCAACAAGTGTACTTTGTGATTGGACTGCTGAACACATCGTGGCCGCCACGCTAAGCACTCGGTTTATTCGGTTTGATTCTGTGTTTTCGAGAGTCACTTAGACCCGCGATCTTCGCACTCGATTCTAACTCGATTATAATCGTTGTGTGCATTTGAGTGTGTTATCAGTTGTTGGTTTTGCTTTTGCATTATATGTATATGTATGTATACACGTACAAGGCTCGTAAGCTTGAGCAGACAACAAATGAACACGCCGCTGTTGCCTGCCCCTCTCCCGGTTCCCTGTTGCTCTGTTGGTCTGTTGCTGATAGAAGCGCAGCATTCAATGGCTATAAATAACAAGCGGCACGCGGCGCACTGACTCTGCCTCTGATTGTGTGCACTGCTCTGCTCGCCAGTATCATTGCCTCTTCCTCAAGTGACACTGCTCCCCGTCTTGGTGGGTGTTTTGCGTCTTTCGCTTCCTTCTATCTACATATTTACATATGTTCATGCATACATATGTCTGACGACGCTGTGCGGTTTTCCAGTTTTCCGCTTTTCATTTCACACATCGCAAAAGTAAAAACAAAACAATAAAAACAACAAAAAGAACCTCAACGCAGATCATCGTCAATTGCCAATCTAAAGGCCGCCGGCATAATTAAAATAGAATGTTATATTTGTTTTTGTTTTTTGTGCTGTTTCGATTTCGCTTTGTTTCACGAGTATGCCATGTTCTTATACAATCTGTGTGTGTGTGAGTGTGTGTTGGTGTAGCAACTGCAATACGGAACCAGCGCGGAGTCAAGGTGCCCATGATCTCCGAGCAACGGCCACGACGATGCGAAATAGTAGAAGCAGATTGGTGGACCCCTTGGTAGCAACGAACTCAAGCGCAGTCCCCAGTCACCCTGTCGCCCAGTCCCACAGTCCCCTAGTTCCCCAGTCTTGCAGTCCCTGCCTGATCGCTGGCCTTTTATTCATTGTCTTTCTCTCCTTTGCTTTTTTTGGTCAACGATCCGCATTTGTGGTCTGTCTGCCGTCTACCGTGTGCCTGAGGCACCGGCAATTAAAGGTAAGCTGGAAGCCCAAAGGCAGCTTGCACGTCCGCGCATTAGACTTAATTGGCTATGGGTCTGGGGGCCCTGCGATGGTTCCTTCTTCGGGACCAGGAATGTCGTCTTTCAGATTGTTGCAAAACTTTTTCATATGCTCCGCATTTTGTCTGTCAGTGCTAGATGGAAATTTATGCGTGGAGAAGAAAAGAGGCAAAATAAAATGGAAAATATGAAATTCAAAATGTGTGGGGGGATAGCCCCCGCACTCTGAGATGCTCCAACACTTCCGTTTTGCCAGAATATCAACTTCCGCTGCCGAACAATTGTCAGCGGGAGGGTTGGCTAATGCAGGGCTGATGGTTGGGTGGGCGGGTTTTGTGGTGCAGACCGGCTGGGACGACGACGACGACTCTGAACAAAAGACGCATATTGATATTGTTGCCCAGGTTGCTCACGCTCCAATAAACCCACCAACCCAACCCGCTCACACCCGGACTAACGGTGGGAAAAGGAGCTTTGGGAGCTAGAAAACGCATTTCATTTTTGCTTCACTGGACTGCTGCCCTTGTCTGTCCCCTCAACTGGCAAACATTTTGTGGCAACTTGGCCATTAAGCATTTCGTGTTTAAGCAGTGGCAGCACCAGCTCCCCCACCGGATCCCACACCCGACACCCTACTCCCACAAGCCCAAGGACAGCAGAAAGGAATAAAAATTGCCCGCGTATGCATTTCTTAACAATACTTCTCGCCCCGGACAATACTCGTACTTTCCTCTCTCTCTCTCTCTCTCTCTCTCTGTCTCCCCAGCGACAACATTTCATTTCATATTTTGTGACAGAGCCACGCTTTGAATAGAATTCATTTTGATTTTTCCTTCCCTTCGTTCCCATTCCCTTATACTTTCCCCCTCCTTTTCTTATTCTTTTCCTCTTTTTCTGTTCTCTTTTACGCTCTCTGTCTCTCCGTCTCCACACGCAGTTCACTCTGCTGGCGCTTAACAAATTTTTGCTGGATTTCTTCTTTTTTTTATTTTATTGTCTAGACCCCCACATTCTCTTGTATTTTTGTCCTGGAAATGTTGAATTTTTCGCATTTTTTGCTGTCGTAGCAGGACAAAAATTAAAAGCGAATTAAGTACTGACAAACTCTAGGGCGACAAATGGGGGAGCCACACAGTATCTGGTAGCCGAAGATAACTGCAGCTAACATCAGGTGAATACGTAACGACCTAAAAGGTGGCCAGCACACGATACAGCAATGGGACAAATCGTATATAAGATTTGAGTTATTTTATGGATATTAGAGTCTCAGTCTCAGTCTCTATATGTTTAAGGTGCAGGGGTAGGCTTCTTGGTTTCTTGTGTAGGCGTTACAGCTGTCTCCATGCTCCTAACAAGCATCGTAGCATCCACATCCTCAGCAGATATACTGAAGAGACAGCCCACACCCACACCCACACCCTCCCAAGCATCATCTTAAACTCCACGAGTTACGAGTATTTCTTTTCGTATTTTTACTTCATCTTTTGCCACGCCTGCCACTGCCACTGGAACTGCTTTGAATTTTTTCCCTTCCCCAATTTCTCTTGCCATAAAGCAAAGTTAATGATATGTCGCAAGTGTTTGTCTGTACGTGTGTGTGTGTGTGTGTGTGTGTTTGTGTGTATGTGAGTGCCACAGTGTACTTGTGTGAGTGCGACACAAGTGCGCTTCCACTTGGCTGAGTCCTGTCTTGGCTGGCACTCTCTTGGCACCCCTCCTGCAACATGTGTAATTAATTAAAGTCTAAGCAGATTTTATATTTCACTTACTTGGCCCCGAACCAAGACGAATTTATGATGTACATCATTTCACTTTTTGTCATATTTCTTCTGGTAATTATTATTCCCATAATTATTGCTTTCTCTGATAAAGAAACCTAATTGGAGTCGCATCCCCATAGCTGTGCGCGACAAGGGGCTCTAATTCCAAGTCACATTTAATGCATTTCAAAAATATAATAAAAAGATTCCATAGGGAGACATATGCACACACAAATTTATGTAGATAATTGCTAACCTATCTTAAGATGTCAACTTACTAGGTCTGAAATTTTTCTGGGACGACTACAGCCATCTGTATTTACATTTACAAATCTTATTTTATGTTTAAATATTTCGATTTTTATTCCCTGACACATCACTCATGGGCAGACATCTCCTTTAAAAGCAAATAAAAGACCTTCTGTTAGCGGGGTGTCCGCCCAAGTACGTATTGAACTTTATTCGAAAAATGTTAATACGCCGAAAAATTGCCCTACATCTAGAAGAGTTCCATTCAACCGTTCAACAGCTTCGATTGCTTTGGTCATGGTTTTGGCATTTTGTAGTTGGCTAAACTTAAACTTGGTCCACGAACTTTTCACTTTCCAACAGCATCTCTCTCTCTCTCTCTCTCTCTCTCTCTCTTTCTTGCCCACAGATCGTTTTCGCTTGCATGCATTTACATGGCAGAAGTTAAGTCGCCAATTCCCCCACAAAATTCTCTCGCTTTGTGCCTCGTCCTGGCATCCCTCCCAGGCAGCGCGCTGTGGGGTTTCCATATAAATTTGTACAACGGTTGCCTTGCCATCACTTTTATTTGCCAAATTAAAAGGATTTCACTCGCTTTTCATATTTGCATTGTGTGTGCTTTCCCTCGTATTTTTTTTCCTTTCCATATTTTATCGCCAGACTGGCAGGCGTTGGGTCCTGCGACTGGGACTCGTCGTGGCCGACAATTTTCCCACGCAATCACCATAAAAAGGAATCTTTGCCGCCATATTTTTGCTGGCGCTGCTTCCCGGCAATTGTTATTCATGGCCCGAAACAACAGGGGCATCATCATCAACAGCATCAGCAGTGGCGGCAGCCTTGTATCCAGGATGCAAAGGTGGGCATCCCAGAGGCCTACACCCGCTCCCACCCAGTCTCCGTCCCAGTCCCAATTCCCAAACCACAGGCCGGTCCTCATTTGTCGTTGTTAGTATTAATTATTTCTTAACTTTAGTACAGAGGCCAGCCATCAGGATACGGTAGCCGGAATCGGGGCTGCGAGCCAAGTTTATAAATAAATCGCAAATTCTTTATGAGCAGTGAGCAGAACACAGCTACAACAGTCCAGTGCTGGCCATTGGTGTTCATGGCCTCTTGGCTCGTATCTGGCCCTGTGGTTATTTGCATCACCCGGTTTCTGTTACAGATTATGGCAATGAGGATGCGACGCCCGGCAGCTGGTGGGTGGCAGTGTTTCCCCCCATCTGTCTGCGAGGTATTTTATGGCTGAACTTTATTTACATTCACATGCAGAGCAGCTAAATAATCAGGGCTCGCCTTGTTCCTCCTCCTACTCCTTCTTCAAGCCTTGCCTCATCCGTCCCGTCCCAACTCATTTCGTGTCGTTTTGACCCGACTCGGCCACAGTTGCAATCACCTGGAGCTTGCAGCACGGTGGCTGGAGGCTGGAGGGTGGTTGCTTGGTTGGGTGCTCCTGTCCCTGGACAGGGGCCACAGGTGCTAGGTAGCCAAGTTTAATTATTTGCCGCTGGCTTTGGATTCGTCCTGGTTCTGGCCTCTGGGGCTGCTCGTGGTCCTGGCCTCTAGCCCTTGTCTGTCGGTGTGTTTTTGTCTGTCTGTTTGTGCCAATGTTTGTTTGTCCGTTTGTTAGTTCAACCTTGCCATGGTTGCATTTTGCGCTTGTAAAGCATTTTAAATCGCATAAAAGTCGGCTCCTGCCAGACCCAACCAGACTCTCGGATGGAGGCTGCAGAACATCGGATTCATTACAGCATTTCACTGCTGTCCTGCCGTTGCAAGAGGTACGCTTTCCTCTTCTGCGTTCGTAATTGAAATTAAGTTGTTTCCAAATTGAGGCACGCTTCTACATCCCCCTCTCCGCTCTGCAGTTTGCCTGAAGCCATGCCATTTCATTCATTCCATTTCGATGCAAAGACCGCCTCCAAATAAGAAAACTCGCAAAGTGTGTCCAGAATGAATTAACCAACTCAAAGCACAACAGATCCAGATGACAGCGGAATACTTCTCGAAGTTTTGGCAAATATTCTCCATTTCAATCGGTTCTGCTCTTTAGATGTCAACTACACATTCCTTTGAATTTCATTTGAATTCATATCTTTAGCCGGAGTAGTTTACAACTGCAAATGCCAACTGTCGGATGCGACAGAGCAAATCAAAATTAGGCAAACAAAGAAGTTGAGGGGAGGGTACACTCGGGTTGGGTTTCGCTTTGCAGTCTTGTCAAGATTTGCTCTTGTAAAACACTAAAAATTACAAAGGCGAAATGAGAGATGAATGGATGGGATGTGATTGAATGGAATGGCATGGGAGGGGAGGTGATAAAACGGTGGTTGGTTGGATGGATGAATGGATTGGTGTGAGTACGATTCGGTTGTTCTAGTCCAAGCTCCATTTCCACTCACTTGTCGGTGGAAGCGGAACCTCCCCGCGCTCGTTCGAGAAGAACGAATCTCCAGCTACTTGACGCTTGTCATTGTCAGCTCTTGTAGTTGGAAAGTTGCGAGCACTTGACAAGCCTGATTGATGGCCCTGACTGCACGGAGGAGTGTGCCTGGATCCCAGAATGCGAGTATCCTGCTGGCTGCTTGACTGGCGCGCTTATCTCCTCTCATCTAATTAAACTAAAAGTAAATGGCGCGTGCCATTTGAAAATGACATTTAAAAGCTTTTAACTGCTCCATTTATGCACAGAGTGCGAAAATAATCTGACTCTGACTCTGAATCCAAATCCAAATTTGAATTTGAATCTGAATTCGAATCAAATATCGCTCAGGCTCGACTTTGACCAGATCCAAAGAGCATAAGTAGGTAAATGGAATGGAAATCGTATTTGTTTATGCTTCTATTTTGATTACGCTTATGCATTTATTTGTTTACGTTCCGAGAACACAGATCGCAGCGTGGATTGACCCAGACCCAGAGAGCTCTGATAATTCCATCTAGTCCATGTGGGTGCGATAAGAGAGAGAGAGAAACATAGACAGATATAGAAAGACAGAGATGAGAGCTGTCCAATTGCTGGGTAACGGAGGGAATCAAAGAGAGGGAGAGGTAATGGTGGCCTGGCAACCTTAGCTCCAATCAATTAACATACTTTTCAACGATTCTCAATTTCCTCCCAAAGACGGGAAAAGCTAAAGAGATCTGAATGGGCGGGGCATTGCCCACAATGGGAAATTACGCTTAACTTTTCGTTGTTTTCTTTTCGTTTTCTTTTACGCTGGCTTATTTAGTTGGGAATTTATCAATTGAATTTTTAATTCTGCTTAAATGAGAAAGTAGCATCGTCATCAACTTTCCTAGCTTCGTTGTCGTTGCTGTTGCTGGTTGGCCCCACGCGGCGTATACGTAATTATGCTACCATGGATTATGGAAATGGCTGTTGCTGCTTTTCCTTTTTGCCTTTCCACCTTCCCCTCACTCGCTCCCCTGCTGCTTTAGGTCCTGCTGTTGCTGCTGCCGCTCCTACTCCTACTCCTACTCCTACTCCTACTCCTACTCCTACTCCTGTCGCCTCCCTCAGATCCCCGCAATTTGTGCCGAGTGAAATTAAAGGAAATGAAATTAAGAAAATATGTTGCACTCCTTTGGCTCTGGGCTGTGCCCCGCAACTGCTTTGTTTGGCTGCAAAAACTTTTGTCCAAGGATTGCCCGTTGAATTGTCTGCGGGGTGTTTGGCTTTATTTGTTAGTAGCCTGTTTCTGGTTAAATCGTGTCCCACCCGCCGCCACATTGCCACCACCCTAGCCACCACCACCGCACAAAAGGCAACTTAATTTGCCATAAAAAGCCAGCCGACTCGTTGATTTGTTTTGTGTGTGTAAGTGTGTAAATGTGTGTGTGTGTGTGTGTGTGTGTGCTGCCGGAAATGAAATGATTTAATGAAATTGCCACAATTGTTGGGGCAGCAGCAAAATCAGTAGCAACAGCCTGATGACAATGGCAATGGCTACGGCCCAACATTCAAGTTAATTGAAAAGGTTTTGTGAATTGCCTGGTCCTGGATTGCGTTCGAGCTAAGCGATTTTTAATTACCCGATATTGTGCAGGGCTGTAAAGGTTCTGCCTGCCTGCCACTCCCCTTCTACCTTCGCATCCTTCGGCATGAAATTAATTGAGTGCTAAGTTGATGGTAGACGCCATTTACCTGGACGCCTGCCTGCCTGCTCTCTAGTATATTTTCCTTTCACTTCCTACCTATGTATGTGTGTACCTTCCTGACTCCATGGCACAGCTGCCGGATGGTTTCGCTGAAATTTTACACCTCTTTTGTTTCAAATGCTTGGTGGCAGCTTCGGAGCTGAGCACACACACACGCCAGCCTTTACGAGGCCCCGAGGCATAGATGTGTACTAGATCCCCGCACACTTTTCAACATAGACGAGATTCTATACAACGTTCTCGTATGTAAATCAGACACCGGGTGTGCATTGATTGCCCTGAAATGAGTCTAACCCGACAGCACGACTTGTGCTAGGGGGGTTGGGATTCTAAAAGATACAGCAGCATGTTGCATTAACATCTCACTCAATCTGGATGAGATGTGCACGGTCGGAGCTGCATAATCTGCTCGGCATTCGATTGTCAGGCAGCTGCACCCCTGGCAGCCGTAGCGTCTGGCTTGGAATGAGCAAATGAATCCACTTTGATGACATTTCTCCTCCGCTCAGGATTCAAATTGCAAACGTACCGTATACAACGAGAATATATTTATTTTTACGCTACTACCAGCGAGGAATAGCAATTCGGCTTGCCATTTGATCTGCATTTGAACAGTTTAATCCTAGAAATATTTCCATGCAAATTCTGTGTCAAATTACCCACTCGGTTGTGTGTGAAAAATTCCGTTTCATTGTAAAGACAATAAAAGCAAATCGTGAAATCTTTCATGGTCAGGGCACAAACAAAATCAATGACGAGCTCTATCGCATTAAATTGTGTGTCATTTGATAGTACAAAGGGTTATCAGCGGCACTGAGAGCTTTTTCAAATAAAACAACATAACAATAAAAAAGAAATAATACAAAAATAGTACTAGGTCTGATGGAAAGCTGAATGAAACCATTATTATAGTGTTTAGTTTAATGATTCTGTGGTCATTTTTCAATTGCAGGCCAGGCACGTGCTCAGCTAAGCGAAAATGCAGAAGTTTTAAGTAAAAACTGATAGGCACAACCGAACCAGCACTCAGCGACAAGCCACAGAACGTGCTAAGAGGCCGCGTGCCCCCGTCGAATTGTGTTCAAAAAAAGCAACAAAAAGAGGGTGCAAATCAGAGGAGGAGAGACCCGCTTCCATGCCGGCAGCCGTGGAATCGCTGTGGATGCGTAGGAGGCACGGCACGGCCATGAGCTACACGAACTTTGCCCTGCTGATGGCCACGGGTCTGTTGGTGCTTATCTCGGCGCATGCCAAGAGCACCAGGCCTAGTGGCAGTGGCGAGCTGCAGCCCCTGTCCACGGATCACGTTGCACTCGCCGAGAGGCAGGCCCATGCCCAATCGGACCCACATCCACACACACATCAGCTATCCGGCTCCGATGAGGAGCAGCACCAGCTCCGGGCCATGCATCATCAGCATCGACAGCAGCACCGGGCACATTCGCATCCACATCCGAATCTTTTGCGGAACAATCGACGCACCTACCACAGCAAATACACCATCGAGCAGCTGATGCGCCTGCAAGTGACACCAAAGGTATCCGAAGACATTGACATGGATCCCTGCAAGGCTGGTGAGTAGTACACACAACACATCTCTCTCTCTCTCTCTCTCTGTCTGTGTGGCACGGAAATGGTTTCGCATTTGCGTTGCTTCAGTGCAAACTCTACTTTGGCATAAGCCAATTTCTAAGCCATGAACCTATACGGGATTCTTTGGGAAGCCTCTTACCGAGTCCCCAACCAAGACAAAAGCTTTGAAAATTGTGTTAGCCTGGAAGTTTGAGTAAAAGCGAAAACTCTTGTTAACTTGAGTCCCACACACGCACACACACACACACACACACAAACATGGCAGTGCTCCCCCACACTCGACATGATTTATAGCCACCTCCTGAAGTATCCTCAGATCCCACCTCCCACCCGTACACCATCAGTCGCTTGTTGCAGTGTTGAAAATTAAGCGCCATTGTGGCATGCTTGGCGCTTAGCTTTCGCTGTTTTCCAACCAGACCAGATCAGCTACCTCCAGGCAGACATCCCATCCTCGTTCTCTGCCCGTTCGATTCAATTGAATTTACCTGCGTTTGCACAAAAAAGCACGGCGAAATAATAAACAGAAAAAACCAAGAAGAAGTATATAAGGAAATTGACTGCGAGAGCAATGCGAATGCGTTGAGCTGAGCTGGGCTGAGCTGGAGGAGCTGAGGAGCTAAGGACGTATCAATGGCTGTCTTCTTGTTCCGTGTCCATGTCCGTGTCTGTTGCTGGTTCTGGTTCTGGCTCGGGCAGGAGTCGAGGAGAACCATTTTCGATTGCAATTTGTCTGGCTGGAAGTACGACGAGTCTATAAGTATTTGCTCACATCAATTGTCAAAAAGTTATACCCCCACAACCTACTTACCGACCCACATAAAGACATAGATACATACATACATTCCTCGGGCTGAATACTCCTCTTGAAGTATGCGTATATTGAAAAGCAAACGACTTCCGCCCTAACCGTCAACCATCAGCAATGTGCCTTCCAGTGGGTGACTATGGCAATGGCAATATGAAATGGACACAAATTTCAATTTAAGATAATCAAAATGTATAAGTACAACACCATAAATAGTTGAACAGCCAAGAGAAAACCATTAATGCAACTTTTATAACACAATGCTGCAATAGTGCAAAACGAAAAAAAAAAAAAAAAGTGCCATAAATTTGTATATTTTTTAATTTATGTGTAATGTTAAAGTCTCATTTTAAAGTCGGGAAGTGCAAGTTCCTTCCATTGTGCCTCTGCAGACTTCGTCCAGTGGAAAGTCTTTGCGTGGTTTTTCGATTCCCAGATAAGTCACACCCCTACATATATCATCAATATGCATACGTGCCGCAAAGCGATAGCGATAGGAAGATGAGGAGTGCCAGGGCCCACCCTACTCGCCACAACTCCACAATCAATCATAGCAGCTTTGAGCTCTTTTTAACACGGTCGCGTTTTTTGGCGCCCCAACAATTAATGAATTGTTTGCTGTTTGCGTTTTTATGCTGCCCCACAGAGAATTGGGTCATAGCCGATTTATAGTGCCCACGGATACACCAACAGCACTGGCTGAGCCAAATGAATGGCATCCTAATGTATGCAAATGCACGCCACGTCCAAGTGGGTCGAGAGGAGGGTCACCCGGGGGAACACACTGGAGGTGGGAGTGGCAGAGCAAAATAAACAAATTTTCCTTCGGTTTTGCCCCGCACAAAGCAGCGTAATTGAATTCTGAAGTGGGATCAAATTAACGGTGCGTCGTTGGGTTTCAAGGAGAAATTGGTAGCTAATCAACTTTCAATTGCAGTTGGCGCAATTTGAAACTCGAGAATTTAATTTGCCAAAAATGTGCTGTGCAATGCAGACATGAGCATCCCATGGGCTTCGCCCCTACTTGCTCTGCTTTACTCTCACATTCCACAAAGCAATTTCTGAAAACAGTTGGGCTTCATTTGGTAAATATTCGAAAGTTAATTAAGGACTTTGAATGTCCTGGCTCCCATAAGAACGCCACAAAGCCGCACTGGCATAGAGATTCCTGCAACATAACGTGCTGGCACACACCTTAAGCAATTTAGTGTCTCAAATCGACTGTCCTGTGCAGTTGTCGCTAATTAATTTGCATACACCAAACGCACAAAAGTTCTATCAAAGGGTTTCGATGGGGACAACCCAGAGGAGTATCAGAAAGAGTAGAACAAAGCGATGGTAGTGCAGGAAGTTGTGCACGCAGGGAGGCGTGACTGTGGTCGCACACAAGGAATCAAACTGCAAATGGCACTGCAAATGTGAAAATGGTGCACCACCCGACCCTCCAAGTGCCCCAGGACTCAGACCAGGCAACTAGGAAAATCTGCCGACAGTAATGATGACAACAGCATCACAATAACCAACGTCAAGGCAGAGCCACCAAAATGTCAGCCAGTGGACTGGCAGCGATGACGATGGCGTTGGCTTCAAGTGGCCTGGAAGGCATCGTGCACTCCAAGTCAAACAACCTGCCCAAGTGACTGCAAATAATTCCCCCCCCCACCACTCCACAGGCACACACACATACAGATAGGGAGAAAGAGAGCGGAAGGGGAAACCACATTGATAGAGCTCTTGCTGCGTGGCAGTGGCTCGACACGGTTTCGGTTGAAAGGCAACAAACTAACGCTGCCTCTCATTGCCGTTAACTCTCTCGCGCATTGAAATAAAAAGGCACTTGGAAGGCATTGCATGCATAGCACAGCGCAGGGACAGAGACATCAGGACAGAGTCCCGGGACGGCACAGGTAGAGATGGGGACAACTTTGAGTTGAAAGCATCGCACGCAACATAACTTTGGAACCACATATCTCAATAGAGTAAAGATAAAAGACTACTTTCCCAGTAGGTCGTGAATCTTTGTGAGAAAAAGTTTAAATACAAAAACTAATGATTGAAAATAATAAACAGTGCCATCACAATATGCAGATTTTTTCCTGTAAATGAATGAGGTCATCCCGAAGATAAACAAACTTGCAAAAAAGAAAAATAGAAAAAATACATAAATGCCTCCATGTTGCACAGTTTTTATACTCTATAAATGCATCATCACAAAAGTTGTCGTATTTCCTGCCCAGCGGTAGCTTGTGTACGTCCCATCACCAGCATGAAAGAAAAGGAGAAATGTAAAGAAAAAGCTTACACAAAAAGAAACTACAAATCCACATATAAAGAACCGTTCATCCAACCATAATCCAGAGGCATAATCCACCGTTTTGATTCGAATATATACATAGGATTTCGTGCCCAGCTGCACTGCCGCTGAGTCCATCCCTAGGCCATGAGCCGGAGCCGGAGCCGGAGCCAGAGCCTGAGCCAGGGCCTGATGCCTGAAACTATTTACAATTCGCACTTTTAGCGGCATTGTGTGCAGACGGATTGAGTTAGTTTGTTGCTACTGCGAGGGGCAGACTGTCTGAGGGGGATCACACGAGAGGATAGTGGGCGGGGTGGAGCAGGCGAAAATGGTGGGATGCTGTGGTGGGACCGCAAAAGAGCCAACAGGATCAGCTTACAAAGCCGCAGAACGAGACAGCGCTGAACGAGGCAGGGGTGAGGCCGAGCATAACAACTTTTCGTGAAGAGAACTTTGCATGCTCTTAATTAAAAACCGCAGCTATTTAATGAATAACTTTATTTTACGTGTATAAATATATACATAAATTCAATTAATTTCCGGGTACTCGTGGCAAACAAAAGGCTTTCATTTGAATGCCAATTAATTTGTGGAGAGCTAAAATATTCGCAACTGTTGAAGCTCGTTCACATTAAGCCGGAAAATTTGCAATAAAACTCCATCATCATTCATTTTGTTTGTAAGCTTCATCTCGGTCTTGATATGCTCCCGGCTATGCTTTTCACGTGAAGCAAGAAGAGAATCTTGTTGGCCTCCAGGCAACAGAAACAAAACAAAAGTTAACTTGTGACGAAAAAGCAGACGCCGGAAATGTTAGCAAATCGGAAGTGCCAGTGCTAAAAGTAAGAAGCAGCTGTTTCTTCTCACCCACTCAAAGGATGAACTGCTGGAAGAGACTTTCCTTACTATTGACTGCACTTGTTGTTGCGCTTTGAAGATAGACTTTTACAACCACTGCACTGCTGGGACTCCGCCTCCTGCGACAGTGACCGCAGTTTATATAAATTTTCACATGAAATTTATTGTACAGACAAAACACAGAATTACAGCAGGCGTGTTCGACCATTTTGTTTGGCAACATTTTAGTTGCATTTATTGAAATGACATTCCCCTGGCAGCTGCTCTCTCTCCTTCTCCCTTTGTTTCCCCAGCTCTATTGTGCCCCGCATGCAGACCGGCAGAAACATGTGTAAATAAAATAAACTTGCATTTAAACTGTTTGCATAATTAATTAATGCCAGCAAGAATGACAGAGCAGAGCGCTCACACACACATGCATGAACAAGTGTTGTGGGTGGGGCAGAGCGCATTGGCGAGGGGCTGGGGCCTACGCACATTTAAGGGCAGCAGCCAGTGGCACCATAGTTACCAAACGGCATCGCATCCTTCCGGGGTAATGGCTCAGCTCAGCTGCATTCCGTAACTTTTTGCTGCATACTTCTTGGCGCTATGCTGCATGCAACCCAACCAATACCAGTGCACGTGCAATATCTTCTTATTGCGTGTGTATGTAGATGTGTCTGGGCAACCTGTTAGACAGAACTTGTTATCGTGCTGCTGTCTGTTCAGCTGCAATCATTGTTTATGCAAATTGGCATAAATAAGCAAGCGGAGCAAACAAGCTCGAAAGCTGCTCAGATAATGCCACAAAACGAAGCTTATGATTTGGCCATCCTCAGGGGGTGGAGGCAACTCACACACAATCACATAAATACACATTTGTACAGCCATATTTATGTCCCACTCATGTACGTGTATACATAGTATGTCTGTGTACTTCTGTACATATGTTTGTGTCTGTGGGATCCCCTGCAGCTGTGGGCTTTGCCGTAATTTATGCAAATCGCATTTTAAATTTGCAAATGTTTTTTTAATTGTTCAGCCAACAATCTGCTGTCCCAAATCCAAATTGCAACTGAAGGGTGAAAAAGGATAACAGCATAAGGCTATGCATATGTAAATGGCATCCACCAGACCAGAACTAAACCACAATTTATAAATCTCTCGCTCGCTCTCTATTGTGTACCATTTCTTACAAGTATTAGTTGCGTTCTGATTTTTGGTCTGTTTTCAGCATGAACAGCAAGACAAATTGAATGCATTTCTGGCTCTCTTTTTTTAAGGCAAATGCAAAACAAATTCAATATGGGATTTATGTACATATGTATATGGCAAGCAACATAAATTCCATATCCACTGAAGCATGCATCCAGCTTCATTTGCCGCACTTCAGTCCCATGCTTTCTCTTTTTGTATTGCTATATTTTCTTTATTGAAATACATACATTCAGATAGCATGATTGCTTACATGTATACAGAGTGGCAGGAGAACCAATTATAAATAGTAAAACCAACAATACTCGTTGCTTACAAATAACTTTGCTCCGTTAAATGAGATATAATTGAGAGTTCGTTTAGAAAATGGAATTCAATTACGGTGCTGGCCCTTCAACTGCTTCTCCGGCTCACTGTTCATTTCCAGCATTTAGGCATTTTTCTTTAAATATTATGAATTCCTGCCCTGGAATGCTTTTGGTCCTGCTCCCCCGGAATGCCTCAATTTAATTTCGTTTTATTTGTTTTTTTGCGAAAAGTGTTTGGCAAAAATAAACACGGGACAGACAGACATTGGCAGGCAGTCTTTGCATCTCTTCTGATGGCACAATTATCAGATGGAACTGCAAATGCCGGGAATGGTAGCTCTCTGTTGCCATGGCGCTGCCAATGAATGTACGCATGGACTGGGTGAGTGGCAGTGGCTGTATTGTGCATCGAGAGTTTATTGAACCCGACTCCAACCGTAATGAAGTGCCACCGAAAGTTGAGTAGGTGTGCTCCCAGTACATGTTCCTAGTCATGAATATGTATGTATGTACATAGGTAGGTGTGTACAAATGCATGTACACATCATATGCACAGGCTGATATGTTCACACATCACACGAAAATTGCTGCAAGCAGTGGGAAATGTTTTCAGCCCCATTTCAAATTGAAAATAAAGCTACGCGCAAAAACAAAATATTTTTTTTTTACCCGCGATGCTGTGGCAAAAGTTTTTCTAAAAACGCTTTGTGCAAAAAGCGGCAGTGCAGATTCCGAGCTGTTTCGTCTTTTTGTGGGACGCAATGGAAAATAGTTTCTATATTTGTGCCGTAGGTGCAAAGTGGTTGCTGTGGAGGTGGTGAGGGAAAGCCAGGAGAGGGCGCAGCTCTCTCACAGCTGCAGCTGCATAAATATTTCGACGAAGTTGTCCATCATAAATCTGGTGCGGGAACTCAAACATTGGCCATCTATTGTTTGCCCTCAAGTCCTATCTGCGATTTGGTCTGCGAGCGGAAGTGGGAATGGAGCTTTGGCCACGAGCATGAACGGACTAGCACACAGCCAAACTCAAGCGCACATGAATATAAGCCTCAGTGGCTTTTTAAGCCTAGTCTGGGCTATTGACCGGATTCTGTGTGACGGCAGTGCCTGGTACAAAACAATTCAGATCTGGGAGTGATATAGGAGCTCTTTCAATTGATTGATGCATGTGGTGAATGCAGACAGACTGTGCGCGTACCCGTTTAGTGTGTAGAGGATTGGGTATTTATCTTTAATTTGTTCTTCCTCTCCAATTGCACACCACTCAGGAATCTCTTTCATTTCATTATTGTTTGGGGTAGACCCATCCGCTTATTCCATCTGCATTGCAGGAGATTTTCAAATACATATCTCTGTAGTTGATTCGATTTTGTTCGATCATTTGACACTCCATCGATGCGTGCCCCTCAACTGCCTCCCATTTCCAGGGTTTCTGGTGTTCCTCGGCACTCACTCTCTGCACTCTCTGCAATCCCGCTAGACAGAAAAGCGTTTTCTCGTCCTCTTCATCTAAATACATACGAGTAGGTATAAATAAGCAAACCAAATCCCCTTCACACACGCACACATACACACATTCGCCTGCCCACGTTCATAAAACGCAAACAAAGCCAAAGCCTAAATCGAGCACAAAATCACTTCCTGGGTCACTCGTCAATTCCATCGCCGTCGCCATAGCCATAGCCGCCATCGTGGCCATCTTTGTTGTCCGAACCATTGCTATTCGTACCGAAAAACCCGGAACTACTGTTGCTGCTGCTGCTGCTTCTGTCTGATGTCTCTGGCCAGTCGTTCTGATTTGGAGTCCGAGTATAGCTAATGGTTGAGGTCTTCATGGCTGCTCTGCTGCCGTCGGATTAGTTGCGCCAGCCATATATTCCCATCCGTCCTTCCTTCCTTCCGTTCCGTTCTGTCTCCATTTGTGTTTGCAACACTCCACGCTATGTCTGTGTGGTTTATTTGCCTGCCTCTGTTTGCTTTGATTTCATCTTTAATTTCGGCCAACGCCTGTCTC
This sequence comes from Drosophila guanche, assembly GCF_900245975.1. Taxonomy (NCBI): domain Eukaryota; kingdom Metazoa; phylum Arthropoda; class Insecta; order Diptera; family Drosophilidae; genus Drosophila; species Drosophila guanche. The sequence goes on along the minus strand of NW_022995747.1, from coordinate 7,493,313 downwards.
CGTGTACACATCCGTCTGCCGGCTTGTTTTCCCCTACGACCGCTTATCAAAACATAATTCTCGTCATCATACAAACATACATCTGTGGATGTCCGCCCATTTAAGCTGTCCGCGGGGCGAAGCCAGCAAATTGAATTTCATTGTTATGGCTATGGTAATTAATACACAGAAACATACATATACACACATATACATACATACATACAGACACCAAGATGCAGTAATGGGGGCCATTGCGATATGCATATGCATTTCCGCCCTCAATTCGCTCGGAACACACCACCCAACGAGTAGAAGCTTATGCATAATTACATCCATACATATTCAGATTGCTGGCAGGGATTTAAAGGCCAACAGGGTTAGCCAGTCGGGTCAACGTAAGTCAGCCAAGGCTAACTCTGCTAGCACTGGGTCATGATGCTACCCATATGTATCTCTGGCATTATGCGAACTAATATGAATAATTACCTCCACAGCAACTGTATTTGAATATTGGTTTCAACATAAGAGACTTATTCAAATTTAATTTGAGGCTTCCCCTATTATTGAGGATGTATACAAAATGACATTAAATATTGAAAATGTTCAATAAAACATTTAAAAACAAAACAATTTTCTTACATGTTCGTTTACGTAATACATAACTAGTCATGAAACCTGTATTTACAAACGGATTTAATAATGATTATTTATGTTTAATAATTACCTCAGAGAGAGCTTAGTACACAGAAGGACTTCATTAAATTTGCTTTGTTTACTTAATCTTTTGTGTTATTCGAGAGACTAATTTGAGTTATTGTTAATTTCCGTTCCATTTATGTGCAATTTGCACGCCTGCTTTCATCTTTCAATATAACATTAACATAGCTAATCACTTGTGTTTTTGACTTGTTTTACTAAAATTAAGTCGCGCAGTTACCACATGAAAACAAAAAACTTTAAGTGAATTGAACAACTCCCAGAGATCCAGCACATGAGTAGTTTTAGCCAATTAGCAGTTTTTTTTTCGGATCCTCTGGCAATGTTATATCGAAACTCTTTTTTGCCAGGGAGACATTGGGCTGTTTAATCGCTTGTGTTTTATTTGAGCACATTCATTTTATTTTATGACAGAGGCCACAGAGTATTGACAGTCTCCACAGAGCGCCAAAGCCATAAATAACACAAAAAGAAACGAAACAAACACACGGAGAAAAAAAGGTGAGTGAGGAGGCCGTGTCCGAATGACCCGACTGGACAATGGCAATCAGTTGACGGTAGCTCGACGGTCAGCTCCCTTCAATTATTTGCTTTTGACCCACAAAATGGACGGAGGCTGCCTGCCGGCTCTTCTGATGCGTAAAGTGTGGCAACTGTTGTGTTGTTTTGTGCTGTTTTTGTTGTATCACACGTATAAAGCGTTGCCCAAAGCGAGTAATCAGTAGTGCCACAGGAGGTTGGAAAGGAGTGGTTTTATTTTTAATTAAACCCACAGCGGAACAGTCTGCCTGTACAGGAGGAGGAGGAGGAGGGATGCTCATAAAGTGGGCAGGGCAGCCCTTGTTGCCCACATTACGCATACGCCACATGGCTCGAAAGCGGAAATGGGGCTCGGGATAAAGTGGCAACTGCAACAAGGCAAGTGTGTTGAACATTTTTGTGGCCGCCATAAAAGGGTACGCTACTGGACTTGGTCTCGCACCCGAATGGATACCTAACCAGATCTCATTCTAAAATGGCACGTTTTGTGCGTCAGTTCGTTAGTGTGAATGATGTGAGCCAAGTGGTGGGAAAGGGGAGAGCACTGGCGTGATGGGACATGATGCTGTGGAGACTGTGGAGGAGGCGACGCTCAAAAATTTAATTACTTTCACTTGTGCGAACTGTTTGTCTGCCAGTCAGCCGTGCACGGGCAGTCGGACTGGGCAGTCGGACAGGAAAGCCAAAGGCATTTAACGTAAATGTAATGAAATTGCAGACGGACTGCGACGTGAACTGTTTGTGCTACGCACATTGGATGGTTTCCGTTTCCATTTCCAGTTCCATTTCCACTGCTTGTTCTACTTCTGGTCTCGGTTTCCCGGGCTGCCAGCACTTCAAGTGGGTGGAAAATCCTCGCTTAGCCATGGACGAGACATGCTCTTGACCCTCCACCAGCTTCGTGACGCATTATGCGGCAAGTTTTCTCGCCTGCTGTGCTCGCAGAGTGCATCGTCTTTTTATTGCTGCCACTTTTCATACTTTTCTTTTTTTTTTCATTTGTAGACACCCACTTGCAGCTCCCACTCAGGTCCACGTTCATATTTGCTAGCCAGTGTTAGCGGGATTAAATGCCAACTGGAAGCGTGTTTTGCTTGTGTGCCTTTTGGCCCGGACCTAAGTTTAACTCTGCCAACTCTTTGGCTTTACGTTCAGTCTCCCCCTCATGATGTGAATTTGTACATACAAATCAATCATACAGCATGTGGGGCGTGCGCGAGTAGCTGCGTTTTAAATTTAAATTTCATGTATGCACGGGTAACACCAGCAACGCATACAAAAACATACATATATAGAGACATGTAGGTATGTATTTTTAATCCACAACGGAACAGAGCACACGTGCTCGCAATGCTGTACAGATTTTCAGATTGTAAACACACAAACACACACATGCACTCGCATGTAAATATGTAAATATTTGAGCAATTCTAGAAATTTGTTTGACTGCAAATCAAATGTAAACAAGATATGTTTTCAAAGTCGACACGTTGCAATGGCAGCAAAAACAAAGGTAGAAGAACAGAGAGATTCATTCTGATGCGGAGGGATGGATGTGCTTAGAGAATATGCTAGTGGTACAGAACGATCTTAATAGTACACGTGTATGGGCTAGAATATTGTGAAATCAAAAGCCCAGAGTAGGATGATGAGTATTCTGTTAGGTATTGTATACTATGTGCCGGTTGAAGGCTACAAGGAATGCATTTATGATTCATCACACAACCTCTGCACAGATCCCCATGCCAGGCGACAGCTGAACTCTGACGGCTGCTCAAATTAATGCATTCTGATCTGTGACTCCACGTTCTGATTGGAGTTGCCTCATTGCAACCCCCGCCCCAACTTGTTATTTTGTGAATGCTTGGAAGCTGGTAGGAGGCTGCAGTCTTGCAGGTGCTGTCTTGTCATCCCACATACGCAGCTCAATATGGCATTTCATATATCAACCTCAGGTTCCGTTTCCTGTACCTTGAGTGCAGTGACAGTGCCAAAGCCACTGGCAGCAATCACAGTTCGGTTACGGTGCGTATGATTGACATTGATTGGAGCAAAGCAAAGCAAACTGTGGTCTGGTGTTCATTTTTTCCCAGCTTCTCTCTCAATGTGTCTGTGTGATTGTGCACAATGATTGGCATGCCATGTTGCACTTTCCGGAACTAAATCAAAAAACGTTTGCAGCTTCATAAATATGTAATTTGCAAGGCAAATGGAAACATTTTCGGAAACCAACACGAAGATCCAGTTGCCATGCATACGGGTGCTTGAATTAAATTGAAGCAATGAAAGGATTTCTTTGAGCACAAACGTGCTTAGAAATAATCAGTAGATTATGCCAAAAGAAAATTCATCCAATAAAATCTTTCAAAAATCGTATTTTGTGACTTCATCTCTGGATGTTGTCGCACTTTCCTATTACCAGATAGGAGAACAAAATTGTAATTTTCTTTTCCTGCTGCACTGCCTGGCAGTCTTCTTGCTATCACTTGGATTCCAGTCTCAATGATGTTCGAGTGCAGCACAAATTCAATATTTTATCTGCGATTGCCCTCTGGGATATCGAGTCAATTGGCATGCGTAGCTGGTGTCAGTAGTTTTATGGCTTGGCTTGGCTCTCCCACACGCACTGACCCAGTTAAGTTACAAGTTGGCCCAGCTCCTGCCCGTGTGGCAGTTGGAAGCTAAAAGATTATTGGTCGTGTGCGACAGCATTTGCGATAATCAAATTGCCAGCTTGTACCCCATCGGCATCGGCATCGGCATCGGCATCTGCATCTCAGATGATTCGAGCAGGAGTCTCAGTCAGCATTTCGACTCCGTCTGAGATAGCTACTGGCACAGGGTGGGAGCGGATGCTAGGCGGATGCGAGTGCAGCTGGGAATGGCAATGCCGAAATGTGGGACACGTTGAGCGGCCTTCAGAAGTCAAAAAGCGTAAACACTAACGCCGCCCTATCATACCATGACCGGGTCGAGCCGGTATCCACTTGAGCAGACTTCACTGTGCCCGCCGTGTAAATAGTAGCATGAATGCATTTTTATTTTATTTATGTTTAAATTAAGCCCTGCTCTCAGGACAGCCAGCCAGACAGGCGAGACCAACCAACCAGAAGCATCTGCACTCAGACAGACTTCATAAGCAAATAGGTTTCTCTACTCCATCCTTAAATCGTATTTGTGTCAACTTTTTGTTTTGGTTGCAAATGCTAAACTAAACATTGAAGTGTGTGTGCATTTAGAGTTTAGAGTGGCTATCTATGTACCATCTATCCTAGTTAGTTAGTTGGAACTTCTCTCTCATGACTGGTATGGATAACACTTATGTATATCTGATGTTGTAGACAGCTAAAAGAGTCTCTTGAATTCGGTCTGAGTTTGTATTTATCTTTTAGTTTGCATCTCTTTTAATTCCATGTTTCATTTGTATTTCTTTTTGCAGTGTGCAAACGCACTTAATTAATTTTGTTTAACATATCTGAGGCAGGCCGGCAGGGCAACAGTTTCATATTTTGCTTGTTAACTGTTATCGTAGTTGCTCCCAAATGGCCACATGTGGGCCATGCACAGACAAAGAGTAAGCACACACACACACTCACAGTCGGAATTCCCACTTCCCGTCATATTCGCATTCGAATTGCCGCGTGGAACGAGCTCGTTTGGGCAAACAAAAGCATCAGTTGGCCAGTTGTCCGGGTGTCCGCTTGCCCACTGTTGCACTGATTAAATGGATATGCGGACCATGTCTATCCAGCCGGCTGGCGAAATAACTGTCAGACTCAATCCCTACTCCGGCCAGCGTCCGCGTTCACTGTCAGTGTAAATTATAAATATCCAGCAAGGAGAACATCGTCCTGGCTTCGGGGCTAACTAACCAACCGACCACCCAACCGGCTGCACACGACTGAGCGGCGACAGAACCACATGAAATTTCAATTAAAATAAAAATGTATACGCTTTCCGCCTTTTGCCTATAATTAAAAACGATTTGCAATTTATGGAAGCTGCGTTAAAGTAGCCGGATAAAACAATAATTCCCTTAATTTAAAGCGAGCTCTCACGAATATGCTTATCTGTGCCGTTGCAGGTGGTTTCATGGGGGATATTGCACTGCCCGATGGTGATTCGGGTCCTGTGGTGGCCCACACACCCATCGACGACGAGGAACAGGAGCGGGAGGAGGTGGAGCAGCTACTGGCCGATGCACCCGATCCAGGACCAGGACCAGGACCAGGACCAGCTACAGTCTCAGTTACAGTCCCTATCAAATACAATGCCACCTTTCAGTTGGATCTGGAGAAGCTCAAGCAGGAGGTATATCACGAGGGTCTGCAGGTGGAGGAGGAGGGACTCACCGACATCATACGCAAGAAGACCAAGCTCCCGAGCATGGGTCCGGTGAACCTCACGGCAGGACAGGGACAGACACAGGTTAGTACCGGAATACCTAATATCCTGCAGGTGATTTACTCACCGAATTCCACCCTCCATTGCCAGCAGAGTGCCAATGAACCGGTGAAGCCCGGGTCAGAGTCCCCCTCCGACTTTGCACAGCCCGCCAGCTACAAGAACGAGGTCATCTCGCCGCCCGAGCAACGACACAGCAGCGGACTGAAGCCAGCCAGACTGACGCTGGCCGAGATGAGCCTGAAGGCCACCAACAAGACGCAGACAACTCTGCATCGAAATGTGGATGCCCGCAAGATTCAGTCGGATAACAAGGACATCGAAGACGATTCGGGTAACAATTTCGTGGCCGAGCGGCGCCAGACACACATTCTGCCCACCTCCCTGCCCGAGCAACGCTCCACGCTGCCCAATGTCTATAGCAATGCGGGGGGAAATGGCATGCAGCTGGACGATGAGGTGGACTTTCTGCATGCCCGCGGAGTGGTCCGACGGCGACACAGACGTGGACCCAAGCAGCGGTAAGTAAAGGCAGCTCGTGGAGACTACCTAAATCCTACATATTCTATCCCATTGACCACAGACGCACCAACCATCACTCGGAATATGAAACAAAAGTGCAGCGTTTGCGCGACGAACTCAACCGGCCACTGGGCAAGGGACATCATCGGCAGCAGCAGCGCCAGCACCACCATCAGGGTCATCATCATAAGAAGCACCGTTCGCACCGTCAGCATCGCCGACGAGGCCAGACTCCTCCTCAAAACGTACATCATGCCATGCCTGGATTTAATCAATCGTCACAGGCCGTGATTCCCAAGGCTGCTGTTGAGGGGCAGCGGCAGGCCACGCTTGAAATGGATTTACCAAAAGCGGAGTAAGTTTTTGAATTCGTCCCTCTGCCATGGCAGCCACTGCCACCGCCTACGCCACCGCCACATCCGTTTCCGCTGCCATTTCCTGTCCCACTGTAAATTGCTGGCCATTTTCATTCAGTGGTTTTTTTTTCGGCATAAACTTTAAACAAACAGCAGCCATTTTGGCAACTCCCCTCCCCCCACCACACAGACACGCCCAACGAGCCGTTCTCATTGTGTGTGTGTTAGTGCATGCGAAAAGTTATGAATTTTAATAGAAACTCGCGTGCCAGAGGTTGAGTCCAAAAACAGCAGTGAAAAATGCATGGAAAGCTGTTGGCAATTAAAATTACGCATACGCCACGAGAAAACTTTTGCCAGCCAAACTATAACGCATCTCTTCCACTCACCCTCCTCTCCATCATCATCATTCAGCAGTCCGTTCAGCCAGAAGAAAGATGAAGAGGAGCTGCAGCAACGTCATCGCGTTGCCCGTGCTGTCACAGCCAAAAAGGAGCGCATCTGGGACTACGGCGTCATCCCCTATGAGATCGATGGCAACTTCAGCGGCCTGCACAAGGCACTCTTCAAGCAGGCCATGCGACACTGGGAGAACTCCACGTGCATCAAGTTTGTGGAACGCAACCCGGAGATACATCCCAACTATATTGTGTTTACGGTGCGCAGCTGCGGGTGAGTTTCGGGACTCCATTCCTCAAGGAGACATGGCTTAGGTAATCGTTTCATGGTTTTGCAGCTGCTGCTCGTTTGTGGGTAAACGCGGCAATGGCGCTCAGGCCATCTCGATTGGTAGAAACTGCGACAAGTTTGGCATTGTGGTGCACGAACTGGGTCATGTGGTGGGCTTCTGGCACGAGCACACTCGCCCCGACAGGGAGAAGCATGTGGTGATCGAACACAACAATATAATGAAGGGCCAGGACTACAATTTCAATATGCTATCACCGGATGAAGTGGACTCGCTGGGCATGGCCTATGACTATGATTCCATTATGCACTATGCCCGAAACACCTTCTCGAAGGGCACCTATCTGGACACCATTCTGCCCATCGAGATGAAGGGTCGCAAGCGGCCCGAGATCGGTCAGCGGCTGCGCCTCAGCCTGGGAGACATTTCCCAGGCAAATCTGCTCTACAGGTGTCCCAAATGCGGTCGCACCTTCCAGGAGAGCACAGGGATCTTTGCCACGCCCTCCTACTACACCGCTGGAGCACTGACCAACGAGACGGAGCACTGCGAGTGGCGGATAACAGCCACGCATGGAGAACGTGTTGTCCTCAATCTGGAGAATATGGTGGGATAATTCTTGCGTCCAACATAAGTGGGGGAAACTACGTATATTTCTATTGTCTTTCTCTTAGAACATCTTCAAGTCGAACAACTGCGAAACGGACTACTTGGAGATACGAGATGGCTACTATGTCAAGTCCCCACTCATCGGTCGCTTCTGCGGCAAGGTGGCCAAGGATGAAATTCGCACCGTTTCCAGTCGCATGCTCCTCACCTACGTCAACTCCCACCGCAGCGAGGGCTATCGCGGCTTCAAGGCGGAGTTCGATGGTGAGTAGGGAAGAAAAAGAAGAGGCTAATCGAGTTCACACTGACCAAACTGATGACACTGACGTTGCTCTAGTTGTGTGCGGCGGCGAGTTGTCGGTGGACGATGCCGAGGGGCGGCTGGAGTCGCCCAACTATCCGCTGGACTATCTGCCGAACAAGGAATGCGTGTGGAATATCACCGTGCCCAAGGGCTATCAAGTGGCGCTGAAATTCCAATCGTTCGAGGTGGAGAACCATGACAGCTGTATCTATGACTATGTCGAGGTACGCGATGGTCCTTCACAAGATTCGCAAGTAATTGGCGTTTTCTGCGGCTACAAGCCACCGCCAAACATGAAGTAAGTGCCCTCGTTCATCCACCCCTACTCCGTACTTCCTATTCCTCACTTCACCCACCATTAAGCCCAGCTCCATCGCTGTTCCATTGAAACCAACTTTGCTTTGTTCGGCTTCGCTTTCAGGTCAAGTGGCAATTCGATGTACGTGAAATTCGTGTCGGACACATCGGTGCAGAAGGCGGGCTTCTCGGCCGTGTTCATGAAGGAGGTGGACGAGTGCGAGACACAGAACCATGGATGCGAGCACGAGTGCATCAACACGCTGGGAGGCTACGAGTGCGGCTGCCACATCGGTTTCGAGCTGCACAGCGACAAGAAGCACTGCGAAGGTGGGTCCCGGACAGCCATTGTCATCGGTTTGTGCCTCTAATGAGCTTATCTGCATTCCGCTCTCTTCATTCCAGATGCCTGCGGCGGTGTCATCGACTATCCGAACGGAACCATCAACTCGCCCTCGTTCCCCGAAATGTATCCCATACTGAAGGAGTGCATCTGGGAGATAGTGGCGCCGCCAAAGCACAAAATCTCGCTGAACTTTACCCATTTCGACCTGGAGGGCACAGCGGCCCAGCAGTCAGACTGCGGATACGATTCGGTGACTATCTACTCCAAGCTCACCGAGAATCGCCTGAAGCGCATTGGCACCTACTGCGGCAGTGCCATCCCACCAACGGCCACCTCCGACAGCAATGCACTGCGCGTGGAGTTCCATTCGGACAAGTCCATTCAGCGGTCCGGCTTTGCTGCCGTGTTCTTCACGGACATCGACGAGTGTGCCGTGAACAATGGCGGGTGCCAGCACGAGTGCCGGAACACCATTGGCTCCTACATGTGCCTCTGCCACAACGGATACTCGCTGCACGAGAACGGACACGACTGCAAGGAGGGGGAGTGCAAGTACGAGATATCCGCCTCCTTCGGCACCATCTACAGCCCCAACTATCCGGACTCGTATCCCCCCAACGCGGACTGTGTGTGGCACTTTATAACCACGCCGGGGCATCGCATCAAGCTGATATTCAACGAGTTCAACATTGAGTCCCATCAGGTGAGTGTCGCATATCTGCCAAGGGAGAGAGCCACCCGCTAATTGGAGTCCCTCGCTACGACAGGAATGCACCTACGACAACGTGGCCATCTACGATGGCGAGTCGGAGGCAAGCTCGGTGCTGGGACGCTTCTGCGGCGACAAGATACCCTTCCCCATCTCATCCACCACCAACCAGATGTACATGGTCCTCAAGACTGACAAGAACAAGCAGCTGAATGGATTCATGGCCCTTCACTCAACCTGTAAGATCACAAGGGTATCTCCTTAAAGGATCAACCCATCCTTTGTCTCCTTTGCAGCTTGTGGAGGCTTTCTGCGTGCCAGCAACCATGTCCAGCAGTTCTACTCCCATGCCCGATTTGGCAATCAGGACTACGATGACAACATGGACTGTGAGTGGACCATTGAGGCGCCGCCCAACAGCAATGTGCAGCTGATCTTCCTCACCTTTGACATTGAGAGCAGCGAGAACTGCACCTACGACTATGTGCAGGTCTTCTCGAACATGGAGGACACCAGCGGACCCATGTACGGACAGTACTGTGGCAGTGTGGTAAGTCCAAGACGTTCAATCTAATGCAATATTTTTAAATATCCAATGAATCTTTATTTGATAGCAGCCCCAGGACATCATCTCCATGACAAACTCGCTGCTGGTGCGCTTCAAGACGGACAGTTCGGTGCCCATGAAAGGTTTCTCTGCCTCGTATGTGGCCGTCGATCCGTTTGACAACAGCGACGAGGATGTGGAGAACTCGTACAGCTCCGAGATGGTCACCCCATTTCCTGGCTCCCTCAAATCCATCTACATCGAGGACACCGAGGAGACTGACGAGTACGGTGACTTGAGTGGCAATTCGTTGGTGGTACTCAATGGCCGTGGTCGCTACAGTCTGCCCACTCGGTACTATCCCTTCCCCACCTAGGCGAGCACTGGCACGCACTCGACGCGCTAAAGTTCATGACAATATATTAAAAACGGAATTTATTTAACAACATTTAGGCATATCGTCGCGTACATAAAGCAAGATTCCTTAGATCTTCCTTTCTCTTTGTCCGTCTCCCCCCCCCCACGAAGCATAATCACGACCCACATACACAGTGTTAGTTTTAGGTAATCCAAACAGGTTAGGTTCTAGCATGCCAGGCATATCGCAGTCAAGTGCAAAATATTGAAACCTATAATAAGAAATTAAGTCGAACTTATCTACGTTACTTGAACATCGCTGGATGGATGTTGCTCCAACTAAATTGAGAATCGATTCTTCAGTTTATTTACTCTGAATGTGCAGCTCTCGTTTTGCATTTTACTAGTTGCCATTTTTAAAGCATTTTCTTCTATTTCGATATCTTCTGTAATCTTTATATTGTGCCATACTTGGTAGTCTAGACTTTAGGGCATTTTCTTTACCTTAGCTCAGGCAGGCAGCTCTGATTGGCATCTTAGCATAGGTTTAATGGATGTCCCATATCAAAGTCCAAATGGAAGTTAGGCTAGAAACACACACACAGACAGCACCGAATGTGTGTGGAGGCCCTTGTAGATAGATTTAAAACATGTATTCCTAATGCAGCTCGACGATGTTTAGTGTTTCGATTCGGTGGCTTTATTTCGTTGTACTTACACACACTCGTATCATCTTGTTTCTGCAGGGGCTTAGAGAACTTTACACATAATACATAAATGCATATGTACAACTCTCTGATAGTTGACTCAATTTAATACGTAATTAAATCTTTATACATACTATACATATTAATATTATAAATTCGTATAATATAATAATAGTAAATATGTTTTAAAACCAATATTAAAGCGCGTTTTCACTCTCCTAAAGAAGAAGATTTCGAACAGAGCCGTTGATGATCCTCAACCCATGTATGTAGATGTAGATATAAACATTTTATGGCTGCGTTTCCACCTTGTCGTTGCCTTAGGGGGCGCCATGCAGATTGAATAGCATTTATTGGTGGAATTACCGAGAAAAGTTTCGTTCATGAGAGGGATTTATGATCGTCTCATTAATGACCTGCCCTAAAAGGCCCGACGACACACACAACACCTGATCCATAGCCAAAGCCGGCCGGCCACAGGTAGGCAGATGGAAAAGAGCCACAGACGAAGGAGGGAACGGGAGAGGACAAGAGCAAGAGCAAGAGCGAGACAATGTCAAGGTGTAGGGATACCCAAATCAAAACCCATTGAATGCTAACAATCAAGAAAACAGGCAGACAATGGACCGCTTGAATTGCCGATGCGGAGGAGTTTCTGTTGCCTCGTACTCGGACTCCTTAGCTGCCTCTTCAGGTTCTGCTTAAAGCACGAACGGTCGTCGAGCCTCGTCTCTGCATGTAGTGGTCAGTGGTTGTTGTCGATGACGACGTCAGATCAGGACCGATTGGGATCGCGTTTTGCTGCCTCTCTTTCTCGCTCTCAATGGATATTCTTTCTCTCTTGCTCTTACCTGCCTAATCCGTGGAGCGCGCGGCCGTGTCTGAGAAATAAAATTCGACCATCATTGCTTTCAGTATTTAGTTAGAACTTTGAGCTGGCCAGAGTCGGTTGTCCGAAAACGAATTCAAGGAGAACGAGTGAAAGAGTCAACGATCCTCAGAAAAATTCCTCAAGGGTCAAAGAATGTGCGCCATGCCCCATGCCAAAAGAATGAGAATGGAATTTATTATTTTGGTTGTGGCAGCCTTGGCCGTGACTTCGATGCTAGAGCTGGCCCAGTGCCGGCATTTGGATCAGCAATCAGAGAACGAATGTGACTTTGATTTCAAGGAAAAGCCGGAGGACTTCTATGGCATGCTAGATGCCGTGCAGGTGAGTGCGGTCACGTGGTTCAGCGTCTGGGAATTCAGTGTGATTTATACAACAGGTGCCCGAGGCGCACAAAGAGAGGACTCAGCCCAGGAATCGCATAAACCTAGCGGAGAGCAGCAGAGCCCGGCCAGCGATGGGGTAAGTCTTCCGACCAAGCAGCCAGATGCCCCAAGTGGGATTAGTTCGGCACAATGGCGCACAATTAGTCTGGCCACTTGACGTTGCCTGAGGTGGACGGCACTTGAGATGCTTCGCCACACTGTGAACGCTAGCAATACCTGAGCTCATAAGCTTCTCATCCCATCCCATCCACCCCAGCCGCCTGCAGCGCCGGAAGCAGCATCATAAATCGCGAGGCAAAGCCCTGCTGAGATTACCCCCGCCACTGCTCTGGACCGATGCCTCCACGGATGTGCTGCAGCCCGCCTCTCCTTACACTCGACCTCTGGCTGAAGCTGAAGCAGAAACTGAAATTGAAACTGAAACTGAAACTGAGACGAGAACGGGAACGGGAACAGGAAGGGGGAGGCACAGACGTGGCGTGACGGTGCGCCGGGAGCGGACATGGGACTACGGCGTGATTCCGTACGAGATCGATGGCATCTTCAGTGGCGCCCACAAGGCGCTGTTCAAGCAGGCCATGCGACACTGGGAGAACTTCACCTGCATCAAGTTCGTGGAGCGCGATGCCAAGCTGCATGACAACTACATTTTCTTTACGGTCAAAAATTGCGGGTAAGCCTCGACCTAATCGCCTCTGAAAGTATATTGTCTTAAGTTTTTTCCTCCCCCATCAGTTGCTGCTCCTTTCTGGGCAAGAATGGCAATGGTCGCCAGCCCATTTCAATTGGTCGAAACTGCGAAAAGTTTGGCATCATCATCCACGAGCTGGGCCACACCATTGGCTTCCATCACGAGCATGCCCGCGGCGACCGGGACAAGCACATCATCATCAATAAGGCCAACATCATGCGTGGCCAGGAGTATAACTTCGATGTGCTGTCACCGGAGGAGGTGGACCATCCGCTGCTGCCCTACGACTACAATTCCATCATGCACTATGCCACGAACTCGTTCTCAAAGAGCTCCTACCTGGACACGATCACCCCCATAGGCATTCCCCCGGGCACCCACATCGAGCTGGGCCAGCGACGTCGGCTTAGCCGTGGCGACATTGTCCAGGCCAATCTGCTCTACAAGTGTGCGGCCTGTGGACGCACCTACCAAGAGAATTCTGGCCACATAATCAGCCCACACTACGTGTACTCGGGCAATGGGGTACTCAGCGAGTTCGAGGGCAGCGGCGATGCGGAACCAGAGCCGGGTGACGATGGTTCCTTTGATGCCTCGCTCACCAGCTGCGAGTGGCGCATCACGGCCACCAATGGCGAGAAGGTCATTCTCCATCTGCAGCAGCTCCAGCTGCAGCTCTCCGATAACTGTTCCGAGGACTACCTAGAAATCCGGGACGGCTACTGGCATCGATCGCCGCTGGTGCGGCGTCTCTGTGGCAATGCCAGTGGGGAGATTATCACCACCCAAACCAGTCGCATGCTAATCAATTATGTGAACCGCAATGCGGCCAAAGGATATCGCGGATTCAAGGCCCGATTTGAAGGTGAGTTCGAGCATAATCATCCAATTTTGGAGCCATCTAAGTCAACTTTAACTTTCCCAGTGGTATGTGGAGGAGTAATTCAGCTGAGTAAGGATCAGTCCATCGACTCGCCCACCTACCCGATGCAGTACAAACCCGATAAGGAGTGCGTTTGGCTCATCAATGCACCCATCCACCACCAGGTGGGGCTCAAGTTTCAGAGCTTTGAGCTGGAGAAACACGATGGTTGTGTCTATGATTATGTGGAGATACGGGATGGCAATCGGAGTGACTCCCGGCTGATTGGACGCTTCTGTGGCGACAAACTGCCACCCAACATTAAGTGAGTAAAGCTTGGCCATATCCTGGACATATCCCTACCAAGTGGCTTCTCTTTATTCCCATAGAACCCGCACCAATCAGATGTACATCAAGTTCGTGTCGGATGGATCGGTGCAGAGGCTGGGCTTCTCCGCCGCCCTCATGCTGGACGTGGACGAGTGCAAGTTCACGGACCACGGCTGCCAGCATGTCTGCATCAACACCATGGGCAGCTATCAGTGCGGCTGCCATGCTGGCTTCGAACTCCAGGCCAATGGCAAGACCTGCGAGAATGCGTGTGGCGGCATTGTGGATGCCACCAAATCGAATGGCACCCTCTACTCACCCTCGTATCCGGACGTCTATCCCAATGCCAAGCAGTGCGTGTGGGAAGTGGTGGCCCCACCCAATCACGCTGTCTTCCTCAACTTTACCCACTTTGACCTGGAGGGCACCCGATTCCAGTACACCAAATGCAACTACGATTATCTCATCATCTACTCCAAGATGCGGGACAATCGTCTGAAGAAGATCGGAATCTACTGCGGCAATGAGCTGCCTCCGTTCGTTAACTCGGAGCAGAGTGTGCTGCGTCTGGAATTCTACTCGGATCGCACGGTGCAGCGCAGCGGCTTTGTGGCCAAGTTTGTCGTAGGTGAGTTTGGATCAACAAAATCTAGGGAATTCCTCAGTAACCCTAAATTATCCTTCCCACAGATGTGGATGAGTGTGCTGTTAATAATGGAGGATGCCAGCACCGGTGTAGAAATACCTATGGCTCCTATCAGTGCAGCTGTCGGAACGGCTACACGCTGTCCGACAACGGCCACAACTGCACGGAGACGAGGTGCAAGTTCGAGATCACCACCTCGTACGGCATGCTGCAGAGCCCCAACTATCCGGATGATTATCCGCGCAACATATACTGCTACTGGCACTTCCAGACCGTCCTGGGCCACCGCATCCAGCTGACCTTCCACGACTTTGCCGTGGAGAGCCATCAGGAGTGCATCTACGATTATGTGGCCATCTATGACGGTCGCTCGGAGAACAGCTCCACGCTGGGCATCTACTGCGGTGGACGAGAACCATATGCGGTGATCGCCTCCACCAACGAGATGTTCATGGTGTTGGCCACAGATGCGGGGCTCCAGAGGAAGGGCTTCAAGGCCACCTTTGTGTCCGAGTGCGGTGGCTACTTGAGGGCCACGAATCACTCGCAGACCTTCTACTCGCATCCCCGCTACGGAAGCAGACCCTACAAGCGCAACATGTACTGCGATTGGCGGATTCAGTCGGATCCCGAGAGCAGTGTGAAGATTAAGTTTCTGAACTTTGAGATCGAGTACTCGGAGCGCTGTGACTACGACTTCCTGGAGATCACCGAGGAGGGCTACTCCATGAACACCATCCACGGCCGCTTCTGTGGCAAACACAAGCCTCCCATTATTGTCTCCAACTCGGATACGTTGCTGCTGCGCTTCCAGACGGATGAGAGCAACTCTCTGCGTGGCTTTGCCATCTCCTTCATGGCCGTCGATCCCCCAGACGACACTGGTGGGGAGGAGTTCGATGCGGTCACACCCTTTCCGGGATACCTCAAGAACATGTACTCCTCCGAAACGGGCAGCGACCATCTACCGCGAACACACATTTTGCCTCCCAGCAGGCTTCTGTAAACAGATTGAGCATTGCTGAGTGGAATGTATGTTTTTTTTTTGTTGATATTTGTAAATAAACTATAAATAAAACTTATTTTAAGTGACCCTTTCTCGTGGCGTACTTGCTGTTGTTCGTGGCGATTCAGTAAAGTTTGAAATGCGCGCTCTGCCACTCACAAATAACGCTAACATGTGCAATGTTTCATATTCGCTTAAGCCCTTTTTAGTCTGCACCTCATTTGAGAACAAATAAATAAAAAAAAATGCGTTAGAGCTAGCCACTCTAGTGGAAAATTTGTTCATCAATCGGATAAAGTTATAGTTTCAGAGTTGTGAGCTCTAGCTTGTTAGTAATGTTAAGCAGAATATCAAAACAGAAAAATATTTTCATTGCGAAACTTGTTGTGAAACGTACACATTTCCTCGTCAGGTGTCTCTGTTGGTGCTTACACAAATATGTAGTTAATATGTAGAATGTATATATTTTCTCGGTATATTTCTGAAGGACAGTATATCTGATGGATAATTCAGCGGTCACACTGTTGACAACTTTCAAAATGGCAACGGCGGCATTTTTTCGACACTAGATTTTGATTTCAGCTCTAATTGTTGTTGGTCGTGTTTTGTTAATTGTGTTAAGTGCAGCTGTGTTCATGGCACTTGGCTGTTAATTCAGATTGACGTTTTTGTTCATCGCTGTTTTCTGCAAGTGTTATATTCGGTGTGCCGGTATTCGCGATGAGTGCCTTCGAGGTTAGTGGTGCCTGCGATCCAACAAAGATTTGCATTTCTACATTTGAGGATGCATGTATTTTGCAGGTCACAGTGACGCCGTCGCGGCTGAAGCAAAAGAAGCACATCGAAGGTCGCGAGCCAGCCTTGGTGGTCATGGCTCCGTTTTCGGCCAAAGCGATTGTGCAGTTTGAGGACGTGCCCGTAACCAAAACAGCCAGGCGCTTCGTGCGCGTCATCAACCCCAGCGACGACGACATTGAGGTTAGTTGGTCGCCGATATAGATCAGTCGGCGGCTCGGCTGCCTGGCAACATGTATTTGATCAATGCTAATCACCCTCACGGCTTCTAGGTCAAAGTAACGAAGGGCATCAGGGAGGAGCACAACCTGACCGTCGAATGGATGGAGCATGTAATTCCCGCTCGCGACGAGGTCTCCATGGAGCTGGTCTGGAGCCCCGAAATGGAGGTGGCCTGCAAGGAGACGCTGCATTTGCTGGACAATAGAAATTTTCGAAAGGACGTCATGATCATACTCAAGTCCAAGAGCAACCAGCCGGTCAAGGTAAGCCCTTTAAGCCTCACACCAACCCCGCCACTCACCCTTCTCTGCTTCTGCTTCTGCTTCTTCCCTTATGTCTCGCCTACCTGAAGAACGCGCGCAAATTTCCCACCGTGGGCAAGACGCTGCATCTGAAATCGCCGACGGGCGGCGGGTCGAAGAAAACAAAAAGTGCGGCAGCAGCTGTTGCGCAGCAGAAAAAGCGTCATTCCGTAGCAGCGGCTCCGTCCAAGCAGCCCTGGCGCTCGTGCAGCGGCTCGCGTACTGTTCGGGCATCCTCAGCGGCCCAGCATGCACCGCTGATGGAGAAAAATGTTTACAAGCCGCAGGAGGAGTCTGCTTATGTCTCACCACAGCCACGCTCGTGCAAGGAGAACGTTAGTCCCATGACTCCTGCAAATTTGTTCAACATATTAGATACATTTAAGTTCACACCGCTCACTGAAACACGCGGCACTGGCGCTGACATTATGCCAGAGAATCTGGCTGCCTGGCCGACACCTAACCTGCTCACAGATGCCAAACCGACTGTCGGCGACTTGCGACCCCGTCGGCTCGTCCCTGACGAGTTTGAAGATCAACCACCCACCAACAAAACCTTTGATGTGAGGCATTCAGAGACCATAAACATATCATTGGACACGTTGGACTGCTCACGCTCCGAAATCCTGCTACAAACGCCAACTATTCAAAATAAAACCACAACCATTGTCCATGCAACGCACCCCAGAGCCCTGGAATGCATCCGCGAGGAGGAGGCTTCCAGCCCCACGAAGGCGGAAGCTAAGGGCCCCGTTCAAGACTTGAAGAGGGATATCAAACTGGTTGGTTCGCCACTGCGAAAATATTCAGAGTCCATGAAGGATCTGTCGCTGCTCTCGCCGCAAACAAAGATTGCCATACAAGGCTCGATGCCGAATCTCAATGAGATGCAGATACGTTCGATCGAACAGAATCGGTACTTCCAGGAGCAGCAGCCGCCGCAAATGAATGTCAAGCATGTAGACCGCACGTTGCTGGACAACTCCATTGGCAGCGAAGCGAGCTTTATGTGCCCGCAAGACTATCTCTTTAATCACAACGAGATTCTGGCCCAGTCGAGTCGATTCAATCTCCATGAAGTGGGCCGCAAATCGCGCAAGGGCAGCCCTGTGAAGGAGATGAACACTGATAACACCCAAAAGCGACGCTCCCATGAGCTAAGTTTCTCGGATTCGCCCAGCAACGAGTCTCTTTATCGCCAAGAGACCACGATGGCCATCTCACCGCCGAAGAAACAGCGCGTTGACGACATCTCCTTGCTCCGAAGTGCAGCACCAGCCAATGCCTCCGCCAGAAGTGGCAGCACGTGGACGCAAACACAGCCCAAGAAGTTTAAGCTGGCTCAAACAATGTCGCTTATGAAGACACCAAAGCGCAAGGCTAGGGAAGCAGCTCCCGTAAAGCTCTATGACTCGGAGCTCTACATGCAGACGTACATCAATCCGGATCCGTTTGCAGCCACAACCACTGCAGATCCCTTTCTGGCCTGCACCATGTACTTGGATGAGCAGGCGGTGGAGCGGCACCAGGCGGACTTTAAGAAATGGCTGAACGCCTTGGTTTCCATACCCGCTGATCTGGATGCGGACTCGAACAGCAAAATCGATGTGGGAAAGCTGTTCAATGAGGTGCGCAACAAAGAGCTGGTCATGGCGCCCAGCAAGGAGGAGCAGTCCATGAACTATCTGACCACGTTTCGTCTGGAAACACTGCGTCGGGCAGCTGTGGAGCTATTCTTCAGCGAGCAAATGCGTCTGCCCTGCTCCAAGGTGGCCGTCTATGTCAACAAGCAAGCTTTGCGTATACGCAGTGATCGCAATCTGCACCTGGACGTGGTCATGCAGAGAACTATCCTGGAGCTGCTGCTCTGCTTTAATCCCTTGTGGCTGCGACTGGGTCTCGAGGTGGTGTTTGGCGAAAAGATTCAGATGCACTCAAACAGAGATATTGTGGGCTTGAGCCACTTTATTCTCAATCGGCTGTTCAGGAACAAGTTCGAGGAGCAGAAGTACAGCAAGGCCTTCACCCTCACCGATGAGTACGCGGAGACCATCAAGAAGCACACGCTGCAAAAGATTCTGTTCCTGCTGCTCTTCCTGGACCAGGCCAAACAAAAGCGCATCGTCAAGCATAATCCCTGCCTCTTTGTTAAGAAGTCCCCCCACAAAGAAACCAAGGACATATTGCTGCGATTCTCCTCGGAGCTGCTGGCCAACGTTGGAGACATCACGCGCGAGTTGCGCCGCCTGGGCTATGTGCTCCAGCACAAGCAGACCTTCCTCGACGAGTTCGACTATGCCTTTAACAATCTGGCGATAGATCTGCGAGACGGCGTCCGGCTAACCCGCGTCATGGAGGTCATTCTGCTGCGCGACGATCTGACCCGTCAGTTGAGAGTGCCTGCCATATCGCGGCTTCAGCGAGTCTTTAATGTCAAGTTGGCTCTGAACGCTTTGAATGCGGCAGACTTCCAGCTGGGCGGTGAAATCTCCGCCGCGGATATCGTGGACGGTCATCGCGAGAAGACGCTTTCGCTGCTCTGGCAGATCATCTACAAGTTCCGCTCGCCCAAGTTCCATGCGGCTGCCATGGTGCTCCAGAAATGGTGGCATCGTCGTTGGCTGGGCGTTGTCATCCAGCGCCGCATACGCCACAAGGAGTTGATGCGTCGCCATCGGGCAGCCACTGTCATACAGGCGGTCTTCCGCGGTCACCAGATGCGAAAGTACGCCAAGCTCTACAAGGAGGAGCGACTTCAGGCCACCATCATCCTGCAGAAGTACACGCGACGTTTTCTGGCCCAAAAGCAACTCTACCAGAGCTACCACAGCATAATCGTCATCCAGCGATGGTGGCGGGCCCATTTGCTGGCTCGGCATTGTCGCCAGCGGTTCCTGGAGTTGCGTCAGTCTACAATTTTCTTGCAGCGCATTTGGCGCCGTCGTCTGTTTGCCAAAAAACTTCTAGTGGCTGCCGCCACAGCTCGTCTTCAACGCTCGCAAAAGCAACAAGCTGCGGCCAGCCATATTCAGATGATGTGGCGCAGCTATTGCCTGGGCAGGAGCCAGCGGCGAGAGTACATGCGCCAGCGGCAGCTCATTATCTTTGTGCAGCGTCGAATGAAAGGAAAATGGTTAATGCAAAAGCAGCGCCAGGAGTTCCTAGAGCTCAAGAAAGCCACCCAAATCATACAGCAGCGCTGGCGTGCCACGGTCCTGATGAGGAAGGAGCGGACCCACTTCCAGCAACTTCGTATTTGTGCTCTTAAGCTGCAGACACACAGAAGGGCCACACTTCAGATGAGACAAGCCCGTGACAGCTTCCAGGCCATCAAGAAAAGTGCCATTGTCATTCAGCAACGCATTCGTGCCACTTGGGAGATGCGTAAGCAGAGAGAAGTCTATCGGAGAGAGCGCATTGCTGCTGTTATTATTCAACATCATTTCCGCTTGCGCCTGGATATGATCAAGGATCGAAATTCGTTTTTGGCGACCCGTCGCTGCATCGTTAATGTCCAACAACGCTGGCGCGCCACTTTGCAGATGCGTCAAGAGCGTTCCAAGTACTTGCAGCTCAAAGCAAGCACCCGTTACGTCCAAATTAAATTCCGTGCGAAGCGCCTAATGCTAATCCAAAGACAGAAGTACCTTCAACTGAAGAAAGCTGTGCTAGTGGTTCAAAAGCGTCGCAGAGCAACGCTTCAGATGCGGGAGCAGCGACAGCACTTCCTTCGTTTGCGTGGGGTCACCATCAGCATGCAGCGAAGGTTCCATGCCGATAAGGCCATGCGCTTCATGAGGGCCAAGTATCGAGGCACCCAGGCTGCCGTGAACTGCCTGCAGATGCACTGGCGGGCGCATCTCTTGAGACAGCGAGAGAGAAGTCGTTTTCTAGCACTGCGTCAGGCAGCCATCACACTGCAGCGGCATTACAGAGCCCGATTGGCAATGATTAGGCAAAGGGACAGCTACAGGCAGCTCAGGAATGCAGCAATCGTGATTCAGCGGCGCTATCGAGCCAGGAGCGAAATGCTGAAGCAGCTGACTCTGTACCACAAGAATCGTGATGTCATAATTAAAGCCCAGCAACGTTACCGCGGTAAACTACAGATGAGGATGCAGCGTTCACACTTCCAAAAGCAACGCCAAGCAGTCATTCGCATTCAAAGGTGGTGGCGCAGTCTCCAAGAGATGATTCAACTGCGCCAAGGCTATCGCAGAATGCGCGCTAGTTCGATGACCATCCAACGCAAGTGGCGAGCGACCGTTGCTGCCCGTTTCCAGCGTGAGATCTTCCTAAAGACCATCCAGAAGATTCGACTCTTGCAGCACTTTATCCGAGCCACTCTGCAGATGCGAAAGGAACGTCAAGAGTACCAGAAGCAGCGTGAGGCAGCTTTGGTTCTACAGCGTCGGTTCCGTGCCCTTCAGTCCATGCTCAAAGTGCGCTTGGAGTTTAAGCTCCTTCAGTCGATTACCATTCGCCTACAGCGGAAGTTCAGAGCCACACGCATTATGCACGAAGTACGCCACGATTTTGTCCAGCTACGACAGATCACCATACATCTGCAGCAAAAGTTCCGCGGCAAGCGCCTGATGATAAAGCAACGCGAGCATTTCCTACTGCTGCGTCGTTCCGTTTCCAATTTCCAGACGCATTCACTTGGCTACTTGGCCCGCAAGCGTTTCCAGGCTCTGATGACTCCAGAGATGAAGCATCTCATACGCCAGAAGCGGGCGGCCAAGGTTATACAGCGCTACTGGCGTGGGTATCAAACGCGTCGTCGCCAGCGTCATCAGGGTCTGTTGGCCATGCGAAAGCGCATTGTGCAGCTGCGTCATGAGGCGAAGGCTGCCAACTCGGTGCGCACCAAGGTGCAGGAGGCAGTTGGATTCCTGCGCGGTCGCTTTATTGCCAGCGATGCCCTCGCAGTGCTAAATCGATTGGGTGAGTACCTCTAACTTTGATTCGATGCACTAAACTAATCCGCCTGCCTGCTGCACTCTCCACAGATCGTCTGTCGCGCACTGTGCCACATCTGCTCATGTGGTGCTCGGAGTTCATGTCCACATTTTGCTATGGCATTATGGCCCAGGCCATACGCTCGGAGGTGGACAAGCAGCTGATCGAACGCTGCAGTCGCATCATTCTCAATCTGGCTCGCTACAACAGCACCACGGTCAACACATTCCAGGAGGGCGGCCTGGTGACCATTGCCCAGATGCTGTTGCGCTGGTGCGATAAAGACAGCGAGATATTCAACACCCTTTGCACACTCATCTGGGTGTTTGCCCACTGCCCCAAGAAGCGAAAGGTGAGTTGTATCCCTAACATTGCCCATTTTGTTGTACCTTAAATCATAATCTTTACTCTGCAGATCATTCACGACTACATGACCAACACGGAGGCCATTTACATGGTGCGCGAGACGAAGAAGCTCGTGGCCCGCAAGGAGAAAATGAAGCAGAATGCTCGGAAGCATCCTCCCATCACGAACGTACGCCATCCTTCGCAGCAGTTGCAAACTTTCTCGCCCCGCGCTCTACCCAGTCTTGAACCGGACTTTGGCATCATACGCAACAGTCCGTACACTTTCATTTCGTCCGTGTTTGCCTTCGATACCATTCTGTGCAAGCTGAAAATTGATATATTCTAGTTCTAACCCTACGCTAAATGTTAAATGTTTGAAACGTTTTTTGTTAGTCCCTTAAATGTTGACTGAAATTGTTTACTATGTCGAGTGTTTGCCCAACCTTAACATAAATGTAGAATAAGTTACGTTTAAAGAGACACATTACTTCTTACTGTATAATACATATTTATATCTGACTAGCTACGTATGGAAAAAGTCAGCGAAGATTGTAACTTATGTATTTAAGAGCTAAGCTTAGGTTTATTGTTTTTATTGAGTCCAGATGCAGAACGAGTGTAGGAAATAAATTTGAGAAATGAGAATTAGCGAACTACGTGTTTTGCTTGCACCATGCTGCTGTGCTGTTTATTTAGGAATAGATGCATGTATGCACAAAACAATTACATATATTGTATGCATGTATGTATATATAGTATAGTTAAATTAATAATCACTTTGATACATCCAATATTAGTTTGCTATTTGTGTATAATCCCAATATTCAAGTTTGTCCGTCTATGCGCCTCAATTTTGAATGCAGCCAATGCCACTCGCCGACTCGAGAGAGTGCCCCAAGTATATGTCCATACATAAGTATATATCTGTGTGTGTATATTAGCTAATGCCCCATTAAAATGTGTACTGTAAATTGGATTGAATATGCATATATCTATATGTATATTATGTACTATTTGTATTCGTATAACATTCAATGTATTTCTTCCTTGATAATTGCACACGCCACGGTTTCATTCTCATCGTTTGACCCTTCTCATCTTTTCTTATTTTTTTTGGTTTTTTTTTGCAATTTTATATTGCTCTTTAAGCTAAACATTTGCCGCCGTTGAACGTCTGGAGTTAATAACTAATGTGGAAATCATAATGTTTATCGGTATGCTTTATTTTAGATATTTTGTGGGACGAAGGGCGTGCAGTTTGATTCAAAGACATTTAGATTAGTTCTTGGAGAAGTTTTACAATACAAGAGTCCTATAGCCTTTTGCAAATACTTGAATTGATAGTTAAGTAGGTTTTTGTCTCAATTGGCACACGGCTGGATCTGGTTTAGTGTGCCATTTGAGGCGACCTCCTCCGCGATTTGATTTAACGCCGCCCGAGACCAAAGTTGAAGGGCTGCGGACGCGTCGTTCGCTTGTTCTGTCTGCCAGGTCGGACTGCAAGGCGGAGAGCTAACCAATTAAGGGTCATATTTGATCTGGGGAAAAGATTCACTTACCCGCACGCTCCACTCCCATGTAGTTCGCTGGCGGCACTCGGTAGTCAATCTCGTTGTCCTGATCATAGTCGTAGTCGCTGCGCTTTCCCAGTCCAAAGGAGTACGGACGCGACCTCTTGCCCAGCCCAAAGTTATAGACTGGCAGCCGCTTCATGCCCGGTCCGCCGTTGTTGTACATATAAGCCCGACGGCCCAATCCAAAGGCATATCGTTCTACCCGCTTATCAATGTCTGCGCCATTATCGGCCATCTCGTCGGCGCCGAGCAGGCCGTCGACATCGCCCTCGCCAGAGACTTGACTGCGCTGCTCCTGGCCTATGACCGGCGAGCAGGCAATATAGCCGACGCAGCACAGGGCCAGCAGCAGGAGATGCGCATTGAGCGTGTTCATTGTGATGCTGTGGGCACGGAGCACGGGCACACGTCTGACTGCTGAAACGGGGGAGACAAAGTGAGCAAACAACGAATAGAATTTTAAGCATTATTTCCCCTCCGTTCTTGTACTGTCAGACTATGTTGCGGCTGACACAGGACATGCCATATGGAGGGTTCGTTATCGCTTACAAATACTTATGCAAAACAAAGAATCGACCAGGAATTCCGCACATATACCGACTCGCACAGAGAATATATGTCAACGGCAACAAATGTCGCCTCGTTGACAGCAAACAGCAACACCAAAAAAAAAACAGAGACCAATGAAAAATATTGGCTGGAGAACGCTCAAAAATGTGACCAAAACTTTTTTCATCTCTCTGTGTGAGTCTGTGTCTGCCTGTCTCGGTCAAGCGGAAGGTCTTTGGCCACCTGAACTGCAGCAGACAAATTTTCTGCTGGCCTTGCAGGGCACTCCACCATCCAAGTGCTTCGCTCGTAAAAGTTAAATTTGATCCGTGAAACGAAAGTCCGTCCCCCCTTTACCCTCTCTACTAAGACTGTCCTTCAACGTTTGCTGAGTAGCTTAATTCCTGCCACAATTAGCTGCTACAATTACCCAAAATTTAAGCTGCGACAGTCGTTGAAGAATGTACCTTTAGTTGGCTTAAAACTTCTCCACAGTATTCCATTAGCGAAATAGCTGTCAGTCTCCGTAGGAGGGCCATCAACATTTGTGGTGCTGTCAATACGAGCATTCTCGTACTTTCACTCGTATCTTGCACTGTCAGGGCCCATGAATGGAGAGTGCACACAAGAAGGCAACAACTGAAAGATGTTCCCTCATTCAGATCGGATTCGCTATTTGCATTGCTTTGGCTGCACTTCCGCCCGGACAAAAGTCACGTACAAGCCGCGGAAAAGTGTTGCTAAAATCCCCATCATCTCCGACTGCCTCCAGCCGCCGCTTGTTGTTTGGTTAGGCAAATGAAGTTGGCTGGAGCCTAGGACATTTTCCATTAGGCCAAAGGCTGGAGTCACTATTCAAAGCTTCTGTTGCTGCTCCTTGCTCGCTGACTTGACTTAATGGCAAGTGAGGATTAGTTTTCAATGCCAATTGATGGCTCGCTGTCGCACATAATGATATGCAAACAAGGGTCTGCAATTAATTGAAGCCTACGCACAGGGACTCTGTCTCTTTCACTGTCTGCTCATCCAAATAATGACGCACACTCAACGTAGCGTCGCGCCGCGCCGGCTGTCATAAATTTGTAGGGTGCATGTGCAACAGCTAGAGCTAGAACTACAAATCATGCAACAGGTTCAACAATATCCACCACAGACGAAGCCAACGCCAGAAGCGACAACCACATCTGCTCCAATGTGAACCCCAGACCCGCAACCTCCGTGTATGATTTACAATGGCACTGGCATGGCAGGCAGCGGCAGCGGCAGCTGTGCATTTTCCACGCAGGACAATAAAAGCGATGGCTATGGCCAGAGAGACCAGCAACAGCCACAAGATAATAGGCGGAAAATCGTCACATTTGTTAGACTTTATCAACCGCAACACGGCGACGACAATGACAACGATGTCGTACTGAGTTTTGCAAAACCAATCGTAAATCTGTGGAGAGAAAGCAACTTCTGCGAAATGTGTCATCACCTTTCACTATTATTTCCGTGTCTGCAATAAAATCTTGTTTGTTCGCCGCTTCTACCCTACCCTTGCACCCAAATGAGATTCAAAGATTATCTGTTTATGAATTTACGCTTTCAGCAATAACTCTTTCGGATCCGGCCCGTGCCTTTGGCTATGACCATAGCCGCGGCACGAGCTTTTTCTCATATCCGCAGCGGCGATTAGGTTTGACCGCCATACAAAATGCAACGGAAATTCAAAGGAGTGGCCAAGGCGCTGCCTTGCCCTGCCATAATTAGGTTTGAAAACTTTCCCGTCTATAGGGGAGATTAGAAGATTAGCAGAAAACAAAAGCCAAAGGATATAAGAAAATTTGCTACCAGAGTACAAAGCAATTTTGGCTGATGTGGCAAATTACGACAGGCACAGGGAAGATCTTCCCTTTACTTCAGCCAGCCGCAGGTGGATCTAAGGCCAAAGGTGGAGCTCATGAAAGTAACAAAAAAGAAGATTAACTGTTTGCAATTGAAACGCTCCCAATATTGTACATGTATTCTTTTTAAATTCAAAGAACCGCCAAGGGGCAGCTCCCCTCTGAGCCTTCTAATTAAGTTACGCTCAGGTAATGAAGTGGCTAACTTCTTTGCATCAATTTATGGCAGTTAGGCGAGCCAACGAGCGGCTAATAAAAACCGAGCACCTCATGGTGCCTCTGCCCCATTTTTATCTCAGTTTCTGGCTGAGCGTTGACCCAACCATTTCCTTGTTTTTCTTTAATTTCACAATGTGTTCTGCGCCCATTTTACATGTATTTATCTTGCAAGCAAGCATGGGTTCTGCCCCTTGGGCACATATGTATCATCTCCGGCCATGCCAAAACTTGCCCTCACATCAATCAACAATTGTCTCTTGATTTGTTTATTCAACATTTTAGGCATGGCTTTTGGGCTTTTTTCTATCTTCTTTCATGTGGGTGTGTGGGATTTATATTTTTCTTCTGGACTCCCTGCTTTGTTTTTTCTTCTGCTGTTATTTATTTAATTACAATTTGATTGGGGCTTGTCTTTTGTCTTGTTGCGATGTGATTTCTAACGCTTTCGCCAGCCCTGCCTGTAATGTTTTTGCTGTTGATTCTCGGGCCATATGTCAATTGTTGCCTCCAGCATTATATATAATCAAATTGGGTTTTTTCTTGGTGCCAAGCGATTGAAATTGAGCCGAATTGAATTTGAGGCTTTTTCTTGGATCTCTGGCGGATACAAATTGCATTTCATTTCTCTTGCATACTTTTTGGGGCCACATTATGGTTTGGGCTTTGGGGTATTTTCAAATAAGTCAAGGAATTCGTTTGAGCATCAATGACATTTTGAGAGACGTGACTTGATAAATATTTTCATTGCGTTTGTATCCAACAGATACTAAACATTAATTTCGATCAAATTTCTGGATATTAGATCATTGTTGTGCCCTTTAAAGTTATTTGTCTTTTTATCCTTTTTAACAGAAATAATATTTAAATAATTGAAAAACAAAATAATCGTTAATGTTGGCTCCTTGCATAAGAAAATGCTAACATTTTGTAATTGTTTAAATATTTTCCCCAATATATTCTGTCAGTCGAGAGTATAGCAAAGTTCAGTGATTCCCTAAAAGATTCTTATGGTGATTTGTACAGACTTTGCGCAGTAATATTCAGTGCTGCAGATTTAATCAAAGATTAAAATCTTGATCGATTTAAGAATATGTTGCAAAACTTTAAAGGCACAGGTGAAAAATTGCATGAAACTGGAAAATATTTGTTCTTAAATGGGAATCAAATATAGTCACATTTAAATACATTTTTAAATCTTAAAAAAAGGGTTTCACAGTTGATTAAAATTTGTCTTAAAAATACAAAATTCAAATTCGAAAGCGTCTTGTCTTTCAATCCATAGGCACAACTTACATTCTATTTTAAAAGCACACAAATCGCGAAGTAATTTTTTGAAACGATAAAAGAATTAGCTGAAACTTGAATGCACTTCAATGTACGGAAAACACGAGATATATCAAATATCTAAATATTCCGCGGCCAAGTATAATTGCTGCTGCGGCTGCTCCTTCGACTGCTGCACGTTGACAGATCGAATGTCGGTTAACTTTTGAATTCGCATCCGTTGGAACCGTGGCTCTTATATGAGCGAGCCGTCGCTGCTTTCCTTCGTTTTTGCCGTTGTTGTTGTGGTGGTGGTGAGCCCTTATCAACCAAAACCACCCACACGACAACAACATGGAGGGGAGTATGCCATTGCCGCTGCCGATGACGACAATGTGTGGTGAGTTTGCAATTCAACACGAACTGAATGGCTGTGTGATGGTGCTGGTGGTGTCGTGTAGCAGGGTCCTTGCTGGTGGCTGCTGTCAGCCAGGATGTAACAAGTGGCCATGGCCGTGCTGCATTTTGGTAGAAGCCAAGAGACCGTTCTTGGCTCAGACTTGCCTTAACTTATCTTTCTTCTAGGCTAGTTTTATGAAATGTGAGGATGGAAGAAGGCTCCTTTAAAGACGTCACGAATGTAGGACACAAGCTAAAACACTTTAGAACCTTCAAGAAAATGCCAGAGGAGACCGCTATAAATGAAACACAATTTACTCTCATTGCAGAAGGACAGTGCGTATGATGAATGCGGTGTTGAGGTTCATTAGAAGGAAACATACGCCCCCGGGATATTCCATACATATGTGTGATTTGCATTCTCACTCCTGCGCCCACATCCTGCAAATGTGAGTCCAACTATTTCTCATTTCGAATGGAAAATTGTCAGCTGGCTGGGCGCGCATTAGTCAAATGCAGGACACTTGCCTCCCAGCGCCTTGGCCCTAGTCTCCTTCTTAGACCTGGCTTTGTGGGGCACCCGCGACCCAGGCAGACAACTCGAATGACATGCAGGCAGTCCTTTCGCTACAGTGTCCCGATATGCCCCTCCTTTGGCTGTAGCTGTAACATTTCAAAAGCGAAACGCCAAGGAATTTTATGCGGAATGCCAGCATACATTTCGCAATGTCGCCACGGGGCCTGCCACGCAACATTTATCCTGCTCCGCATTCGCTATGCTCATCTGTGCTCGGTTTGGTTCTTCTCTGTCCTGTCCGCGTTTCCTTTGTGCATTATACAAATGTCGCCCCTTTTGCTGATCCAAACGCACTTTTAGCAAGTATTTTGAACACCATTTTCGCAGTGGTGGATACTATTGAAGGTTGTGGTATGCTTCAATGAATAGATTTATAAAAATTAAATATATTAATATAAATAATTGCACTTGAACAAGTTTTTCTAAATCTTGACGTGTTTTTTTTGCACAGCGTCCTTTTCGCTGCGTCAGAAATTCCCATACGTTATTCCCATACGTTCCAATGATTTCCTTTCGAAGCAATTACCCACAAAGAGGGGTGGAAAAAACGCTACAGTGGAGGAAGCCATTACCAATGGTTATCCCGCTGAGACGATGCTTAGTTGTAAATAGTTTAATTACAAATAAAAGGAAAAATCGCTTGCTAATTGGAAAATATGGCAAAAATATTCACGTTTGATGGGAGACTCTCGGCTCCTGCACATTCAGGCTAATTGCCTGTGAGGAAAATGATGGGAAAATTGTAGGAAATGTCGCCCGAGCGCAGCTTGAAACCGAAATTGCATTGAGATTTGTGGAGCAATAACAATTTTCCACGGAAATTTATATGTACGCATGCTTTTATGGCTTTCGATGGCAAATGGCGCTCAATTACGTCAGCCAGTCAAAGTTCTCTCTTATTGACAAAAGGAAGATAAAGTTGGAGAGTCATTTGCATAGGGGATACACGATCCCCAATGGGCTGCACGTGGATTTGTCTGGAAAGCCTTATTCACCACAAGCAATCGATCATAAATCAGGCTGATAAGAAAAGCTAATGATATGTTCGGACATGACATGAGCTGGGGGAGCTGGAAACTGTAACTGAAACCAAGAACATGGCCCAAAGCGTGGCCGCGCTAATCTCGATGGGCTGACTCTGGGCCTTCATCGCACCGGAACAGGTTAATAAATTTCCCAGCGGTCTAATCGGAGGCCAGCGGCTCATTTGGCCATTTTACCATTTGGCATCTGCCATGTGTGCATATGGCGCTAAGGAGAATGGCTCCCATATGCGCCAGTTTTTGTTGGGCTCGTTGTCATTGTCGTCGTAATGGTGTGACTCGATCTCGCTCTCAAGTAATTTTAAATTTTGCCCGTTTGCCAGAAGACAAGTTCAGCTATAAATCATCATCTCCGACAAAACAGACCAAAACAGCGAGGAAAGAAGTAGGAAACCATAGGACACATTACGACAATTAGATACCTGCCAAAAAATAATCCATTTCAGTGCTCGATGGTTATAAATTTTTGAATAAATGCTCTAAAAATCGCTTAACAATTAAAAGTGATATTTTGAAATTTTTGGGCTAAAGAATAAAAGTGGAAATAAAATACGGAAATAAAATCTTACTTTCAGTACTTCGGCCGTAATAACAGCTCGTTCAAGATGATTTATATGTGGATCGTTAAATAGACTGAAATATGTAAGCCTAAGTTTTTTTATTTTCTGTGTATTTTTGTACTTACAGATCCAAGTTCCGTTTTTAATACCATATACCCTTGTGATCTAAAAGTACCGGGTATATATATTCAACCTGGGCACAGTTGGCCGGGCTAAAGACAACGAGGCACCCAACCTGTTTGGCCCACACCTACTCCACACACACACACACACACAAACACACATAAAGGCAAATAAAGACAGACGGGCAGTGCAAACTTCCCACCGACAAAAAAATGCATAAGCAAAAACATAAAAAATAAGCAAAGAAAACATTTTCATAGCTGTTGTAGTTGCTGCTGTTGCTGCTGTTAGACAGACTAAAAACCACAAATAAAAAATGGAAAATCACGATTTTTATGCAGGTTTTCGGAGATTTTTCCCACAACAAGTTCTGCCGTCTTGAGGTTTATTTTCCATCTCTTTTAATTGATTCTGCGCATGAGAAAAACGCAGTGCACAGAGTGCACTTGAGATCCAGATGAACTTATGCGGCGTTAGATAGTGGCAGCAGCAATAACTCTTCGAGGCAGCAGCAACTAAAACTAGTAGAAGCGACTAACAGGCAGCATAAATATGCATTTATAATTAGAAGTCAAGCAGGGCGCCCAGCAAAGTCGAAAGCGGATGGCATGGAAATTTACAAGTACAATAAGCAGTGCAGCCTTTGTCGGGCAGATGCGTAGTCAAGAATGCAGCATGAATGGGGGGTTAGATCAGGAGATCGCATACCCAAGCAGACTACGGCACTGCACTTTGTTCGCATGGAAGAGACACAGAAAGTCAGAAAAGCCAAGAATGTTGCTGCTTTGGCTCTCTTCTGCTTCAGTCACTGCTTGCTCTCTTTCTCTCTCTGTCCCTCTGCTGCTGTTGCCGCTCGGTTTCTTCTCAGTGACACACTTTCCGACAAACGCCGCGGCCCAGAAGTAGGTGAGCAGCAAACAGAATATGTGTGTTTGTGTGTGTACTCCAATGTACGTTCTCCATTCTACGCTTCGCTGCATTGAAATTTCTTTTTTCGCTTTCTTTTCGAACTCTCCATCACTTGCGCTCTCTCGGTCTCCACAAAAAATTTGGTTCTTTACTTTGCCACCCACTTAAAAGCCGCAACTCGCTTTGCTTCGCTCTCCCTCTCGCTTACGCCAACCGGCGCGGCGCTGACGTCAACACCAACGTCGCCGTTATATGGGTCACACCGCTTGGAGTTCTTGGAGAAAACTGGTAGTACAGGTCTCTGGCAGAGGAAAGTGATACGTCCACTTGATCGAAAGCGAATGCGTTTGCTTCGACGTTTGTCCCAGCTTTATGTCATTCTAGATATGTTTGTATGCTTTCCAGCTGCTGCTATGCGATAGAAATCTTGTTAATTCTTCCACTTTTGGGGTCAGGTTCACACAGAGGAATGGCATTTCCGCTCCGTGTGCGTACAAAGTGCATTGCATTATGTACAAAAAATTAAAAAATACGAAAATACCAAAAAAACAGTAAGTTTTTGTTGTCTGCTTTGGCCCGAAAGGTGAATGAAACTTAGTGAATGCCAGCAGTCGATAGGGGAGTCGCGAGAGCGGAGGAGAGTGGAGTGGAGAGCCAACAGGTGATTCGCTGCATTGCTTAGTGATTTTCACCTGGTCTCCGGCTCTTGCGAGCGTGCCTTTGGAATTCGCAAATTGTTATGAGCAAAACAGAGAGAGAAAAAAAAGCACGAAACTGAAAAAGAAAAATAACAGCAAAACATTAAAAAAAACCAAATCGCTGCCATACAAAGACGACGTAAAGATTACACAAGCGCAGCGTCGACGATTATACATATGTATGTACATTCGTCGAAGAGCAATGGGAGGGGGCGGGACGGCATTAGAAATAACACTCTGCTGCAATCAAGAAAGCTCTCCCAACCAGCAGAGCAGCGCAGCGCAGCGCAGCGCAGCACCAGAGCGTCAGAGCTGAATCTGAAGCTGAAGCTCTGGCTTGGCTCCCCGTTTCAAGAGTCGAGCCGAGCCCAGAGACCGATCCCCGAAACGACGCGACGGCTCATCGGAGCTGCAGAGTGTAGAGAAATTTATCATTTCACTGCAGCCAAGACAGAGACAGCGGCGCAGCAAGCGATCGCAGCCAGTTTTCAGTGTTTCTCTTGTTTGGGTTTGGGTCTGCTCAGCTGCTGATCTCTCTCTCTCTTTGGCGCTCTCTGCTCATCGTGGGGCCGTCGCTGCTGCTGCGCGGCCGACGCTCGCTGCCTGGCTGGGGCCTGGCCACAAAAACAACACCACAGCTTTTCGAAATTAGTTCTAGTGAGTCTGTGAAAGTGTGAGCGACTGCGACTATCGGACGACGATTTCTGTGCACGCGCGATCAATTGGCGAACCGCAGGCGGATCAACTGGTCACTCATTTCCGAGAACAGCCACAAGAAATAAGAAATAAGAAGCACTCCCACACACAAGCAGCAGTAAAAAAAGAAAAGCTGACAAATATAAATAGCTGGCAGATCAAAAGAAAACGATCCGCAGAACCAAACCGAATAAGTAGTTTGGAATTATCCATCCAGCAAGCCGTATCCATTCATCGGTCAGGGCTCTACCAGCCAACCCCATCCAAGCCAACCACGTGCAATATGTCGCATCAGTGCAGCTGCGGTCGCGATCTCAACAACAACTACGTCTCCTACACGAGCGCCTACGCCAATGCGAACACGGGTCTGGACCGCGAGACGGCGGCCAACGGCGGCGGCAAGTCCAGCGCCTCGCACCACACACAGCTGACGGCCAAGGTGATGTTCGGCACAGTGGGCGCCATCAAGGAGTTGCGCGACAAGGAGCAGCAGCAGACACGGCACGCGGCAACAACGCGCGCCGGGGAGCGACGCAACTGAAAGTGAATCTGGGATGGGATGGGATCAAATGGGATGGAATGGGATCGGATCGGATCGGATGGTAGGAGGATAATGGATGTTGGACGCGGGCGTCGTCGGGGTTGTGTTTCGAGTGCTGTGCAGTGGGTTTTAAGGGGATTTCAGATTGCGTTGGATCCTGTCCTGTTCCGTCCCGATCCCAAATCCCTCACTGGATGCGGATGCTTGGGTGATGTTAGAGGCTTCAAAGGTGTTTACGGGGGCAGAGCAATTTGCTGATTTGCTGGATGAGTATGGCCAACAATTAAGAAAGACATTCCTTAAACAAACAAAAAAAAACCTATCCAAAAAGAAAAATCTAGAAAAAATCAACTACAAAAAAAAGTGGGAACTAAAAACATCACATATTTATACGATTATCTGCCACACTGTAACTCTGTCAGTGCATCCTATTACTTTCAACTGTCTCTCTATATATCTCTCCATATGTACACTGTATGATAATATCCTTCAACCAGTTCATGCTCCTGTTCCTTCAGTTACTAATTTTCGATAGTTCATCTGAAAAAAAAACAAACAGAAGATTAGCCCGACTCTGTCGAGGAAGGTGAATTCAATTCGATGTAAATTGTTTATCACATATTTATATATACATACTATATAGTGCAATACTTTAGCTGTACACTCACACACACACACACCAACACACACATGGCTAGCTTTAAGTTTGTTTTATTTTTTAAGCGCACAAACACACACACACACATATACCCGTACATACACTTTACAATGTTGTTTAATTTTGCTTTTGTTGTTCACGCGCTCCGCCAGTTTTGGGCTGCGCGTCTGGAGACTTCCAGGTGCTGCTGCAGCTCAAAATGCAAAGCACGTAGCCCACACACATACACATAAACACTAAACACTCTTAAACCATATAAATATAACTATCTATACATACATACATGAATATATCCATTAATACTTATACAACTGTTATTATTTTTAATAATCATATTGTATATGCTGGAAGAAACGACAGAAAAGAAGCCGAAAACAAAAATGAAATACTAAAAATTATATTCCTCTTGATGGGATCATGTTTGCTCAAGTGATTTTGTACTAAAATGGAAACGAAAATAAATGAAATAAAATTAAAAAATTATACAGAAATTGAAATTCAATTTAAATCAAACAAAGTGCTGTAAATGGCAAACATTCTGAACAACGACCATGAGTAGTTTTTCAGCCATTAGGAGGACCACGTACTCGTATAGAGAGCATGACAGCGCATCTACAATATATTTATTATACCAGATAATCAAATATCTATAATAATACTTGCATATCTTCTCGTACTACTTGTAAATCTATTTATAAAGCTTATCCTAACAAGGGCCAATAAAAATCGAACTTTTAATAAAACCCGAAACCGAATAACGCTTCAAGAGATTGCCAATTTCAATTACTCCGAACAATGGTTGTGCGTGGGAGGGAGGCGAACCTTTTCATTCCACCACTGTGGCTGCGCGTGAAAGTAAGAAAAAAGAAGAAGTGAAGAAACAGAAACGGCAGACAAAAAATTCAAATAAATTATAAATTACAAAAAAGCAAAAGGGGAAAAGTAAAATATGCGAAACGAAAGCGAAGTCTGAAGTCAGAAGCCAAGGGGGCGCCTCGCGTATTATTTCAGCGATTCTTTTTGTGTGTTCTGGCTCCACCACTGTCCGTCTATCGGTCCCACTGTCCCTCTATCGCATTCACAAACACACACAAGCTCTCCCTCCCTCTCTCTCTCTCTCTCTGTCACACTCTCTTCTAATTATCAATCGCTCTGCTTATCTGGACGGCGTCTGTTTGTGTGAGCAGAGTATACTTGCTGGTTCTTACTCTCGTAACAGTGACCCAGTCTCAGTCTCATTCTCATTCTCAGGTTTTGGTCGCCGCCGCCGCCGTCGCTATTCGTCCAGCACTTAAGTGTCGTCAGCAGTAGCAGCAGCGGCAGAGTTCCATCTCAGTCCCATATTGCTTCTTCGTCTCCACTCTCTACACGCGGGGCTCTTAAAAGCTTTTGTGGGATGGATGTCGCTTAGTGGATCAAAGTCAGCGTTTTTTATAGTTCTGGTTGTTGATTATTTGTACTCTTTTTTGGAGGGCAGGGCGCACACAGTTCAATTGAAACCAATTGCCCAAGTGCGTGGCTCTTGTCAAGCAAATGTATTTATTTATTTGCTTACGTATACTTAATTTACGAGGCGTATACAAAATGCAACGCCCACCACTTGTGCATTTTTAGCCAGATGGGACGTCACTCCAATTACCAATTGAGAGAATCGCTTTGAACTGTAATTGAAATACTATATGGAACGCTAATTGAACCCATTTGTGGCTTTAATCTTGCAGCTGGACTATGCATATTTCATTTATTCATTTACCTTTCAAATTGAATATTTTCTGTGTCTGGAATCTCAGCATCATTTGAAATGATGATCCAACTTTCCAAAGAACACTTAATCTGAAACAAGTTCAGGATTATTACGTGATTCAGATCTGATAAGATCAAGTGTAACTACAGTTGAAAGCAATTAAAAAACTTCGAGAAACGGAGGGGTATGGAAAATCCCATGAGCAATCGCTTTTAGGCTTTGTGAAAGGAACTTTTATTCGGTAAACTTATATTTAACTCTCTTAAATTCTTTCGGTCTTTCAATAAAAATTTTGAATGGATGCCATATTTCCTAAAAATGTATAAAACGTCTCTTCTCATATTTAATTAAACGATCTCCTGCGCATCCCACATACGAGCATGAAATATCTCTATTGATTTTGTACATTTTCGAAGGGGATTAAATTCAAGTATAAGATCTGCTATCTTTTGGACTTCTTTATCATCTGAGATTCCTTGAAATTCCGTTTCTGTTACCTTTAATAAGAATCCCATACACAACTTCCACAGCTCTCATGTTGTACTTCCGGGTCGTATATAATCCGCTACTTTTCTTTATCTTTTGCAATCTCTATAAAACTAATTAGAGGAAGTCCCCTTTGTTATCACAGATTGTACAATGCGCTTCTCGTCTCTCCCATCAGACCCACTAGATATCTGACTATCAATGTCAAGACTCTTTGCCAACCGCACTATTCCATTTCTATATTCAGACTTTTTGCAATGCTGATGTCATGGGCTTTTCGCCTTCCGTTCAGTTCCGCCCCGTTCCGTTCGGTTCAGATCACAAATCTTCAGTTCTCTTTATCCACGTTGATCTCTGAGACTGTAACTGGGACTGGAGGTGCGAGTGTTATTGTTTGTCACTTTGTTGGGTGATACATCAACTTCTTAATTTATGAGGTGCAATTTTTATGAGCTGGCTGTGCCCGGCCCCTGCCCTTGGCCCCGTATCCCCTCATTGTCCCCCTCATGGGCTGAGAGTAAAAGCATCCAATCTCATGGTAACAGCAGCACTTCTTTTTGTGTGTGTGTGTGTATTGGTTGATTATTTTTGTATTTCTGTCTTGGCTTTTTTCACTTTTTCTTGCATGCTCTTGTGGCAAGAACTTTCTCTTCTAATTGAAAGCAGTTCGATGATGGCGGGCGATAAGCCATCGATGGAGCGGTGGTGCCGCGGAGCCGAGGAGCAGTGGCAAAGCATCCAGCTGGGCATCTGTTGATGGACCGGCCATGGCGATGGATGGACCGTGAACATGGACGTAGATGTGGATGTGGAACTGGTTGACTCTTTGGATGTGGCATCAGCGGAGAGGATGAGTGGATGAATGGCAATCCACAATGTAGTAAGACATTTCTTATGCCCCGGCTATAATGGGAACTTTATGCAGCCGGAGGCATTTTATCTCTCTCCCTCTCTCTCTCTCTCTGCGATTTGAATACTGGACAAAACAAATTCAGAGTCGTGGAGGGGCCGTGCGGCGCGGAGACGGCGATAAGCGCCAACAAGTTGAAAATAAATAATAAATATTTAAAAGTGGAAGAGTATGGATCGGGGGACAGATGGAGGAGTGGCCGAGGAGGGAGGCAGCAAAACTGACACTACGAGACCGAGTGAATGAAAGCCAACAGAGAACTGGTCGCTTGCCTGGGAAGACTTTGCTCTGGGTCTTGGCTCTAGCTCTGGCTCCGACTTGACTTTTTTCTTTTTATTTTTTTTTTGGTGAGCAACTCTGTGGCACGGCACAGCACGGCTTGGCGTCTCGCATCGGCATCTCGGCATCTCCGTTTCTTTCGGCTTCTAATGGAAGCCGTGAGGTGAGAATCGATTTAGTTCGGTTTACGACGATCAAAGATACAAACGCGAAAAAGTTTCTATTTGGTGTGTGCGGCATATTCGAACTGGCCACAAGGAGAGCCCCAGCCCCAGGAGTCACGAGGAGCAACTCCCACTCAAACAGAGAGTAGAGCGAGCACGTAGCACAGATACGCGGCCACTCCCCCTTCAGCTACTTAATTGAGGCAGGTGTTAATCACAGTACAAATTGCACTTCGGTTAAGTCAATTTCCGTTTTTGCGCAAAAGATCGTCGAACAAATTGATTATTATTAATGGCCCGACTGCCACAGTTGGCCAAGTGAGCGTGGCCAAAGGAAACATCTACTTACAACAAAACGCTTCGACGGCCACCCGGAAAATTTCTCCCAAGTCAGCCACTTCCTGGTGGTTAGTGGAGGATGGCAGAGGGGCAGATCCTTGAATGTGGAAACAAGCTGTGTGCCTTATGCAAAACTATACATCTGACAGCCTAAAGCTTCGGATAATTGCATAATTTGTTTATGAAAAATTGAATTTTTAAACAATTACCAGTGCTTAGGGTAGTGCAGAAAGAGGGCATATTGCCGATTTGAACGATTACCACTCTCCGCAGCTCCAAATATTTATGTTCTTTTGGACTAACATTCCCAAATACCTCAATCCGCTTTATGCAACGCCTTTGTTTTGTGAACACCCGGTTATTGGAGTTGCATGCACACCACACTGTATTACTCTGGGAATGCCACATTTTATTACATAGAGAACTGCCAATCTTGACGCCCGTTACGTGGCCATTGAAGCATATAAAGTGATCCGCATTACATCAAATCAGCAAAAACGAATCAAGACTGGCACTATATAGCTTTGGGGAAACATGGCTTACAATGCATGGCGTACCCCTAACAGTTAATTGACTTAATCGGTAACGATACCTTATCTGCAAGTGTATACTGTGTGTGTGTGTGTGTGTGTGTGTGTATGTAGCTAGATACCCGAATTACCCAAATGGTTTATATACCCATTGATTGCCAAATCAATTAAAATTCTATTCACACCACATAATTAATCAACTCTTCTGGGTATGAGCATAACAGCAAGCACTAAAATCACTCGTGCGCAGCCAGCGCAAAGTGAATTAAATAAAAATGCAAAAAAAGTGCAAAACAAGAAACAACAAAAACACAACTACAGCTAAAAATGTGATAAATATGGTTAGGCGCTAACAATTTGTAGCTGTAGTTAATTTTGTATAGCCAGACTACACACTGCACAGAGGTATATTCGTTATAAGGAGATTACTTAGATAATGCAAATCTTACCAGATGAAAGTGATTGTTTTGTTTGAAGATAATTTTAACTGATATGACTGAAAGGTATTCCCATAGCCGTAATATTTTTCTTAGCATTCTTATTTGTTTATTATTGTAATTGCTGTATGCAGCCCCACAAAAAATATATTAAATAATAGCGGGGTTTTGCTGAATGGCTTCTGTTTTTGTTATCGTTGCTGATGTAACCGATCGAATCAAACCATAACAGAAATAGCCGTAAAAACATAAATGTTATATCAAGATTGGTGACCCTACAGCATCGTTGCTTCATGGATAATTAAGTTTAATTTGTCAGCTTGTTGATTAAGCTTTGTTTTTCATAATTTTTGTGGCCTTAAGGTGGCAGAGTAGTGCAATCCATCAATAATTTGCAGCCATGAAATTTGCAAATATGCATCAGTTTTATCCATGAAAATACCCTTCGCGAAATGTCTTCAATATCAATGCCATGATCTGTTACAGAACTTTACCGAATGCTCGGAATGGTGCAGCCATCATTTTTGATGGTGGTGCTCCTGCTGCTGCTCCTAGCGACATTTTCCCATTCGCTTCATCTGGAAAATGCCAGCAGCAAGCCACCAACCAAGGAGCTACCCCGTCCACTGATCCCACTCGAGGAGGAGGACCACATGGACGCTGAGACTGAGATGGGAACATTCCAGAGAGAGCGGAATGGACGCTCACGTCGCCCCACCCTGATGGATGTGGCGTTGCAGCAGAGCGTGCGGCAGGGACTGGACGCCATGGCCGAGCTTTATGGTCGCATCCAGCCGGAGATGCTGCGCAATGGTGTGTATATGTGGTTGGGGGTTTGCTGCAGGAAAGACAATAACCGCCAGTCCTAACCTTAATTCCAATCCTTGAAAATACCGCATAAAGGTCAAACCCTGCAGGACAATCATCCGGCCGCGATGCTCTCCCGCTTCAATGCCCCCACCGTGGACACCGAGCGACGGGAGATGGCCGCCTATGCTACCATAGCAGCAGCCAAGGCCTTTCGCAAAAAGTAAGTTCCAGGGATGGCACATATGGCACACCAGGGGTGGTGGTACTCCTATGTGAGGGTGTCTGGTTGATATGTGGTGTTCGTGTGGGTTGCTGTGCTGCGGCAAAAGTTCATCATTCATATGTCATCGATGACATATGAAAAAAGTTATTCGCAAAAGCGAAGCGCATAATTAAAAATCGAATCGATTTCATGAAACGAGGGTGGAATGAAGAATAGACAGAAATATGAATAGGTGGGATCTTCTTTCACTTGGGAAACTATGGGAATAATGCCCCAATTTGATTATGCCATGCAGGTCCTTTTAAAAGAGGGTATTTGTTCTACACATATTTCTTACACACTTATCCCAACCAAAACTACATCTAAAACTCTGCGTGCAGCTCTCGTTAATGTCCGCCAGTAGAGTGGCATGCCGCACACTCGAGCCGCTTGGCCGCGGGCAATCTAATGCAAAACCAACAGTTACAACAACAGCAAAGACAAAGACAGAAAAAAGTAAGCAATACTCGAACGACTCGTGTTATTGAGTTTGAGGAAGCCTCTCCTGCGGTACATACGAGTAGGTACCCCCGTTACTTCTCCTACCAATTACCGTTGGCAACTTTCTCGCTTGATTAACGAGTTCTACGGCATCCATGGCAGCCAGCAGAGGCACAGCAGCAGAGGGAGCACCAGCAGAGAGCAGCCAAGCCATGGCTAATGAGTTGGAGTGTTGGGAATGGAATGGCAGTGGCAGTGGTCTGGCCTGGAAGTTGGCTCAAGTGGAAGTGCGACCCCCGTCCCATCGAAAAGGTGCTCCAAAATGAAACGAAAATCGACCGGCAGCAAAAATCGTAGCCAAAACGTTGGGACCCGTACGGGGAGTGTCTCTGTGCGAATGCTCATGACTAAGAGTCAACTTTCACTTTGACATTGAAATGCCGGATAATTGCAAGACAAGCCAACGGACCAGACCAGATCAGGCCCGGCTAAGACAAGTGGTGCGGGCAGGGTATGGGTGAAGGTAGATTAAAGCCGCCAGGGTTAAATGACCTCTTTGGCTAAAGCAACGGAAATGGCAGACGCCACCATCTCTGACTCCGACTGCGACTACGACTACGACTCCAACTCTGAACGAAGTTTTTCCAGTTTTTTCACTGGTAAGTTTTCACTTTTCACAACGGGTTGAATTTCCAGCTTGTGGCTGTGAAA
Organism: Drosophila guanche; assembly: GCF_900245975.1. NCBI lineage: Eukaryota > Metazoa > Arthropoda > Insecta > Diptera > Drosophilidae > Drosophila > Drosophila guanche. The sequence continues at coordinate 7,451,981 of NW_022995747.1, read as the reverse complement.
ATCCATGCAATTTTCCACACACAAAGTCATAAAACGCATTAACTCGCTACAGAGTCGAGAACTTTCACCCAAAAAACACACACAGACAATGCTCCACAGGTGTGCTCTTTTCGGGCTCTCCAGTTGGAGTCTCCAGGTGACAGGGCTCTCAGGTGCAATGAGCTCTGACCGAGCCAAATGCAAAGCTCTCAAAATTACATTTATGTAATTGCAATCAATGAGGCGACACCACATCGAACCGTCCAGACAAAAGATGCTGATGGCCATAGCTGTATGGAATGTTTGTCCAATGTCTGCTTGCCTAAAAAATCAAATTACGAAATGGCCAACATGTTGGGTTTTAATTAAATATCAACAAATATCAACAGATACAAGCCATTCAGCAGATGCTGATGATGTGGGGCTTGTTAATAGTGCCAAAAGTAGCATTTAGCCAAATTAGAAGCCAAAGAAAGCGAGTGAGCGAACGTGACAAGAAACGTTAGAAAAATAAACTAAGGAAAAATGCAGAATTTGTAGCCGAAGATATAAATACTCTTAAATGCAGGGCAATTACGGTGTACTCTGTACACCATGCATCGATAGAACATCATTAGTAATCATCTCAGTAAGCATGGAATTTCCATCCACTGAATATAAAGCTCAGCTAGCATCATCTGCATATTCCTCGACTATATTAACTCCCTACAGAGATTGATGTTAGAAAAGCTTTCTTTGCATGTCAGTATTCTGATCAAAACTATCAGTACCCGCTTTGAGGGTACCGATGGGCATAACCGAATCAAAGCGAATCGTAGGTGAGCTACCTCCCTCTCGCACCCACTCCAAGCACTTCCATTGCAAGCTTCGGATTGGGTATTCGCAATTTGATTACATCAAACGGTGGGGGAGAGCAAAAGGGGCATCAGCAACAAAACAGCGAAAGGTAAAGCTAAACACAAAGCTCCACGAGGGACGGACGGACGGGTAACTGAGGCGAAGACGCAGAAGCAGACGAAGACGTAGACAGTGGACTTTGACGACGACGGAGACAGCGACAGCGACAGCGACAGCGACGACGACTTCCACTGATATGCTGGAGAAGAAAAGAAAGAAACAGAAAATGAAACACAAACATGACGCGACTTTCGTTTTCTACCAGCGTCGGCGCCGAGCATCGAATTCGAATTCGGCCTCAAGCTTCCCAGCCATACGAAAGTTTTTGTACTTTTGTATAGTGGATTTTGTTGTTTTTGCTGTTTTGTTGCTGTTTTCGTTGTCGTCTCTGCACAGAGTTCAATGAACGCTGCCGTGGCTGCGGCTGCGCTTTTTGTTACTCCTACACACATACATATACATATACATACATATGTACCTAAATATGTACATATGTATTTAAATATGTTTCTCTGATTGAGATTGCGCATACGCTGTCTAACCCCAAGGCACAGGGCCATATGTTTTGTATGGACTTATTTTATTATTAACACAAATGCAAAATAAAAAGCTTTGTAACTAAATTGTACTGCGAGAAATTACAACCCAAGCTCAAAACAAAGCCGGGAAAACATTTCCACTTTCACCTGCCACATGGCCTGTGGGAAAACTGGAAAACGTGCCGAAACCATTATACACTTGCACTTGCACATCCTCCCAAGAGCAACCCACAATCAAAGTTAATTCACTAAATGTTCGTCTCGAACCTCGAAGAAACAGTGAAAATCTAGAAGATCGATTGATCGACAGATCTCAGGATAATTATGGCCCGGATAGGAAGTAAAAATGGAACACAATTGAGAGAAAGTTGAAAGTTTGTGAGTTTACTAATTTCCTGTAATAAAAACCAATTTTTGATGGTCCATTGATTACTTAATTGGAATTGTAATATGGTTCTTTATAAAATAATCATCTGTGATTTGATATCTCTACGCGAGAGAGGAAGTCAGAAACTGAGCTGCAACATTTTTCGGATGTGCCTCAGAAAAATAATCTCTTTCTTTATTTTCTTGAGAAATTTAAGCTTCACAAAAGCTCGCTTTCTTGAGCTGAAATATTAAGACAGTTTCCCAAGAAATAATCCATGTCTGTTAAAAGAACAAACGGACTATAACTTCAATAGAAAATATATTCAAACGCACCCAAAACGATACTCTAAAAAATATTCCCCTGCACCAACTGGCAGCTGGGACTATATTTTCGGTCATAATTACATTGTAGATACAATGAACCTTTTTCGCCAACATTTATTGGCACAACAAAGCAAAATTCACCAGAAAAAGTGACCCTGTATTATGGTTAACTTTCCCACAATTAAATTATGCGATCATGCCCTATGTGACACTGCATGTTTCATGACCAAGTGATTATACCTCCAAAGATTCAAACGAAATGAAAATCAACGAAAACAAAAAATAAAAAGCGACAACCTGCTAATAAATGTGGCAAATGGAAAGCAAAAGCGAGTAAATTAAAGCCAGCGGCAAGCTCGGTGATTTCTTATGCGTTTTCCCGCCACACAAAAACCTGCACTCTCACACTCTCAGCCCCACACAACGCAACTTGCTTTAATTCGTGGATGGTGGATCCCAATTTGATGCCGCCGCCAGCGAACCCGTTTCCAGCAACTCCGCTTGGAGCTCGGTGCTCGGCTCTGGCAGAGCGTTTTATAAATAGAAGCCAGCGACGGTGGCAGGCAGCACTCGAATACGAAATTTGAGCGCAGCCATGTCGTGGACGCCAGATCCATTAGAGCCTAGCAGGCAGCCAGGATGATGTCCTCAGATCCTGTTACTATCACACGACTCTGTCTCTCTTTTCGTCTGTCTCTATTTCGACAGCTTCCAGCACATCGATGAGTTGGCCCGCCAGTCGCACGCCCAGAAGATCTCCCTGCGCCGCACGGCCCTGGAGGGACTCTGTCCGCCCCGAGATCCACCACCCTGCATGCCCGCCTCGGAGCGGTATCGCACCCACGATGGCACGTGCAACAACAAGCGGAGACCTCGCTGGGGAACCGCTCAGATGCCCTTCAATCGCTTTCTGCCTCCGGAGTACGGCGATGGTGTGGACACTGTCCGCAGTTCCACGGATGGCAGCACGCTATCCTCTTCCCGTTTCGTGAGTCTACTAGTCCATGGAGCAAGGGAAGGTGAGGCGCCTTTGACCTTGATGATAGCCCAGTGGGGACAGATGCTCGACCACGACATGACCTCCACGGCCCAGCCACGGTAAGCCAAAACTGTCTTTAATCTTTCGCCAATTTCTAAGACCTGTTCTTGTGCAGCTCCATCAATGGCTCGATTCCCAGCTGCTGTGGCGGCAAGGACTTCCACCCCGCCTGCTTCCCCATCAAAGTGCCCCTGGATGATCCCTGGCTGGCACCGCTCAAGGTGCGCTGCCTCGAGTTCCTGCGTTCGGCTCCGGCCCAGCGGCGGGACTGTGTGCTGTCCTGGCGAGAGCAGACCAACCAGGTGACCTCCTACATCGATGCCTCGCCCATCTACTCGAACAGTGCCAAGTCCTCGGACAATGCACGCGTCTTCCGCCACGGCCTGCTCATCTACGGACGCGGTGATCCCGCCGAGGATGTCTGCCAGCGCGGGGCCATAGCCACCAAGTGCATTCGTTCCGGTGATGGCCGAAGCGGAGAGCAGCCGGGCCTTCTGGCCATGCACCACGTTTGGGTGGGCGAACACAATCGCATTGCCATGGAGCTGAGCGAGATGAATCCACACTGGAGCGACGAGAAGGTCTACCAGGAGACGCGGCGACTTGTGGGCGCCATGTTCCAGCATATCACATACCGCGAGTTCCTGCCAGTCGTTCTGGGCCGCGAGGTGTGCCGTCTCTTCGACCTAGACCTACTCCCCACTGGCTACTACGAACGCTACAGCTCCAAGGTGAATCCCACGGTGGCCAATGCCTTCGCCGCGGCTGCCTTTCGCTTTGGCCACTCCCTGGTGCAGAATTCCTACACGAGATGCGATCGCCATCACAATGTGATCAACAATAGTGAGTTATTTGGTATCCTTTGAATGTTCCCAACTCATGTTTGCCTTCTCCAGATGTCAGCCTCCATGAGGAGTTCCAGCGTGGAGACATTGGCTCTGCCGGGTCCCTGCATCGCCTACTCAGAGGCTTAGCATCCCAGCGTGCCCTCAAGCGCGATGAATTCATCACTCCGGAGCTCACCAATCATTTGTTTCAGACGGCTGGGTTTCCCTTTGGCCTGGATCTGGCTGCCATCAACATCCAGCGTGGCAGGGATCATGGAATTGCTCCATATAGTGCCTGGCGTGTGCCTTGTGGACTCACGCCCATCCAAAGTTGGGATGACTTTGGTAATTATCTCTCATTTTCCCCATCTATCCATTAGATTTTTACAAGGAATATTTCTCTTGCAATCCTCAGCCAACGTAGTCGGACCAGAGTCGGCCAAGCGCATTGGCCACGCCTACCGCAGCGTCCACGATATCGATCTGTTTGTCGGCGGCATAGCGGAGCGTCCCGTGGTGGGTGGCTTGGTGGGTCCAACCTTTGCCTGCATCATTGCCCAGCAGTTCAGCAACTCGCGGAGGGGCGATCGTTTCTGGTATGAGAACGGAGGCTTCGAGAGCTCCTTTACGCCCGCCCAGCTGCACTCACTGCGGAGAGTGTCCCTGGCCCAGGTTCTCTGTCGGACAGTGGGCGGAGGTACGCTCCAACCGCACATTTTCATACCCGCAGAGTTCACGGACAACGAGCGGCAGAGCTGTGGCGTGGATAGCCTGGCGCCCATCGATCTGAGCCCCTGGCTGGAGCAGGATCCGTTTGTGGCTGGACACAATCATCACCAGCAACCAGATCAGGTGTTTAACATTGGGCAGCCGGAGCTGGGCTCACTGCAGATCATCAAAGAGGAGAAGGCGGGCTTCTCGAATCGCGTGAAGCCCGTCAGGCCTCAGGTGGAGGTCAATCCCAATTCGGGCAGTGGCTTCCAACGTCCCAGCAGTGGCAACTTTACAAAATTAAGCGACAAACTCGACCTCAAACGCAAGACAGTGACGACAAACAATAACAATAACAATCGTAGGGTGACACCGACCCGAAAGACCGGCAACGGGGTAAGCAACAAGCTGGACAAATCTCCCAAGATAACACTGAACATCAAGAACGTGAACGTGAGAAGACCAGACCAGGGTACGGGTCTCAAGCGCAAGGTGATCATCAATAATGTTCCCCTAGAGCTGAGGCATGCCGCGGGTGGAAATGCAACCGATTCGGATGCAGTAACAGAGACAGAAGACGTGGACGAAGACCAAGAACAGGACGTGGACATAGAAGAGGACGTGGAAGAACTGGCAGAGCTACGAAGTACTGAACCACTGGTACCGGACAACACGGAACCAAAAGCAACAGACCGACAGCCACTGACAAACATAACCAATGCCCCAACAGAGAAAGACAGCTCCATAGACCCACTAAGACAAACAACTGACGACTTGAATGCCTCGAAGCGTGTCTCAAGAAAACTTTTACAGGACAAGACTGCTGACTTACGACTGTTGCACATACAACGCAATCGTACCAATCCAAGGAATACTTCCACCACAGCCAACCTGGGACGATTCACACAACTGACCAAAGCACCCAAGACCAACAAGACCACAAAACGCGTAGTTGAACTGAGACAATACCAGAGCAGACCGATATACACAAGACCCCAGAAGGTGGTAGTCAACGGACCGAACGCCGACCAGTACGAGATCGAAATCAACATACGACAGACGAACAAATCTCCACAGACACGACCCTCCTCCACGGCGGACTATGCCGAGTACACGACTGTCTACAAACCGTACAACACAAACCACAACTATGATGCACACTACGGGGAGTATGCCAGCACCACGCCCATTCCCAGCTATGGCTACTTTCAGCCACAGGCGCAGGAGTTTAGCACACAATCGCACAGGACAAAGCCGCCGACAATCATTTACCTGAACGACAATGACGACAGACACCAGACCACCACTCGAGCACCGAACATATTCCAGAACTTTTTGACCTTTGCCACTAGCAGCTTCAATCCGCTCGGCAATCGACGCCCCTCTCCCACGCCACCGACTCCGATCTCCCAGCCACATAAGGAGCGGCCCCACTACGAGAACACAGTGGTGAACAGTCCCCTAAGTGTGGGAGGCACCCACATTATTGCGGATCCAGCGTACTCCTCCAGACCCTCATCGGTTCACTCGTATCCCGTGTCCACCATCTCGCAGATAGGCACCAATCATCAGTCGTACCCTGTGCCCTCCAACTCCCATGTAGGCGGAAATCCACAGTCGTATCCTGTGTCCACCAGCTCCCAGATAGGCGGAAATCCACAGTCGGGTTTTCTGCATGCCTCCAGCAGCGCCGTGAGTGCCGGTAACTTCGGGAGCATCTCTGGGGTGGCCAGTGCCAATGGAGCGGACAGCACATTTAGCTTTAACATACGACCACGTCCCAGTCCCGAGGTGAGTCCAGTGGTTAGCTCTTATCCACGGCCACAAAGTCAGAGTGGCGGGGGTTACGGCTTGACGGGACAGTCTCCCTATAGGCCAGACTATCACCCAAGCCAGAGCGAACTCTACTACGATCGTGAGCTTAGCTCGGACAGTAAGCCAAGTCCGTTCTCCAGTTCTGCTCACAGACCACTGACGCATACGCACATACAGACGCAGAACTTTTACGGACGGACACCCGAACTGAAGGAAGTTGGACCGGACAGCAACAAACTCAGCCACAGCAATGACAGTGACCTGACCAAAACCAAGAACAAACTTTACCTACAAGACTACGACTATATCAGCCGTACTCTATCCAATATCACGAAGGACGAGAGCACCGAAAACGACAGTGACGACGATTACGTATACGACGAGTACGAACCCAGTAACGACTTGGACAGTGAGGTGACGGGAAAACAGGACAGAACCGACGGCAGTGGAATGTCCACCAAGAAATACGACAAGGACGGCTACCTGAGACCCCAACTAATGCTGGACGCCACAGACAAGAACAAAACTGCAACGAACGTCACAGCACTGGACGACAACTACGTACTGCACATGCTGGAGAACAAGACGCAGAGCAACTACGTGACGGAGGTACCCAAGCCCATGCTGTCCACCTCCACGCGGAGCATAACCAACAGCAAGGTGACCGTTTTCCCGGACAGCCTGGGCAAGCAGTTGGGCAATGACATTCTAGCCGACGAGACGGACGACTATGACGATGACAAGACTAGAACTGCCACTGGCACTGGTGCCCTGCAGAAGGCTCAGAAACTGAAGCAGCTGGCCAGCGTGGCCTTTGCACCGATTACCGTTCTAACCAAACCTGACAGACCCGACAATTGGGTGATCTATAACAAGGCCAGTGAAGAGCCGCCTTTGCCTCAGTCGCCGACCCTTAGCTTGGATGTGGCGCCCACCGGGGAGGTACCCACTCCCATACGTTTGTTTAACAATGGATGGAAGAAACAAGATCTGAAAGCTAAGCCGGAATCAACCACCGAGGCAGAAAGACAAACCGACAGCACAACGGAGATGGCGGAGGGTAGTGGCGCTGGAAAAGATACTAGAGAGTCAACCACTGTGGCAGCAACAGGGAGTAACTAGTAATGCCAAATTAGCCCTAGATTACTTAACATTTATTAATTTATTTACATTATAAAATCACGAAATAAATTCCAATCATCAATCATTATGCGTTGAGTCTCAATGAAGTGTAGAATCCACCATGAAAGAAGTGTTAATCCGTAGAAACTCTGTTGAATTTTGGTAGAAAATTATCCCAGGGAGATTGGATCTTCTGCCACATGGAGATCATGGATTTCAATTTACTATTCACAGTGCCAAAAATGTAACAATTCTTGGTTTGTACTTTATTACAATATATGTACGCAAAAACTAAAACTATTCATTCAGAGAACACACAGACATACGCGAATGCTTATCTATAGGTAGGTGTTTGTTTCCCCCAGGGGTTGTATTACCGGGGACCCTGTTTCGACATTAATTTCTAGTTTCGGCATGTCCAGTATACAATACAATATAATATATAATATAGTAATATGATTTTGGCGCAAACATTGCTGTGCTAAGTAGTGTAAATGTAAAAGTACAAGTAATTGGGTTACCATTGTAAACGGCATTATTATCAACATCATCATCAAAGTACAATTACAATTTCTACATATTTATATTTGTAATAAATTAGGCTTGTCCCCGATCTATCTGCCTCTACTTGTTAGGTATAAAATGACTAAAGATTATAACAATATAATGTACAGTTTAAGCTACAACACTTTTCGGGGGTATTTGAATATTAAATTGCATTATTTGAATATCCTAGGCGCGAGAAAATTGAAACATTCTACTAAAATTAATCATAGTGAATACATCCGATATCCGGTAACCGGTATACGGTGTCCACATTCTGCTATCGCTAGCTAATTTAACTAGTCAACCTGTGCTCTGCTCCTTTTATTGGTATTTACAAACGTAGTCGAATCTCCTCTGGTGGTTTTTCAGTACGTCGCGTAAATGCAAGTTTGAGTTGGTTTGAGGGTCTTGTGCGCAATTCATTACCATCGTATTTGATGCTTGTACTGCTCATCTACGGCAATTCGCTTGATGGTCTCGTAGCCAAGGATAATGCTGAAGGAGAAGGCCGCCGACTGCACCAGGCGGGCGGACAGGCCCTTGAAGAAGCAGTTCAGTTTCTCCTCACGCCACAGCTCGCGGAAAGCAAGGCTCATCGAGTCCAATCGATGCACCTAGACAGAGTGACGAAAACATTATGATACAGATAAGGTATTATATTTATAACTCGCGCGGTGGGGTGTACTCACCTGCAGACGGGCGCGCACTATGTCTAATGGATTTGTTAGTATTGTCGTTGTGAAGCCACCCAAACTGCCGGCCACGCATTGTATAAACAAGTGGGATACCCAATCGGGGCAGATGCGACAAAGTTCGTCTGGAATGAAGAGGCAATCCAAATTAAATTAATCTTATCTGGCTAATGGAAGAACTTTGCGGTCTGACTCACCCTGATATAGATGATAGAAGGCCCACCACATTGCCGAATTGGGTACATAAGCCATGAGGCTGGCCATATAGCCTCTGTAGAAGCCGCGCAGACCATCGCGACGCATTATCTCCCGCCCGATGTCCATAGAGATATGGAGGCGGCTACGGCCGGGCCATGATTTAATACCCAACGGATTGATATCCCCCTTGCCACCGGCATGCGCCGACATGCCGAGCACCATGGCATGCTGCGATATAACATCGAAAGGAACTATGATGGTCTGACCCACCAGCGAGGCGCATCCGCCTCCGGCTAAAGCTTTCACACGGTGTCCAGCACCCAGATCGGTGAGAACGTGTCTCACGCCTTCGTAGGTGCTGATGTAGAAGACGCCCGATACGATTTGCACCGACGATATCCAGAATCCTCGATATAGTCCGGGCACACCCTCGGATCGGTAGATTTTCATGGCACAGTCCACCATGCCCTTGTAGACATCGCTCTTGTGCTGCACCTGGAGCTGCGTCTTAATCACGGTCAGCGGGAACAGACAGCAGCGCACCGAGAACGAGCTCAGCATGGAGAGCGGAAAGAACTTGGTTTTGTTCATCATGTTCCACTCGATTGTGCGTATGTAGGGAGATCCGTCCACCCCACTGCTCGTACCAGCGGCTCCGCTGGACGCCACAGTGAGGTGTGTATTCGTTTCCGCCATGATGCTACCTGTCGGACACAGTGCGTCCGGAGTGATGCGCTTGCATGCGGGGCACGTATGTGAGTGATGCCGATGCGGATGTAACGCTTTCTTCTAGATGAAGAGCACTGTTCAGAGCATCTTCGGGCATTGACGGCGGGTGCATTCAACCAGCATGATGTTTATCATTCACTTAGTTTCCTGGGTATTCTCCCTTTGTTTCCGTTCTCGTGTGTGTGTGTATCTGTAAAGAACAAAACAACATCTCAGTGTTGACGCAACTCGAACGCATACGCACGAAAATCATTGCGAAGGCCTCAAGGTCGCGCCATGACAGATCGAATCTTATTTTGGGGTACACGCGGCCCCAACCTTTGCTCAGTCGCCAAGGCAAAGGATGATGTCCGGCCGGAGTTTTGCGTAATCCCAAGGGCTATCTTATCTTCCAGCACCATTCTCACATTTTTAATATTCGAGTTTTCATTATATAATGCGCAGACACAAGGCACCACCTGACTGAGTGGCCACCCAACGCCTCACACCGCCCCCACCTCCGACAAAACATTGTGCGTAAACAAAGTTTCAAGGTGGAGTTCTCTCCATGCCCTGCACTGCATCAAAAACCATTGGGGTGGGTGTTCACCTGTTCGGCACTTGGTTGTTGTTGTTGTTAGCTACTTACGCCTGTATGAATGGACTTGATTTGTACAATAATTGTATAATAAAACATAGTAAACAGTGTCCGCGTATTTATCGATAAAATCGTGAGGGCCTCGAAAATATACCGAAATATAATTTTTCATTTTCAAAAAATACCGTAAAATATACCGTGAATCTAAAAGCCTTTTCCTCAATTTTGATGTTCAGTTTAATAATACCATCTGGTTAGGACTCTCAGCTTTAAAAATGTAATTTTACTCAAATCATCATTAAATTCTACATAGGATTTGTTGATTTTATGATACATCTTTCCTTAATTGATTGCATAATAAGGTTAAAATTAAAAGGGTCAACCAAATAATAATATTTGTAAATCCCTTTAATCAACTGCTTTTAACATTTTCATATGTTTTGTATGTATCAATATTCTGGGATTTATTTTCAAAATCTCTATTAATATTTTTCAATGGATCTGTTTCAATACTAATAATGGGTTCCATAGCAGTTGATCCAATTGAAAAATTGGACCAACTATGGAATGTGGATCAATTGGAAATTCTCCAATATCAATGGGTCCCATCGCCATATCTGTAATATTTTTAATTGGATTAACTGCATCTACTGTAATTTAGGCAATTTTATGTTTGGGAAATGCTACAGAATTTTGTTACTATATGTTATATTTAAAAAATAAAAATACAATTGAGAATACAATTAGTAAATTAAATTTGGAGAATATTTTGCTGCTAACTTTTCGCAGCATGTTGCTGGTCCATACAAATTGTGTTGCCAACGGTAAAATACGTAAGTAGTGTTGGAATTCAACGTAAGTGGGGATGGAATAAAGACTCATTGTTGCGATGAAAATTCCGATGTTGCGAGAGATAAATATCCCTTTAAAAGAGAGAGAAAATTTCCTACGGAGAAGAGAGAACGTCCCTATATATTGAATATACTTTAAAAATTGAATTTAATGAAATCCATTAAATATACATAAAATATAGGTAAAATTCAATTAAATAAGGATCATGGAAAACAGGTTAATGCAACGAAAACATGCAAATTCCACCACATTGCCGAAGATACCATGAACTTATCACGCTACGCAGTACTGGCACACGCAACGTAAATCCAGCAGTCTGGCAGCGCCATGACCTTAGTTTAAGTGGTTGGCAATTCTGGAGATTAAGTTTCGCTTGAATTGAAAATTTGAACATGAAATTTGCATATTTGCGATTATAATCATTAAGATAGGCATTTATTAGAGAATTCTCTTGAAATTCTATTGAGAAAGGTTTTTGAAGTTACCTCTTTGATAAAGCAATTAATTAAACTAATGACTACCACAAGATTAGCAAGAAATGATTTAAAACTGTCTTAAACATTTATTTAATTTTAATTTGGTTTTCAAACTAATTAACGCCCACGCAGACCCACTATTGGCCACCGTTCCTAGGAGCATTTGAACCAATGAGCAGCCTCTGGGGGCGTTCTGCACCTGCGCAGAGCACAATCCACAGCATCCTGGCGCATCCAACCCCATTACACAGACACCCCCTAAGCCTAAGCACAGCCTGAGCCTGGTCGAATCCTGTAACGGCGTCACCACGGCAGTTATCACGGATACTCGAGAACGTCTGCACGATGACAACGGAATGCGTGCCGATCAGCAGCGACAAGTGAAAGCCATCGAGTGCTGAATAATTGAATGTTATTGATGTGCAGAAACAAAGCGGAACGGGATCCTATTAGTGAACATTTTTACCCGCAGCCAGCGCAAGCAGCGCCATCAAGTTCAAGAGTGTGGGTCCGGTGTCCGTGAGTGAGTGTGTGAAGTCGAGCGTGCCATCTGCACTTTCCACTAAATGGATACCGCCAAATTGGTAAGATTATGTAATCCATTCAGACAATCGAGCGCCTGAGCCAGTCCAATGTATCAATTAGTCTGCTTAAAGCTTTTATTTCTGTTGAATCTGACATAAATTAAGGGGTTAATACATGGGATGGGACCCCCCCATGTGGGGGAACTCAGCCGTAGCTCAAGGTGTAGCCCATGTTCTCCATGAGGGTTTCCTTGATGGCCGGCTGCAGGGCGCGCTGCATGTAGGTGGTCAGCAGACCGCGCACTCCCATGGAGAAGAGCTTCTCCAGCTCGTGGGACATGGCCTCGCCCACCAGCTCATCACGATCCCCGCTGTGTCCGCCGCCACCGCCACTCGCACTGAAGATGTCCGCAAAGGCTCTGGCATCTGGTTCCACCATCTGCTGCAGTTGCTCATCCTCAAAGTGGAGCACATCCTCGTTGAAGCTCATTTGATCCACGAAGTTCTCCGTGGCTCCGTTATCTGCAAAGCGCCGACGACGACGTCGCCGCCTGTTGAACTTCCGCCGGTAGAAATTGTCCCCGTTGACATCCACAAACTCCGACGAGTCCTGGCCACGGCTATCGCTGCCCAACTCCAGGCTCTTGTCCCGCTGCGTGGTCTGATCCAGCCTGATGTCGTAGTCCGGCTTGTGGTACTTGCCCCACCTCTGGGGCTGCGGTCGCGTCGTGCCCATGATGACATGCGGCTCGCCCAACTCCACCTGGGGAGCGGTGCCCGCGCCGTAGCCGAATCTCCGCTTCGAGTTCTGTCGCAGCCGAATGCCAGTCGGTCCCTGGCAGCCGTGTGCAAAGACTGAGATGAATCCTGGCTCCGCAAAGTGAGAATCCGTGCGCACGGAGGAGGCGCTCAATCTCCTGGACTGCTCATACGTGTGAGGCAGCGCGCCTGAGCCCGCTGGCTCCATGCCCAGTGGCACAGTGCGGAACTCGATGCCCGCATGCCGCAAGCGGAGTATCATGTGGCAGCGTCCACCCATGGGCTGCATCACAACCTTGCCGCTGAGCGTGAGATCCGGGAAGATTAGCCGCGTGTCCAGTGTGGAGTTTTCCGTGCTGAACTTGCACTTGTCGATCTCCACCCAACGTGCGGCGGACTTTGCCGGCGGCACACGCACCTTCAGATCCTCAACATCCACTCGGGATATGTCCAGCTTGTGCGGCTGTCGGTGCTCATGGTGCTGTTGGTATTGCTGCTGCTGCTGCTGCTGCTGCTGCTGGTGTCCAGAGAGCAGTTCCTCCAGCTCCAACGCAGCGGTGGAGTCCGCAAACGGATAGGGGCGCCCATTCCTATGCAGCAGCTTGGCATGGTAGCCACGCCCCGAATTGTAGCTGCCACCCGCATTGTAGAAATCATCCTCGGGATCACTGTGCTGGCCATAGAAGCTGTGGTACAGCTGGTAGGGACTCTGCGCCGGCGGCTGCCACATGGATCGCGAGCGAGTCCGATCGGTGGAGCTCTTGGTCTGAATGCTGCGTCGTCGCATGTTCTCCAGGGCGCTCTCCAAGCGATTCGAGCAGCGATGCGGCACCTGGTACGGTTGGCACAGAGCCACTGGAAGGAAAGCCAGAGGTATTATAGCTGCTCGAGGGAGAGCAAAGACTGATTACTTACCCTGGATCACGGCGCAGATCAGCAGCAGAGTGCACAGCCAAAGATAGTCCCGGCTACTGTGTTCTGACATGTCGCTGAACTGAACATGGAGCAGGTAATTCTGAGGCACTCTAGCGGCTGTTTTGGGGTATGGAAAGCTGAGAAGAAACACCTCCGTACTGGGCCAGAGCTCAAACGAAAATGCAAAAGGCAAAGCAGGCGAAGCGAACAAACCGAGAAACTTGCTCGGTCGCGCTTCCATTGCCACAGCCACAGCCTAAAGCACCCACAAGAAGAGCGAAGACAGCAAAGACTTTGGAGACGACCGTGTCACTGCCTCCTCATGTGCAGTGAAAGTGTTTTCCACGACAAGCACAAGCACAAGCCCAAGCCCAAGCCCCAGGTGGAACCAGAGGCAGAGCCAGCGGTACAGCCAGCGACAGAGTTGGAGTCGGAACGCACCTCAGCGTGGAAACAAAAGACACCAAAAAAGCAAGCAGAGAAAAAAAATACGTAAAAAGAAAAGCATTGTCTCCTGTCGGCCTCTTGTGCCCTTCTGTGCGCTGCCTCCTCTGGTCTCGTGTGGCGGCTGCTGCAAAGTAGATCAACCTCACAGGTACACAGGTACACAGACACACACCCACAGAGGCACTGTCAAATTCAAAGTAAATACAGCCAAAGTTTCGTAATGTCAGTTGCGGGCGCGCATGCGTCGTAATCTTTTGCAACAACCCACCCACCCTCGTACCTTGCTCTTTGTTTGCCAGAGTTCAAAGTTGATTCATCGAACGGACGCGAACGATTGTCAGTCAGTCACCGGCAGCCAACGTTTGTTTTTCCCAACTGCAATCGTAATTGGCATCAATTGCGCATACAAATTAGGGCCTAATGGTAGGGCCCTGAAGTACACTCTAAGAGTATGCAAAGGGTATACGGTATATGTATCTCTTTCAGCTGCAGAGCCACTAAAGTGTGATTGGAACTAAACTATTCGAATTTGAAGTACTATTTGTTATTGAGCACCTTTCGGAGATATTTATAATGGCTATATTTTGATATTACAAAGATAACATTCGATATTTAACGATCAATCTTCGAAAAGATTTCAGGAAACAATTTCATTAAGAATTCAATTTTAAAGAAATTTCCATAACATTCTTTTAAGTGTTTCCTTCTTTTTTAACTGCAAAAATCTGGGAGTAAGCTAGGAAATGCTTCATCATAGAACACCTAATGATAGATTATGAGCCAAAGGGCATTCCGTAGTCGTACCAACGCTTTCGCCTCTAAGCCCTTGTTGCAGCTGCGCACGCGTGGCAGGTGACAACGCTTCGCTGGCTTCCTCTGCCCCCCCCGCTAAATCTGTGCACCTCCGTGTGCGCCATGTGCTCGTGACAGTTACACTAAATAATTGTGGTAATAATTTGATTTGACAAATTGTTTGCTTGCACTTAGCGAGCGCAGGCAAACGACATATTTTGCAATTTATCAAAAATTGGTAGCTGCAGGAAAGCGGAAGCAAAACTGTTTAGCGATTGCCAAATGTAATCTGCTTCAAGTTGAATGTACACACAACATTGAAGATTTACATAACCCACGGCTGGGAGGAGGAGAAAGCTGAGCATTCTGCATTTCTTCTTCTGAATGTTACAAAGAGCGCGGTGCGGTGCCGCTTTCTGCGTTTCGAAGAGTATCTATCTGGAGCAGGGCTGGCACTGATGCTTCTATTGGTGATAGAGCCCAACCGGCAATGATTACGGGCATGTAATTAGGGGTAACTATCGTACAAATGATTCTCGAATGCGACGGTGCACATCGCATCGCATCGTTTGGTGTTCCAGTTTGCAAATGTCAAGTGAGGGATACGAAATGCACTTTGGGATGTAGGTCGCCAGCAGATTGTTCAAAAAAAACAAACACTTGGAGATGGTCTTGCCACATTTACTGTATTTCCGGTGTAACTTTATTTTATGAATAATAATGATTTGTGATTCATTCATTGTTGCATTGAGATATGATTAGACTAGGGATAGGAATTTTCAAACAATTTTCCCCCCATAAGAAAAAGAAAAGTGAAATTCCCCGCAATCTTTAATGAGGGGAGAGAGCGAGAGTGTGACCAAAAAGAAAGGTTAACCTCAACGCGGAGCTCATTAAATGTAAAAGTGTCAATAAACCAGCAGTTGGAGGAAATGGAGTTGGTGTGCCACTGCCACCATATGAGTACTCATATGAGTACTTTGAGGTGTTTGTGTGTCCAGTTGGTGCGAATTCTAGTTGTGCGCTGACAATGGCTCATTACTTAATGGGCACGACCACGGGTCCGAGGCAAGAACAACGACAATTGACACCCAGAAGCAAAAGCAGAAGCAGAAGCTGTTAAACTAATTGCCACAAGTTCCATTCACTTGACTATGTCAATGTGACGGACTGAGACTGTGGTTGGGGCTGGTACTGGCTACTGGGACTGGGCTTTGTTGTTTCCATTGTTTCCTGCAACCTGTTAGCAGCGGGTATCACTAACGCACTCAGCAGGTGGCTTTAAGGCGCCCCCTTAAAGGTCTGAATGGTCGATGCCCTTCAGGTCGTCGCACCGAAATGCTACCCCAAAAACAGAGATTTACAAATTGACAACTAATTTGAAGAAAACGCGAAAATCGAACCCCCAAAGTAACGCCCCGAAACTCATGAGTAATTTCCTGCTGCGTCTGGTTTCATTTCCTTATTCCACAGAGCGACTACAGCCAGGAGGCCAAGACGCACTTGGAGCAGCTCCAGCAGACGCTCACGCACTTGGATCATCACTCGCTTTCCCATTCGCACCCGCATCCGCATTCGCATCATCATCATCCCCATCATCATCATCATCATCCTCACTTGGCGCTCTATCATGGGGCACCGAATACATCCACGTTAACCACAGACTCGGTGGTTTCCTGTGTCAGTTCAACGTTGCCGGCCGTGGCCAAGGCCATATCCTCATCGTCGTCTTCCTCCAGTTGCGGCCACCTGGAGTCGGAGCACAAGAAATGTCACAGCAATGACCTGGATGCCGGCCACACTCTGATGGAGGCCATCTGCATTGGCCAGAAGTCAACAGCAACATCGCCGGCCCTAGCGGCCCTAGCCGGAAGCTTGACGCCGCCGCCGCCGCCGCCGCCACCGGCATCGATTGCAACGTCCGCTCTGATGAATGCCACCGCGGCCTCAAGCAGCTCAAACGGAGGTGCTGCCTCCCTGTGCAATGGTCCGTAGTGATCCTCTCTACTCTCCCATAACCATCTGCTTTAACGGATAATCTCTTATCCTTCCTCTGCAGATCTCACACGCGAGTCGGCCTGGTATGCGCATCATCATCATCACCATCACCACCACCATCACCAGCAATTGGCCGATGAGCTGGTCATGTATGCAACGCCCACGCCCACGCCGGCTATTGGCAAATTCGGTCTGGACACATCCACCGAGGGTTACTTGAACGCAAGGTACAATGGTAAGCGTCCGTCCACATCCACTCTCCACTCTCCACTCTCCGCTCTTCTCCTCCATCCACACGTTCATGCCCGGATGCAGCATACCCCTTCCCCCTCCCCTGTATGAACTGTATCTGTGTCTACTTTCTGTTTGTTTTTGCTATTTACACGTCGTCCCCCACCCATCCTTGTTTATTAATTTTCCATTATGAGTCAGGGGGGAGTTTGGGGGATGAGAAATCATTCCATGGGAATGCTGTGGGGCAGGCGTTTCCGATAGCTTGGAGTGGGATTGGCCTTTAGGCTTTGTTTTAACTTGCTTTGTTTTGTTAAGTTTTTTATTAAGAAAACATAACTGACGATGGCGCGTGCCGCGTACCTAAATATAGTAAATATATTTACAGATTCGGGATCAGCATGAGAAGGTATTTGAGGGGGTAACGAAATAGAACCCAAAAGGGGGAAACAAATTTAGAACTTAAGCAAGCCTTTGCCATCTACTAAACCATTTAGAAACAATTGTAAGCAATTTATTTTCTATTTGTTAAATTTCCCGAATGATTTTTACGATTTAAACACGAACCGAATTTATGTTTTGCTTAAGTATAAAGTACATACTCGTACTTCCCTTCTTTTTGTTGTTATCTAATCTTAGACCTGTCTTGCCATTCGATTATGGGCAAGTCAAGTGCATTTGACAAGCGCTCGATTTGTGCTCTCAAAGGCATCCCGGTGCGAGCGTTAATATGAAATATTATCTAACAAAAGCTAAAGGTTCCCTCGATTAAGTAGTGGGAGTACGAGTATGGGTAGCGTCTCTAACATTTATAAATCGGCAAGCAACCGCAAAAAATGTGTAATTTTATTTTGTGTTCGCTTTTTCTTCTTGGGTGAATCTCTGCAGTGAATGTCAAAGGCGTGCGCCATGAAAGAACATCAACTTTCTTCGATATACCCGCTGTGACGCACCCACACACCCATCCGCACCCGCATCCGCACTCACATCCGCATCCATATTGCTACAGGTAAGTGGGGATGTGGCGCTGCCGCTGCCGTTGGATTATTGAATCTCATGCTGACAAGACAAGTCAACTTTAAGTCAATCAGCAATTTTCTGGGCAGTTTCCTCTGCTATAAAATATACTATATTTATGTATACATTTCTCAATATTCTTCTTGATTTATGCTCTTGCCAGATTTCCATCATCGCCACCCGCGGGCATTCTGAAAAAGAGCGACGAAGGTAAGTCCCCCAATAACTCCGCGTTGATCGAAATGAAAAATGAAAAATGAAAAGAAAATTATTAAAGCCATTCATTCTTTCGTTCGTTCCTTCATCATTTATTCAAATTATCCGTGAGCCGTGGGGCTCCATGCCTTATCAGTTTTGCATGCCAATAACTCAATTTGTTGGGCCAAGATTATGGCTTGGTGGGTTTCGTTTCACTTACGGGGAATTACTGGTTGCCTCGTTGCGCTATTTTTTCGTTTTTACTGGATATTTTCTCAAATAAAATGAAAGATATTGCGCGCATAATTTACAATAACAATATTCGCCGGTGTTAGTAACCGCTAATCCAATTGGCGGTTCCAGAGTCGGAGGCACGAGCTTTGAAATTCAATTTCGAGAGCAACGCCACGCACTGCGATATAGTAGTTGGCCTGCGGTGGATGAGGATGAGGCAGCTATGCCATGGGGTGGCAGCATCTGTCAAACAAGCAACTCAATCACAGGCAGCCGCTGAGTGGTTCGATGGGTAGAGAGTCAGACTGGGGTACGTGGTACTCACACCCACTCCCATTGGGTGTGGGGCAGTTGCCCTTTTGGGCCGCACAGCCAACAGGTTTGCATTTCCATCAGCAGCGTCGCATCGCATCGCGTCGGTGGTATCGCTGTTGTTATCGACAATGATGTTTTTACTTGTCGACACTTGCTCATGGATTATGCAGAGGTATCTTCTGAATTTTTAATGCGCCCAGCGCCCGAGTCGCGCCCAGGGGGAGTGAAATGTGATGGAAAGACCTGGGAATGGTGGCTAATGAAAAGGGCAGGCCCCGTGGCAGCAGTGTGGGTTCGAGTGGGTTGGGTGCACAGCCAGCACAGAGAGGTTTGTTTTCCTGTTAAATTGCAGCATATTGAGCATTTTGCAGTGCCCGACTCCAGAGGGTGGGCTGTTTAAATAATTAATTGGCTGCTAAATACCTTGGCCATTTAGGTACAAAGCAGCACCAGGAACAACAGAACGAGCCAAGGGAGCTCGTTAAGAACTAGACGAAGTGTGGAATACCCTGAAGATGGTTGGAGATATATGACAAGACTTATGTGTAGCAAATGTAGCTAAAGGACACACATTAAGTGGGGAAATTCATAAACATTCTGAACATTCAATCTGTATTGCTCAACCTGTAATGCTCTTTTGTGGGGAAGAGTATCCTGATTAGTGCCCCCTTCCCTTGATGTCTCGACATTGTTTAAACGTGCATGAAAGCGGCTTTTCAACTCTTCTCCGGATCCCTTCTAGAAACGGCCAGCGCTGCCGCCGTCGCTGCTGCTGCCGTCTATTGCAACGATGTCTCCTCTGGCCAGCACTTTCAGCCCAACACAAAAATCGAGCACGCCGACTCCACCACGACAGCGGCACAGCAACAGCAGCAGCAGCAACAACAGCAGCAACAGCAGCAACAGCAGCAGGAGCATCAGCATCAGCAACAACAATTACAACATGCTGCACTGCATCCGCACCATCATCATCATCATGGACACCACCACCAGCAGGCGGAGCAGCAGGCACTGACCCACCTGACGCCACTGCATGCAGCCTCAGCCTTCAAGTTCAGCCACACGGCTGTCATCTCCAGCTCGGCTGTCTATGGCACACCCGCGCACTATGTCCACCAGCAGCAGACGCAATCCCAGTCGCACGCCGCCATCTATAGAGATCTCTCCCCCAACTCAGCGGCGGCGGTGAGTGATGGAGACCTCAAGTATGATGGCAGTCCGTACAATGCCACCATATCCTCCACCTATCCCGCGGCTCTGCGGCCCAGCGTTGTCGATTCGACCACGTCCAGCGATGCGGAGCTGCGCCTGGATCAGTTCTATGCCAGCAATGGCATCTCCACGAGCAGCAGTGGCCAGCCCATAAGCCAGCGGCGTGGCTCGCTGCAACTGTGGCAATTCCTGGTAGCCCTTCTGGATGAACCCAACACCAGGTGAGAGGCTAGACCAAGAATCTCCTACTCTATTACAATCCTTTTGTGCATTTGCAGTGCCAGTTGCATAGCGTGGACTGGCCGGGGCATGGAGTTCAAGCTGATCGAACCAGAGGAAGTCGCTCGACGCTGGGGCCTCCAGAAGAATCGTCCGGCCATGAACTACGACAAGTTGTCCCGCAGTCTTCGCTACTACTACGAGAAGGGCATAATGCAGAAGGTGAACGGGGAGCGCTATGTCTACCGCTTCGTCTGTGATCCAGATGCACTCTTCAACATGGCCTATGGCCATCTCACGGCAGGCGGAACCGGCAAGATCGATCAGCACCAGTTGACTTTGTCGCTGGCCAAGACGCCGCCAGCTCCCACCGATGCACAAACGCAATCTCCTCGCGTGCCAAAGTCGGATTATTATGATACGGCCGGCTTGCATAAGTATTAGTATTCGTATAAGTATTAGTGGCTGCAAGTGGTGTGTGGGCGTGGCCGGGTCTCTTGTACATTGTGTAATTTAGTTGCGTGTGCAGGGTGCGTGGGAGGGCGGGCTTGAATGAATGTTAAGTGAAGGTTTCGCTATGATGACGTAAATAACGGATAAAAAGAGTGCAAGACCCGAACAAATGCGTGAGTGTTGGGGAACGTAGAAAACGCGATGTTTCGATTTGTAACGGCCCAAATGCAATTCTCTCTCTCTTCCACTCTCTTTGATTTATTGTTTGTACATCAAAGCGAGGCCTTCGTTTGGGTTGGCATCATACGCAATACGATATTTATATACCACAATACATAAGTACATACATATATGTATATATAGAAGATGTCCACCATTAATCGTAGTTTGCGTTGAGTTGAGGTTGAGTTAAAATACTTAAATAAACTATGAACCGTTTTCTGTTCGTTACAAAGTGGCAGCCTTGTTAAATTTCCAGCCTAGGTGGCTACTCCCCTACTCGCGCTTCTTCTTTTTGGGCACAGAATCGTCGGAATCCTCACTACTGGAATCGTTGGCACTGCTGCTGCTGTTGCTGTTGTTGCTGCTCTCCGGCTTGCGCTTCTGCGGCGTCTTCTTGGCCAGCTTCTCCACATACGCCTTCACCTTGTCCGGCTGTGGCGTGTACGCCCAGTGGATTAACTGCAAGTGGAGTTCTGTAGGTTCGCCCGACTCCGCGTCGAAGAGCTTGGCATCCTCGCTCTTGATCTGCTCCAGCAGCTTGGCTATCTGACGATTGCGCACAATGTCCCAGCTGGTGGTCTCATCGTCCTTCGGGTACATCGTGCGCAGGTGCTTGTAGTTGCCCTTGGCCTTGGAGCCGCCATAGGCGGCCAGGAATTCAACGGACAGATCGTCTTTGGGCTCTGGCAGCTTGGATGCGACAGTATAGGCCAAATAGGCGCGATTTTCCTTGATGCGGTTCTCGGCCTCAAACTTCTCCAGAAAATCCTCCAGCACTTGGACACCCTCCTTGATGGAATTGATCTTGTCCTCATTCTTGGTGCCGGACAGCACACGCTTCGAGCTGCCAATCAGTCCCTTGATGGCCAACCTCTGGTAATCCGGATCACGCTCCGCCAAAATGCTGCAATGACAAATCGAATCGAATGCATATAAAATATACTTATTCAAATATTGTAGATACAGCCAGAAGCAGTGGAATGTGCTCTTGGATATATGTATATACAAGTGACGATGGGTATACATATTTGTACGATATAATTACGAACCGCTTTGCTGGCAGAGAGCAGCAGAGAGAGAGAGAGAGAGAGAGGCATACAAAAAGAGCAGCGCTCGCTCTATCAATCTAATGAGACTTCCGAGTTCGAAACACTCTATAACTGTGACATGACATCATAAGATGCCGCAGCCGCTGCTGCTCGCCCTCTTGCCCGAAGGTCGATAATCGCTCGCCTCATTAGTATGTCCCCAAATGTCCCGCTTACCTCAGCGTTGCCTCCGCCGCCGCCTTGTCCTTGAAGCCCAGGCCGGGCACTGTCTCCACCTTGTCCTCGTTGTCAGTCTTGGCATTCTTGCTGGACGCACCGCCGCCATTATCCTCCAGCCATTTCTCAAACACTCCAATCGCCTCATTGATGTTCTTCAGCTTCTCCTCGGCCTTGGTCACTGCATTTTCATGGAAGGAGGAGCAATCAAGTGAGTTTGGATTGGGATTATCTCTTGGCTTGTACTACTCACAGGTCAGCACTCGCTTGGCGCGTCCAAGAAGACCGCGAACTGTCAGCTTTCGGTACTGCATGTCATGATCCTCCAGCAGCTTCAGCGTCTCCAAGGCCTTCTCCATATCCTTGAAACCAAACTTCGATTCACCCTCCGACATATCTGTTTCTTTAGTAAATAAATTAAATGTGTGTGTGTGTATGATGAATACCGTCCACGATGTGCGAGTGGCAGACTACGACTGATTTCGGAGGTCCAAGTTTTGGGCACAACAGCCCCTCAACGGCAACGGCGGTGGCGGCGAGCGGGTAATCATCCAATGAGGCCATCAGTAAGAGCGCGTGTGAGCGGCAGTGAGCGCCACTGAGCAGGCCAGAGCAGAGGCCAATTAGATAAGCGCCACGAAATAACTGGGTGACGCCGCCAAAGTCCGGGGGAACCGGTTTGTTGTCGTAGCTACGGAGCAAAACAGAACACACAAAAACTAAACAATGCTCTGACGTCATTCCCCCCTAGCTACTGATAACCGAATGGAAACCATATGGGAGTGGAGCACAGGGGCGGTTACACGACCCTCACAAAAACTGCAGCTGAAGAAAAGTTGTAGCAAATTAGAATCACATTTCAGTAACAGTCTAACAACAAGAAATGTTTCAGCAATGTTTCTAGTCATGCACACGACATGCATGTTGTTTTTCCTGCAATCATCTGTATTTTATGGGAAGAATCATTATTTTAATACATTTATGTAATAGAGGAAATTACAAATATATTCAGGAGAAACAATTGTGAAATGGAGTAAGAAGTAATACATAACACATCTTCAAATATATAGACACTATTGAATAAAAGAAAACGCTCAAGGAAAAAGTCCAATTTAGCATTTATAAACAATTTGTTGAAAGAATTAAGGGAAACAGAATTGCAGTCCAATTGAGTTGGACTGGGTATTTTGTGCCACCTTTAAATATGTACTCATAGTTCACAATTAATGATACGATTGTCCTGAAACGACTGCTTATGCTTAATAGATACGAAAACATGCTGGGGGCTACTTTAATTGTTGAACTCGAAACGCTTTGGACTTATGAGGCTAGTTGCTTAGCGGCTAGTTACAGCTGCGGCGTATCTGCAGCACATCGTCTAGCATAAAGTTGCGTAGGTGGCACAGGGCCTGCACAACGCTATCCTGATCACGGACATTGGGTCCCAGCCAGTGTTCGGGCAGTGGCGCGTTTGGCGCAACTTGGGCGGGAGTCACGTGGGTAAGGGCTCGACGCCAGTTGTTGTTGCAGGCGGCCACATTGAGATGACTGCCGGTCTGGAGGCTCTCGATGTACTTGATGTAGGCCTCCGAGTGGATGACGCGAGTGGTGCGCGGTGGAACGGTGACAAACATCGGCTCTGGCGGTGGGCCGAGGACAATCGTTTGCTGCTGCTGCAGCATCTGCTGAGTGTGTGGCGGCTGCTGTTGCAGCTGCACTGCCTCTATGGTGTTGGGGGCACGTGGTGAATGGGCATTGATGGGCGGAATTGGCACAGTGACAGCCATCGGCGGCATGTGCTTCTGCCGGCGCGGCACAAAGTTCTTGCTGCGCTCGGCAATGCCCAAGACCTTGCCGCACTTACTCAAATGCACCTCGCGCACGTGCTTGATGAGCCGCAGCACGTTGGGAAATCCCTGGGTGGACTTCTTGATGCGCGAACAGTTGCGCCAGAGGCAGACGTATTCAATTTCAACGCCCGCCTGCGGATGCCGCTGTATGTGTCCGGTGGCATCGGAAAGGCAGTGCTCGGTGCAGTCGGGCATTTCCTCAAACTGGAAATCGCACTTGTCCCACTGACACTCGTAGGTGAGTGGCGGCCCTGGAGTCTCCGGTGTGGCACTGACCTGGGACGAAGGACTGGCACTGTTCTGGGCATCATCTATCTCACGGCGCAACGCTGCCGTCTCCTCGTTCTGTTTGCTGGCTCGATCCTCCCAACTTTGCTTGACGCTGGACGGTAGATTCTTCCATTCGTTGCCCACCATACGGGATATGTCCCCAAAGGAAGCCTCTGGATTGCTCTGACAAATGCCTGAAAATCAAGTATGATTAGGATTTTATGGAAATCTTATGGATGGGGCGAGAGCACTTACCTTTTCGCACCTCACTGGAGTAGAGAATGTAGCCGGTGAGGCACTTCTTGGCTGATTTGGCAGCCTTCACTTTGGAGGTCAGCGGTGTGGAGTTCACAGACGGCGCTGGCGAGGACATGGTAGCAATTTCGGAACTCAGTGACGGTGTATCCCCATCCATCGAGTCCTCCAGCATACTCAGCTCGTTGATCTCGCTCTTCACATCTTTGGCCGGCTTGATGGGGGTCTTGAAGTAGAAGATCTCATCCTCGGTGACGGCCGAGCTGTGCTGGAACTTGCGCATGTTGCCGACCACCAATTTGCGCACAGCTTTCTTCACCTCATCATAGACTGACTCGCAAATATAGACATCGCTTTCGGCTATCTCTGTGGGTCGGGAGTTGATGAACTCGGCGTACTCCAGCACGGCGCAGCGACCGACAACACCCACCACGGGACTGACCTCTTCGACGGTGCTCAGGAGCAGCTCCTGACGGAAGAACTGCTTGCCCAGGGCGGGCGTTGTTTCGCTGGGCGGCAGCAGCCAGGGACCCTTGAAGTAGGACTTTCCGTTCTGCTCCCAGATCTGATGGACCTGCGCAACGGACTGCTTGCCCGTTTGGGTGGCCACGTAGACAAAGTCGCCCGTCTTGATGGCCCCGCTGCAGGCAGTGTTGTACTGCTGGTAGTAGACGCTGTTGTTCTCGGCATTCGGTGGCGGATCGCAGGATACATTGGGCTTCTCCTTCTCCACCATTGCCTCCTGCATTTTGAGCTCCTCGAGCTCACCCTTGTGCTTCTCAATGCGCTCCTTGAACACGGACATCACGCGCTTCAGCTCCAGCGGCTGTTCGCGCGGCACAA
This sequence comes from Drosophila guanche, assembly GCF_900245975.1. Taxonomy (NCBI): domain Eukaryota; kingdom Metazoa; phylum Arthropoda; class Insecta; order Diptera; family Drosophilidae; genus Drosophila; species Drosophila guanche. Next base: position 7,426,270 of record NW_022995747.1, on the reverse strand, counting down.
ACCGCACGGAGCTACCCTCGCGTATCTGGGGCCAGTTCTTGAGCTTCTTGAAGCAGCGTCCCTGCAGATTGTAGCGCGACTCGCACACAAACACATCCTTCTCGAGCAGCCGATCGGGACGCATCTTGATGTAGTCCTTGATGTGCATCACATAGCACATGCCCAGCACCTTGTCCATGGAAATGGTCTGCGAGATGCTGCTCTTGAACACCTCCTTCTCGAGGAACTTTCGCGTCGTCACGTGATACGTCTCGTGGGGCCGCACAAAGATCGAGCCCTGCATCAGCTTCTCGTTGTTGGGCGATGTCCACAGCCGCTCGATGCAGGCTATCGATGGAATCTTGTTCTCCGGCATCTGCACGTACACATAGTCGCCGGGGGAGTAGACCTGCTGATTGATTGTCATGCTCTCGCCCTTGCTGGCGGCATTGAACTCATCCTTGTCCTGCTCTTGCTCCTGCTCCTCCTGCAGCAGCTTCTGCCGTCGCATCACCTCCACATCGGCCAACAGGCGCTCCAGCGTAAAGCTGAGAGCGGGCGAGCTCAGGGTGTCCTTGCACAGCTCATCCCGCTTGCGTATGAAGTAGGTCTGCAGCTCAATGGAGTCCTGAAATATATCCGAGTCCGTGCGAGACAGCTTGCGGGCACGCTCCATGCAGGAGAAGATGTCCTCCTGGTAGATGTCCAGCCGCTTGTAGGCGCCCTTGTCCAGTCTGCGCTTAACCAAGTCCAGCGAAATGCCGCGCACCTTGGCCCCCTCGCCCAACTCATCGTACTCGGCCAGCTCGGCCAGGGAGTCGGAGTAGCAGCGTCCCTCCTCATCCTGGTGATTGTACAGCGTCGTGAAGAGCGTGAGGAACAGTTCCTGTACGGCCAGCGGCACATCCGGCTGTGAATCCCGCTCTATGCGCAGCTGCTGCTTCAACTGCAGCGTCAGCTGCTGGAGCACCAAGGCATCCTTATAGATCTGCGAGTCGGGCTCGTTGTACTTGCAGGCGTTCTCCAGCATTAGTAGGAAATCGGCGGACAGATCGTCCAGGCTCTCGTAGGCGGACTGCTTCAGCTTCTGGGCAATGCGGTCCATGTCCATCGGCTCCTTGATGATGTCATAGTAGTCCGGATACTCGCTCTTCGACGGCAGCTTGGTGAAGATCAGCGACAGCTGACGCTTGCCCTTGGGCTCCTGATACTCGCGCAGCGTCTCATAGAATTGCCAGAGCCGATCGGTGACTAGTGCAGTCTTTGGCTTGCGCCCCACCTTGGAGTACTTTTGCACAGGTTTCTTCACCTCCACAAGGCCCGGGAACTCCTTCAGCTTCTCGTTGAGGGCTTTCTCCAGTATGTTGGCATCTTCGTAGATGGTGGAGCCATCCTCATTGTACTGCCGACAGTTGGAGAACATCAAGCGGTAGTCGGAGACAACATCCTCCACAGTTGCATAGCGATCGCTGCGTATATTGTGGTCGATGGTGCTCATATCGATGGGATTCTGGATGATGTCGTAGTAGTCCGGATAGTCTTTACGGAGCGGCTTCTCCATGAACAGCTCGATGGGGCGACGATTGCCCACCAAGTACTCAACGAGGCATTTCTGGATGGCCAGAATCTTCTTCTTGATGGCCCCATTGATGGCAATGCGATTCGTTTTGGGGGAATTCGAGTTGTTTGGCGTGTGCGATGTGTTTGAATTCGAATTGGAGTTGATGCGCGGCCTGCCCGGCTTCCGTTTTTCCGGCTGTGTGTTGGTCGATGAAAAGATTTCAGCATCTAGCAAATCGTCACCCTCTTCGTCTTCCAGTTCGTCTCCAGTCTCCTCGAGGGACTCCTCCACGAGTTTGGCATTCATAATTTTCAGCATCTTGAGAGCATCTTTGTGGGTTCGATGGGTAACCGGAAACGCCTTCTTGGCATTGTCCAGCATGAGATATAGATCGGAGGTGAGATCACTTATATTCGCATAGTCGCCCTTCTTCAGCTTCGTGTGGATCTGGCTCATGGAAATGGGCCGCTTGATCATCTCAAAGTAATCCGGATGAAAGCGACGCACTGGCAGCTTCCACAGGGAATTGCCCAGCGGTGGACCCGTGGTGCCAGGATGCTCGGAAGTCCCAGGCGCATTGTAGAGATAATCAAACAGCGCCCACATGGGTCCCTCGCCCTTTTTACTCGTCTCCTCGTCATCGGAGCTCTCCACTTCTTCCTTCAATGCTGCGAATGAAAGGAAATTCAAACTTGTATCTTGCTGAAGGATTCGTTCTCTTACCGGCTATCACCGCACTGGACAAATTCTTGAGTCGCTTGGCCAGCTTGCCCTTGCCCGTCTCCAGCTCGATACGCCTTTGCGTAAAGATGCGCTTCAGGGCCTTGGCATCCTTGTAGATCTGCGAGCCCGGCTCATTGAAGAGGCACGCGTTCTTTGTCATCTGCAGAAGATCTCGTTCCATTTCCACCAGCGAGGAGTAGGCATTCATTTGTATTTTGGTCGCAATCAGACGCAGGTCAATCGGGTGCTCAATCACATCGTAATAGTCCGGATAGATCTTCTTGGAGGGCAGCAGCTGGAACATGCGGTACATGGCCCTGTCGCCCATCGGGTCGGTGGCCATCATTACGGAGGCAAAGAGCTCCTCATACTGATTGAATTCATCATCCATATCCCCGCCCGGCTCCGTGCTGTTCGTCATTCGGCGAATGTTGCGCGAAATGCGCTTGGCGCGCGGTTCTTCCTCGGCCATGCCATTGGCCTCCATAATGCGCTGCCTTTGCGACTGAATGTGCTGCCACAAGGCGTGGGCATCACGGTACTCGATGGTCTCCGGCTTGTAGAAGGCCTTCGCGTTGCCAATAAGCAGCTCCAGGTCAGCCATCAGATCTTCCAGATCGTCGTAAGAGTCTGTCTTGAGCTTCTGCTGTATCTTCAGCAAATCGATGGGATTCACCACCACGTCATAGTACGAGGGCTCTTGGCGACGCTTGGGCGCCCGTATGAACGTATCGCACAGCATTGAGCCATCCTCCTTCTTGATGTTCCGTATGGAGTCGTACAACTGCTGGCAGAGCTCGGTCGGATCCAGGCGGCGCTTTTTTCGCGCCGATTGTGTCGCTGTCTGCTGCACCGGCGACTGCTCTGGCGTCGAGTCGTCCAGCATCAGCGGATCCTCGTCCTGGCGACTCGATATGGAGCTGGCGCGACGCTTGCGACTCAGCATCTTCTAATTATATGTGCCTTTGCCCCAGAAAATAATTAATTTTAATAAAACCGACAACGCGACGCCACCAGATAAAAAAATGCAGCACAGTGTGACCGTGTTTTGTAATATACCGTGTGACAATCATAAATATACCGAAATATACTACATATTTTTCTAGCGATGTGCTAAAAATTAAGGGTGCATGTGCTGGTATCGATGTATCGATTGCTTGTGATGAACCTGTTGAATATTGCTCATTGTGGTAAATAAAAGATTTTGAAATTTTAAAAATCCTATCTAATTACAAATTTATATATTTATTCAACCACTTGATATTCATTATACACATCAAATCACAGCCAAATTATTATTATTTTTAGGATCGGGTATCGTTCAGGCCATTAGAATGAGCGAGGTCAAGCTGCAAGAAAAGAAAATATAAAATCATAGCCAGTCACTATTTGTACAAAGAAGGAGGTGAAAAAGCAGCAGAGCGAAACAAGTGAATTTTGTTAAAATGTTTAATTTATTATAGTTGTATCACATAATTTTTAGATGCTTGTGTGTGTGATTGAGTATGCGATAAAATGATTTGTTTTGTGTGTAAGGAACATTCTTGAAACTTAAATAAATAGCAGACAAATTATTAAACATTTATAGATTTAATATATGCCAAGAAAACCTATATTTCTTAGCAAAACTCAGAGTCAAAATTGACAAATCTTGCAAAACCCATCCGAATGCCAAAGTACTCTCTCCCAAGGGAGGAACAAACCTATCACACCAGACTCCGGCCGATCGACAGCTTGCAAATCGCTGACTAGGAAGCTAGTCCCGACCAAGTACTCCAAGCTTTTATTTCGATCAAGAGCAAGGTGGTGTTCCTCTAGCTAAAGAGAATCTCTCTGACAGCAAGACAAAGAAAACATTCCGTGAAGCCAAAACTCAGACCTCACATTTGATAGACGTCGGAACAACCATGTCCAAGCAATCCATTCATCAGATGGTATTGGATGGTGATGGAGCCAGACAGGAACTGAGTCACGATTCGGAATGGCTACAGGGGACTCTAGAGCTTAACAGGCCACGAAGAAAAAGAATTTGCCTGTGATGACCTCCCGATCCTGACGCTCAGCTCCAGTTGCAATCCTGATCAGATGGCAAGATTTAAGGACAGACAACCATCCAAGGATATCAGACCACTGTATGTGAGAGAGCTTGGTTAACTAAAATCAGGGATAGTGGACCTGAAGCATTATCCCGCATGGAGGACAAGACGTCACGCCACGTCATATAGAAATTACTGCTCTTTTCGACCACAAAATTATAAAAATGGTAAATAAATACAAAATATATGAGCGAAATAAAATACACATAAAAGTAACCTTAAAAGAAAGCGGACAATTGGGCAAGTCTTAGATCATAAATCGAATCGTTTTTGCTGCACTTCTCTTGCGATAGTTCAAATCTCAACTTATTTACATGTTCTGTGAGATTTCTGTGTCCATCCAGGGGGCCCGGGCCACCCTCCATAAGTGTGAAGTACAACAATGAAACGGTTCAACATTTGGTTATAGATGGTACGAATATCAGTTCTGTTTAAACTAAACGTGTATATAGAACATATGTATAAGGTATGTATTATATATGTATATGTCTTGCGGTCAGTTTACCCATATATCTCAACCTTTTATCTCTCAACAGTTCATTTCGTTTGTGTGGCGACTAGCGGTGGTATTGCGACTGCTTCTAAAACTTAAATTATGATACTTAGCATAGAATCTAGTTAAACTCGTAAGCGGCGACTCGACAAAGCATCTCTGCAGCTGCACGAGAGACACATTGTGGCGTCGCTTACGCAGATATCAGTTGATGAAGCTCATGTAGTTGGTAAAGAGCACATAGTTTTCCACTAACCGGGCACGCAGCTCACGTCGCACGGTGGCCGAAAACTTGTTGGCCAAACACAACGCTGTGGTTGTGCCAAACACCAGATTGTAAAGTAAAACAATTTGGAAATTTCCCAGCCACTCGATGGCACCAAAGTCTCCCAGCAGATCGAAGTTCGTAATGCCTGAAAGTGTTACAAATGTTATTTGCAATCGTTAAAGTGTTTCCGCATTTAAGCGTGTACCTATAATCCTGCTGAGCAGCGGCAGGGCCGAGGACAGAACCAGCATGAAGCCACAGTTGAGCATTAGCTGGGGCAGTGAGGTCTGGTGCCGCTTGGGTCGCACATTCCGCATGAAGGGCATGCTGTAGAAGCCCACCACAGAGGTGGCGCCCAGATAAAAGATGAGGCAGACCTCCAGTCCGGCGCCAAAGGGTCCCAGCTTTGATAACGATGAAATGCCCAGCGTGAATTGCTGCAAAATAAATTGAAAACACAATTTAATTAGCAACAAAATTAGGTAAAAGTCTGAACTGGCGACCTACCCTTGTGCTCAGCGGGAGAGCTTTGATTCCTATGAGCAGCTCGAGCGTATTTTGCACCACCAACAGAATTGTCATGCCCGTGCAGAAGAGCAGCAGCAGCATGGCCAGCGGATAGACAAATGTACGCTGGAAGGTGCTCGACTTGCGCTGCTTGTCCAGCTCCTTGCGCTCACAGTCCAATTCTCTCAGTCTTTCGTTGAGCTGCTGCTGCTCCTCGCTCACATCGTGGCCCATCGCCTTGCGCTGATAGAGATGCACATACGACTGTTGCAGTAGAGACGGTGGCAGGTATCCACGACTGCGTCCATTGCGATGGCCATTGGTGGCATCCGAAATGCTCACGTTATGCAGCTCAATGTGGGCCAATTTTCGCTTGACGCTCGCCTCCTCCATGTAGAAGGCGCTGAACTCCTCGTTCACATCCCGCCGCAGCATTGGACGCACCAGCACCTGGTTGACAACACCGAACAGACGCACAAAGCCGTAGGGAGTGCAAACTGAGGGAAGAAAAAACAAACAAACTATCAATTTCATGTAAACAAAGTGCGCGTTGGTTTCTATGACATCCAAACAACAGTTTAAACAGAAATTGGTAAGGAACAGCAGCATATTATATTACAGATCAGAGCTCAATATGACAAGCAAGGGACTTGATGACTTTGCCGAGTTCGAGGCCACTCTGCAGAAGATCGACGATATATTAAACGAGAGTGATGAGAAGCAACAAGCAGCCGCCACAGCAGCCGAGGCCAAGACGGACTTTGACAAATTGGATCCCGACAATGTGCGCCTAAAGGTGCGAGAGAATCGCACTGTGATCAACCGCAAGAGCATGGAGGAGGACAAGCAGAAGGAGGCGGGCATGGCGCAGGCCATGAACCAGCAGAGTTTCATGCAGCAGGTGGAGAAAGATGCCAATGAGCGGGCCGAGGCACGGGCCAAGCGCGAATACGAGGCGGAGGTGCAAAAAAGGTAAGCAGCTCAAATCTATAGAGCAGATTTCATTCCTCTTCCCTGGCAGTCATGGCAACGAAGCTTTTCGCAATGGAAAATATGAAAAGGCAATTCTCCATTACGGCAAGGCCCTGGCTCAGATCAAGGACAGTGCCATAACATACAACAATCGCGCCTTGTGTTACATCAAGTGGGTATATAGAAGAGCCTAACCCTCTGGCCATCCCTAAGCTCTCACTCTTGTGATCTTTCAGACTTTGCAACTACAAGCGCGCCCTGCAGGACTGCCAGCATGTGGTGGACAAGCTGCAGGAGACCAATCTGCGAGCCTGGCTGTACAAGGCCACGGCGTACAAGCGTCTCGGACAGACCACGGACTTTGTGGAGAGCGTGGCCAAGGCACGCGAGCACAATCCCAAGCAGTTGGCCTACATCGAAAAGTACATCAAGCAGATGGAGGCAGAAACAGAAGCGGAGACATAGAACCCATACACATTATTTATTAAAGCTATTAATTTACACTGTATTCTATACTCACTCAGCATTAGCATTACGCCCAGAAACGAGACACAAGAATAAAGGAACGGCAGGTGAACACTGCCCAGATCTGTGAAGCGTAAAGAGCGGAAATTACGACAATTGTTTATAGATTAAAGAGGGTGCAGTGTGCACTGTAACCGCTCCCCCATTCGTTGGATGGTTGATTGATGGATGGGTGCAGTACTCACTTAAAAACCAAAAGAATTGCAATTTTTGTATCCCAAAAACTGCGCTGAGAACAGCAGTTATTACGAGGACAATGACAGCCATCAGCATGAATACCGTAAAGGTCTCATAGACACGCGGCAGAATGCCCTTCTTGTGGCCCACAAAACCCGTGGATTCGGTGAACAAATACACGAATGGCAGAAAGATGAACAGTGACAGATTGGAGAATAGAAACACATGATTCCAGAGACCTGTAGGGAGAAGTATCAGGTATAAGATTAATCAACATGAGGGCTTTAGGGTTTGACTTTACTTGCCTTGTATGAGGGAACTGTTGAGCCATTTCACATAGTAACTATTCGGATACAAGAGCAGCACCTCATTGCTGGCTATGGATACCGGCAGCAGCATGGCAGCCCCTTCGGCAACTGCCAGTGTGAATGTGCAGAGCCAAAAGCTGTAGAGATTGGTGGACGGGTTAAAAGAAAAACGTTTTCATTAATGGCACTGGCATTGGCATGTTTGAATGCAGCAACTCTCGCGAGTGACTTGGCAATTAGCAAAGGTAAACGACAGGTTATTGACTCTCTCTCTCTCCCTGGCGGATTGGATCGTATGTGAAATGGTATGGGATGCCTTACCTTATGCGATAGACCAGCACTTCGTCCTCGTCATTCGAATAGAGATCGTCACGATCGCGTCGCCGAAAACGTGAGACAACAACATAGGAGCTAAAGTACAGCAAAATAATCAGCAGCAAGAAAATCTGAAAGAAAGAATATAGAAAATATATCATTCCTGTAGCTGCCATACATTGAACTACAATTCTTGATCTGTTTATCTGCGATTTCATAAGACTGTTTTCCCCACCCACGCATTTCTTTTGTTTTGTTTTAAATGCAAATATTTTGTCGTTATTTGGGGTTTCGGTCTACCAACTGCCAAAACATTTGCTCGAATTTAAAGTATATTTATTTATACTCAAGTAAATGTATGTTTGCAAACCCCCAAACACATGCATGTACGATACGATTAGGAACTAGATCTCTTTCAAATTCGACGTGAATCAGGAAGGTACTAGGTGTCAAAGTCTGTTTCTTTGTTCCTGCACGGTTTCAGGGCCATATCTATAGAAGTATCTACGAGTACTTGTGTCGAACTGCTCTTATTTATGGCATTGAAGATTGTATTTAACTTGGACAAAAGATTCTTGGTAAATGATTTTGTTTCTTGCATCAAAGAAATGTTCTTTTCAATTGACTTGACAAGTAGTTTTATATTTAGAAGGTGTTTTTAGAGCGAAAGCTGGAAGAATGAAGAACAAATGAATATATCTAACATAAAAGCAACATAGAAAAACCCTAACTGAGTTAAGCACGCGCATTGTATCAAAGTTTTCTTTTATACTATTCTCGGGCATTCTCTTTTGCTGTTTACGCTTGTGCGTCTCGAGCCGTGCATCAATGTGCACGGCACATTTATGTACCTACAATGTGTGCAAAGAGAGTGTAGACGGCCTACAGATTTTACTCTAAATGTTTTCCATTCAGGCATAAACTATCTTGGAATCAGTCGCATTTCACATTAATGGATAAAATGAATATTTGTCCATTGAATCTACTATCGGGTTAAAACCACTTTCCATAACCACTTGTGTCAGCACCTTGGTTACAACACCGTCTATCAACATAAGCAAATAAATACGAGTAATTGATGATTAATTATGACCACCAATGCTTCCGACGACACCAGGAATAGAAGCGTGCAAAGGTCACAAACGGGGCTTATCAGTGGCCGACGAAAATTGACGATAAGACCCAGCAGAACCAATTGAATGTCATCCACTTCAAACATTTGGCGATTATTCCCGCACAAGACTTATGTTCAAAATGAATTAATGTCTGGAACCACAAAAAATAAAAGATCGACTGGGAAATATTTATGTCCACAAAATAGATGCCAACACGTCATATTTCTATATTTTTTTGTGGTAAACCAAACAAAAACAATACAAAAATAGATACGTCAACAGATAGATACACAGAGGCGCTCATACATACACATACTATAACCCATTAACAAAAGAGACTTTTCATGTTCTACCCAAAGGCAGAGAAAAAAAACAGAGAGTGAGGGAACAAAAAATAACAATTAATTTTCTGCTTTTGTTTGTTATTCAAGATAGTTGCAGTTGTATCTGTGAGCTACTCTTCAGTGTGGTATTCGTGCAAATTCCAATTAACTTTTGTCTGGCCCCACCGAAAAGCATCGGATAGATCGGTCTGATCAGAGACAATTAAATCAAATTATCTTCAATTATTTGTGCCATTCGGCAGTCACAGAACTTCATATCTACATATGTATGCTGTGTGCCCCGAATTTATTACTGTTCAAGATGTTTTCTCTACAAAACTATGACCAAATTTTAAAAAAATGTATAAAGAAACGCAAAACATTTGCTATCAACAATTGTGCGTCGTCTGTTTATAGAACATTCAATCGTCTAGACTCGAGACTGTAGAGTCAAGCGTGTAGAAAGACCATAAAACATACAAGTTTCATAACTATAATATGGGGAGAACCCAAATGACAGAGCATAATCCAGGGACCATTGAATTGTAATCTCTGACAATAATCTTTTGACTCTGAAACGCACTATACATGCTGCTGGGCAGTGACGTGCCTCTCTCTGTTGAACTTGGAACACGTAGACGACGTCCACTGCGAGATAGTATGCGCGGCTTCTACTTCTATAAACATTCTCCGTACACATTCCAGAATGAAAATGAGGCAATGAAAATGCAACGAGAGCTTCAAGTACGAGTAAGCGTATAAGTAGCTGCAAATTAAATGATGGCACGCTCCAAGAGATTTGTGCCCGCAAAACAAATTTAGTTTCTAACCGAAAATATCTAAAAAAAATATCCCCCTAAATCGTATCGTAGGCGACAAGGAGAGTCAATGACTTGACATGAACTCGAGACATCGAAATCGGCAGGAAAACAACGCCCATTAAATGTCGACGTCGACTTTGGCCATAAATAGGAACAACGCCCAAACTGCAAGGCAAGAAGCAGGCAGCAGGAGACACAGGGAGAGAGAGAGGAAGAGCAGCGGCATTTGTACTACGAGTATATACTATAATATCTTGTCTGACTGGTTGCTGCTTGGTTTGAAGACAACTTTGCCGGTGAATGGGCTGGCGAAATGTATTTACTGAGTGCTCTATACCCAAGAGTTGTAGCATCCGAGGGCATATTGCATCCCTGCAGATGGGAAAAGGTTGAAAACTCTTGGACCTTGAGGACTGCAGCAGTGGTTGTTGGGCAGACTTCTCGTCCAAGGGAAACTTATGACTGAAGCCTTAATTATTATTATTCTACTTGCAAGCTAGTTCAATCTCTAATTAATGGGTATCTAATGGCACAAACTATGGGAATTTCCTCACATAATTTAATTGAACAAGGTGAAAGATGTTTTTAGATACGAAACAGTCTGTGCAGGTGAAAACTGAAAGCAAAATGAAATTTATGAAATTTTATTCGTAAACCACTCTGAACTATACATATCAAACGTCTTATCGCTGTGCCGAGGCACAGAGCAGTTGTAAGAGAATGACTAAGACCTGCATTATAATGTGGTAACACAACCCACCAGTGAGGCACCACATTCATGCGTCCCATGCTGTGGGCTGGAAAGCCGGCTTCCAACGCTCGCCAGAACTTCCCACTTAACCCAACATTGGTACTTCTGTTTCGGTTTTTGGGTGTACTTCTGCATTATTCATGAGCGCTTTGCTATGTCTCCTACAGTCCATGGCATTCGGTTTGGGCTTCGAGTAAAGCTCACGTACTTCTGATCTGACCCACATTCTGCCTGGGGGGGGGGGGGGGGGGGGGGGGGGGGGGATTATTCAATTTTCGGCAAATGAGAAATGTGCTTCAATAAAAAAATGGTTTCCATTTCCTGGGAGTAAATCCATCTGCAGTGATTATATTTAAACCTATGGCTATTTTTAAATGCATTCATACAAAAATACCAAAATACCATGGGTGTGTATGTCTGTGTGTTTTTATGAGTAATTTGAACAATTTCAAATGTGTTTAACGCCTTGACTGCCATTGTTTAAACAAACGCCAGCAGCTGCCGCTGGTCACGACAGACGCCTACCTTCCCAGTCTCGAAGGGAAGGAAGGAGGGAGGGCGAATATATCGGGCAGCCTTTGCCATGCACTTGAAAATCGCTCGGGTCTGCAAGTTGTCTACACAAGTGTTTTTCGAAATTGTTGTCTAAATTGTTTCAAACAAAAAATTTATGCTTTTCGCAATCTTATAAACATTGCTTACACACAAACATATCTTTATACATACATATGTACATTTACATACATGCATTTTGTTTCAGTTTTGGGTATTACAGGACCAAATGTCTATAAATAGACATCTGGCTAGTGGGGAACACTTTCACTTGTTGCTTTTGTGTTCTTTCTTCTTGATATTTTTTGTTGTTTGCTTTTGCTTTCTGTGTTGTTTTTACCGTTTCATCAATTTGCATGCTCTGCTTCACCTTCTTTTACTTCAGTCTTCTTCTTGCTGAACTTTTGTGCTTGCGGGTGCAGGTGTATGTCGGAGGGTATATGCCTTTAGGGGCACTCTTTGGCCGAACCTGCTTTCTCAATGACACATTCTTGTCCATTGTTACTAATGCTCCATTAAAAAGTGCATATGCTACAGTTTAATCTCCCATTAAGATCTGAATCTATCATAATACGATTGCTACCTAAATTTTCGTTTACTAAGTATCAACTCTTCGAACCCCTTGATTATTTATAAACAACAGGTGTGTTTTTGATTGTGTGCGTCTGTGTGCGATTTCGCGATAATTTTTTGCAGCCCAAATAGAAAGTGCAAAGAAGTGGCTGCTGGCCACTATCGCCTCTCCACTTCCTCCCCGATAATCGCTTTGACGACAGACCATATATACAAGTCGAACGCAGGCTCAGAAAGTGCTGATAACAACCATAAACAAATAAATTACCCATGATTTTTTTATCAAATTTTATAATGTATGTAACTCGATTCCCACACACACAGACACAGATTCGAGCGCCCCCTGCGACGACCAGTACAGTTGCAATGAAAAGTCAGGCTGCAACGGCAGCTGCCACTGATGCGTTCTGATTATGTTTTGCTGGAAACCCTTTTTGGGGTGGTATTCACTTACAATGTGCTCGCGGACTGTATTGTGAAACAATTGCAGTTTCAGATCGGTGACTTCCTCCTCCTCCTCGTCCATGTTCAGGAGGAACGAGGATAGCTTATCGCTTGTTGCCTGTAACTGGGCCAGTTTTGTTTATTTTATTTAAAATCACTTCACAAAACACAGTACAACTTGGACACACACCAAGTTTGGACAGACGGAGAATCTCTTGTAGAGATGAAATTCCTATGGGTAGCTAATTTCACTTTTTCCCCGTGACGACACACACGCATTAAACCACGCACAACGAACACGATTACAACAGAGGGGTAAAGGGGCACGCGCTGTTCTAGCCGTAGTTGTGTGACTTAAATTTTGACTATTTCACTTAACGGGACAGCACTGGCTGACCTTAGGTAGTTACAATTAATTTAAATAGATTTTTGCAGCCGTATTTCGTTCCGCTCTGAGTTTGCTGGGTGCCGACAAAATTTATTTTAATTTGGCCCCGAATAACGACCGAACCGCCGCAATAAAATTTATCAACAAACAAAGTGACCGTACGAGGCAGAGGGGAAAATACCACGGAAGTAATCGTAATACTGAATTAATACCAGAATTAATGCCGATAGTTCTTGTATATGTTACAAATAAAAATTATTAAAAATGTCAAATTTGCGCCGCCAAGTAAATTAAACGTAAAATCGCATTTAAAACAATCCTAATTCTTTAATTCTAGGCTCTCAGCGCCTTCAAGGAGCTCCATCGCACGCGCCAGTACGTGTTTGATGGCGACGTTCGGGCACTGGAAGAGGCGCGTAAGAAAATCAACGACGAATTTCGGCAAAACCGAGCTGTGACCGACCAGGATGTGATTCAGAGCGTATGCAAGGGGTTTTCTTCCTTAAATTTGTGTCCTTTCTGATCCCACATTTTTACAGAAGATCAAACTGGCGGAGGAATGTGCCCACGAGCTGCGGACGAATGTGATTCAGGCCCAGAAACGAGATGACGGCGTATATGGTGGGTTGCACATTACATAAACATTACCATGCCACTGTGTATATCAAATTTAAATGTTTTCAGAGCTCCGCATAACGCCAGAGACGACGCGAATGGACAATATAGTCTTCAATCCGGATGCCGTCATCGAGTCGCCGCGCAAACGTCGCGGTGCGAAGGCCACAGAAGGCTGCTGTGGCGGCGCGGCGATGGCGGCGCTCGACGCGGAGGTGGCCGCTCGGAAGAAATAGAAAACAAGAAACGTTTAGGATGTAGTTAAAATCCAGTCAAGTAAATCGCTTTATTTTATTTGCCATGGTGTCTCTTTTTAGATTTGTGTTTGCTTTTTGATTCGGCTTTCTTTTGCTTCGTCTTCTTGCTTTGCTTGCGCTTGCTGCGCTCGTCCGAGGAGGAGGATGAACTAGAGCTCTCCTCAGAGCTATCCGAGGACTCGTCATCCGAATCGCTTTCACTGTCCGACGAATCTTCGCTAGCGTCTGAGCTGCTGCTGGAGACATGCTTCGACTTCTTCTTTGCCACTTTCTGGCTCTTGTGTTTCTTTTCCACGGATGCTGCGGGCTTACGTTTCCTATCGGGAGTCTCCTTGCGCTCTATTCGCTTTGAATTTCTATCCTGATTACGTGCATCGCGGTCTCTGGATTCGGGATGTCTTTGCTGGGGCCTGAAAAAGGAATTCTTATTAATATACTGACACAGTTTTTAGGCAATTTCAGGCGGCAAACCTTCTGTCTTGCCCATTATCTCTGCTTCTGATGGGTTCTCTGCTTTGACAATAATGTCTCTCTGCTTGTGGGGATCTCCCTCGCCTGTAATTGTTGCGATCTCGGGATCTGGATCTTCTTGTATCCATACGTTGATCCCGTCGATCTTTACGATCTCTGGAGGGTGAGCGGTGGCGATCATTGAAACGTTTTCGATCGTTTCCTTCTCTGATCGGCCTCTCATTTGGGTTCCTTCGCTCGTTTCGATCGCTGGATCGTGAACGCCTTCGATCGTTTTGTTCCTGGTGGCGTTGCTCTCTTGCCTTCCGCCGCTCTGCGGAGCTCAATAGACTTCTCGGATCGTCTGGCCTCTTGCGATCCCTATGTTCATCGGGTCTGTCTCTGCCTCTGTCTCTGCCCCTGCCGTTGTTCTGTGGCCTTCGATCATTGTTATCCCGCAGATTGTCAAAGTCCAGCTTGCCGTCAGCGCCCTCCACGCCACGTCCTTTGCCACGCCACGTAACCTTCGACACGGACTGGGAGAAGTCCACGTGTATGCGCCGGTCGTCGATCAGCACATTGTCCATTTTGAAGTAAGCTGCCTCGCATGATTTCTGCTCCTCAAACTCCACAAATGCATACTGCAGGGAGTCGCCTGTCTTGCGGTCCCGTATCACCTCGCAGCCCTTCACCACACCAAAGCGACTGAAGATGATCTCCAGGTCGTCGTCCGTCGTGACCGGATTGAGTTTGCACACGAAGAGTACGTTTTCAGGGGGTGCCATTTCGGCATCCGGCAAATCCCCCACGATCTCGAGTATTGTGGCACGGGCCTTGGCCTCGCGATCGGCCAGCATCTCCTGCATTTCCTCCATTGTCATGCCGTCGGTGTCGTCGATGTCCTCGTCAGCGGCGATGCGTCCGTTCTTCAACCGTTCGGCACTGGGCGAGGGCGAGCGACTGGGAGCCTGCAAGCCACGCGGATTGGGATACGGGTCCTCCAGCACCACCGTGTGGGTTATGCGTATGTCCTGGTAGGGACGGAACTTTTCATCCACAATGGCATCGTTTAGCTGGCGCAGCACCTCGTGTCCCTCTACCACCTCGCCAATGACGCAGTGGGTGCCATCCAGCGAGGTTAGGTCCTCTGCCAGGGTGAAGAAGAACTGGGAGCCCACAAGGTTCTTTCCCGCGCTCACAAGCGACAGCATTCCCGCATTCAAGTGGTGAATCTTGGGCAGATATTCGGCTTCAAAGAAGCGCTTCTGCGGGCCTTCCACAACGCCCCAAATGGAGGAGCCACCATCTCCAGCGCCGCTTGGATCGCCGGTCTGGGCAATGAAATTCTGCTGCACGGTGTGGAAGAGATTGTAGTTGTAGTACTTAAGCCGGCAGAGCTTCAGGAAGTTCAGGCATGCGATGGGCCGTTCGGTTGTGAATAGATCGACCGTCAGATCGCCCAGCGTGGTCTCAATCACCACGGACATGATGCAATTTCTTAATTATCAGCAAAAACACCCATGGAAAACAGAAAATTCTTCACAAAAACACCCTAAAGATGGTCTAGAGGTGGAACATACATATATCGGTTGGCTGCTATCGACATGTTAATATGGTAGCACGAATTATACTGCAACTATTTTATTGTTTCTAAAATGTACGCCAGACATCCAGAAATGGATGGTGGATGGTCGCCAGTGTGAAAAGGCTGTTAGCCTAGCACTCAGATCCGAAATAATGTTTGCTAGCAAATTGTGCAATATATTTTTCTGGCGGCAGTTTGTGACCAGAGGCGTAAAGTGCATTCCGTACGGTTAAACTTGCCGGCACATGAGGTGATTTGTTTACTTTGTGCCTAGGAGTGAACAAAAAGTAAACAAAGCATTGAATCGGAAATGAATCGACGTGGGAAAACACTATAAGTGTTCCATTCTATTATAAATGTGTGGCTTTATTGTGTGGCTGTATTATATTATGTGTGGCTCTTTTAATAGCGGAGGAGGAGGACAAAACGTAGAAAGCGCCAACAACATTTTGAAAGAGCGTACCAGCGGGAAAGAATCAAGAAGAGACGCATTTTTATGAACGTGAGTATTTGATCTTGAAACCATCATGATTTGTAATGGTTCTGCCCTCAGATCCTTCTTTTGGTAATTTAATCCAGCAAAATACGATCGAGTGCCATAAAATACCATCAGCTGATTTTCTAAGATTAATTGGCAGGTTTTTTTTTGAGCGTACCGCTGCTAGAAAGCAGTATGTGCTCGAAAACATTTCCTATGCATTTCCAAATGCTAGGCTTTTGAATGAAAAATATGGTACGATAAAAACAGCTGACTAAAAACCTCGTCTATTTCCCCGAATTTAGTATTTTTGTACCTGAGTAGGCCCAATCGATATGTACATGTCAGAACTGTAATCGTCGCCATTTTTATTTTACTTCCGAATTCAGTGACTTGTCTGGGATTTTCACACGCTGTGAAAACGAAAAATTGTGTCTAAGAATTGAATTTGGTTTCGGTTTATAAGTGCATTAGGCGTTGTTAAAGTAATTAGATAGTGACTAATTAATTAAGTGCACGTGAAGATGCCCGAATTAGGCAAGAAGGTAACCGAGTTGCGTGTCTGCGACTTGAAAGATGAGCTAGAAAAACGCAAGCTGGACACTTTGGGTCCAAAGGCTGCGCTCATCGATCGCTTAGAAAAGGTAAAGTGTACACCCGCCCCCATTTATTTCTCGTTGAACAAAGAAAAGGCGCACTCAAATCCGTTTAGAAGCTTGACGAAAAATGGTTGTGCAATTTCGTATGCCTGTGTGTGTTTTATGTTTTTCTGTTGTATTTTTCCAGGCAATAAAAGAGGAAGGTCTAGACCCGGCCACCCATTTGATTGTGCCGGCTGCAAAGGTAAAGAAGAGCACAACAGTGCCCACGAGCGAGAATGAGAGTGGAATTAAAATAAAGGAGGAGCCCGTCGATGAAGACGAGCAAGGGGAGGCAGGACCTGATAATGGTGATGACCTTTCCCGTCATGACGAACAGGATGGCCATGAAATAGATCAGGTGGGCGACGTGGACGACGTTTGTGTGATTCTTGACGATGATGAAGAGGAGGAGGAATACGACGAAGAGCAAAACGGCGAAGGTGAGGCCGATGGCGAGGCCGAGGATGTCCCAGAAGAGGGCGATAACAACGGTGAAGCCGACGCCGTTAATGATATTCAAGAAGAGGAGGAAAACACCGGGGACACGGTGAACCTGGACAACGACGAGTCCATCAATCTAACAATTGGTGAAGACGAACAAAAACTGCTGCACGATGAGGTGACTTTGAATAAATTGAATTAAATTCAATTACAGTTTTCTAATCTAATTTTGTATTGTATTGTCCCCAGGCTCCAGATGACAAATCCATCAAGTCGGGTGAGTGTAGAAGCATTTCGGCTGATCCGTCGCTTAAATATGTATAAGATTCAAAGCACAGTAATTTATGAGGGAAAAATCTTTGATTCACAGTGAAACCAGCCAATAAATCAGATAAGACTAACTCGAAAGATGCCGATAAGAAAAATGAAAAGAAAAAGGATGAAAAGTCTGCTGATAAAAAGGACACCAGGTTAGTGTCCACCAAAATCTATAGAGTCCGATTCAAATATTTTTTCCCCTGCTAATGAGTTTATTTAAATTTATTTTTCAGTGATCAAAAATTATCTTCAAAGTCGTCCAGCCAAAAGGATGATAAAGGTAAATTAAGTTAGCGTTTCCGCATGCATATCTCCGGTGAAATTCGGAGAGTTGCACGTTGGGAAAGGGGATATGCTTGGGCCAAGCAAGATCCGAGTTTAAGGTTCGATCAACTTTAAGGTTGAGTAGACGAATATGTGAAATAGTTTCGTGCAAGAGAGTGTGAATTTGGTTGGGCCAACAAGGAGTGAAGGGCCAGCCCCCCTACCCCACATGCATGATGAGGACAAGACGTGTGCAATGGAGCAGCGTTGGATTCCCCATGGACACATGAGCAGCATTGCTGAGGCAGAGAGAGTAGAGTGTTTGTTCCATGAAAATGTGAAGAAAATATTCAAACACATCTATGACAGCTTTGATCCTGGAATGTCAATGACTGAAAGTGAATCAAAAAGTTTCGATTGGAGATAAACTACTACCGGCATCTGGACTAGCAGGACATCTCAATCAAATGAAAAAGGAACGAATCAGAGCAGACCACAAAAGGAGTTTCCAGCTACGAGAAATTTCGCTTTAAAGGACACAGACACACACACACACATGGCGCAGGGATGACGCAGAGATTCAGGGTAACTTTACTCTCTTCCCAGGACTTCCTGTTCCAGCCACTGACGAAGACGAAGACTACAACAATCCAAGCAGCAGCAACCCAAACAAATTCACACTCTCTTTGCTTCCTTTTTTTCCTGGGGCGACGGGTTCTCTATCGAAGAAAGTCTCATGATGTTTACGCTCTAAACTCCAACTCCACCAACACCAGCCAGCTACAAGATGTGTGTGTGTGTTTTTTGCCAAAAAATGCTTCCCTTAAAGATCGTATCATAAACCAAAAACGTTAACCGTTAACCAGTTACAGCCACTCCTCAAAGCTCTGACCATAACACTCTCTTCCAATATTATTATTTACATGGAACTTGCAGAGAAATCAGCGACAGCAGCCGCTGGGGCAGCTTCGTCCGCCGCATCGAGTGCCGCTGGCAGCAAGTCCGGATCCGGTTCGGGCACGGGATCGGGTGCTGCCGGATCTGTGGGGGCAACATCAACATCCTCCGCGTCCAACAGCAAGGCGACGACGCTGTCACGCAATCTCTGGGTCTCCGGCTTGTCCACCCTCACGCGGGCCAGCGACCTCAAGGCGATCTTTTCCAAGTTCGGCAAGGTGATCGGTGCGAAGGTCGTGACCAACACACGCACGCCCGGCACACGCTGCTACGGCTATGTGACCATGTCCTCTTCGGCGGATGCCTCGCGGTGCATTGAGAATCTGCACCGCACCGAGCTGCATGGACGCATCATATCGGTGGAGCGCACCAAGAACGAGATCGGGGGAAGTGCCAGCTCCAAGGATGGCAAGGGCAACAACACCAACAACAAGGCCACTCAGGGGCAAGATGGCAAGAAGAAGGATGACGAGAAGAAGTCTGGAGGCAATGGCGGCGGCAAGGGCAGCCACAACGGCAACGCCGAGAAGAACAGCAAGAACAACGATGGAGGCGACACAAAGTCCGCCAGCGGTGATTCCAAGCGCGACGGCAAGGACAACAGGGAGCGTCACCTCAAGCGTCGTGACGACAAGGACAAGTCTGTCAGCCGCGACAGGCGTCACGATCGCGAGACTTCACGATCCGGGCCAGGCGGCAACAGCAAGCGTCAGGGCTCCAATCAAGACATTCATCGTTCGGGGCGCAATCCGCGCGACGTAGACCGTGAGATCCAGGCGCGCCAGCGGGACCGGGAGCGCCGTCAACGTGAGATGCTCTCATACCGGAAGATACGTGAGGAGCGCGAACGCCAGCGTCTGCGTGAACGTGAGCGCGAGCTGCGCGAAGAGGAACGCCGTCGTCGCGAGGCACGCGAACGCCAGCGCATCGAGGAGGAGCGCCTAGCGGAGGAGCGACGCAAGCTGGCCGTCGAGCGGGAGCGGCTCGAGCGCGAGAAGGCCGAGCTGTTGCGCATGGAGCGGGAGCGCCAGAAACTGGAACGCGAGAAAATCGAACTGGAGCGCCTCGAGCTGAAGCGTCAACAGATGAAGTATGCTAAAAAAACAAACAAAACCAAACATAAAACAAATCCGTATTGCGTCATGGCACGGCACACGTTCGTTCCAACGCCCTAGACAACACAGTTACTTATAGATATAATTATTTTCACTGCCGGAGAGCATTTGATTTGTGTGTTTAAGCTAAGTTGCAGCTGCCATCTCCACGTTGTTGATGTTTCCTCAACTCCGAACTGCTTCAGAAACGGAACATTGATAGGCAAATGCATTGCATCCTAGTCTAAAGTCTGATGTCCTCTACGCTGACCCTCTCCCCATCTATCCATTACCCGAAGATTATTAACTAAATTTACGTTTCCTCTTTTCATCTTTCTTCCTCTCACTCTTGTTTGGCCATCAGGATTATGGAGTCGCGCGATGATACTGTCAAGCGTGCCGTGGCCAAGCGTGCGGATGATCGTTACGGTGATGTACCCGATCGCAAGCGCAGTGGCCTATTTGATGCCCCACCTCCACCACGATTCGATGCATCTCTAGTCAGCTCTCGCAGGTGAGTGTTTCTTTGCTCTACAATAGAAGCCTTTTTGTTAAAACTTCCCTCATTTGCCGCTGTAGCGCTTATGATAAGAAGCATGATGACTATGGCTCCTCGTCGGCCGCCAAGCGCGTGATAGACGACTACTCGAGCACCAACAAGCGTCTGGATTATACGAACAAGCGCAACGATTATGCCACATCGTCTGCCTCGAAGCGTGGAGCTGTCGATGACTATACCACAGTGCCGAGCAAGCGTTCGAGCGGCAATGACTACAGTGCCTCCAGCTCGAAGCACGATTATAGCTCGTCAAGCAAGCGTGAGGACTACAAGCGCGAGGTGGAGGTGCGTCACATGCCCATATCGGCCAGTGCCGGTGGCTCGAGCAGCTCCTACTTACACAAGACCAATGCCAGCGGTGGTGGTGGTGGAGCCAGCTCCTATGTACACAAAAACAACGCCACTGGAGGCACTGGTGGTCGCTACAATGACTCTGATCGGAGCAACACCTCCAACTACCGACGCGACGATTCCCACAGCCTGCAGCAGTAAGAGAGAGCCTTTCAAATTGTTTAAGTCTAATTCTATTCGTTTTTAGTAGCGGCGCCAAGCGTTATGACAACTCCACCAGCAGTGGAGGCGGCGGCGGCGGCTATGGCAGCAGTTCGAACAATGTCAACATTTGGGCGCCCTCCTCGGGTGGCTCACACCTGGGATCCAGTGGCGGACCGATCAAGTCCTACGGCAATGGCATGTCCTCGAATATGCATAGCAACAATTCGTGGCCGAAATCAACCACAGTCGAAGACAATGGCTGGCGCCAGGTGCCAGCCCAGAGCCGCTTTGATCGCAGCTACAATGATCGTTCCACTGGCGGATATCAGGGCAACAGCGGCGGCGGTGGCGGTGCTGGGGGCATGTACGGCGGCAGTCGCCCGGCCCAGGACCGCTACGGCAATCAGGTGTCACGCTATTAGGCGGCTGACAACGGGCAATGTGCATTTTGTTAGGCAATAGATGACGCGCACCCTCCACCACCAACAACCTATCTTGCTTCCCCGCCCTTCCACTGACTTTCCCCACACAGCGCCATGGAGCGCTATCTCTATACTTTAGCTTGTTTTAGCAGTAGATTAAGTTTCTACAATTACATTTGAAAACCAATAAATGTATTAACAATTAAAATATGATTTAACATAAGCATCGAAGCGAGAACCTATGACTGATTCGCGGCTAGGGACAATCCCCCTCATAGGACGATATAAGCGGCGTGGTTGTATCCACCAAAACGAGGACACTGTGCGCCAAGGGATAGACATCATGGACCTGCACATAATAGCCACGTTCGCACTGCTCCTTGGAGGAATACAGACTGCCAAAGAACAAGAGATTGCAGCGGATTGGTAAGCAGGAAGTAGATTAAACGTGACTAAACCTACGCCAATATATCCACCGGTTCCAGTATCAATTCAGACTTGTAGACCGAAGCCAGAAAATTGGTGAACGCCGCCGTATTGTTTCCCAGATCCATGTCCGAGTTGGGAGTGCACACCTCGAGGCCCAGGCCACTGCTGCTGGACCCGATCTCGGGTAGGCCATTGCGAGTGCCCCAAACGGTGATGATGTTATCCTCAGAGGCCACAATCGTGCACTGATCGCTGCAGTTGGCCTTCTGCGGGAGGATCAGTAATCAGCAGGAGGGAAGTTGGAGAGCAGAAAATCGACTACAAACCACAATGTAGCGAGAGCGTACAGCCTCCACCAATGTGGGCTGATCCACTTGATTGCAGTGACGAATGCCACGCTGACCCTCTGTGTTGCGGCCCATGGTGTAGACATAGCCACCCTCCAGCAGGAAAACCGAGTGAGTGGACGAGAAGCTGGCCTTTAGCACTTTGCTCGGCAGTTGGATTTTTTTCTGTAAGCAAAAGGAATGAGGAGCAGAGTGGGACGAGAAGTGCAGGAGTACTCACAAAAGCTGTAATCTTGCCGGGACGATTGAAGCCAAGTTTGTAGTAATTATTGCTGCCACATGCATGCAGCTCTCCATTGGCGAACAGCACGGCCGAGGTGTCCGGTCCGCAGAAGATCTTCGTGGGCTTGGTCTTCACATGGGATAGCAGGATCTTCTGGGGAAACTTCCTAAGGAGACAAAGAGGGCAACGGATTGTGATGCTTTCTGCTCCCTTCACTCACTGCTGCTGCTGATAGTTGCCCAGACCGAGGGCTCCGCTAACACTGGTGCCCCACACATAAACGGCGCCCTCGCGACTCAGGGCCAGGACATGATGCAGACCGGCTGCCAACTGCTCAATGCGAACATCCGCCAGCTTGGCTATCAGCTTGGGACTGTGGTAGTTGCGCTGCTCGTCCTGGCCGAGCGACAGGTTCGAGTTGCTGCCACAGCTGAGCAGACTGCCGGACTTGGTGACCAGAATGGTGAAGGCATCGCCCGCACAGGCACCCACCACATGATAGTTGCGCACGCTCTCCATGCGGCTGGGATAGTGCTTCCAGGCCTCCAGCGAGGTCAAACCCAGTTGCCCGTGGGTGCCCTCGCCCCAGGCATACGCTGATCCATCCTCGTTCACCACCACAAAGTGGGAATCGCTCATGGCCATGCCCACAATGACAGCCTTTGGCGGCAGCTGAATGGGAGACATGCTGAAGGAGTTCCCGAATGCCTTTAGCTGATACAGCACCGATCTAAAAGAGCAGCAAACAGGAGTCAAGTGGAATAATTACTTTGAATGTCAAAACCCAACCTCTTCTCCAGAATTTCATGTGGCGCGGCTGTCTCCGCGCTCATCAGCTGCTTGGTTTCCGTCTGGGCGGTGGGCAGCTCCAGCTCCATGGTTACATTGCTGCGGGCAGCCATGGGAACAGTAACTGCAAGCTGGTTACCAGTGCTGCTAACTTCATCCTCATAAGAGTAGCTACAAAAAGAGAAGTTATAGATCATCTAGGGTATCCATAAAGTAATAATATTCTCTCACCCTTTGTTCTTTCCCAGGCTACGAAATATCAGTGGTATCCAATAGACCAACACTTCAGAGGCAGTGGGTCGTCGGGCGGCCTCCACTTGCAGCAGGTTCGACATGAGACTGCACATGCCGGAGGTATAGCCAGAGGGCACAGGCGTATAATTGCCGGCCATTATTTTGGTGACCAGTTCGGAGAGATTGGTGGCAGCGAATGTTTTCTTCAGGCAACACATTTCGCCCAGAATGCAGCCGAGTGCCCAGATGTCGCTCTTGTTGTCATACTCCTTGCCCTCGCACTGGAAATCGATCAATAGAGAGTATCAGCTGAAGAGACTACCTGTTAATGGAGGCACATACCATCTCGGGACTGAAATAGTAGGGCGTACCCAGTACGGTCTGGGCATGGATCTTGGTGTTCATTATCTTAGAGATTCCAAAATCGCCAAGCTTGACAATGCCCCGTCTATTCAGGAAGACATTGGCGCTCTTCAGATCCCTACAATCGATAGATGAAACAGCTAAAGACCTTCGAGTGTCTAAAGGTAAAGCCCTACCTATGCAGAATATTCTCGGAATGCATGTAGTTGATGGCACTGGAGACCTGCTCGAACACAGCTATGATGTACCGCTCCGGAAAGTGATGCAGGCCCTGACGCTCGGCAATGATTTGGGCCAGGGTGCCACCATCCGCGTACTCCATTTCAATCAGCAGCGTGTTGTCCTTGATGAAGCTGCCCAGATAGCTGACAATGTTCGGATGATGGAGCTTCGAGAAAACGTCCACCTCGTTCATGGCCAGATCCCTGCCCGGTGGCGTCAGTTCGCTCAGATTTATCTGCTTGAACACGATCTGATGACCGTCGGACTTGCGGCGGTACAGGATGGCAATGCCAAAGGAACCCTGTCCGACGACACGAACCTTATTGTAGTTGGCCAGCTCTGGGCCCGCAATGCTGATGGTCTCCTTGGGCACACCCAGCTGCAGCATGACTTCCTGTCTGCCCGCCTGCTGGTGCAGCTGTGGCGCCTTGTTGCTAGACATGGCCTCGGCCAACGAGGTGTTGGCAGCCCCTGTGGTGCCGTCCGTAATGGTGTACACTGTTGGCTGCACACGGGTGCAGGTGGGCTTCTTTTGAGTCACTGCCACTCCTCCACCCAGCGGCAGTTTAAGTGATGTCGTGGTCAAGGTTGTGGCATCCGTTATCCTGCCATTGAAGATGGGCAGGGAGCTCGCCTTAGCGCGCAGTTTTTTCATCTCCCAGACACAACCAGCGGCCGTGGGCGTATAAAATCGAATCGAATCGCAGGTCCTGTCTATTGTATAATTGTCCTCTGGCATGTGGGTGCCAGAGTTGTGGTCAAGCCCGTTGCTAGGCGCCGCACCGCCAGCAGTCTAATTGTTATCAGTCATTCGAATAATTGGACACCTCCACAGGGAGGGGAATGGCAGCAGCAAAGTGCAATTATCGTATAAGAAATGCCAAGGGAAGGCGCACATATTGAAGGTAATATTTGCACGAATGCTAATCTGATTGATTGACGTTAAATGAATTAAAATGATAAATACCAGAAAACTATTTTTAATAAAAGATAAATGACTAAACCAATATATCATAAATCTATGTGAATCTATGTTCTAGAGACAATATTTGCACTCAACTTGCTTGGGAAACCCATTAACGAAAGCACAAGGAACAGTCATTAAAGTTTTGCCCATTCTGTAATGAATTCTCTGTACAAATAGACATTTAAATACTCACCTAAGAATAGAATGAAACCAAACCTTATCATAATCTAAAGTAAATGGATTTCGTTTCGTTTCTTACGAGTATAAATGTATTTTTAGCATTAGATTATAATTATTGGAATCGAGACAATATGCATGTATAATCGACCTTGTTATGGTATTTGCAGGAATATGCTAAAATATTTATGCTATGTTTCTTGGACTATCTGTACCCTTAAAATGCACAATCTGTATTGTACATACACATACAATATATCGAATTTAATACAGGCATCCATTGCCACCCATCGACCCTCTTATTTGCATTTAAAATGTTCATCTCGCGCTTTGGTTTCGTATTATTTCTGTTGTAATATCTTGGCATTTGGTGTGCGCCACATACTTGGGCTACAATGCAGCTTCAACAGCTTTGGACAACTTGGTTCTCAGGTTTTCTGTATTCGGTTTGCGGTTGCGATCGCATTTCGTGTATCATCTAACATCTAGCAGGTGCAGCGATTCTCGCCGGATAGACTGCCAAGGCTGAAGGTGCCGAGGCCATTCGATCCAGGGGATTTCTTGTCTTTGTTCTCCTCGTTGTCAAAGTTGTCGCCCTATAAATAAACATAATTTCAATTAAACATCTCTAGGGCTAGATATTTTCTTTTTCTGCTTACCCGTCGCTCTCGTTGTTCGCGTATTTTGCGGGCCAGCGACAGAAACGCATCTTCAATGTTGATATTCGATTTGCACGAGACCTCAAAGAAGGGCATGTCAAAGTTTTCAGCTATCTGTTGGATATAGACTCCAGGATTATTAGTGTATACCCAAATAATATCTCGAAAGTTGCACGCACCTTTTCACCCCTGTCCTTGTCGACCATTCGCTGTGTGGTGGAGCATTCGCATTTGTTACCCGCCAGCACCTTGACCACATCTGGCGAGGCATTCTCCTGGATGTTGCGCAACCAATAGGACAAATTGTTATAGCTCTCCAGATTGGTCACATCGTACATGAGCAGTATGCCCATAGCGCCACGATAATACGCTGTTGTCAATGTACGAAAACGCTCCTGCCCGGCCGTGTCCCAGATTTGCAGTTTTATGGGCACACCATCGAGATTAATCAGTTTCTGCTTGAAGTCTATGCCTGCGAGAGAGGAGATAAAAAGATAAAAGATGTAACATATTTGCAGGGGGGGATGCACTCACCGATGGTGGAGATGTATGTGTCGTAGTATTTCTCGTCGCAGTATCTGTGCACAATGCACGTCTTGCCGACATTCGAGTCCCCTAGCACCAATATCTTATATGTGGCCACAAAGTCCAGTGCCATGATGCCAGTATAAACAATTTTGATGGCAATATTTAATACAACTATTTATGGGGTAGTAGGCTTTGCTTTTTCTTTCAGTTACGAATGTGCGCCCTGCTTCTGAGGTTGTTTTTGTTGGTGGTGGGGTTTTCGTAGAGGTGGTGGAAGTGGAGAGGCGGTGGTGGTGGTGGTGCTTTGGCTCTCCTCTCACCCGCGGGGAGAGGGGTTTATGTATCTGTTTGTTTGCTAAACGCAGCTGTTTCTCCTACGACTGCAACGGCGTCATGGATATTTACAGTCAATTTTACCGTTTCCTCCTGCACTCAGCTGAACCTGTCAGAGAGAGAGAGAGAGAAAGAGAGCGCGAGAGAGTGGGGCACGTCACGGAGAGAGAGAGCAGTTCGCGCGAAACAATCGAAATGCAAGAATTTTGTAATTGACAACTGCACTTCCCTTTTGCTTTGCTTACTAATCGTGTAATATAATTTGTATTTGATTTATTTTAGGCTCGTTATATTATATATATAGATGTATGCATAATCTTCCACTTAGAGGAATCAAATAACGTTTGTTCGCGTGTGATTCAGCCTCGGCCACCGACTGCTGCTGCTGCCCTGCTCTGCGGAGGAAATCAATACAACCGCGACGGCGCAGCAGTAGGCAGACGTAGTAGCAGCGATTGACATCAATCGAAATCGAAATTCAAATGCGCAGTTCTTGGCGAGGGGGGCGCGCTGCAGTTGCGTTACTTCTTAATACCATAGATAGGTGTACAGTACATAATAATCATAGATATGGGAGTTACATATTCAAAAATAGAGTCATTCATTGCTTAACTTAGTGATGAGGGTTTAGGTTAACGTTAGAGTCCAGGATTCGGGGCTTACATCACAAAGACCTTCTCGATTTTGGGATTCGAAAACTTGGTATTGGTCACGGGACAGGTGACGGTGCCATCGTCTTTGGTTATGTCGGTGAGAGCCATCTGGCCAAAGATCTGGCCGTTGGGCAACATCATGGGCTGGTTGTGCTCGTTCAGTGGCAGGCCCGTCACCCGGCAGATGAGGCGACTCTGCACACAGTGCGAATATGGCAACTTGAGGGCGATGCGATTGAGATCATCCTGGCAGACGGGGCAATTGAGATTGCGGCAGGTCTGGGTGTAGCAATGGGGCGTCTTCAGTGCGGAGAGGCCAGCCTGGACGGCTGCCGAGAAGACGGAAGTGCTGGACAGCTGGAAGAGGCGGTAGTTCTCATGGCGAAAGTCCAGCACCAGCTTCTGCCAGCGCTGCGGGTCCATGTACTTCTTGTAGTGCTCCATCTCGGTGTCGGCCGGATAGGCCAGCAGTGACATCACATGGCAGATCTCGTTCAACTGTGTCTTCTCGTAGGCGGGGAAGTAGCGGCGCGAGTGCTTCACCGCCTCGAATCGCTGATTGTGACGCACCAGCTCAATGAACTCCTGCACCCGCAGGCTGAAATCTATGGTCGAGTTTATTTTGCGCAGTTTCGATTTGTTGTCAATGCACCAGAGCACGCATTTGGTGGTGCTGTGGTTGGCCAGGTCGTCCTCGACCTCGCGCGAGTTCTGGAATATGTCCAGATTGGTCAGATGGCGCACATCGGAGCGGGCGGCCAGCTCCTCGGCCGTCTCATAGTAGCCCATGCGCAATAGATGCTCGATGACCAGGCGGTCCAGGCGTATGCGCTTCCACTGGTCCACAGAGCCCTGCCACAGCTCCCCAGTGCCCGTGTTCGGAGGCATGATGCCCTTGAGGTGCTCCAGCTTGCGTTTGCATATCTGTGTGACGCTCAGCTCGTCATTGATGCTCTCCTCGGCCTTGCGCTTGAGCACCTGCAGCTTCTGCGCCACATTGCCCATCAGCTTGGTCACATCCGCCAGTACGGGCGGATCGGCGTCCAAGGCCTTATCCACCTGCCGCGATACGTTCATCACCTGGTCCACCTCTCGGTCGATTATCTTTTGGGCCGAGCGGAATCGCTTGTTCAGTATCTCGTATGGCACTTTTAGAGTGGCGTGCTCCAACGCCTTGATTTCCGACATTTTCCTTGTCCTTGTTTCGCAGATTTCCTTGTTAAATGGATTTATATTTGCTTGCAATTGAGACGCAATTGCAATTGCAATATAAAATATACCGTCTGACCCTCGGAAATATTCAGTAATATACCAAAACATATACTGTATTATATACTAATTATAGTAAACATACGGACTTAACCCACTTGAGCACCCTCTATTTAAATAGGTAAACAAATTTTACTTAAAAATAAAAGTTACTACGATATCTTTCATCTGAACTAATCTAAAATTCTTCATACTTCTTCATAATTTTTGTATGAAAATTTAGATACTCTCTGGTCGACAACGGGCGAACGGAAATTTTTGTTGATTCGAAATAAATTATCAACTCTGTACCAAATCGATGACTTCCTTCGCTTAACGTATCGATACTACCGACTGGGCGTACGATGACAATTTTGCTCCCCTATTTTCGTTTCTATCTGCAAAATTTCACCACTGAATGCAAATGCTGATACTGGGTATGATTATTAATTTGAAATGAAATCACACTTAAAGCGAAAGAGCTCTGGTTTAGCAGCATCACGAGTATCAATAGTTACATCAATGGTTTACAGTATACTTTATACTTTTCGGTATATTTTACATATATCGGTGCAAATATAGGTATATTTCGAAAACTATTCCGTATATTACGGTATATTTTAGTATATTTTCGAGGGTCGTTCGGTATACTTTAACGAAAATTCGCGGTCACACTTTCTTTTCTGCTTACCACGTTTCCGTGCGAGTTGTCAAAATGAATGCCAGCCTCCCAATTTCAAAGAAACGCAAGGTAATTTAACGCAAATCGCATTGGGAAATGCATAGGGTAGTGCAAAGCTTGCTTGCGTGTTAATTGCATAAAGTTGTGTGAAAAATCTGGGCGGAAAGTCGTTAAGTGAAGTGAATTCGTAGATAACCTCAAACCGTTGGATGGCCTGGCGTCAACATTTTGTTTGAGGCAGCGTGGAGCGGAGCACCTCTGCTGTCAATTGAATCACAACAAAAACTACAGAAGGGAGCGGTGGCAGTGGACTTTGGTGTGGAATAGTTGCTAACAATTGGTATTTTCATCATTTTAGTTCGTTTCCGACGGCATCTTCAAGGCTGAGTTGAACGAGTTCCTGACTCGTGAGCTCGCCGAGGATGGTTACTCCGGTGTGGAGGTGCGTGTGACCCCTTCCCGCACTGAGATCATCATCATGGCCACCAAGACCCAGCAGGTTTTGGGCGAGAAGGGACGCCGCATTCGCGAGCTGACCGCCATGGTCCAGAAGCGTTTCAACTTCGAGACCGGCCGCATCGAGCTGTACGCCGAGAAGGTCGCCACCCGTGGTCTGTGCGCCATCGCCCAGGCTGAGTCGCTGCGTTACAAGCTGACCGGAGGACTGGCCGTCCGTCGCGCCTGCTACGGTGTGCTGCGTTTCATCATGGAGTCGGGAGCTAAGGGCTGTGAGGTCGTTGTGTCCGGCAAGCTGCGTGGTCAGCGTGCAAAGTCGATGAAGTTCGTCGATGGCCTGATGATCCACTCTGGTGATCCGTGCAACGACTACGTCGAGACCGCCACCCGTCACGTGCTGCTGCGCCAGGGAGTGCTCGGCATCAAGGTCAAGATCATGTTGCCCTATGATCCCAAGAACAAGATTGGCCCCAAGAAGCCACTGCCCGACAACGTGTCCGTCGTGGAGCCCAAGGAGGAGAAGATCTACGAGACCCCCGAGACGGAGTACAAGATCCCGCCACCCAGCAAGCCCCTGGACGATCTGTCCGAGGCGAAGGTTTTGTAAACTTAGTTTTACTGTTCATCAAATGAGCGACTAGTCCAAGTCGCCCCGTAAATACAACAAACAAAACAAACCACAAAACACAGAAAACCCTATAAATTCAATAAACCTTCACAAGATAAATAGACTTTAAACGAGTATGAGCCGCCGAAGAATCAAATCGAATCGAGTCTCCTTTTTGTGCAGTGCAGTGTAGACCGCGAGGGTTGCCCCCAAAAGTTTCGAATGTCCAAAGTCGGGGTGTGAGTGTGTGCCTCTTGTGGCCTGCAAACCAGTTTGGAATATATTTTTATTTGTAATTCTCTTTAGTTTTGCCGAGTTTTTTTCTGTTCATTTACTTGCGTCTCTTGCAGTCTGTATTTCCATTTCTTATGAAGCGGAAATCAGCGATTAAAACGGCTCACATTTTGTTCCCTGCCTGATTTATGAGGTTGTCCTTCGGTTAGCGTGTAGCCGGGACTCTGTGTCCGGTGTCCGCTGATAACCTGGCTCGCTTATGGGTCTCTTATTTATCACGTTGATATGTTTATTTCCAAGTACTGTGACACGGCCCGGCCCCAAAGGCATCAGGGACAAGGCAGCGGCAGCGGCGCGGCAGCGTGAAAATCAACAATCGTTCAATTTTTCAACATTTCCGAGATTATAGCGAGAGCGCAAGAGAAAGAGATTCATGTTAGGGGCTTTTACATCGTGCCCATTTGAAACAAACTGAAATCGCAGCTGCAGCACACGATCCTCGCCCGATGACAAATGGCCACATGCAACACTCGCCTCCACACGTACTATGTACAGGGAGGAGGGAGGAGTAGCTGGTGCTGTCGCTGTTGCTGTTCCTGTCGGAGGAGGACTAGGGAGAGGCGGCTGTGGGCCATGTCTTGGCGGCATCACGCATCAAGTTGCGATTTTCGCAATAAATCTAAATTAGCCAACTCAAAAGCGGCTGGTTCCTGGTTTCCAGCACTATTACGATCACCCCTGCTATACTCTCTCCAGCTGATCCTCCTCCACTGCCACTTGGCCAATCAATTAGGGTCCAGAAGAAGCTAATTTTCCAAACCGATCTGCGGGACTGTGAGAAATGTTTTTGTTGCTGTTGGAATTTCCATTGTTGCTGGCTTTTTGTTGCTTGTTGGTGGATTTCAACGCTCGCATAAATCATAGAACCTTTTTAAACACGACTTTGAACGTATGATTTCAACACAAATTTGTAAATAAATTAGATCGTGATTATGGCCAACATCAATATCTATCTTCAACGTCATCGGCATCTCCCCGGCCTCAGCCACGGCGGCGCGAGCAACATTATTAACCGGCCAATGTCTGACATGTGTGTGTGGCTGCCATAGCTCTCCTCTCCATATAGACAGACGGCAATAATACTAACTATATATTATAATGGCATAAACCACAACAGCCGCAGCAACAACAACAACAAAAAGCAGAAAACGAAAAGGAATACAGCAACAAAAACTCGACAATTGCCGTCAACAAGTCTGCAATGTCGGCAGCAGCACCAGCAACGTGTTGCTAGTCGCATGTTGCAGTTGTCTCACAGCCTGTGTGTGTGTGTGTGTGTGTGTGTTTGTGTGTCTGTACAACATGCATATTGTCTGTCGCGGGGCTGCACAGGTTCATAACTTGCCCGTCAGCTGCCAGAGTTCTGGTGCAAGCAAATCTGTTGCAGCTAGGACGCACTTTTTATACACTTTGTTTTTAAAATCCGAAAGATAATTCAGGAATATGGGAAGGAAGACTTCAGGCAATGTTCAGCATATCTAATCTAAAGTAGTTGCCAAGATATATTGGAAATTGCAAGACTCAAACTAAATTCATTGAAATTAAACACCACCTTGGGAAAACCGTATTTAACATTCTGATAGGGGAATCTACTAATTATCCATTATCATGCTGATCAGTATTTATGATTCTATGATCAATGGATCCACTTTGTCTCTCATGCTCATCCTTATGAGCAAACTTTTTCCAGCTAATTTGCAAGAAAATCAAAAAATTAATGAGCTACTTGAATGGACTTCCCTTAAAGTACTTGCCACAGTCAGCTTTTCCCACGCTAAACACAATTTTATAGAAGCATTTAATGCCTTATCCTGTTCTTTGATAAATACCATACTGGAAGATCTAACCTTCAGCCGCACCACAAGCCGCATCCATCGTGGAGTGGATCCATAGACCCCATGGCCGTGGCAAGTATACAATAACAATGGCATCATAACTGTAATAGTTGCAACTTGCAACTACAACGAGTATTTTGTATTTCTATAAGGCATAAGGCTCTGCTCTGCTCAGCTCAGCTCCGTTCGAGTCTCTGCTCTGGCTATATTTGCTTTGATTTACCAACATTATTATGAGGTTTTGTGTCATGATTTTGCCATCATTATTTAGCATTAAGAAACGCTGGCTGGCGCGTAATGTGTTTTTCATGTGAACTGCCGGGCCAGACGACATTTATCATCATCATCAGATGCTGTTGCTGTTGCTGCTTCTGCTTGGAGTTTGGTCTGTAGCGGCTGCCTCTGACTGGTAATAGCCACGTTTGGCAGCCTCCTCCACGATTGTTTGGAGTGCGGCAAAGGCTTCGCTGGCCGTGGGCTCAATCTCCACAGCGGACAAGATGAACAGATCCTCACTGTCCGGTGGTCCGCGCAGCTCGTACGAAAAGGTAATGGGCACCTGCAGCAGTCCATGAATCCAGTCCTTGGATCCGCCGCTGGAGGGATAAATGGTCTCATAGATGCTGCCACTCCTGTAGATCCGTCCACTCTTCTCCTTTATCCGTTGGGCTGCCAGCTGTCCGATCTCCTTCAGATCTTCATAGTTCTCCACGCGCTCTGGAGTGTGGCCATAGGGAAACATTATCAGCTGGGAGTAGCTGTGCAGAGAAATGAACGTTTTTATGCGCTCCGACTGGACGTGATCCTTGAGGAACTGAACGAGACGCTGTGTCTCCACCTCGCTGCCTGCCGACGGCCCTGAGTAGTCATAGCGACAGGGGTCGCCACTGGCCCCCGTAACGTTCCAGTGAAAGGGAAAGTTGCGGTTCAGATCCACGCCACGACAGATGCCAAAGAGCGAGCGATTCTTGCGCCACATGCGATCGCCCTTGAAGGTGTAGCGATAGCCATCGGGATTGACTGTGGGAAATATCAGCCAGTTCTGGGAGCGGGCCAGAGCCTGCACAGCCGCATCCTTGGAGTTTAGCAGCTGATCGATGAAGTACGTGGCCGTGGCCGGGGCTATCCATTCGCGGGCATGTATCCCGCTCTCCACAAAGACGCTTGTAAGGTTCCCACCACCAAAGGCAATTCTTACACCCTTGATGGGTAGTCCCTGGGTGCTAGCACCCAGATCCACCAGAGTCACCACCTCTGGGCGCTGTTTGGCCAGATGCTCGAGCCAGGCATAGATGCTGTCCAGCTGAAAGTAGCGCCTCCAGTTAAACTGATCCGGTGGTGTGCCCTCGGGTGCCACCTCGCGGTAGTTGGCATCGATCAGTGCCTGGAAGTCGTGGTTCAGGATGCGGTGGCTCACGTTGTAGCTCTGAAGCAGATCATCAAAGTCGGCCACCTTGTGCGAGGTCACCATGATCGTCAGCTTCTGGCCCGGCACTCGGGCATGGCCCATGAACGAGCACGAATCGCTTGCCAGCTCCAACGCCTGGAACAGTTGGACGTGCTCCGCACTCGCCAGCTCCACTTGATAGATGCGCGTGTGGTCATATCGGGCCTGTGCCTGGACTTGCGCCTGTGCATGGGCACCAAGGTGACCAAAGGTCAGTGACAGCAACAGCAACAATCGACTGATCCACAACATCTTCACTCGCGTATGGCCAGAGACAGTTTAGTCGTGTTGCTTTTGTCAAACAACTGAAAGTGGAATATGCTAAGCAGAGTAAACACTGATAAGCAATAGTAGTGGTTGCAGGGTCCATCTATGGATACCCTATAATAAAACTTAAACTAGCACTCAAGCTTTTGCCCAATATGCTCCGTGCAGTAAAAGAATCGAGAGCAGCATGAAAACAAAATATTGTCTCATCCCCAGAAAATATTCCCGTTTTGAGATAAGCTTTGACGAAGAGCTTTTCACTGCGTTTGCTATTCCCGTTTGGAGATAAGCTTTGAAGAAGAACTTTTCAGAGCGTTTGTCATTCTGCTCTCTCCAAGCTAACGCATGTTGAGTAAAAGTTTATATTTTAATTTAGTTTTACCGAAATCCATCGTATCACCGACTTGTTTCGAAATGTTTCCTGAATATCATCTGCCAGCCTTGATCATTTTCGCACGGCTGACAGTTTCCATGTAGAGTTTTATGTTCTTTCTGAAGA
Organism: Drosophila guanche; assembly: GCF_900245975.1. Lineage (NCBI taxonomy): Eukaryota > Metazoa > Arthropoda > Insecta > Diptera > Drosophilidae > Drosophila > Drosophila guanche. The sequence goes on along the minus strand of NW_022995747.1, from coordinate 7,391,544 downwards.
TTTGTTCTCTCTGCCTCCTCTCTCTTCCTCTCTTCCTCTATCTTCCCAGCTCTTCTCTCAGATGCTGCTCCTCTCTATCTCCCTGCAACAGACCCAACGGCAATCGATGTCAACGATTTATGAGCATCTTTCATAACACTTCATTAGTTACATTTTTGGTTGAATTTATAGCGCAATTGCAATCGGAAAACGTTTAACGAGCTTGTTCTGGGCATTCGCTGATGGTTGACAGAGGGGGAGAGGGTGCTGGGGGATCCGAATTTGGTCAGAGCAATCGGTGGCAACAAGTGCGCGTTGCAATGGCGCAACTTTAAGTCCAGCAGCGCCGCGTTGCGTCTTCGTTTCCTCGTGTGTCTGTGCCAGCAAATAGAAATACTACGAGTATGCTGCCAACACGAGAACCAATTAACGTGGTATGTATTTCCCTTTAGCCCCCCTCCGAACACAAAGTTGGAAATATTTGGCGCTGCTAATAGAGCTTAAATGGTAATGTGGTTCAAGGTTTCAACCGAGTGTACTTTGTGTAGACAGTGGAGATCTTCTTCGGGGGGTAGGCAGTGATGCAAAGTAAATCCTTAATTTTCCAGCTTCTGGCATGTTCAATTATAAATTATGCTCGCCCTTAAGTATCTTACCCGAGAAGGTTTCACTTTCAATTTACCAATGCTTTCCGCCATGTCTACCAATAGACAGTTGAACAATAATTTGTTATACAACTGCTGCCACCATCCGTCTATACATCCAACCAACCAACCAACCAACCAACCAACCATTCATTCCGTTCGTTCCGTATAGGAATGCAAAAATGCATTTCTCTTAATTGACTTAACGTGACTTGGACTTGAGAAAAACCAATTACAAAGCCACATTAATATCTGGCAACAATTTGTTGCTACTAGCTGCTAGCTGCTAGCTTTTGAGCAATACAATTTTTCAAGTAGCATGCAACCGAAAATTTTAATTAAGAAAATCCATGGCTTTACTCCTGGGGGTGGTTGAGGGTGGCATGTGGCAGGTGGTTGGGGTGCTGGGGTGCTGGTCGTGGGGGCGGCTTATGCAGAGAAATAATCTTATCAAACATTTTGGCAATTAATTTGCGAGGGACAGAGAGAGAGAGAGAGAGAGGAAGAAACCAAAACAGAAATAAACAGAAGCTGCTCTCCTCTCGGGCGGCTTTGGCTGCGTAGCCTACGGCTTGGATGGTTGTCCATAAAAGCATTTTAATTTCTTAATTTACCACAAACTATAAATCATGGCCTTAGGTGTTTTGGCCATATAATGTAAGCCACCTGTAAGCAGCAGTGGCATTCGGTTTAAGGCATTCGCATTCGCACCATTTTCCAAGATTTCGCATTCGCTATGGAAATGCCTGCCATCTCTCCTATGCCTGTTGTCCTCTCTCTCTCCTTCCCTGTCTCTCTCTGTCGCTCGGGGTGTTGTAAAAATACCAAAAATACCAGACAGCCGTGTTGGTCACGTATGCAGCATGCTGCCGCTGTCAGCCGCTGCCTCAGACAAGCCGCTTCATTAGGTGATGCTTGTACATATTAATTAAAATGTGTATCCCATGGATACATGGATACACATATGTCCAGTGTGCTGGCCGTAGATGGTCGGCCACTAAATCATCTCCAAAGACTTTGGGTCCGTTTGCACTGCTTTCGCATATGGAAATCATTGCAACACTTGCCACTGCAGCACACTGCTTGGACTATGTTTTGCGTTAATTGGCATCACTTTCTGGGGGCCATGCGCTGTTGGTGTGGTCCAAGCAGAGGCCCAGAGTGATTTCAAATTTAAATCTCACACTTGCAACGAACCTCTCATTCATTTAAGAGATTAATTTACCATTTAATTTACGTTTAGGGGATTAGTTTACAATCTTTTTGAACTGCTTTCGCATATGGAAATACGGGCAACATTGCACTGCTTGCTATTTGAGCGTTAATTGGCACAACTTTCCTGGGATATACCCAAGTCAAAGAATGCATTTAAATCGATTCTAAACCCCATGGGAGAACAACCATTTATTTTTAAGATTAAGTTAATTGTTAGTGCACTTTTTTATGAGTAGAATTTGTGGTTTCTATGCACCACTCTCCCAACATGGAATCCAGTTATTCCTGAGGCCTGGGGCACTGCACACACTTAATGGCGCACGAAAAGAATTCAAATCAAATTTAACAATTAAAGAACAAATTCCATTCAGTTAAGCGATCAATTTGCAGAGCACATAAATCAAGGAAATGTCAGAAATTTGCCATGTCTTGTTGCGTTTTGTGGCCTGAGCCGGGCATTGGCACTGGCTTAATGCAATTTTGTGTAAATTACTCATTAAAAATGAAATAAATTTCCGTTGGAAGGCATAAATCACGCCGCATAGTAGAGTGCAACGAGTGCCACATACATAAGTCCAAAAATAACAAAAATAAAAACCACCAATACTACGGACAAACATTCGAAACAAAAGTCTCGATTACCCTAGACTCGAGTTGTAAATGAAATGAAGGAAAGAGCCGACGAGCGGCGGGAATGGGAGGGGAGGGGACACCAATTATATGTTTATGTATTTTATTGCTAATGTGAGCTTGTCAGATCTGCCTGCTCGAGTGTCCGGCACGGCTGTCCAATATGTTCGAGGCCTGTCCACATCAATTAAAAGCGCATTTGACAATGATATTTATACAGCTTTGGGGGTTTGTTCAATTCGATTCGATTCGGTTTGGATTGGTTTGGTTTGGTTTGTGCTTGGTATTGGCCATAGCATTGACTATAGGCTATGGATTTTGCCGAGAATAATTTTGCAAGATCTGCAAAGTGCTCTCCCCAAACCCAACTGAAATCAACCAACACATACAATAAAAATAATGAGTTTGGCGGCTGTTGCTGTTGGTGCAACATTGTTGCCATTGCCACTGGCAGCCTGTTGGGGAGTCAGTCAGCGTCTGGCAGCAAATTATCAGCGGACCAAAAACAAATGTGCAAAATGTTTGTATTCGTAACAAACATACACACACACACACACACACAAACACATAGCCACACACACAATGGCCATATTTGTTTGGGCCGAAAACTAATGACGTGGCTGGTGGCTGGCTGACTGCATGGCTGGGTCTGGGTCTGTGTTGTTTTAATTGTGAAATGCATTGCAATAAATTGCAAGATGGCCAAAAAACAAAGCTAGAGCGTAGCCCAGTAGTATCCTGAAGTGCAGTGCAATTCAATTACAGCTCAATTTCAGAGCAGCAGCAGCAGAAACAGATACAGATACAGAAACAGCAGCCAACTGAGAGCTATGGCCATTTAGAGAGCACGGCGACAATTTGTTTATGGAACCGCCGCGGACTTTAAATGGTTCGGTGCATAAATCACTCGGTCTCGCTCCGATCAACCCCAATTGTCAATTGCCAATATCTCCCTGTAATTGGGAAGCTGGCTCCGCCTCAACGGATATTGGTCCCAGGGCCCATTATCCACCCACCACCAATAGATCCTCTTCCTTCATTGCAAAACAATTTGCATGAAATTCTGATCTGTTTACAATTGGATTGGTTTGGCGTGCTGCCCTCTGGGCGGAATGGGCTGCTGGATGCTGGCTGCTGCATGCTGCAGAGTTGCTAAATGTTGCCACTTAATTTCTTCATTTCACATTGCGTGTGCTGTACTTTTACCTACCTTGGCAGCAGTGTCCAGTGTCCAGTGTCCAGTGTGTACGTGTATACTAATGACATCATTTGCTGGCCTAGGCAGAAAACAAGTTGTAAGAAAGCTGAACAACCCCAAGGGGCAAGATGTCCAGCAAAAGAAAATCCAGAAGCAGAGATGCTCTACAATAGATATAAACCTAGAAGAAAACGCTCAGAATATATTGAAGAAAATGCTCTACAAGAAAATTTGAGCACATGGAACTCGTCTATCCCCTAATCGATAACTATTTTGGGACTGCTGCATTCTTAGCTTCAAAGTGCATAGTGTTATCCTTTTGGCCATGGCACATTGCATGTGGCAGCCATGTGCTTGCAACACCCCACTCGTATGTATGTACGTACGTCAGAAGCGTAACTCATAAATGTGGCCAAGGCAAACGCAAAACGACTTCCTGCTCCTCGAACATGTCATGGCATGCAACACACTCACACACACACACACACACACACATGTGATACCGCAGCGTGTTTCGTGCACGCAGGCGCCTCCTCTTCACCAAAAGTCTGCTGCCTCATCTTTAGCGGCCTCTTCAGTCAATAAAAATCTCCGGCTAAAAAATGTTGCCTTGCGAAAATCTCAAACCCAATCGCAACAACACTCCATGCCGCATGCCAACATGATTTTCCTTGCTTTTTCATTATTGTATTGCGACATTTTTGCAGCTCTGTGAAATCAAAGCATGGCAGCAACATGCAACGCAGAAGCAGCAGCAGCAGGAGGAGAAGCAGCAGCAACAGCAGCATCATCAACGACATCTCTCTGTGCAGCATGGAGGCGACGCTGGCAACAAATCGCTGGCGAAAAATGTGCGCGCGATAAATTTATGTTGGCAACATCAAATCGACGTAAATTACGCGACGCCTGGTTACCAGGCTGCCAGGCGGCGCTTTGGCTGTTAAATTCTTGCCACAAATCTGGGGGGGAGGTGGGAGGGCAATCTGCAATCGTTGCAGCAGCAGCAGCAGCAGCAGCAGCAGAGGCGGAGTCAGAGACTGGGGCACCAAGAGCAAGATAGAAAGAGAGAGAGCTGCAAAGATGTAGTGACTGTGGCAGCACATTAATTCGCGCGTACTTAACACGACCGAGCGGTACGTATACGTACCGGAGATTCAAGTTGTTTCAGCTCGTTGCTGCAGGTTGTCATCCCATCTGTAATACAAACGCATGCCTCAATTGGTGGCAGGAATACTCGTAGAAGCGGAGTGCAGAGTGGAGCAGAGCAGAGCAGAGCCAGAGCTAGAGCCTGAGCGAAGAAGCTGCCGGCGCAAATTGCTGTTTGTAATTGATTTAAATACGTTGACGTTGCGTGGCAAATAACTCAAGCTTTCAGATTGCAGCAGGTTGCAAGTTGATTATATAGCCCCGGACATGGCTTGGCTGCTTAATTGCTGCCACAACCCCCGAGCTTTTCCAAATTGCTCGCTGAGTATTCAGTTTGATTTGAAGCCCGCCTCTGACTTCTGGCCAGCACTGAGAAATGAAAGGAAATATTCTTGAATTAAAACAAAAACCGTTCAGTATATTATTTGGATACTAATTTGTATGTGCTGTTCATTGGAACATCATTATCTGGTTGTTAAGTTGCATTTTCATTGGCGTGAAAGTCAAACAGCGACAGTCTCGCCAGTTATCGTTTTGAATTATGCCCTGGTGCCAAAATGGGGATAGGATTCATAAGCGCTCAGCTTTTCACCATTTCTTCCCATCAATTATCATAAATACAAACAAATTTGCAATAAACTGCACAGCAGCACGCAGTTGGAAAAAGGCAATTTCCCCAGTCGGGGTTCAAAGGCAAAGCCAACAGACATCAGACATCAGACATCAGACAGGGGACAGGGGAACGGCAACGGCACTGGCAACAACTTCAATTACAATCACGTCAACATCATTTTCAACGCAACGAGATATATTTCTATTAGCCGATTTAATGTCAGCATAATTAATCACATCCAATAATGTTCAACGACCAAAAGAAACAGCAACAACAACAACAGCAACATGAGGTACAGCAACAGCAGCAGCAACATCCTCAGGGTCAACAGTTCGTGTTGCACCTTTTACACTAGAGATCTGTGTGCTGCTTGGAGTGTGGACCCAAGAGACCGAGACCTTCACACTTTTGTTTATTGGCCACAATGCGTAGGTTGTAGCCATGGGCATTTTGTATGGCTTGAACTTGGTGGAAGATGAGCGAGAGGCTGGCTCCCAGGACAGCTGGACCGCCGCTGGACAGCTAATGCAATTTGATTGTTGGCACCGGTGTTGGCTGGCCAAGACGAATTTGTTGGCGAGATAACGCTGGCACATTCATAATTGCCAAGGCATGAAAAGAAATTCGTTTGGGAAATGGCACAAATAAATATTAAGAAAAATATAAGGAAAAATGTTGTAGTACATTTGATGAAAGCTAATGGAAATATTCAAAGTCATAATCGTACTTCACTGTATTTTTTTCTACCGGCATTTCCACTCGTTAAGGATTCATATCTATTGTTATTAGTTTGATAGTTATTGAATAATTTGTACAATTATTTGTATGGCCAAGTCCACTTGCGTTTGGGCGTTTCCTTGTGAGATTCTGGATCAAAGTTGCCTGTTTTATGTTTTTCCATTTTCTGGGGCTTATGATTTATTCGGCAAAAACACATTACTGGCATATTCAACACGCTGATGTCTATCAATTTGCACAAATTAAAAATTAATTGCAAATTTATGGCTTTTAATTTACTTATCGTTTTGATTTATGACCCACAAATGCAGCCGAATCAATTTTCATGCTTTAAAGCGCACACAGATTTTCTTTAGTTTTATATATCTCTCTTTTTTTTGGTGATCTAGTTGGCTGCACTTAAAAGATTTAAGAGCCAAGCAATTTAGTCGAAATTAATTGCAAGTTTTTTTACATTTTTATTTCGTTCATTTAGTTTGATAAAAAAGCTGTCAGACTTGAGCGGAAGCTGCATGTCAACGCCAGGAGAACATTCATTTATGCCAAAGATGACAAAAACTAAGTTCAGCTAAAAAATGAACATCAAAATGCAATTTGCAAAAATTTAGCTTGCATTTTTCTAACGATATTCCAATTTATACGAGTGCGATCGGGGGCAGAAATTATTCAAAAGCAAAACGATAGAAGGCAAACGACTGGCGAGGTCTGGACAATTGTTTTTTTTTGGCCAAGCCAGGCCCAGATCACTGGACCATTGCCACCAGCAGCGAGGCAGCAGGCTGGCAGGCAGGCTGGCAGGCAGGAGTCGTGGCATTCGAGGCAGTTGGGAAAAATGCAACAATAAATCTCATTTTATGCAGAGCGCAGAACCAGCGGCCCTTTTATAGGTAACGCTAATGTGGCCCAAAATTGAACTTGACATTTGAATGCCCAATTAACCATGACGTCGTCCAGCGGATCCTGGACATGTCTGATGCCTTTTCAGGTCAAGTTTTTCGGGCATTCCAATGCGTTATGCTCTGCCCCGTTTTATTGGAGTAATTCGGTGACGGGACGGTGGGATGCGGCTTCCTGCTGCTCCTAATTAACCCACTTTCTAACACGGCTCGACCTTTTTTTCTCGTATCCCTCTGCATCGTATTTTGCGAGAGTTTCTCTGGCTGGCGTTTTAATCTCTGCCATTCGAATCGCAGTGGTAAAATTTGCCTGTCATAAAAGCAACACAAACTGGCCAATGGTCAACTATGTGCGCTACCCTGTAATCAAACAGTGGGATTGTATTGGCCAGAGTTGAAGAAGGGGATGTATCGGAAAATTGTTGTAGAGCGTGAGCTTAAGAAAAAGGCTTGAGGCTTAAGAAGGAATAGTCCAGAGAAGAACCTTATAATTTCTGCAGCTCTGATGTTTCTCAAGCTTATAGGGTATCTCTAGTTTGAGTCACATTTTCTACCACATTTTTTCACTATTTTCGATGCGTGTGCAATTCTCACGCATGCATGAAGCAGGCCGCTTGGTCGGTCCCGTCTTGGCCTCGGACTGGCATGATTATAAAATTGCGATAAATATTTATACCGCTCTTAGATTTATGGTGATTCATATCACCAGCAGGCAGGCAGGCACAGGAGAGGAGTCATCGCTGCCATCGTGCTGGCATCGGGTAACATGTTACGTTCATAAACATTTTTATTAGCAATAATTGCACAATTTTCCATGTGGTTCATTTGCGTGTACGACAGGCTGGCTGGCTGGAAGGCTAGCTGAATGGCCAGCCAGGGAATTCCAGCTGTCATCAATCATGAAGTGGCGAGAGATTTGCCCCGCGATAGCCCACTTCCTGGCCTTGACTGCTCGCCCAAGGGTCACTGGAAATGACTCCAAATAATTGCCAAGTGTCTGCGAAGTTTAGTAAATTATGCATGTAAATGCCACATTTAAATAAATCGCATTTGGGCGCAATCAATTCAGTGAAAAGGTTTCAGCCTGATTTCCACTGCAAATTGTCATTGCCCCAAGCCGAAATCTGAAGCCAACTGTATTTATTATTATTATTTATTCATAATTTATATTATTTGCTTATAGAAGGCCAAGACTAGAACGAAGGCCACCACTTCTGCAAAGTTCGGGGGAATTCTGCACACTTACTTATTGATTTGCCATAATTTTATGGGCAATTTGGCTTTCAAAAATTGCGAGCATTCATTAACGGAATCTTTTAAGGCAATAATCTGAAACGAATTGATTATATTCTATCAAAAATGTAAGAATCTAATAGAAAGATATTCGATGGAATTGCATTGAGTTGAAGCACAGTTGAAATGATGCTGAAATTTAAATGCTATTTTAAGTATTATCCCATCCCATTAGTATGCAAGCCAGTAAGTTTTTATTATTACTTTTAAAACATTAAAACGGTGGCAATCAGTCGTAAAGTTTCTTAATCTGATTTATATTCAACATAAATAAACCTGAAACACATTTGATTGCTGCGCAAGTCACTCCGGTCAAGACCTAGTCGAAATAAAAATAAATAAAATATATTTCCATTTGTAATTGGGGCTGCCAAGCGCGCAACATAACCCAAAACCCAAAACCCCAAACCCGAGCCTGTAGCCTGTAGCCTGTAGATCTCGCGTCACCTAACCTGAGCGACTGCTAAGTGTTTTGTCTTGTAATTTACAAATGCAAAATAGCCAAATGTGACAAAATGCATTCGCCTGACAATTTATCGTGTTGCGTGGCAGCGCAGTGCTTCCTTTGCAATCGTTTGCCGGAGTAACGTTGAACGTGGAACGTGGAACGTGGAACGGGCTCTGGCTCTCCAGATCTCCTGCTGCATCGGTGGAGGCAAACAAAAAACTAGTTTACTTACGCATTTTGCGTGTGCCTAGCATTGATATCCAATGTGCATTTATATTTATGGGCCTAGCCGGGCCTGGCCTTGATCTAGAATTTCAAATTTATCAAAACATTTTTCCCGATGTTTTCGCTTTCAGCGCGGCGTGTGTGTGTGATGTGTGCGATCTCAGCAGATATTATGATTCGTTAATATGAAGCAGAAGATGATGTATGTATATACAGTTGTATGTATAAGTGAGCTAAGGTGTTCAGCTTGCGTAATCATGTATTGGAGTGCTAAGTACCGGTTTAAACGTCGCACGCCAGAGACCAGGCTGGCTGGCCAGTTTATATATTTTTTTATGCATCTGTCTAACATGAACTGAAGCGCCGTGGAAACGCGTGCGATTATTTTTTGTATTTCGCTTTCTGCACTTGCAATTTATTGGGAAATTTAATTGAATTCGCTTGCTGTTTCTCTGCTGCTGACCAACCAACCAGTCACATAACTTTCTGGCCACTGATTACACGTTGAGTTGAGCAATTGCTAAGCACTTTTCCTTATCCGTACGTATCTAAGTATTTAACTTTTCCAACTTACTTTAGAAGCCAGATGCAACGGTTCAGAACTTTTTTTGTTCTATTTCCGTTTTACTATAAATACCAGAGGACTATGCCTTGTCCAATTAGTAGTAGATCTCAGCATGTTCTGGGGGCGACTTTTGCTTTTTTTTCTAGCCGTTTGGCTTGTGTACGCGAAACCCTTAGAGGACGAAATCGATGTGGAACAGGTGAATGACACAAATGCAAAGAAGGAACGCATAGGTATGTCAATGCCAATCCTTTGTGCAAAATTGATTGTATTTGAAATTTTTTGGTTTACTTAGAAACATGCCTCCAAAAGCATTCCTATGGAAACTGCGACGGAAATCGCATAATGTGGTACTTTGATCCTATGTCAGATACCTGTAAGCGGTTTCCCTATTCCAACTGTGGTGGTAACAGTAATCGATTCTACAAATATTCGGAATGCATGCAATATTGCAGCGACTACAACTTGAAAAGTGTGATCCATAAATATATGAATGAATGAAGAAAATGCAAGGAATTGTCAATATACTCATCCAGGGCGTAATAATGGAACAAACTCATAATCTGGTCTGCATCAGACCATCTATAACATTCTTGTAATTTACCCTTCAATAAAAATATTACAAGAAAACAAAATCATGGACTCTTTTATTTAAACATAATGCTAGTTTATTATTTTATTCACTTTACGGACTACCAAAATACATCGACAAAGACATGACAAAAGATACCTTCTGGAACGTGGATCAGCTAACGTTCTGCCTCTCAGGGCAGAGACTTCCATATTGGCGGCTGTAGCCCCAAACCCTTTTTCACTGAGTTTTGACTTGGGCAAATGTTAAAGGTAGTTTTGTTATGGCCATCTAAATTAAACAACGTTAAGAAAAAATGTAAATTGTTGGAAAATGTACAGTCAATGTTTCAAATAACAACGTGCCTTTGCCATGTTTCAGCAAAATCTGGTTTGACTATAAAGTTACTGTTTTCATTAAATCGATAATAATATTTTTTTTTTTATGATTATGCTGGCATAAAAATATTAAAATAATTTATATATTACTTATGCTTACCCCATGAGCTCTGCCTCTTTTCATGAAATGGCGAAGAGCAATTAGATAAACTTCTTACAAAAAATCAGGAAAACACAAAGCAGAAGGCATAAACTACAAAAAAAAATAAATTTGCCAACAAGTACTGAAGCGGTGTGGCTACGGTAGTTTTTTCTACTTAAAACTATTTATTTTTTCTAGGTGTACGTTTAGCCACAGCTTAACCACTTTTCCACATCGAAGTTGTTGTGAAAACTTTGTAAGTGAAAGTATTTATGACAAATCTGTGGACTTTTCTTTCCCTCAGTGAAACTATAAATACCAAAGACCTGATTCTTAGTCGGTTAGTGGCTTTCAGTGGATTCCGTGAAGAGCCAAACATGTTGTGGCTGCGAATTGCCATTGTTTTTATAGCCATTTGGCTTGTATATGCAGAACAGACTGAATATGAGGAAATGGACGCATCGGAACTGTTGGAAGATAAAATGATGACAGAGCGCAAAGGTTTGTTATCCATAGAATTGGCCAACAAATTAGTCACACATATGTACATACATGATTTCATTTAATCAGAGGTCTGCCTTATACCCCGTACGTCCTACGGCGATTGCAGAGGAAAGCGCAAAATGTGGCACTTCAATGCCCTTCGAGATAAATGCGAATCGTTCATTTATTCAAACTGTGGTGGAAACCGGAACCGTTTCTACACCCGTCAGGAATGTATGGAATTCTGCGGCAACTACAATATGAAACAATTTTTGGAAAATTTGTAGCACTGAATGAATAAAAATTAAATGAATTGTAATTATGTATATTCCCTTAATAATAATACAAAGATAATTGTAGTTGATGGAATCCAGCCTGTGGTTCGAAGTTTAGCATTAAATATTTAAAAAAAAATAAAGTTTTAATGATTCTTTCAATACAAAATTATACCTCAATTGCTGACTACATCAATTTTCTTATTTAAATAACCCGTATATACAGTCTAATATCTATATGTTGGATCTTTGTTGATGGTCATTGTTAGGGTTGGGATCGGAGAGTAATATTCTGTTTTTACAAAGCCCGCTTCCAAAAATAAATACATTGATATTTGTCAATGGTGTTTTTTGCAATTGAATGGATGAAGGGAAAAGATTTGTTCAAATCGGTTGAATTCTATTCCACAAGAAGACCATTTTATTTGGTCATCAATCTTTAAAGTATGTATACCACCTACAGTATGTACATTTTTATTAGTAACTTATTTTGTTTTCATATTTTTGTGAATTTGAAAATGTGTTTTTTGTATTATTTTCCTGGTTGGTTTTTTATATTCGTATGTACTTAATTTATGAACAAATTAAAAAGATTCAGCGCCAAGAAAAGTGTTTCTATTAGTGAAATTAAAGTTTTGTGGGTATATTGGGCCAAATCTTAAATTAAAGCTACATCAACAACCAATGATGGAGGATCGAAATAAAAACTAAGAAAAACTTGATAAGTTCTATTTTAAAAGCCAATTAAGTGAGAAGTTTCGTGACGAAGTGGACTGCACTGCCCCAAAGTTTCCATTAATGGAGCTATAAATGTCAGAGAACTGTGCCTAAGTCGATCAGTAGAAGCTTTCAGTGGATTCCGAGAAGATCTCAACATGTTCTGGCAGCGGCTTATTCTTACTTTTCTAGTCCTTTGCATTGTACTTGTCTCTGGTGGCTCCGAAGAATTTGAGGAACTTGAGAATCCGATGCTTCTGCGTGTAAAAAGTATGCTAAAGGAGCGCAGAGGTATGTTAAACACAGATTTAACCAAACACGTATGATACAATGATTTCCCAACCGCTCAGCAATCTGCTATAAAGGACCCTCCTATGGAAGTTGTAAAGGAAAACGCAAAATGTGGAATTTCAATTTCCGAAGCAAAAAATGCGCTCCGTTCACTTTTTCGAATTGTGGAGGAAACCGAAATCGTTTCCACAGCCAAGATGACTGCGAGAAGTTTTGCAGCGAAGAACACTGGAAAACTTCCGATGTATTTTCTAAAAAATAATCATTTTCCTAGCTAAGAATATGTATATATCTATAATGAATCTATTTGGCTCAACTCAGAATTTCACAATCCCACTTATATGCGCTCAGCCAAAGCAAAACTATTATAAAAAGATTCAAATTTGTTTTGAAATACATCAATTCCAGAATCTAAGTACAAGGTCGTCTCTCCCTGTGTGTGAGGATCCAAATCAGTAAAATTACTAATGCAATTCTCTAAGCTACAGCCCTTTATGGCACAAACACTTTGCCACATGAAAGTTGCCAACAAATTGGCCACTTATTTTAAATGCCAGGTGGAATGGATCAGAACTTTCTTTTTTCAATCATTTCATTTATTTCGTTACAATTAATGGAACTATAAATAGCACAGGCCTGTGCCTCTGTAGGTCAGTGGATTTCAGTGGATTCCCACGAGAGATCTCGCCATGTTCTGGCTCCGCCTTGCTCTCGTTTCTCTATTCGTTTGGCTCGCCTCTGCAAAACTCAAAGGGAGGAAAGAAGACTTATACTCGAATGCGCAGGATGAGTCTGAAACTATGTTATATATTAAGCGCAGAGGTTTGTTAGCCAAATATTGCCGTAATAACTAATGCATGATCCGGACCGTTCAGTATTCTGCAGCCAAGACCCTTCTTATGGCGCATGCAAGGGAAATCGCTCCTTGTGGTACTACAATAACATCGGCCATCAATGCGAGCGCTTTATCTATTCGAACTGTGGTGGCAATCAAAATCGTTTCTACTCCTATGAGGAATGCGCTAATCAGTGCTTTGCGGCTCCTGCTAAGCTTAGAAATCATTTTCCCTAAAACTAAGATCAATATTATTATTTGCATTAACATTATATTGGACTTACATGTTTTTAAACTTGTTTAATAAAGTTAACTTACTTTACGTCTTATTTTAATAAAAAAAAATCAACAAAGTTGACTACCTCCTCATTTCAAGAACTAAGATAAGTAAATACAATAATTATCAACTAAAGCGCCGTCGATAAGAGTGTGATTCCCGCTGACTAATCGGTAACATTTATTTCATTGCTCATTGCTTTTCCACATCAAAGTTTTTATTCCACTTTTGAGAAACTTTCCTTTTTCTTTTGTTTAACGGACTACGCGTTATACGAGTAAGTATAAATGCCAGAAACTCTTTGCCAGAATTGGTCATTGGCGTGTCGTAAGTGCTCAGAAAATGCTCTGGCTGCGCCTCGTCATTTTACTTCTTGCTGTTTGGAATGTGTATACAGACGAAGAGGATAAGTCGGAGGAAAAGGATAATGAGTGGAAGAAACAGTTACTCAAAAGTTGGTTACTCTTATACATACTTACTATATTTACTAACTAAAAATAAATTTACTTCGAACAGATGCCTGCCGCAATAATCCGGACTACGGCAGATGCAAAGAACTTCAGGCAAAGTGGTTCTACAATAAGCAACGAAATAATTGCGAGCCTTTCATATATTCGGGCTGTGGGGGTAACCACAATCGGTTCAATGGCTATAAAGAATGTGTCGAATTTTGTCGTTCATTCCATAGATCGAAATCGAAATAAGGATTTGGTGGTTTTAATAAAAGAGCCGTAATATTTCTCATTTAAACATAAATCTAAAAATGTATCTAAAACGTAAACCATTTAAATTTAAAATAATATACAATTATTTAAATTAAAGTGAATTCTATTTAATTTCAATATTTTGTTCCATAATATTTTTTGGTGTCACGTTTTTTTTGATGATTTGTACATAAATACTTATATATAAATATCCCAATATTTGTTGGAGTCCACCGCTTGGACGTTTAATTTAAAGCGGTCGACCGACTTCTGGACACACACAGAACTATTAAAAACAAGAACCAGTTGGTACTTATTATTACAGAAAACACCTCACTAATTGGCTAGTGCTCGTGCCCACTCCATGGCACTATAAATTATAGTAGACCGGGCTGAAGCCTGCCATTGCCTAGCCGTGGGTACGACTCAGATATGTTTTGGAGGCGCCTTACTCTTGCTATTCTAGCCGCTTCGCTTGTGTATGCTAACATCGAAGAGATACCTCCGGAGAAAATAGTGAACATGGAGACATACGTACGCAGTGGTTTGTTGCCATGAAATATTCCCTGAAAAGTAATCAAAAAAGTTCTTCTCCGCTCAGCTATATGCAGCCAGAGTCCGTCGTATGGCAGGTGTAAAGGTCGTCGTGTTATGTGGTACTACAATTATCATCGGAGTAAATGCGAGCATTTCGTCTATTCAAACTGTGGCGGCAACCCTAATCGGTTCCCCAAATATGTCGAATGCGTCAAATTTTGCCGTCAACTCTAAGATGTACATAGAAATACACTGTGAAACATACAAAGAGTATAAGAGTTCTGTACGGCTTTGAAAACTACAATTAAATATACTGAAATAAATGCGCGTGGCTTAACTGAATTGGTGCCTGCATAATTACTTTGTTTCTCGGAGATTTTTTCGTACTGAGTAATGCAAGCCCAAGCCCTTTTCTACATGACAAGTTTTGGATAACTTTGGATGCTAAATTTATAGTACAGGTAGGGGAAACTTTTTGCTTTGTAGAAACCCTCTACTTTCATTGGAGTATAAATGCCAGAACTCTGGGACTGTGTTGGTCATTCGCTGGCAGAAAGATCTCACCTGAATATGTTTTTGCTGCGCATTGCAATTGTTTCCATGATCGTTGGTATTGTTTATGCCACCGCAACCAAAGATCCTTTTAGGGATAATTGGTTTAGAGAGCTTCGAGAAAAATTACACAATGGTTTGTTACTCTCAGTTTTACCCAACGAATTAAAGATATAAGTTTACTATCTTTTCAGATGTATGTCTCCAGAAACCTTCCTATGGAAAATGCAAGGGCCATCGTCGGCAGTTTTACTTCAACGCTTTGCGCTTGAAATGCGAGTCTTTCATCTATTCGAATTGCGGCGGTAATAACAATCGTTTTCACAGCTATGAGGAATGCCACGATTTTTGCAAACAACAGGACCCGGATACTATCTATAAATCTTTACAAATGAATGATTGGATATTAGCTA
Source organism: Drosophila guanche (assembly GCF_900245975.1). NCBI lineage: Eukaryota > Metazoa > Arthropoda > Insecta > Diptera > Drosophilidae > Drosophila > Drosophila guanche. Next base: position 7,375,819 of record NW_022995747.1, on the reverse strand, counting down.
ATATTAGAAAATAATTATAAATGGAAATATTCACTAAAATATTAATAATAAAATGATATACGTATGTAACGAAATTGATTTTTTGAAAAGCGTTGAGAAAAACACGTGAAAATATTTGTCATGATCATATTAGCAGTTTCTTAATAAAGAATGACGAAAATGTATCTCACGGGTTTGGTAAATTATTTAGTAAATGAACAAATATTATCTAAGAATGGTTTAATTTTTAAATCAATAAGGGGAAATATAGAAAACAGCTAAAGCCCTTTTGAAGACTCTGGATGATGGTACATTTAAAATGTAATAATTTTAGAGGATATTTCAGGAGAATTTAAAATGCATAGCTCTGAAGTCTTATTTATTGTAGATTTCTGTAAAACTAACTGAATACTTTGTATAGAAACAGACATGTCGACTCTGTTCTATTTATTCATTCTGTCATTTATTTTTCCATTTCTGAAATATTTTATTTTAGAGATGGTACATTTGTATTCAGCCCATCCCCTTGGTTTACGGATCTTATGTGCCGTGGAAATGAGTACAATTTGTTCTTGATGAATCGTTAACACCTTTAATGTGCACACCTTTCCCACATCAAAGTTTCGGATCAGCTCGTTTGCTAAATTAAGAATCCAGGTAGAGCTAAGTTTACATTCGTGAGAATACATTCATGGATACTTTGATTGACGGCCAGTATAAATGCACCGGTCTGGACATAAGTTGCTCAATTGCTTACCGTGGGTGCTGTGAAGACTTTAAAATGTTTTGGCTGTGCATTGCTCTTTTTTCTCTTGTCACTCGGCTTGTGTATACCCAAAGCGTGGAGGCTTTGCCAGGTACAGTTGTGATAAAAGATATATCATTTAACATGGGTTTGTTTTCTTGAGATTAAATGAAAAAATGTGCCAAAAAGACAATAATAACTTTCCGATCCGAATAGATTTTTGCCTGCTGAAACCGTCTTATGGCGCATGCAAGGGACATCGCACTCAGTGGTACTACAATTCATTATTGAATAAATGCGATGTATTTATCTATTCGAACTGTGGTGGCAATGAAAATCGCTTCTACTCCCTTAGAAATTGTGACAGGCTTTGCCGAAAACACCGGGTTATATGACTAAACAACTGGAATTTGATGCAGACTACCAATGAAAAACTTACGATTGTGCCTTATATACTAAATCGCCCACCCTTTCTTTTTGCACGCCTTTCAATAAATATTATACATCTTACAGCCTAAAAAAATATTTATATAAAGACAACAGCTTTTATTTGTGGAGAAAACAGAATGTGTGCTGACTAATAGCCTTCCCTTGGATGGCACTATAAATGTCAGAGACCCGTGTCTGAGTTTGCCATTGAACTGCCGCTGGTTCTACAAATATATCAAAATGTTCTGGATGCGTCTTGTTGTGTTTTTTTTAGCTGCTTCACTGGTGTATGCCAAGAAAGAATCCTCGGAGGACGTATCTGACAAGCTAGAAAAAAAGAAACGTTTTGGTTTGTTACCCTGAAATGTTTTAAAAATTGATTACAATTGCTTTCTGTTTTGCACAGCTATCTGCAGCATGCGACCTGCCTATGGCAATTGCGGAGGACATCGGTTACTGTTTAATTATAACATCTACCGGAATGAATGCCAGTTGTTCGTCTATTCGAACTGTGGTGGAAACCAAAATCGTTTTTACAGCAATGAGCAGTGCATGAGTTATTGTAACGGATAAGGGTTTATTAGACGTTAAATACAATTAAAGATTTAATTTAAATAAAGCTATTTCTAATAAATGTTGTGTCTGCACAAATGTACGCCTAAAATTAAAATTATGCCTTAATTAAAATATCTGTACAAGGAATTTAAAACCCATAACAGAAAATATCGTTGGGCTTAGTGAACTAGTTCATTGTTTCATTCATTCATTTCAATTACACGGACTCACTGCTCTAGGAAAAGCTTACTTATAAATACTACAACATCTGTTGCACTTCAGCTCAGTTGCATTCTAACCTTCTAGGGACAAATTGGAAAATATGAAATATTCTCGAGCATTACTTGGACTATTGCCTGTGCTTGCTGCTTTTATACAATGTGGTTTGGCTCATGATCCGTTGCAGATGGGTAAGATATAAGCGATATCATGGAACACGGATATAATAATGGTGACAATTCTTGCAGGGATTTGTGCAATGCGTCCCGAGTATGGAAGATGCGATGGACATACAATGGTGTGGGCCTACGATAAAGACAATAATGAATGCACTCTATTCACTTACTCCAACTGCGGTGGCAATCGTAACCGTTTTTCAACTTATGAGGAATGTGTCAACACTTGTGTGATGTTTGAAAAAACTGATGAATATAGATATAAATACCACAATTAAAATAAAAGATATTATTTTCAATAAATATATATTCATATAAGATGGAAAACGTGGTAGAAACATCTCTCGTAGGTGCGGATGAGCTCAATGGCTTACAGTAAAAGTGGGGACCGAGAATCTTAGTTTTCGCTAAAGAAAAAGAAAAAAAAGTTCTGTATACCTACATGTCTACATTATCAGCATTGTGATATTTGGTTTCTCTATTAGTTTTCCAATTTCGACTTTGTACATACGAGAAATGCAGATGTTCTCCGATAGCAACTTAACTCATTTCAAATAATGACTCGGTGTAATAGACCCAAGCACATTTCCATTTGTAACAAAATGAAATATTTTGTAAGCTATAAATATCCCAAAAACAGCTGAAATCCAGTTCACTTTACATTCTGAGTTTGAGGAGCGATAATGCGAATGCTCGGAGTTTTACTTGGCATGTTGGCCGCGTTTGTGGTTGTTGTTGATTTTGTAGCCAGTGTTTCATTGAGAAAAAGTGAACTCTTATATAAATGTGATACGGATAAGGAATTAATTTTGTGATTTTGTATAGGGGTCTGTGAACTTCGTCCCGAGTATGGAGAATGCAAAGGACATCGTTTGATGTGGGCCTACGATGCGAATCGAAAACAATGCCGTCAATTTACATACTCTAATTGTGGCGGCAATCGGAATAGATTTTCTACCGAAAGACATTGCTTTGAGACTTGTGAGGATTACACGTATATCGAAGTCTCAGGCCAATGGATGCCAATAGAGAGAAATTAGAGTAATCGTTATTTTATTCATTCATCTGCAGCAAAGTCACCGAATGGAATAAATGCTTGAATTGCTAACATGTCGACCACTTTCAGTACACACGTTTTGTTGGCGTCTGGCGGTTTTTTTGGTACAACTCATAACAGGCACCCAGCATTCGGGTTATCAGCACAGCACTAAAAAAAAAAGCTCTTGTCTAGTATTGCTTTCTCCCACGCACCCACATACACATGCACAGTCACACACACAAAATCAATTTGGGAGGTGGTTGGGACACATTCGATTGTCAAGGGCTGGGCAAAAATTTCGTTGCTTGCTGGCATTTGGAACGGGAGAACAGCTTTAAAAGCAACCGCCACTCACTCTCATCTGCGCTGCAGCCGAGGCGAAATGAAAGCTCAAGAAAAGTTTGTTGGCAATTATATGCATTACTCGTAGAATACAAGGGTATGTTGGGTTTGTGAAGAAATTTGTAACAGTCTGGTACAAAAGAAAATAATTTTTAAAAAAGCTGATGAAATTGATTGTAAAAGCTTCATAGTTTAATCATTTTGATATTTTAATTGACATGCTTCTTCTTCTTAGTATTACGCTTGGTAATACATATGGTATCCTCAGGTCGTATTATGAATTGAAGCATAACTGCTGGGCTTTGTTGTTTTTTTTTTGTATATGCACTTTGTTGTGTGCTGTGCCGTTAAAGGCATAAATCAGTTGGAAGAGGGCAAAATGTGCAAGTTTACAGTTTGACCCCTCTCCTCTGGGCATCTCATTCCACATTCCCCCGCTCCACCCTATTCACCAAAGCACATTACGAGAATAGAAGCAATGGCAAAGGCAATGGCAATGGCGAATAGCGAAATCAAAGAATAAAGTCACGCAATTTCAATTACAAATAAACGCACATCCAGATAAATGGCAAATGGTACTCTGTAGAAGAGAGACTGGAAGGTGGGGTGTCCTGATGGTAACGATACATGTACATATCCCCTTGACTATACTAATAATAATAATAATAATAATAATGAAATTGTGATAAGCTGTGCGCCACAAATTGCACGCAAGTGAGACGGAGAGAGACAATAACTTAAACCGTTAAGCGGCAGATGAAGCGGCATCAAATGCTGCCAGCCGCCTAGCGATGGGTACGTGACACGATATCGTGACAGTATTTTGGAAATCATGGAAAAAGTTCCTGTTTAATGCTTGTCTACATCAATTTTGGCATTATCAGATGAAATTTGTATATTTTGTACAATTTGTTTTGTGAAAGTACTTAAAAATCTCTTTCTCTGCTTTAACTAAAACCCATCTCTAGTATGATGTTGGCCGATGCTCAGGTCCCAGGTTCCACGTTGTCCCAGGCTGCTCAAAACGTCGTCATTCTGGCTGGACAGACTCTTTGCCTATCCTATCCAATGATGGCAACTTTTGACGCATGCGCGCATTTTGTTGCAGGCAACATTAGAGCAAAAGTGCTGCTGGGCTGGGGCTCGGGGCTCGGGACGAGTTTTGGTGTTGGCCAAAGCCAATTAATATTCGCATGATCAAATGGTTAACGCATTTAGCCTTATACAAAACCAACAAGACATCGCTTGGCCGTCCGTACCGCAAACCGGCTCACATTAAACTAGCATTTACGCGTATGCCTTTGTGTAACTGATCGCGCGCGCGCTCTCTCCCTCTCTGTCCCTCTATGCAACTAGCTGTCTCGTTCTGCTATGGTGAGGCCAGTGTGGGAAAGTGCGCCTTAATTGACATCATGAGGCGTTTAAATGGGAAGACCTGACCCGTCCAAGAGTTAAACAACTTGTGGCTTCAGTTAATTATGTATTTATTTAGTATTCTCCATCAATTTCTGTTTTTGCTTCGTTTGTAATTTGTATTTATTTCTCTTTTATGGGGGGTTTTTGCTCTTCGGATTATCGTCAGCTTTCAATTTGTTGTATATTGTGTATGTGTTTGTATATATTGTTTGTTTGTTTTTTCTTATTCAATTTCATTAGTTATGGGCTAGAATATGATTTCGCATATAGCTTATTAAAATTGATTTATATCTGGGATGAGCAGGAAAAGGAGTAGGAGCAGGGTGTTGTCTTTATGGCATAACAAAGTATTGAATTGCCCAAGAGAATTTGGATTAAGATGATCTTTAATTATCTTCGTTTTTGTATTGATTAGGTAGGTACTTAATGGAGTCTGTTGTACCAGAAGCAGGCTAACATTTAAAGCATTTGCATACATCGATAGAGTAGAATCATGTTGAGAATAAATTATGAATACAATTGCTAAATAAAACATCAACTCAAGAGAATGATTGAGAGGATAACAACAACAAGGCCTGGCCTTAAACCAAATACAAAATGTTTCACAATTTAACAACTAAGGGACTAGTTAAAAATTCCATTCCTTTAAAAATTCGTAAAATATGCTCCAAAAATGATACTTAAAATTGTACATTCATTAATACTTATGAAGATACAATACTCTCTTCACATCGATGTAGTAAACTTTCATTAATGATGATTTTGTAAGCAACAATTCGCTTATAACTTGATGCGTTGTCTGTACTTTGATTTGATTCGATTCGCTTAAATATTCAATTAAAAATTATATAACAACACACGCATACATATCGGTATTACATAGGTATTAATCGTATGTATATAGTATATAGAGTAAATGTGGATTAGCCAATAGATTATAGATATCCATGAATGCGGGATATGATTTTTGCATTGCTTTTGTATTTTAAATTTACTTTTAATTTAATTTCAATTCTTTGTTTGTTCCTATTGGAACTGTGCAGCATTCAACATCGATAAAATTGTTTAATAAGCCAATATATTTTTAAATTTGTTTGTGTTTCTCAATGGTTTTGTCTGTTTTTTTTTGTTTATCTTTTTAAAAATTTGCTAAAACATTTTCATATATTTCGTTTCTTTTTTTTTTGTTTACTTTGTAAATGCAATTATGTTCATATGCTTGGTTTTTAAGAGGGGAAAAATTAAAAATGCATCTAATGATAATCTCCATATGAATGTAAGCTGTTGGGCTCTGTTTTTTTTTTATCATTTGTGGAAGTTTTGAAGCTCGAAAAAAGCCTTGGGTTTTTGTTGTGCGTTTCTCTTACATTGAAAAAATTGTGCCTTTTGTTAAGAGTCTTTTTGTTCTATTCGTTTTGTAGTTGTTCTTTGGCCATTCGAAAATGTTTTTATCTTTTTCTTTTTCTAAATAACATTTCGTATAAAATGCAAGAACTACGATCTGGAAGTTGTGTAGTTACCGTATTACAAAAATTCCATCTAACTAGAGCTTGAACAGCGCCCCATAGTTGGTGAGGCAAAGTAGTTTGGAGCAGAGACTGCGACTGCGACTGTGTTTGGGATTGTGAGTGAGATTTAGATTGAGACTGCGACCTGGCCTGAGTGGTGCCGGTGTGGGTTGCTTGGCTTCTGCTTGAACTACGGCCAGGTCCTCACTCTATTTCCCACTACAGTACTCGCCCAGCAGCATGCCATTATCCAGGAGCAGCGCTGGCGTGGCGGCAATCCCATCGCGCAGCGCCAGCTGGTAGGCCACCTCGAAGGCCTGTCCCAGCGTCAGTATAATCTCACTGGCCAGGTCCTGCATGGCGAAATAAGAGAAGTTTAGCAAGGGGATACCTTCGAGCTGTTGTTACTGGTTTTACTCACCGTGCTTTGAACCTGAAACACGTGGCAGTAGTGCAGATCCTGTTCTTTGGTGATGTAGGCAAAGTGTCGCAGATCCTCCGAGTCCTGGCAGGCGCAGTTGATGTTTTGTATCTCATGCTCGCAAATGATGCGCTACAAGGAATATCCATATACAGATAAAGATAGGGTAGAGCTCTCTTTTATGGACTTACCTTGCTGCTCACATCGATAAACTCTACCCCGCGATGACTGATGGCCAGGGAGAGCGGTGAGCCCGATTTGCCTTCACCCTCGCTAGAGGCTTTCAGCTTTTGTATGGACTTCTTAGTGGACTCTGTGCCACGTAGTTCTTTCACAACCGTTGAGCCGAGATACTGTAAATATTCTTTAGCTTTAGTTTTCTCCCATGAGAGTGGTGCAAGGATAACCCCCACCTGAACCTCGTAATTGATGTGCTCGTTGAGCAACGTCTGCGCCGAGTGGCGCCATTCGGTGGTCCGGAGATTGGCTGGCAGACCCAGCAGCAGCTCTGTGGGTGCCCGTATGTGGAGTGGTGCAGTGGATGGCACGGCTTTCCTTGCCGGAGGAGCCGGTGGTGGTGGTGCAGGTCTTCAGGTGAATATGAATAATGTAAATGAGTAGAGTTCCTTTTGGTTACTCCAAAATTAGCTCTATTCTTACCGACTCTTGCGATAGCCCGTTATAGAATTGCGATGCTGCACAGGATTGGGAGGTATCCTGGCTGCTACCACCTCCTTGTTGCTGTTGCCATTCGTTGTCAGCTGATTGGTTTCGTTGTTCTCGCCCAGCGGCGTCTTCAGAGACGCCTTGGAGTCGCTGTCCCGCATCAGTCGGATGTAGGCCAGGGACTGCAGGATGCGTCTGCGGTGGCCCAGCTTGTTGATCTCCAGCACCGTCTGCAGCTCCACATCCCACACACCGCACACGCTCTCAATGGTGTTGTACAGATGTTTGCTAAACGAGATTTAAAACGATTTGTATGGATAATTATTGCGAATCGGCTATGCAACTTACTTGAAGAACTCTAGGTACTCGGGCAGGGCGATGCTGTGGAGCCACTGCTGCAGCGTGGCGACACCCTGTTGCTTATTCTCCTGCTGTGTCTTGCTGGGCACCTGCGGCTGAAACTCCGCAGGCGGCAGAGTCTGTACAAAGCGCAGCAGCTTCGGCGCATCTCGCTCGGGAATGTGCAGCAAAGGAATATCAGGCTCCTCGAAGACATTGTGCTGGAGAGAGCAACATGAAGGTACAATTTCTTGAAGTTTGCTGCAGCTGAGCACAAACTTACCACAAATTTGTAGTTATCATAGCCATTCTCGAAGAGCATCCTCTCCAGATGCAGCAGTCCAGCGTTTCGCAGACGCGTGGCCAATTCCCGACGCTCGTTGGGCACCTCCATGTCCTCGAAATCCAGCTCAATGTCGTGTGTGGGCGTGATGCTGGTGTTTAAGATGCCGCTGCCAAAGTTCTCAATGATCTCCGAGATCTTCTTGCGTGCCTCCTCCGCATTGAAGGGGCTGAGCAGGTTGATCGAATTCCGTGTGGCCGCCGAGTGTCCGCTACCCGGAGACTTGGCAGGGGACTTTCCAGCCGATTTTGTAGGCGATTTTGAGGGGGAACGTCTAGGTGCCACGGGAGCTGCCTCCGCATTCGTTGAGGAGTTGCCATTGGCCTCCAGCGTTTGAGGTGACGGCTGTTGCTGCTGCTGTGCTTGATTAGTGGGCGTCGTCGGGGGCTTCATGAACTTTCTCTCCGGCACAGCTGGCTTGGTGGGTAAAGGAGGACGCACACGGGGCATGGGCTGCTGCTGCTGCTGTAGTTTTCCCTCCTCTGGTACCTGTACGAGCACCTGCACCGTTGGTCGCTGCTCTCTGGGCTGTGAGGCAGCTCCCTTGAGCAGACCCGCAAAGGGAACATCACTGACAAACTCCTCCACATAGTCCGTGGAGTGGGACAGGCTGTGGTCCGAGGAGCAAGAGATGCTCGAGCTCAAAGAGCCCGAAGAGGGTGCCGGACAGCGGGGCACCACTGTCACCGCATCATCGTAGTCGTAGCCGGGCGTGCCCAGCGTGGGCAGTAGCTTCGAGGGCGATGAACCCGTCTCGATCATCAGCTGCTGTGCCGCCTGCAACTGCAGCAGGGCCGAGCGACGCTTGTACTCCTGACTCAACGGACGTATCCTTTCGTGGATGGTGCGCTCCGCTTGGCTGGAGCTGGGCGGCGGATGATCCGGCGTCGGTGGCTGCTTGTAGTGGGTGGGACTGCTGGGTATCTGCTGCTTGGCCTCGCAGTTCTCATCGGCGGCACCACTCGATTTGTTGGCTGCATTTGCGCTGCAATGGATTCGAAATTATTATTTTATTTCCAATCGATTTCCCATTAAGGATTTCCTCACCTGCTGTTCCGGTTTCGCTTCAGCTTCCGGTTGGGATTGTACGACTTCAGGGTAGCACTCTCGCAGGACTTGAGCAGCTCCTTGGACAACTTGGTGGTCGCACTTCGCGGTGCCGGAATGGGCCGCTTCATGGAGCTGGTGGCTGGCGATTCGCCGCTCGAATTCGGCACACTTGTCTCGCTGTTCAGCTCCGAGCTGCTACACTGCCGATCCAGCATGTCATCTGCAAGATTATCTTTATAAGTTGTGACCCACAGTGGCAGCTCTTATTAACTCTACTTACTGCTTGAACTGATGCTCACTGCCCCATCTATGGCGGAGCGTGTGCTCTGCCTGGCACTGGCATAGAGCCGATCGCATCGCTGCCTTTCCCTCAGCTGCGTCTCATCGAAGCTCATGCCACCGACACTGCCATGGCTCTGATGGGAGTACGGACTGTCGGTGGGTGGCGGACGCCGCAGATGCTGCTGCTGCTGCTGCTGTCCCTGGCCGGAGCTGGGGGAGCTGTAGCTGAACTGCTGGCCCGATCCGGCATGTGTGGGCGAAACGGAGAGATTCCGACGCGGCGGCTTCTTTGGCGGACCAGCTGGGGCAAAGGTGCTCATCTGGAGGGGCTGGCCACCAACGCCACCAGTGGAGCACCGAGAACGAGGTGAGACCGATGCCGGCTCAAAGCTGCTCAGCGAAGACGAAGGACTCACACTGTAGCCGCCAACCATTTCGCTATAGCAAGGAGACAACATAGAGCAAACAGATAGAGACAATCCAAAGCAATCCGATCTCCCATACTCACATCTGACTGTGCAGCGGAGAGTGCGCATTGAGATCCTGGTAGAAACGATCCTCAGGCTGCAGGGCACTGTCCAGGGACTTGCCGCCATTGTAGGTGCCAGCCCCATTGCCGGCACTCAGGCGTTGCTTGCTGTAGCCGGACTGCTGCATAGAGTGCGAGTGGTTCAGCAAGTGGTTGTTCGAGTTGAAGTGGTAGTGGTTGCTGCTGTGCTGCGGCTGTTGCTTCAATTGGCTACCCCGCCCAGAGAGTGGTGGCGGTCCCGTGTGCTGTCTGTAAATCACCTCATCAACCTCATCGGTGTCCATTTGATGGCGAAAGTCTGCAAAGAAAAACAACGACATTTTTTGATTAAGAACATAATTTAACAATTAAAGAAATGAGAACAAATCACGCCAATAATTACTTAGATGCATTTCATGTATCTTAAGTTATTTTAAGTGATGGGAAGAATTAATAAATAATAAAAAAATAAAGTCAGGCAATTTACGGACTTACGGACAAAGGGATGAACTTAGTTCTGCGAAAAGATAGCTATAGTTCTTGGAACGACATAAAAAACAAGTTGATCTTGCACCACAAAGATAAACACACTTGAGGATCAAAGTGGAATGGACCTAGCACTTATCTCTTTATGTGGTACACTCGCTCCTCCACGAATGGGGTCAACAATGTTTCTGTGTCGTTCCTTTCAGATAACTTTTACGTATATAATTGCATTCTCTATGAGTACAAATGATTAATTTGTGATACATCTTAAAGCTGATTTAGTTTGTGGTTTGTTCGACAAGGATTACTTATACGTACTGTTGATCACTGCCACTATATGCTTGGTCACATGCGGCGGAAACTCGCGCAGAATGTCCAGGGCAGTGCGTCCTTCGTTGTCGGTGGCGGATAGATCGATGCCAGCCCTCAGCAGTGTCCTCACAACATTCTCCTTGCCGCACAGCGATGCCTCGTGCAAGGCCGTGCCCGAGGGCGTCAGCAGATTAACACTTACGCCCGCCGCCAGCAGCACCTCCACGACGTTCTTGTGTCCGTTGCGGCTGGCCAGATGCAGGCAGGTGTGTGGAAAGATTGTCCGACTGGGGGAGGCCGGGGACGATGGCGATGGCGTACCCCTCTCCATGGGCGCCAGGTGTGCGATCAGCTCGGGATGGGCGCGTATCAGCATTTGGACCGCCTGCAGGCGGCCGTACTGGGCGGCCAGATCTAGGGGCGTTTCTCCCCGAGAGTTTCGCATATTGGGATCCGCATCGTGGCCCAGGAGTAGGGCCAAAGCTCCGGTGTGTCCATGCTGGGCGGCACAGTGCAGCGGCGTCTCCTGCTCAATGGTCTGCAAATTGGCACTGGCCGGTCGATAGGGATGTGTGAGGAGCAGTCGCACAATGTCCGTCTCGCCGGCCCAGGCAGCCAGATGGAGGGGCGATGAGCCACGGGAGTCTGGTAGATTGGGCGAGGCATCGTGGGCGAGCAACAGCCTCACAATATCCTCGTGGCCATTGAGGCAGGCATGATGGAGGGCCGAGTAGCCGCCGCTATCCTGTACGTTGACTCCAGTGCCGCGACGTAGGCTGGCGAGGGGTCCGACTCTTTTAGCCTTCTGTGTGAGGACCTTCTCGATGTGGCTGATGTTGCCGTTACGTGCCGCCTCCAGGAACTCCTGATCCTTGCCCATTGTCGCTGGATGCGGGAAGAGGCTGTAAATGGATTCTCGTTAATGGACTTTCATACACTCTTAATCGCTGACAGGTTTCAAGGACCAGCCTTCCAGTCCCCCCCTCGCTGCCCTGAGGTGCTGATTTGCTGCAAATGAATTATGACTGTCAAGTGTGCTTCATTAAAACGCCGGCGGCTTTGTGTTACGTGGCAGGCGGCAGGTCGCCTTTTCTCTAATGACTTTTTGCATGTCTTTCCATTTAAGCTCCGGCTCGTACCCGTCCCTATCCAGCAGCCCAGAACAGTCTGCTTTCCACCCACTCAGGGGATGCCATTAAAAAAATTGCACAATAAGACACCAGAATGGGGTTGGTGGTGCGTTCGCACAGCGAGTGGAGCCTTGCTCCTGATGAAGTGCTGTTCACGCGCTGGAATATCTTCGAGTATCTTTGATATGTGCTACGTGACACAGTCGTGACAAGCACCATGGGAGCTAAATGCCATTCTCACATGCAAATCTCTGATATGAAATTCTCTCAGCAATGTCTGATAAGAAAGAAAGTGTTAGAAAGTAGGGGAAATTTATCGGAAATACCAGAAATCAAAGTGATTTCGGCTTGATAAAGCTAACATATTGATGTTGTGGTCTATTTGTTTATTTGTATTAACTTTTTCTGCTATAAAAGAGTAAGTAATTAATGTTTTAGGTGAGTTTAAGATAACGTGATATGGAATTTGTGTTATCAAAAGTGGATTGCTTTGATAGCTTGAACGGAATGTGGCAACTTAAGAATGAAAGCTACAGATAATTGCTGCTGGGAATGCTAGGAAAATCTACCAAAAGTTAAAGGAGCTTGCATGAGGTATACAAATATATAAATATGTACTATTGTATGTATATATATGTAATATATACTGTTTATTTTTGTTCCTGACAATCTACAGACAGATGTCTGATAATGTTAGCCTGCCACACCATATACTCGGTTTCGTTTTCTATTTCAAAGAGTGATGCATCAGCTATACGAGTAGCTAAATGGCAGAGTGTGAAATTACACAAAAAGCAATCGCATTGCTGACTGATAATAAGATGAAATCATGGAGAATTCTACTATAACTCAAGCAAGTTTGTCCCATTGTGCAGTTATACTTGTGGGAAAGGCATTGGGCTCTGACTCTGCAACATGATAACGCACGTTGTGTGCGCCTAAAAGCAGGCTGCCCGTCGTCTCGTCGTGTCCTGTGGAGTCGTGCTCTGTCCTGTCCTGTCGTGTTGTCTGTCCTGCCACTTTTCAATGCTTCAATGAGATAAATACTGGTAGAAGGCTGCAACAGATAATCACCTGCTTACACACACATTCACACACACACACACACAGAAGCAACCACAAACATGGATATGTACATGTCTCATTTATCATACTATATACTATAAAATTCAACAAAAGGTAGGTTAGGCACATCCTGCAGAGGCAGGGGTACAAAGAGAGAGAGAGAGAGAGCGAGCGACCCAGAGAGAGAATTGTATAGAGTGCGCCTGCTCTGCCGCGCCCACCACCAAGCTTTGTGCTCCACTCCCCCATACTACTCGTACTATGCTACACCCCAGGAGTGGAGTGCTTTCCCTTACCCCACTCCCCGCTGGCTATTCATAATTTTTCGCCAGCAAACTCTGAGGCGTGTCAGGAGTAACACCAGCAGCTGGAGGGTTGAGACGGCGTGGGCGGGGGTTACGGAGGATGCGTTTAGGCCAGGCCAAAGAAAGGCAACGGAAATTGAGGCACATTAGAAGCAGACGCTTGACACCACAGCAACAACAACACAAGCAACAACGACAAATGTCAATTGGCAGTAGTTTGCATGTCTCTTCCCCCCACACCACACCACACCACACACACCCTCATAGAGAGACCCCGAACATAATTGGGTCAAAGGATATTGACCCTAAGCAGCCATAAAGCTATAGCCAGACAATGTGAATGCATATGGAAAACGTATCTGTCAGATACTACTCGTACTCTCGGGTGTAATCCAATGCGAAAACGTTGACAGTTTTGTCTGGTAAATCGTTTCCGGTGCTGTCTGTCCAACTGTCTGTTCATTCATTTGTGAAACTCGGGGAATACACAGACAAGCAGACACAAACACACACACACACACACACACACACATTTGTTATTGGCATTTTCGGTTAGTGCACTTAAAAGGCGTGTACTCTCGTACTACCATATACACACACGCACACACTCTTGCAGATGGAAGTACACACACGCACACACACACACACTTTGAGATACAATCACAGCCACTTGGCAGATACATTTTCTGCCTTGCAAGACCAACAATTTTCGCTTTTCTTTGAATTCGTTGATTTCTTTTCCATCTACCTTTTTCGCTTAGTTTATTTGGGAAGTATTATTTCTATTTCGCTATATACGGCACGGTATAAGCGAGTGTGTGTGCCGTTTTGTAGACTTTCGTTTCGTGTGGGCGGACCGTCGTGTGCCTAGGGGACCGACTTTTCACGTCTTGTTTAATTTAATAAATTTTGTCATTTGATTTCGTTTCGTTTCACTTGGAATCCAATTTATTTCATTTGCTTGTCTTCATGCATGGTGCAGCATGCCCCATCCTCATCGTCGTCGTCGTCGTCGTCGTCCAGCAAACATTTCTAGCACATTTTCCCATTTGACGAGAATGGTTTGGTCTTTTCCGTCCGCCTCTCAATTCTCGACTCCCCGCAATTCTGATTCTGATTCCGATTCCGATTCCGCCCTACGATACCAATTTCCGACTCCGCTCCGACTGCACAACTCTAGTCTGCGACAGCGACTGGGTCTCGGTCTGGGTCTGGGTCTGGCGTTAGTTCCGTAATAATTTCGCTCTCCGTGGCACTCCGCTCCGTAGTGCTGTGCTCAGCTCTGCTCTGCTCCCCTTCTGCCACTGCCACTGCCACTGCCAGTGCCACCATGCGCCGTGCACTTTGGCTCTTGTGTGCAATGTATTCATCCCATCCGCTCGGGAGACGACACCAATGAAAGTTTTTCTTTTTATAACAGTATTTCTCTGTTTTGTTCATGGGAATACAATACATTTTGGTTATGGTTTGCCTTTTGCACCGCTCCGCGCTTTCACTCGATTGTTTTGCCTTCCTGATGCGGGCGAAAGAGCGGGGAAAGCAGCCGGAGAGTGTGCTCAGAGTCGGAGAGCCAGCGAGCAATGCAGAGCGATAAAGAGAGTGGGAGAGCGCTCTGAGAATAAATACAGTTTTGTTTGTGTTTATTTAGACGATAATATGCTTTTGTTTACGTATTTTGATGTGCGAAACTGACAGACGCACAGCCAAAGAGCGAGATAGATGGAGAAAGCCCAGCACAGGGCACAGAAAGAGAGGGAACGATAGCGCCAGTGTAAGAATGTAAGAGTGTAAAAATAGTTGCAGCTTTTCTTTACATTTCTGTAATCATGCTGCTGGAGGAATGCACTGCACCAGCAGTGAAAGAACCAACGCCTTCCCTTTCGTGTTGCCATGCATAAAAATAAATGTTCTATCTCTGAAATAAGTTGTATTGGATTACTGCAACGATCGATCGATCGTTGAGTTGATAAATGATCCGACAAAGAATTTATGATGGTATGCAGCATGTGGGTGTGGAAGGTGTTGAGTAAGTACCGATCTGTTGTATATCTTTCCCAGAATCTTGCAGCTCGGGCAGTTGTTAGTTTATTATTGAAACTCTTAGATATATGGATGTGCATTCAGGGAAATGCACTGCAGTGGCGAACACCCATGGCTAAAGTTCAGAGAGATTGAATGAAATATCCGCCTACAGCTTTTAGAGTCTTACATCTTAAATTTGTATGTACAAACTTATTAGTAATATTATTGGAAACTTCCAAATTAAAATAAAAAATTATAGGATTTGTGCTTACATCATTCATTTATGATTTTGCACTGAAATATTTTTCCAAAGAACTTTCACTGTGAATACTTTAAAGTTTAAAGGTTGTCCGAAAACGGCCAAAACGGAAATCTTCAAAGTAGCTTCAACTCAAGTTCGTGTATCGTACGAGTAGCACAAATAACACGCGTACTGACCGAATCTAAGATCATAAAATGTTGTACCCCATAAAAGAAACACAAGTAAATACTCTCGTCGTAAACAAAATGAGTAACTTTCTGCTGTTATTTTCTTCTCTTTACCTGGCAGTATTTGTTGTAGTTGTTCTTTGCTGTTTTTGCTGGCCCACTGAGCTTTCGTGTGCTTATATTCTCTCTCTCTCTCTCTCTCTGAATATGTCACTCAACAGTGTTTACTTTCTCTCCCATGCTTTCGCTCTCTCACTTCTACGTCTCTCTCTCTCTCTGTGCGTGACACATGCGCCGCCCAGAAACTTTCTTATCAGTGTGTTTGCTCTTTACGAAGCAAAGCTTCGTTTTTCAATCAGCTGTTTGATAAGAGCCGCCGCCGCTTAACCCTTGGTTGGCCCTGTGCCATGAGCTTTGGCCGTCGTCCCCATGCAGATGTTGTTGTGCAATGACATGGACAGGGACATAAATTATGGTTCGCATGACTGGCAACGTGACTCACTTGGTCAGCCTGAGTCTCAGTCTCAGTCGCAGTTCCAGCTTTAGCTACGTTTTGTGGGCGGACACATGCAGCGAGGCGCACTGTTGCCGTGTTGTGGCATGCCACATCTACACATCTATATACACACACACAAACCAACAAGCCCGCAAACAAATAAAATAGACAGACGACCAACACCTACGACCCACCGCATGAGTTTTCATACTCAATTGCCGCAAATGCCACAAATATGTGTAATTGACTTGAAAATGCGCCAAGCAAATCAATCCGCACACAAGTCCACCCGCTGTCCACTCTGTCCACCCAGTGTCCGCTCTGTCCGTCCGACCTCAAGTGCAGCGCGTGAACTCATTCTCAGTAGTCCGTCCGTCTGTCCGTCCGTCCGTCCGTCCGGTCAGCAGAGTGTGCGGCACGCTCCGTTCGCTCTCTGGCTGGCTGGCTCGTTCGTTCGCTTGCTGTGTGATTGATGAATGTTGCATACATATTTTGGACGCCGTTGGCTGCCACTATTGTGTGGCATTAATGAGACACTGGCCATTTGTTTTGCCATTTTTTTTGTCTTGCGTTTTGTTTCCATTCCAGCTGTTTGCTGAAACCGAACCGAACCGACCTCTGGGTGCCTTACCAACTGAGAATTCTTTGAATGCAGTCCGCCCTGCTCAATGCACATTTCCACCCATTTTCAATTGTGGAAACCGTAAAATGTAACGGTTATTATAACTCATCGATGAAGTGTGGATAGCAGTGTCGCGCAGTGCAGCAATTAGAGGCGCATTATGTGGGCTTCACAAATATTTGGCGGGACTTAGAGATTTAGTATCTCTTCGGCAAAGGAGAAGGAATAGACACAGATACAGATACGAGGGCAAGTACAAGCGCTAGCGGAACTGTTTATTACCATAAATAATTGTCAACGCCAGCCAAAGAAAACGTCAACTGATATACAGTCATGGCCCGGCCCGATCTTGGTTCAGTTTTGCTTTGCTTTTGGCTTCGTATTCATTTCAGTTTACAGCACACTTGAAAGGCTCCGGCTCCAAGCCGACGCCGCACCCTGACGTCATTTGCTGGTGGGTGCAGCCAGCAGCAAGCAGCAAGCAGCAGCCTCCAACAACTTACGAGTCCGTGGCTCTCGGTTGTGGCTGTGGCCCTGCATTGCTCATAATAAAGTCATTAGATTGTACCAGCATCGTACTCGTACAATTTTGAGGCGTTAATAGTTTAGTTCCGCTGCATTGACTGCCACAAAGCACTTCCGCATAGAACAAATTGGATATGAATTGGGGATTAGCCATGCACCCATATAGCGATTAGTTTTGGAAGGTATATCCAAGAGGAATAGAGCACCTGGATCTATATTTTACTTCAATAAGAGGAGTACACTTTTATAGTTAATCATTTTATAGTTTTTTTTTTCGTTACATTCCAAAATTAAGCGGAATCTTACGGCCATACCGGTACGAAGTCAGGACTCGGGTATGGGTCTTTGTCTCTGACATTTTTGATTACGTTATCTCTGTTCACAACGCATAATTTTCTACACTCCTTCATAGAGCTGAAGCGATTGGTGTTGCCTCCACAGCCGCTATAGAGATATTGCACGCAGACATTGTTCTCAAAATCGTAGCCGTATGCCTTTAAGAATTTCTTGCATCGGCCATAAACGGGTCGGAACAGGCAACTCTCTGTGGGTGAAAAGAAAACCATTGATGGCTACATTAATGTTATCAGATACTAATTAAAAACCCACCTTGCCGAATGGTGAAGTCTACAAATAATTTGGCATAATCGTCATCCATCGCATGCTCTGGCAATGCACTCAGAAGAGCCAACAAAATTGCGTATAAACAACGTTTGAGCATAGTTGAAGCTTCAATGTGCTACTGACATTCACAATTGCCAGAGTTTTCGTAGTATCTAGAGCTGTGAAATAGCTAGAAATACAATACTTAACCAGCAGGTGATTGATCAGCCATTTGCGATTTCCTTTAAGCGTAACCTGAGCTGAGCAATATTTATATTTCTAGACCATTTATTCAGTGGAATTGTGCTGCTTTCCACTGCGCCTTTTTTTGATGGCAAACTAATTTCGTTCTCACAGAACGTCAGGAACCAAAATGATGACAGGGCCCTGAACCGATTGGAGTGCAGCCTCAAATTGAAAGATTGAGTGCGCCCAGCCAGTCGGGCAGCTAGGCAGTCCGTCATCCTGGCTGTCCATCAGTGCATGGGGGCATGGGCTGTGTCAGTCACTTGTTGCAGACAAAATGTTGCTAACGATGTTGCCTCTGGTCTCCTGGCTTTTGCGCCGCTCGCCGCTCTGTGGCTATCTCGTGTCATTGTCGCACGACTCACGACGGTGATAAATAATCATCAGTCAGTCAAGTCAGTCAGTCGGCGAGGCAGTCAAGTGCCCCTCTATGCGCTTCTAATTAAGCTCTTTGGCAATTGCACGTACTTGTAATTGCATAAAGGGTAACGGCACTTGCTGCTCTCTGTCTGGCAGCTCCTGCCACTGGCCAAGCCCATGCCCATCGATTTGGGGTCTTACTTCTTGTTATTATCGCCATCGATGCTGTGTCTCTCTTTTTGGGTAGCTCGCCCCTGAGCTTGCCCATGGACTGATAGCACAAGTTGGCAATGACATTTCAATGCATTTATGATGGTTATCTTGGCCAGCAGAAGCAAAAGCAGAAGCAGAAGCCATGCCTGCTGCTGCCATGCCAATTGTCAGACTAAAAGAGAGAGATAGAGAGAAGGTTAAGCTAGAGCTCTCTTTCCCTGCACTGATTTAGATAAATTGCGCACGTTTTTTAAGGCAGGGCCACAGCCTCAGCGAGCGTCTCCTCCTCCTCCTCTTTCTCCTGTTGTTGTTATCAAAACAACTTCATCAACGACTCATTGATCTTTTGGTCAGGTCGAGGCTTATTTCTTATATTTTGCGCTGGCCAGCGCTTAATTGGCCCAGTGATGGCCGTTTGATAGGCCCCATAAGCAGTTTTTAATTAGGACTGGACTTGGCCAGCCACCGAACAAAGGATGCCGACCAGCTGCAGGGCTACCCACTCATAACTCAAGCAAGTCTATGCAGAGAGGGTACACAGGCTGGGGAGAGTGGCAGGGGCCTCTTTGATTTATTTGGGGCATGGCCGAATTAGCATACAATTAGAGCAAATGCGCAATGCGCAATGCGCAATCCGAGCCTTTGGTTTATGCAATTTATGAAATATTTATGGCCATGTTCATAGATAGATGAATGTATGTTTGGGTGTATGTATCCCAGGCATTATGCAAATTGCTTGCGTTACAATGTAAATCTGAATGCGCGCACGCGAGCATCCGTATTGATATTAGCCATAAACCAGCATTCGATGGCCACATAAATATATAGTTTTTCTTTTCGGCCTTTTTTTTTATTTCTACGATTTTTCTATTATTATTTTTGTTGGTTGGTTGTTGTTTTTTTTGGTGTTGTTTTTGGAAAGTTTACTGCTACACAGCGGGCATTTTGGTGACCGTTAAATGCCATTAGCCAGACGATGGCCGAGCGGCATTGGCAGTGGCATTGTTGTTGGCCGCAAGCCGCAGAGGTAGCCGCCACAGCAGCAGCAGCAGCAGCAGCAGCAGCAGAGGAAAATGAAGCAGGTGCGCAATTGTCAATTTTCCTGCTGCTCGCCAGGGATGGGGAGCAGGAGATGGAGATGGAAAATAGGCGCAACAAAGAAAACAATCAATGGGTAGGAAAAACTGCACGGATGGCCAGCCACAACGAAGATAAAATACGCTAAAAGTTACACCAGAAGACGAGACTTAAATAAATAAGAAATGGAAACGCGAATATTTCTCTTAAAATTATTATTTGACTTATTTCATTATTTAAATTTGAATTAGAATTGAATGAACTTTAGTTACCCTTTTTGAGAATAATCTAAAGGAGAACCGAGCAAATATTCCGCTAGAGATCTTCAAACAAATATTCGTCTAGCAAACAAGCAACCAATTTATCAGGATTCTGTTTGGCTAAGCCCAATGTTTCGATACTCTTTTCAGAGCTTAGGGTATTTCTGCGGCTCGAGTTGTCTCTTTTTTTATATATTTGCTGGCCAGTTTTTCTTTTATCAGTTGCATATCGGCTTGACATAGACATAGTAAGTAGCTTTTGTTGCTGTTTTTCCTGCTGCTGCTGCTGCTGCTGGATGTTTCTCTGGATGGTGCGGCAGCCGGCTGTGATTATTATGATTGTCCAGTGAAGCATGGAGGATGGCTGTGTCTGTGCCAATGTCGATGGGGATGCCGGCTTTGGGGTATTGTCATGATTTATGGTTTTTTCCTAGAGGAGAAGGAAAGGCAGCCAGAGAGGGAGAGAGAGAGAGAGGACCAGGAGCAGCAGCGAGAGAGATTGGCGCTTGTTCTACGATCTGTAGTTCAAAGATATCTCTATATGTGGCTCATACACATACACATGTTCCCGTTCCCCGTATCGTTGTCACAGAGCTGTGCTGCTGGCCAATAATAATAAAAATAATAATAATTTGCTTGATTTATGATTGGAACTTGTGACATCAATTTGGCAATTGCTGTGCACAGATATGCAGATATTTGAAGCTCATAAAGTAAGCTATTGGAAGCTACCTAAGCTGGTTGTCAGCTCTTACCTATCTCGGAGCTGAAGCTTTCGACATCCCTAAGCAATCTTCTTAATTATGGACAAATTCTTTCATTATAAGCTAGACAAAAAAGGCTAAACTTTGAGCTTATTGTCTCTGTCAGCTT
The DNA here is from genome assembly GCF_900245975.1 of Drosophila guanche. Taxonomy (NCBI): domain Eukaryota; kingdom Metazoa; phylum Arthropoda; class Insecta; order Diptera; family Drosophilidae; genus Drosophila; species Drosophila guanche. Next base: position 7,354,778 of record NW_022995747.1, on the reverse strand, counting down.
TCTATGTCAACATGACACTGCCCTGCCTGCTGCAGACCTGTTGATTTCAGGGAGAGTCGGGAGCAAAAACACATAATAATACCCGTACTCGTATGCCATAAAAATATCAAATATAATTGCGTGTGTCGTGGCCACTTGAGATGCTGTCGGGGGGCCCAAGCCGCGATCGCGGACAATGCTCGTTATCGCAATGTCACCGATAAATTCCAATACCCAGAGACTGTAATTTATGTTGACGGCAGGCTTATGACGCAAATCGCAAAATGCTCACATTTGATGGGAGGGGATCTGAGCTGACAAATCTATTCGGGGTCTGGAACAGGTCCCTCTCTGAGGTTGGGCCACTAATTTCCGCTGGATGCTAATTAAAAATGCCTTTGGCAACATGACTCCAAGCAATTTGCACTGCCATCTGGAACGGAGAGGGGGAACCAGAATCCAGAGAGGGAGGGAGACAAGTGCCGAGGCCAGTTCTAGGAAGGCACATGCTCTGGAGCAGATCGAAGCAGACTAGACCCCGAAGCACACAGACCATTTCGTTATGCTTTAAATGAGCAATTTAACAAGCAGACAGCACTGGCTGGCCCTGCCACATAATGCGGCAAAAGGCTGTTGCTGTTGCTGCTGCTGCTGCCTACCATGGAGACTGCTCCATGTGGAGTAAGAGATCAAAGATAGAAATCTCAGCAAGAAGCGCGGCGGCAGACAGTGGCAAGCAGGCAAAACACCGACGAGCACCGCTGGCGGCTCCATCGGTTAGGGTTATTGCTTGTTGTTGTCGTCGACTTAATAGCGGCGCTTGCTGCTGCTTCTGTCTCTGTTGTTGTTGTTGTTGTTGTGGTTGTTGCAGTTGCAGTTGCAGTTGCAGCTGTAGCTACTATTGCTGCCACTGCCACTGCTGCACTTGAAATTGAATCTGAGGGAAAATCGTGCACATTCTGAGGCGACACCGAGATGCGGAAACGGCAGCACAACAAGCACAGAAGCCGTTAGTTAAACTGCTGCTCCAGCTCCAGCAACAGCAACAGCTCCTGCCGCCAACGGCGTCCAGCGGCCAGCATCCGAGTTGCAGCTGCATGAATCCCCCAGTCCCAGTTCCTGTCCCCTATCCTCACCCCCACCCAGTCTCCCTTCGAAAACCCTGCCGCCTGTCATAAAACCTGGCCGGGATATTTTGAGGCATATTAATTATTTCTTTTTTTTTGTTGGCCTTTTGTTGTCGCTGCTGTTGTCGTAGTCGTCGATGTTGCTGCTGCTGCTGTTGCTGTTGTTCCTCCAGTTGTTGGTGGTGGTGTTGCCTCGTGAGGATGTGCTTGGGCAGGGCCTTGCAGCTGGCCGCCAGCGATTTTTTGACAGAGATTTTTTCGCTCGGCCACGGCCCGGATCGGGATCGTGGCCGGCCGCCATAGAGCGCAAAGAAACAAAAAATAGCAGCAAAAGCACCAGCAATGCAATTTTTTCGTACATGTTATTGTCCGTGTCCCCAGGTTCAGGTCCGCCGTTTGCTGTTGTAATACCCGGCATTCGTAGAGCACATAGAGGTATATCGTATTAAATGGAACGCTATGGAGCGGGCGGATGTGTCGAGCTGCGGCATGTAATTGGAAGGATTTTGAAGTCTTCCTTGTAACCCCAAACAAATACTCAAAATCTATAATAGATAGCGTCCAATTAGCGGGTATCCCATAGTCCAAATGTTCACCATATTGTTCTTACTTGTTATATTTTGTGGGCTCTGGCAAAAGGCACAGCCAAAGCCACCGCCACCCATGGCGGGTTCAATCGGGTTTCGTTACAGTTTTACTATAAGCTCTACATTGTCGATCTGTTGCGGGGTAGGGGTATGGGTACGGAGCGTTTGGCATTTTCAATTTCATGTTTTGTGGCTGGCCAGTCGTTGGCATTGCCGTTGCCTGGATTTCTTTGAAGCACGATAAGCATTTCTTTTGAATTCGCTTCGTTGAGGGCGTGTGCGAGCGACTGTGGCCAAAACGAAACAAAAAACAAAAACAAAAGCAACAACAACAACAACAACAACAGCAACAGCAAAAGCAAACAAAAAATCACAGTTACATCAAATTGTTAATTCGTTTCATTTTGCACTGTCTCTGCGATTCGGCAACTCTGGAACTCCGGCATCAAGCAAACCAATCCTCCGGCTACCGTTGCTTTGGGGCCAGGTCAAATTGAAATAGTGCAGAAAATCAATTGACAACGTTTCAGTCGTTGTCGTCGTCGTCGTCGTCATCGTCGTCGTTGTCGTTGTCGTTGTCGCTGTTCCTGTTGCTGCCGTTGTTCGGTTTTGGGCTATTTCCTCTACTTGTTGCCACCGAATTCGTTCTGGCTTGTACCGAGAAAAATAAACAGAAACAAAACTGAAAGCATTTCAATTGTCACATTAACGCTGGTCGATCTATTAGCCAGCCCCTGACAAGATGCTTGTCTGGACGGGTAAAGGTACTCAAGTTGGATCTGTTTATAAAGCGGAATGCGCTGCACTAGATAATCTTGCATATCATTCAGCCGCTCTGCAAGGTTACCCAATGTATGACAAATTCCATACAGCTAATTACATTGAGCAATCAAATTTTGTTACATTTTTAGCTCAGTTATTGATAACCATTCAAGTGGCCATATGTGGGTCAAAACTAACCCGAATGCTGTACACATTTTTTTGAAAGTTACTTAAATAAATCTACCACTTAAATATTAACATTTTTGCATATCCTTTTGTATATATTTTCATTGTCTTTTGTTATATTTGTTTATTTAAAATGCTTCATTGATAATGAACATTCTGATCACAGGCCGATGGCAAGGTGTACCTCAGCAACCTCTCCACTGCTGGAAATTAGTGTACTCAATCAGCCAGCTCCATCGGCGGAGAGATTCCGCTTTTCCCATGACTGACACATGGCTGCTCGCCCACTCTTGCCACCGTTTTGGCCATGAAAGTTTTCGCGTTGTCTGTGTTTTTTCTCCCTCCTGCCGTTGACTAAATTATGAGCGAGTATATTTTGCCGTTGACTAAATGGGGGCCGGGCAGATGTGCCACGAAATGTTCACATAAATAAAGACAAGCGGTGGCTGCCACAGAGAGGTTCAGAGGAAGAGAGAGAGAGAAAGCCAGGCAGTGGATGATGGCAAGCCACCAACGAACCCATCCACCCACCCACAGACGGTTTTAATTAAGCCGCCATGCAAATGAGCAGCAACTGGTTTGTTGGGTTTTTTTTTGTTGCCAGGATGGGGATCCAGGTTGGGGGCGTCTCTAGATCGGTCTCGGCTGTGCGATTAATTGCGCTGAAATTGGCGCGGAATTTCCATGCAAATGCGGGACAAGTGAAAGCCGCCGCATCCACAGCCGGTGGCTTCTTTATTTCCTCAGATAACGATCGGACTTTGCTGCAGAAGAGACCCACCGCAACTGCATGTGTCTCCCCAGCCGCCAGCCGCAACTCTATGACAGGGCTTCATCTGTAGCTAGGCCCAGCAAATCACTTAACAATCAATAGCAGCCACAGCAACGACAATCTGCGACACTTTTCCAAACTCGTTTCCCAACAAGATGTTGATGTGGGACTGGGCCAGAGCTCTGGTCTCTTCTGGCTGCCTTGCCGGCGAACGCGTTAGATTAATTTCCAAAGGCTGTCATTAAAATTCCAGCGCAATGCAATTTATATGCCACACACATGCGGCAATGGCTTAGGCCAGGTCTCGGGCATCAGGCAATTTTTAATAAAAACAGCTTCATATTTATGATATCAGAATATGGCTAAGAAAAACCGAACCAGACTTCCACTGGGTACCACGCGCCGCTCGTTAGCCCCAAACGCGACTTATAGATGGTTTGCAGCTTCGCTGGTTAGAGGATAAGAGGGGTCTCGGTCTCGGTCCCGTTCCCGGTCCCGGTCCCAGTCCCTGCCCCAGAGACAACATCATCATCAGTGCACCGAGCGAACCAACGAACGAACGAACGAAACGCTTCGTACTGTTGAAATTTGCATGACAAACTCAAACTCAGCCATCAATCATATCGTGGAGCAAAACTGCAGTTGCATTTTCTAGTTGGGGGGGGGGAAACTCGTTAGCACCGCTCGGCAAAGCAAAACAATTTCACTTTTAATTACATCTAGTCGGTACGTACGCGATGCTAATCCCTCAAGCCGATTTTATATAATGCATGGTATGCCCCATTGACAGCGGGAGATGTCTGCTGGAAAGAGAGAGGGAACCGAACAGCTTAGAGATGCGAATGGATCGGGGATTTGCTTCGTGCTCGGTCTCTGCACTTGTTTCGTGAGTGTCCGTGAAAGAAAACAATATTTGATTGTGTTCATTAAATTAAGCTCAAAGCTTAAACTTTAAATATTTGTTGTAATATATTTGCCATGAGCATGCCTTAAAAGCTCGACTGACGGCCCATCTCTAAAACAGATCTTGTGAGAGAGTGAGTGAGAGAGCGAGGAGGGGAGGGAGGGTAGCTGCGGCTGTGGAAAAACTCAGCTTAACGCAAATTTTCACTTGTCTTTTGCATAATTTAGACAAGCTGAATGGTTAGAGAGATGACTGTGGTTTGAGGCCTGGGGCTTGGACACGGGCGGCGCCGTAAAATCAATTTACAGCCACGCACTCTGCGTTATCACAGTGCGTGTGAGACAGACATACAGAGAGAGAGGGGAGAGATGGTTGCTGAAGTGAAGTGGGATGGATGGGGAGAGCGCGTAGCGCCACCTGTCGTCGCTCGTTAGCGTCATCATAAATAATTTTCGTCTTCTTCTTGTTGTCAGTGTTTAGCTTAAGATTTTTTTCAGTTTTCCATTTTGTATTTGTTGCATTGCAAAATCTATGCAAATTTATGACTGTCAGCAGATCACGGTTCGGTCTCTGGTTTCTGCTTGGCTCGGGCTTCCTTCGGCCTCAGCATCGGGACTGAGCGACTGAGAGACTGAGAGGCTGTGGCAACGTTTCCTTGTTGCCGCTTTGGGCCGCCTGCTTTGTTGCAAGTGATAACGAAATGACCATAATGGCCATTAGGAGCAGTTGTGTGGTGCCTTTTGTTGCTGTACACGAAGCACAGTCGCAGGCACAGCCAAAGCCAACAGACAACAGCCAACAGCCAACAGCCACCAACCATGTCCATGTCCAAGTCCAGGCCCGCTGTGCCACGAAATGCATTTCTGTATATTTCTCTATTTCCAAAAACGAGAGACAAAAACCTGCAGAAAGGCAGAAACAACCAAAAACAACAACAACAAAAATAATTGTAAATCGCTAGATTTATGACCAAAAACATAGCCACGAATTATGACGCCGGCCACAGGTGGAAATCGCATGCTGATTTCAACTTGATTTGCTTGCCATATAATTGCAAATTGTATTTGTTTAAACACGTATATTGGGACCCGTACTCGTACTCTTACTCGTACTCTTACTCGTATGTGCACTCGTACCCGTGGTCGTTTATATGTTTTTCGTTGGTTTGCTCTGGGCTCCCATGAGTACCACGAAATTGGCGTCCAGCCAACATCGAGCGTCGCATGTTGTTTATGTGTCCACAGATCTTTTGTTGCTGCCTCTGCTGCACGCCCACGCCACAGCACACTCCAACATGGGTTCCAATCCCCGATCCCTGATCCCCTGTCCCCATCTCTGGGACAGCTTTGAATGATTGCTTGACGTGTTTTCTTTGGGGCACCACAGAGACAGCGACAGCCACAGTGCCCGCACTCCCATCCAGCATCATCTCTTTGCTTTGGCATCAAGTGTGTGCTGTTAACAAATTATTTTTTATTAATTTCCGAGCTGTCTGCTTTGTAAAGAAATAATCAAGTGAGGCAGTAAAACATATACAATTCCAATTGCTCAAGTAGAACTTGTAAAAATGCTTATAAACGCAGCTGCACCTGGATTATGGCTTTGGGGGGCACATGTTTGTGTGCAAAAGGGTTTATGGTAAGCATTCTTTTTAAGTGAGAGGGATGAACTGGATGGATATACTACACATAATAAGATTGCGAATTTACTAGTCGATTGTATGGTTTTATAGCTAAAGAGATCATTTATTTAAATCGATCCTCTGGCCTTCTCTTCAGTGGTAATTTCATTTCGCACCATTCCTAAGATAGCCCGGGAAAGTCTACATAAATTAACCGAACCGACAAAAAAACGTCTTCAAATTATGATTGGATTCAGCTTCCGCATAACGAACTGCAGCTGCGATCACTATGGAGAAGTTGGAGCATCCAATTTCGCCTCGGGTGCATTTGCCACGTGCGTGCTCCATTTCAGCGTTTTTCTTTAACTTTTTCTTTTTGTTGTTTTTTTTGTTGGCCAAAAGGTGCCAATGTGGCAAATGTTTTGTGCTTAACATTTTTATGGCTGCCATAAGTTCGCTAGAATGTGGTAAATGCTGCAGGCCACTGCCACTGGCCAGGAGCAAGACGGGCGACTGACCACAGGCCAAAAACGAACCTAAACCAAATCGAGGCGAACCGGATCGTGTCTTGACATTTGAGGTATCGGTTTCATTAGCGAAATGTTTCCGTAAGAATGGCAAAAGGTCGCAATTGATGCCATTTACAAGTCGATTGCCAGTCCATGGCCATATGCTCTCGTATGTGGCATTGGCCATGGCCAAGAGGGAGCCAGTAGCTGGCGATGCTACTCGTTGCCCTCATGCCAGAGGATTCATTATATTCGGTGTATTAAGTTTCCTGGCTCTTATCTGGCATCGCAGGCGATTTGTTTGGAAGCCGGAGCTCAATAAATTTATCAAATTGAAAAATGTGTAATCGAAATCAAATCAAAGCGCCTCTACACACTCCAGACAGAGTCCGAGTCCGACTCCGACTCCGAGTCCGAGTCCCAGTTCGTGTCCAGTCCAGTCCGGTTGGGGTTTGGTTAACTCTTAGAGGAGTGTGTGTTGATTTTTCATGGATTTGTGGGGGAAAACAATTCTCCAAATCGCTTTGCAATCAACTCCCAGACCAGCCCAGCCCAGCCCAGCCCAAGTTCCAGTGCCCGTCCCAGCTGCCGCCCCTAAACCTGCCTCTATCCGGCCAGGGTATCGCATACAAACGACTTGTGACAAAATGACGAAATTTATGCTTCGTTTTTGTATTCGGCAAAGTGCAAACCGTTGCAGGGGGGCATGGCTGGGGCACGGCTGCGGCCTGGCAGTCTGTCAGCAACAAATGCAAAGCGCCAAAAACTGCGACACTTTGTATAAATTGTGTTGAAAACAGCAGCGGCAGCAGTGGCAGCAGCAGAGGCAGTGGCAGTGGCAGTGGCAGCTTCGAGCCAGCTTCAGTCTGTCCAAGACAATTTTTGGGCTGAAGCTAGAGCTAAAGCTGGAGCGGATCGCAGCAGATCGGTGCTGGCCACACCCCCTCGGGCGAATGCAACAAATTATTGTCATCAATTTTTAGATGCAAAGCTTGAGGAGTGACATTTATTGAAGCATGGCTGAAACAGTGGGCCCCTGGCCAGTCCGGCACAGTCCAGTGCCGTCCAGGACGTGATTGCTCCACATTGGAGGCTGACTCTGAGGCTGGTTGGTAATGTTGATGATGATTATAGGCACGGCACGGCTCGGTCTGGTCTGGTCGGGTCGGGTTTAGTCTGGTCTGGTCCTGGTCTGTTAGGAATGACACGTTCCACCACTGCAGTTGCTGATTGCTAGGAAACGATGGCAACAAGTGGCCATCGGCTGTCCATCCACTTAAATGAGTTTCTTTGCTGGAGATTTTCTTTACTTTTTGTTTTGTCTCCTATTGCTTTGGTTTCTTTTATTTTTTTCGGGGTCTTTCTGGCTATTTCTGGCGGCTGCCGCTTCATTAGCAGAGACCAGCAGCTGTACCCCCCAAAAAGTAAAAGCCAACAAAAATTATGACCATATTTGTGGTAAATTATGAGACCCTTTCATAAATCAGGTAACTTTGGACTGGACCGGACTTGACTGGACTGGAGCTTTGGGACTCCATTGGACGACCTAGCGAAAAATGTACTAGATTATGGCTATGGACTATGGTTAGTGTGGCACCATTAGCCAGGCACCAGTAACGGCCCAGAAACACTCACAAATGGTCAGAGCGGCGGTGCAGTGCAAAAATTTACATTGTGCCGCCGCATGATGCATGCACATGGACAATTGCAAGTGCTCGACTTACTTTAAACTGTGCCATTTATCATATACAAAAATATTTTGTCAGTCCGCTTTTGGCCTTTTGCCATTTTCACCATTTTCTATTTGGCCATCTTTCGCTTTTCAATGAGACCAGGTCCGAGGACCGGGGTCCGAGGTCCGGCCTCATTGTTGTTATCCCAAAAAAGGCTACCGTTTTTTTGGTGGCATGCAACGCTTGTCTGGGGAGGAGCTGCAGTTGGTGGCGTATGCCCCGGCTCGTGCATGTCTCGTGTCCAGCAGCAACAACAACTGGGCAACCAAAGAGTGCACCAAACAGTCGGATGTACGATCACTTGCGGCATTATGGTTCGAGATGTACCTGTCCTCTCTCCACTCCCCTCCCCACATATATATGTTACTTTCCTGGGGCATGTGTAAAGAGCCTGCCAAACGAATGGAACGGTGCCACGATCTTTGCTTATGATCGCCAGGAAGTTGTAATGTTCAGGCACCATTTCTCGGGTGTACACAGGAAGGAGGCGAAACAGGGAAAATCTTCTGCAAATCTTGCATAATGTTTGCGATGTTTCAAAGAGTTGTACTCCAGATTATACAGCTTTACAATCTGTGGCTTGAAACTGATGTTCTGAAGGCAAACATTTATGATTATGGGTTTTAAAACTACATTTAAAGTGGACCGAATGAGGTTAAAGCATTGCAAAAGATAAAAAGAATGCGCTCGAACACTTATGAACTCTGGAGGCTCTTCTCAGTAAATTGTCATCGCGTACGCAATCCAGCCAATTAAAGTCTCCACGTGACCTCCAGCCAAAACAAAACTGGAGATAAAAACTGACGAAGGAAAACCAAGAGAAGAAATCAACAAGATTTGCAGCCCTGCCATGTAAAGCTCACCACGCTGCCACTTTTTTCGTGCCCGACCGACCCGGGAGATACTCTCGGTCTGTGCAGCTAATTGACCGACCAAGGCGGCCCCTGACGTTGATGCACTTCATCAACAAAAAAATAACCAAAAAATATATTAAAAAAAAGTCAGCCAGAAAAAGACAAAGCCAAAAAAAGAGACTCAGTCAAGTGGCGGGGCATTACGTCAACGTCAACTCAATTTGGCGGACAACAAGCATGGGGCATGGAGCATGGTGGCATGGGACATGGCAAAGAGTCTGCAAATGGGAAACGGAGGAGTCTGACTCTGAGTCTGTGCTCGGGTCAAGTGCTGACGCATCTGCCAAATCGAGTCGAGTGCAGCAAAAGTTACAAGTGCTTGAAAAATATATACTACTCGTATGTACATACATATGTACTCGTATAATGAGCAATGTTGCTGCCGCTCCTCATTAAGAGTGATCCATCGGTGCGACGAGATGTCTGCCTCATTTCAGTTATGGCTGCGATGCGTTCCGCAATTATTTTCTTAATTTCATTTCATTTTTATACGTCTTTTTTTGGAAGTTGAGAGCTCGTCGAGAGCTCTTTATGGATGAAATAAATAGGGTGCTGTGCTGACTGAAATGTATTTCAGTTGTGAAACATTCATTGATATTTCTTAGTTAAATAAACAACTGATGGCACTCTGAGAATTGATTCGTTGACCAGCTGGACAGTTGGCAAAAATTCTCAGAAATTATACCTGATATTAAAGAACAGACCATACTTTATGCAGGAAATTCTCGGCTTTAAATGCCAAGCCGTTCGGTAAGGGAATCTCAGTTTGCTACAAGTGCTGCTCCAACCAAGATGTCCTCAGGCAAGTGCCTAACGCTGATCCTCTTGCTGGCAGGTTGGTTGACTGGAGTTTCGGGATTCAAATTTGATGCCAGCGCTTATTGCGATCTGCCGTACTGTGGAGCGAACAATGTCGTTTGCCTAAAGACCGTAGATATATGAAAATCATAGAAATTCCTATGGCAGCGCCAACTTTATATCCTTCTCCTAGAACTACTCCTTTGAGTGCAGGCCCATGGCTAAGTTTGTGAAGTTGAAGCACTACAAGACGGAAATACTGGGAGCCATAAATGGATTTCGGAATAAGGCCGCCATTGGACTGACGCGATATCTGATGCCTGCGGGAAGGATGGCTCGCGTGGACTGGTCCGATGAGCTCGAGTACTTTGCCCGAGCTGATCTCATGACCTGTATGCCCCTGCCACGTCCTTGTATGACATCGCCGAATATTCCCAACATTGGCAGCATCTTTGATACCGATGGCTATCAAGGAAAAGAGAAGAAAAACCAAGAAGTGGTCCTCAACATCATGTCAAAGTGGTTCGACGAGGGAGAATATGTTACCAAAGAGCAATTGATGTATCTAGAAGAGCGCAAGGACTCTAAGTAGGTTCCCTAACAGTTTCCCCATAAGGGAGTTCTTCAATAGTTCTTTCTATACTCGCCAGATCGACATACAGGCCAGTGCTGTTGATGACAGATCGCAACACGCTTGTGGGTTGTTCTGCTTTGAAATTCACCGAGGATCGAAACAACTACTTTTACCTCAGCTGCTGCTTTTCCACTGTCGGCATGAAGCACACGGCCATCTACCAGATCGCCATGTCAGCGGGTGCGCTCTGCAAGCGTCGTGATGTCCAATTCAAGAATCTGTGTGCCCTCGGGGAGAAGTATCCCGACAACATGAAAATATATTCCGACCAGTACATGCGTTGATGGATTAATCCCATTCATATTCGATTCAAATATATTCCCAAACGTGGCTTACCTGTGCAAAAACCTCACGTGTTGTGTGTGCTGATTTATGACTCTCAATGTTCACGCCCCCATGCTAATGTGTGTGTTTGGGGTGTGCATAAAAGGAGCTGCTACAGGGTACTGCTTCCACAGAGACATTCCAACAGTCATACGGCATGAGGCAGCTGTGGCTCTTTCAGTTCATCCTGGTGGCTGTGCAGTGTCCCGGCTGGCAGTGTTTCGAGTTGCAGTTTCTTCAGCAACTGGAGGCCGAGCTGCATTTTGAGTATGTTCTGCTGCTGGGAAATTCTGAGCCCATTTGGCTGAAGAGTCTATGGCAGCTGCCGGTGTCTGTCATTCAGATTGACGAGCAGTTCCCGCACGTGAACTATAATCTGAGCAAACATCATGCGAAGAACTTTCTGAGCATTGGTTTTGTGGGTGACGACTTCCCCGAGGCATTGCTCGAGGCTATCCACTTGAATTTGAGAATGCTGAACACTGTTCCGATTCTTTTCGTGATGAGAAATCAAAAGATGCGAGTGCAAACACTGCTGGAATGGTGCTGGCTGCATGAGTTTCTCAATGTGCAGTTTATTTATGAGGATTTTGAGGTAATATATAAATTTAAAATAAATTTGTTGCATAACATTTTCCATTTTCCAACATTTTCTTTTACAGCAACCTGGCCACATCCTGTACAGCTACACTCCGTTTCCCATTCTGCAGTTTATTGAGAGACGCCTCGAGAATACCACCCTGCTGTTCCCTCCACGAATGACGGATCTACATGGATATCAGCTACCCTTTGTGGTGGGCGGATCTGCGCCTCGTCTAATCGTGTACCGAGGGTCCGATGGAGAGCTAATGTACACCGGGTTTGTTGGCAATCTGATGAAGTGCATCGAGCAGCGGTTCAATTGCCGTCTGGTGCAGCCTCATCCGTTCAATGAATCCGCCATACCGCCAGCCCTGCAACTCATTGGAGCAGTGCGCAACGGAAGTGCCGAGTTTGCTCTGGCGGCCATCTATCCTCAGTGGCCCTTTGCCGGCTATACCTATCCCTTCGAGCTGATGAGCTGGTGCCTGATGATGCCTGTACCGGAGGAGATTCCACGCAGAGAGCTGTACACCTTGGTATTTGAATGGCCCGCCTTTCTGCTCACTCTCCTCGCGCTGGTGGCCATCTCTCTGGTGTTGGGCATGGCCCTGAGGCTCCATGGGTATCGTGTGCGGGCCAATGAGTTTGTCCTGCACAACAGCTGCCTGAGGGGACTGCTGGGCCAGTCCTTTGCGGAGGTTTTTCACGCCCCTCCCCTGGTGCGTGGCATCTACCTGGAGATCAGTGTGCTGGGGATTCTGATTGCCGCCTGGTACAACTCCTACTTCTCCGCTTACGTGACGAGTGCACCGCTGCGGCCACCATTTACCAGCTACGACAGCATTGCCCGTTCCCAAACGAAGATCGTGGTTTGGACCGCTGAGTACCGAATACTTGAACTTGAACTTCTTCAGCAGCATGGAGAAGTATGAGTCCATATTTCACTTCGAGCCGGACTACAAGCAGTTCATAGAGCTGCGCGACTCCTTCAATACCAAATATGGCTATATGCTGCCGCTGGAGAAGTGGCTGCTGATCAGCCAGGAGCAGAAGGTCTTCAGTTCTCCCCTGTTCACCATGCAGGAGGAGCTCTGCTTCTTCCGCGCCATTCCCATTGTCTTTCCCATCAAGGAGAACAGCATCTTCCAGGAGGCCCTGAACCGCCTCATCCTGGAATCGCTGGCCACGGGTCTAATTAATCACTGGCGGGAAATGGCCTTCACGGAGATGATCAAGGCGGGTCAGATGAGCCTGGTCGATCGGGGCAAGCCCAAGGAGTTTCGCGCCATGCAACTGATGGACTTGCAACAGATTTCTCTGGGCTTTGCTTTGATGATGGCTGCGGCTGCCCTGGTGTTTCTTTTGGAGCTTATGTGGTTCTATCGTCAGCAAATTAGGGACAGAGCTAGGAAGTTTGTATGCTAAATACACTCGGAGAAAATGGCAAAGGAAATCGTATTTTCGATGCACATTTATAATATAATTTATAATTGTATCCAATATGAATAAAAGAGTCTCCAACACTCAGGCTTTAGCAACTTCAAACGTTAGTCAACCCAATTCTTTATTTTACAACAATTGTATGGGACAGTTCCCACCACATTTTTTGGTTGTTTCAGTTGTTGCCTTGTAGACCCAAGGGAAATATGTTTTCTTTTTGGTGTACGGTTTTTTCACTCGCTTTTGGGACTTGTTAACATGGCCTGCTAATTGGAATTGGCCATTAGCCGGCGTTGTCGGTGGATTCATTAGCAACCCTTTAAATGTGCAGCGGCATCAATCAGTGTCATGCAGTGGTGACTCGTCCATCGTGATGGATTGTCCGGCTCTGATCCTTGGCTGCCTTTGGTTGATTTGCTTGGGGGCGAATGCCTCAAAGGTTGTGCATTTGCTGGACAGGATACGGCAGGAGTCACGCTTTGATTACCTGCTGCTGATGAAGAACCGGAATGCCACGTTGCCGGACCAGGCTTGGAATGGCAGCTCTTTGGCCATGGAACTCATGGATGAACTGAGCATTCCTGTGCTACAGCTGGATGAGAATGTGAGCTACTTTCTGCACAACAGCATCAGCAATCGACTGGTGTCCGTGGTTTACTTGAGCAACGGAAGGCTGGAGGAGCACGATGGCTTGCTCAGGGCGCTGGTAGCCAATCTCTGACATATGACCACATCGAGGATTATATTTCTGATGGAAGTGGAAGTGGAAGTGGCAAGTGAAGGATTACTCCTGGATTTGTTTTCGCATTGCTGGAAAATGAAGATGCTAAATGTTCTGGTCTTGTTTGCGGATCACGAGGTGGGTAAAGAAATACTCGAGGATTCAATTAAATAAAAATATATTCTCTTTCCTCCAGATAACCCAAACTTTCTACCGCTACTCACCTTTTCCCCATCTTCAAGTCGAGGAGTCACTCTATGAGCCAAACTCCTCGTTGGAAATTTTCCCCAATCGCTTGAGGAACTTCCTCGGCTATCGAATGCCCATGATTATTGGCGGCACTTCGCCACGAATGATTGCCTACTACAAGCGGGGCACATTGGTGTACGAGGGCACCGTTGGCCACTTCATGGACGTCTTTCAGCGGAAATACAATTTCAGCTTTGTGCAGCCGCTTCGGCAGACATCGCCGACTGTCTTTGCCCCGTCCATGCAGACGGTGGCCGCTGTGCGGAACAACTCCGTGGAGATGTCCATGGCCCTGACATTTCCCACCATACCGCCCTTCGGTTTCACTTACCCCTACGAGCAGATGAACTGGTGTCTCATGCTGCCCGTGGAGGCGGATGTCCCCACTCCGGAGTACTACACGAGGGTGTTCGATCTGCAGGCCTTCCTGGTGGCCCTGTCCACGCTGGTGGTGATCTCCTCTCTGCTGGCCATGACCCTGTGGCTTCATGGCTATCAGGTGGCTCCGTATGACTTCCTCCTGCACGAGAGCTGCCTGCGTGGAGTGCTGGGGCAGTCCTTCGTTGAGGTGCATCGGGCTCCCACTCTGGTGCGTGGCATCTACCTGGAGATTTGCGTGCTGGGAATTCTCATCACGGCCTGGTACAACTCCTACTTCTCCGCCTACGTAACTGCAGCGCCCAAGCAGCTGCCGTATCGCAGCTACGATGATTTATTCGCCTCCAGCCTGAAGGTGGTGGCCTGGACGCCGGAATATGCGGAGCTGATTGGGCGACTGGCAGAGTTCCGAAGGTACGACTCCATGTTCATGGTGGTGCCGGATTTCAGCCGGTACATAAGTCTGCGCGACTCCTTCAACACCAAGTACGGCTACATGATGCACACCACCAAGTGGATGGTCGTCACCGAGCAGCAGAAGGTGTTCTCCAAGCCCTTGTTTCGAATGCGGGAGGATTTCTGCTTCTTCAATAACATACCGTTCGGGTTTCCCATCCATGAGAATTCAGTGTTCATTGAACCGATTCTCACGCTCATCATGGAACTGGCCGAAACGGGCCTCAGCCTGCACTGGATGCAGAGCGCCTTCTCGGAGCTGATCGATGCAGGGGAACTGCACTTTCTCGACCTGAGTCCCCTCAGAGAGTTCCGGGCCATGCAGTTAATGGATCTGCAGTATGTCTGGTATGGTTTCGGCTTTATGTCCGCGCTCTCCTCAATCGTCTGGCTACTGGAGGTGGTCGTTGTCCGACATAGGCTGCATACACAGTCGCGACGGTTAGCTAAATGAAGGCATCGCACCCCTCTAATCTTTTTATGGCCCAGACTTATGGCTTATATTTGACTAGTCCTCGTAGATAACTTTCTTTTCCACGATATTAGGCTTTGCTGTCTGTTCTCCTGTATATTTTTCATTGAGCAAATATACTCTCGTACTTGTACGTATGCTGCAGCGTGGCTCAGAGTTCAAACATCAGAAGCAATTAAGACGCGTGCTTGTTGCAGCACCCCCCAAAGGTGCCACGGACTGCGGCAGCGGCATCCATGATGTTAGCCACCTGTGCGACGGCCACTGGCGCCTCTTGAAATTCCCTAATCGACATGTTTCGATCTCAAATGACTTTTTGCCGCAACAGCAGCTGCTGGAGCTGTTGCTGAAGTCGAAGCATGGAGCCGTGGAGGCATCAGTCTGTGTCTCGGTCGTGTGGTGCCTGATCTCTTCGGGTGAAAAATTTTCTCTAATCTACGCTGATGGCTGCTGCTGGCGTTAGCAGTTTGCCGTTTGGCCATTTGGCCATTTGGCTGTTTGGCTGTTTGGCGCATGCGGCACACGCATTTGCGGCCATCCACCAAATGAGGCACTGATGCTCCCAGGCTGTGGCGGTAGCCGGGTACGAAGTACTTTGATTTTGACTGACAAGTGCCGCCTGCCCGTGGGCCCCGGCTGCGTCTCCGGTTGACATGCGCAGCTGCATGAGCTTTCATGTGCCTTCCTTTATTGGAGAAAATTATTTCAATCTTCAGAGACGAGTGGTGGCTGGCTCCGTAACGAGTGGCAGATGCTGAAACTAATTAACCCAAGGCAGGATCAATGCAGACACGAAGCGAACCGAATCTTAATTGTCAATAAAACGTTTTAGATTTCTTTATTTTTTTTTATGCTTGCAATACTAATAAAAATATTAATGCAAAACTTAACCGCAAATGGATATGTGTGTGTGTGTGTGTGCATAAATATTAACTAACAAAGATTTAACTAAGATTTTCTGTTGATGTGTTTGTGGCTTAGCCTAGGCTTCAATATAAAACAAGGATCGAACGACCTCTCCTCTCCCCCTTGCTCAACGGACTGTCGTATGTCGTATGTACATATAACCATTAAATTCAATAAATTAGAAGAAGAAATACTACTCGTATTGCAAAAAGTTTACACACAGTTTATAACAAATCGATTAAATGTTACATAACCCAAACACCATTGAAGATATGCACTTACATATACATATAATAATATATTATTAATGGAATTTAATTTTTAAAAACTATCACAAAATAATTGGCAGTTTAATTAACCATTAGTTTAAGCTTAACCAACGCTTACTTCTCTCTGTCTTTCTCTCTTCATCGTTTTCTATACATTTAAGGGCACTATTTGTATTATTATTTGTTTTATTATATCAATTTATTTTTATCAAATACAAAAATAATGGCAAGTGCATGTTGAGTTTTACGCATTCGTTTCGACAGCTGCTGGAACGCGTTGATTGTTTATTTGTTTATAGATTAATTTTACTTGTGCCCTCGTCTACTTAAGCAGAATGCCGCTTCGAAGTCTGCGAACACTGGGAGGGGCCCAAGAGATCAAAGAGATCCTTGAAGGAGGAGAGAAATTCTGGAAAGTACTTGGCAGGAAAAAAACACATAAAGACTGGCCCTGGGTCAGTGTTCTTGAACTTTGATCTCAAGCATTTGGCATTCCCTTAGCTGGAAACTAATTAGAAACTAATTCAATATAATTAGTTAATTAACTCAATAATTATTTACATTTACACTAGCAAACAAAATTCTGCTAATTTGGGCAATGCAACTAAGAAAACAAAATACTTTTAATTTACAGGAAAAAAAAAAACACGAAACGCAACGTTCTTGGAGAATGAGAATAAAGTTTGGATGTCGGACGGGGAGTACACAAGTATTTCTTTTAGCAGGGAAGCGTTTGGCCTCATTTTGATATCACCACGCGTAGAATTGCTTCATTAGCTTGATTATTACGCTTAAATGTTCGTATCTCTATTTAGTTTAGTTGTAGATTCTATCTGGTAGTAGCATTAATTAAAATCTTCAAAATTTGGCACATTTAAATTTAATTTGTGGTTGTGTTTAGGCATTAAATGTACATTAAGTTGAGTATTTTATTTGGAAGTGCTTCGAGTGTTGGTATAGGTATAGGAATTGCACAGAAAGCTGAATATAGGAATTCTTCAATGACATAAATTCGAGGCGGAGTGGACCATCTGGAGAGGTCCCTCCAGGAGTGTGTGTGTGTGTGTGTGTGTGTGTATTCGAGTAGTAGTTTTATAGCTTTTGTCATTGTGTGTTTGTGTGTGTTTTGTGAGTAAGGAACAAGAAATAGTTTCGTTTTGCGGGTACCTCTGCTACGTGGAACTACCGATTCGTGAGCAGACCATTCGCTGGGGGCAGGATGCCGGGCGGTGTGTTCGGATTGCTGATCATCCCCGGCAGTGATGGGGTCATCTGCCGCTGCTGATTGATGGAGGCTGCCGCTGCCGCTGCGGCCGCTGCTGCTGCTGCGGCTGCCGCAGATGATCCGCCACTGGATCTCTGGTGCTTGGAGGAGCTGCCTTTGATCAGGTTTCCATTGTTCTTCTGGGTCATGTGCGTCTGGTAGTGCTTGGCCAGGTGCGCCTTCTGCCGGAAGCTCTTGCCGCACAGGGAGCAGGCGAAGGGCTTCTCGCCCGTGTGCGTGCGTATGTGGACGTTCACCGAGTACTTGTCCTTGAATCCCTTCGAGCAGATGGAGCAATAGTGCAGGGAGCGCTCCTTTCGCTGTCCACTGGCGGAGGAGCCGGAGCCGCTGGAGTTGGCGGGCGGACTGTTGCTGCTGCTGCTGGCACTGCCGCTGGAGGAGGAGCTGCCACTTCCCGCACTGCTGCCCATGACCACGCCCAGTGCTCCTCCCCCTACCCCTCCTCCTCCGCTGCTGCTGTTGTTGTTGTTAGCCACATTTGGATTATTGTTGTTGCTGCTGCTGGTGCTGCAGCTGCTGCTCCGTTTGTACTGCTTCTTGGGCTTTGAGATGCCACTGCCCGATCTGCCAGACGGATGAGTGGCGGCTGAGGCAGCTCCACCCGTGGGCGGTGTGGATGTGCTCACTTCCGGCTTTAAAGGCTGCGGCGGCTGCAGCTGATTGGCCGTCGCGATTGCCGTCGCATTCGGTGAGATTTGCATGAGGACATCGCTGGCACTGCTGTAATCCGCGCCAGGCGTGGGCGTGGAGGAGCCTCCGGTGCAGAACTGCTGCACCTCATTGGCGATCCGCTTGATCTTCTCAAAATCATCGCTGAAGGCGTTCTCCAGCGACAGGAACATGTCGTCCACAATGATGTTGGCGTTGCCATTGTGCTGCTGTTGCTGTTGCACCTGCTGCTGCTGCTGCTGCTGGGATGTGAGATGGACACCAGCCATGCCCTGAGCCTCGTCAAACATTTGGGCGGCACTCAGCGTGGAGTCGGCAAAGCCCAGAGCATCGGCAGCATCGTCCGTGAAGAGCAGCCGTCGCATGTCCTCCTCCTTGACGACGGGCATGGCCAGACCGTTCTGCATATGCAGACCCTTGGCGTATCCCTTGCCCTGGAGCGCACTCCGCAGCAGCGACTCCGCCGTGCTCTGCTCCGTGTCGGCATTGTGATCGGCCATATGCCAGTCGTTGTTATTGTTCTGGAACTGGGCCAACTGCTGCCCCAAGTCATTGCCCCCCGCAATGGAGATGGCCGTGACGAGCGAGGGCAGCGTCTGGGAGGGGACCTGGGAAATACTGCTGAGACCATTGGCATCTGCCCCATTCACGAGCACATCCTTGCCGTCTGTGCTGAAGCCGCTGTCGTCGTACGGATACTCCGACTTGATGTAACCCGGAAAGCTGCCCAGGAGACTGTCTAGATCCAGGGAACTCGGCAGCTGCTCTGCCTCTGAGCGCTTGAGCCAGGGCTCCCCGCCGTTTAATACTGTCAGGGTGTAGATCTGTCCGTCGGTGGTGTCCAGGCTGCTGATGGTGTCGCTGCTGCTGCCCGCCCCACTGGAGGCGGCCGAGGAACTGCTGGGATTTGTCTGCTGCTGCTGCTGCTGCTGCTGCTGTTGGTGTGGATGTGGATGCTGCTGCTGCTGCTGCTGGTGGTGATGCGACTGAGGAGATGTGGGACTGGGCTGGTTGGTGCTGGTGGCTCCACTATTACCGGCGCTGGCAGTGATCGGCTGCTGCTGCCAGCAGTAACGATCCAGATCCTCGAATATGGAGGTGGAATCGAGGCGACTGCTGTCCTTGTCTTGGTGCCAGAACTGAAAGGATTACAAGAAACAAAAGATCATTTGAAAGGAGTTGATTATCATATAAGATTGGATCAGATCGGTTCAGGTAGTTCTTAAGAGGTTTTTCTGTGCATGATTTCCTGTGCACCTACCTCATAGCCCTGTAACGTGGGATCGCCTCCATTGCTGCTGCCATTTCGATTGCCCACGGGCACCACAATGCCGCCTCCCCCTCCGCCTGCACCACCTCCCCCACCATCGTGGATCATGCTGCTGTTGGTTCTCGCACCACCGCCACACAGGGCCTGCTGCGGCGATTGGGTGGAGATGGAGATGGCTGGCTGGTGCACCACTTGAACGTGGCTGGCGGTGTGACTGTTGTGCTGACTGTGGTGCTGCTGCTGCTGGTGGGGCTGATGGTGCTGCTGCTGCTGCTGCTGCTGCTGCTGCTGCTGTTGGTGCAGGCTGACGCCCAATGAGTCGACGCCCACACCAATGCCGATGCCCATGTCGGGGCCAGTGACAAAGTCGAAGAAGTCCGCCTTGGAGAGATCCTCGGCACGAAAGGATTCGCTTATATCCATGCCAGCCGACGCGGACATATCCTCAGTGCCGATCATTTGTTGAGCCTGAAGCGCCAGAGTAGCGCCTTAATTCGACAAGTGTGGGCTAATGCGCAATGGTTGTCAGTGTTGGTTAACTGCGGAAGAAACAGAATAAAAGAAAGTTGATCAATTAGAGCAGATTTCCAAAAACGATTCTATCGTGATAGTAGAAAAAGTTCTTCTGTGCAGAAGCTCCAGGAAAAGTGTGACTAAGTTATTTCTGCCTTGATTTCGATTTCAGTTTTAGTTTCTCCATTTCTCCGACCAGCACGCACACTGACACACACATGGAGTACCACTTTCTGACACACCGATTGATTAAAGCCACTTGTCAGTCGGCCACTTAAGTCAATCAGTCATTCACTCGCTCACTCACTCGCCAGCTCGCTCACTCATTCTAGCCGCATTGCCTGGGCCTGCATTCCGGCCATACTTGCATTTTAATTTGAGCCGCTCTTGGCTTGGCTTTTTAGCCGGCTGGCTATCTGCAAACGAATAAATCAAGCTGACAGAAGGGTGACAAAGTGTAAACACATTTGGCGTGCCCGCCTCGTAAATCTCTCGCGAAGGCGCACTTGGACTTTGGCTAATGCCAAACTCAAACTCGAACCAAACTCAACCTGTCATTGCGACAGTTTTTTTTCTCTTCTTTTTTGTTTTATTTGTCTTGTTTCCCTTACTTTGCGACCCATTCTGGTTTCTCTCAGTTTTTGGCTTGTTTCATTTGCATAGATTTGGCAAGTGAGACACAGACAGACGGACGCACTACGAGCCGGGCATTTAGAATAGAAGCTTGCAAAAAGAACGGCTACGTACATGCACAGTGGGAGACAGAGAAATGGGAATACAATTTGATTAAAATATATATAAAATACATTACTTAATAATAAACTAAAGCATGACAAAAGATAAACTAAAATCGAACGAAAACAACAAAATTTATTGCACCACAATCTACGGAGTAAATTCATAAATTTGTATGTACACGTGTTGGGGTATCCTATCCTTCTACCCTGCACTGTAGATCGCCGCAAGTTCCGTCTGATATTGGCTACTGTATACGTATTCCCATATCAGAACAGAATTACACACAATATATTCATGTGTGGTGTACCCCTAAGGTGATCGAACTGACAGTCCAGCGCTGGTTCTCTTGCCATTTCTGATTCTGTATCTGTATCTAGTTGTGCCCCCAAGTCGTGTTCTAGCAAATGTGCCAAATGTTCAAATTGTCAAATTGATTTGACTCTTTTTTGTGTGTGTTTATTTATTCGCTGGAAACTGACTCCCAATCGTAGAGTAATCGTATATTTGTGTGTATGAAAAATGGACCTTACGGCGGTTCTGTCGCTGTTTTGTGGCGGTGTGGCAGCGTGAGAACCACAAACAAAAATGACTTAACAAATTTGCATTGCTCGTGTAGTCGTAGAGCTTGTACCAGTGCCCAGACCCGTACCCCGGCTTGCATACTTTAGATAAGGGCAGAGCGTAGAGAAAATGCCGCTGTTGGTAAATATTTTAGATGCTGCCCGGCCTGCCAGGCTGCTGCTGCTTCTAGAGACTTTTAAGTGCAATATCTGTGGAGAAATCAAACTGTGGCATGGGGCTCTGGAAATACTTAGCTAAGAGACGGCAGCAGACACGGCAGCAGCATCAACACCTGATCAAAGACCAGGCCAAAGAGGAGAAAAAGTGGCAACAAGTGCGGTCCATTTGGTAAGCGGTCAGTTAACATTTTTAAGGCTCTTAAGGTGAGCTCGTTTTCCAGTGTTTTCCCTGACTTATCGCACCACGACTATCGCACGGAGGCAAAGCACTGAAAGTTTCACACAAAAACTCTGCGTAATCATTTGTGGTCATTTGCCTGCCAACTGACAGCCCAACCTACTGCTGCTGCTGCTGCTGCTGCTGCTGCTTGCCTACCCAGTGGTTTACTTAATAATCATGTTTAAGATGCAGAAATTACTTTATATATACTTTATGACCGACAGCAGGGAAACGCTCTGTGAGAGAGCAGGAGACAGGAGAGAGGAGAGAGGCGCAGAAATATGAAATAAAATAATAATCCTTTGTTTGAGCGTTTTGGCGCTCAAATATTGACTAATTTGAGCACGATTATTGTGATTTGGATGCGGGACGTAGTACAAAACGGAGTCTCAACCTGTGCCTGAGCCACAGCCGCAGTCTGCGTCTTAGTCTGAGTCTCGGAAAGAAAGTTGGCCGGGCCGTCGAGACGTGCTCATATAACTGGCGGCCAGCCAATCATGGACGTGGCCCATGGATGTGAATGTGAATGTGGATGTGGATGTGCATGTGCCCGGCACATGCATCTTCCCATCTTTGCTCGTGTCTGTGGCATGATGAAGATGCATGCAACTGCATCTGCAAAACGGGGTATTGCGATTGGCGGGGGGTCTTCTAGGGGGATTGGAAGTGCATTTTATTTCCCCCCAAATGCCGCATGGTAATCGCAATCGTAATCGTAGAAATTGTTAGCGCATTTTGGCCAATGCAAACAGCCCGAGGCGGCATCATTTTAAAAACATGATAGCATGATGGGTTTTTATGTTTGAATAACTATCCATATATCCAAGGGGGGGCTTTGATGAGAGCCGGGGATTAGGCTCTCAACTAGAGGGTCATAAATAAAAATGTAACTATAATTGGAAAGCTTTTTAATTAAGCCAAGATCTTGAGCGCTTTGACTTAGTTATTTGCATGTTGCAGAAGTGGAAAGAGGGGAAACCATCACCATTTGGTCTATGAGTAGACCCAAATCCAAATCCAAATCCCCAACCTCAACCCACAGCCGGAGCTCTATCCATTGTTGCCGGCGTCAGTGATCAAAACATGCAAGAAAGAGGAGACAAACCCATCGTCTGGGATTAGTTTATGTGCAGGAATTTTTATTTTGCGGTTACACAATTTTCTCTCAATGGTTTGGGTTTTCCTCCCTCCTGGGAGACAATCAATGAAAATCACACGCTTTGGCTGCTTCTGCTTTGTGCCGCCGTTTTCTTTGTTGGACTTGTCACTGCCTGTGCTGCTGCTGCTGCTGCTGCTGGCATTTCTGTTTTGTCGCTTTGGTTGCACGATTTTCCACGCATTTTTAACCCAAATACCTTGCTAAACGATTTTTTAATGTCTTCACTAACAAGTTTCAATTACCAATCGTCGAGTGCGTGAGTGTGCGCAGACGGCTTGGCTCGGTTCGGTTCGGTTCGGTTCGGCTTGACTCAAATAAAAGCCAAAACCAGTCGCAAAGCAAAAAAAACCACACCACACAACACCCCCTCTTGCGTTGGCTCAATCAATTAAAATAATTCCAACAATTGCAGGCAAGAAATTTCATAAAAGAAGATTGAGGCATAACGAAGACAATGCGGTACAAATGAAAACCTGCTGGCCATTCCACACAGCACAGGAGAGCAGAGCAGAGCAGTGCAGAGCATACGCGACGATGTCTTTGAGTGGATTCACGTACCGCAATCAAATTGCACTTCGATTGGCCAAAATGGAGCCATCATCATCGATGGAAAGCGGTACTTGTTGATGATCTTCTCGCTGGCCTGGCCTGGCCTGGCCTGGCCTGCCTGGCTCCGTAATCACATTTATTGAGATAAACGATGGGGCGTTCTGCATTGCGTATACGCGGTGCTCATTGCCCAGCGTGTGCGTGTGTACAATGTGATAATTATATAAGAAAATGGGTTAATCATGGCTCGCTGTGCAACTTAATGATGTGTCGCGTTTCGCCTTTCGTTGCATACTTTTGGGGTAAACTCCGTTGATCTTTGGTTCAATCATTTACGCACAGGAAATTCCAAATATTAATGACCTGCCATATTCCGCTATATGCGAATTGTGAAACTCACGCTTTCAGCGCTGCGTAAATTACAAAACCCATTTGAAAACGCACGGGAGCTCAAAACGTATGGCTTAAGTGTGTCTGTCAGTGTGTTTGTGTGCTAGGGTGTGTGGCATGCAGCTGCAAATAATTTTGCATATATTTTTCTCCCGCTCTTCATTGCAAATTGTCATCGTTAGCCAAGTGAGACCGCTCTCCAGCGGCAGACCATTCGATCATTTTTCAAGCAGATAATTATCGCCCACCAGTCTGGTCTGCCCCCAAATACTAGCCGGATACGCCACACGGCTGCCACATGCCGCGTGGCACTGCAGTGGCACTGCCTGTTGACCAATTGACCAATAGCTCAACGGCTCTCTTTGGCTGATAAGCAGCTGCTGCTGCTGCTGTGGAGGCTGACTCTGAGTATGCCACTGCCACTTGTGGCTTATGTTTCAATTGCATGCAAATGCATAATTGAATCAAATGGTCTTCCCGGCTTCGGCTTCAGCTACGGTTTCGCCAACTTTCGAGGCCCCCGCCTAATGAAGCAATCAACGGTCCGGCATCTCAAACTCTTTTTGCCGCTCTGCCCCATTGTCAATCAAAAGCCACGTTTTTATTGCGGCCTGCGTTACAAACCAAATCGCATCAAGATGTATTAATCATTTTGGCCAGTGCGGCCTGCGTTGGCGTTGGCGTTGGCTGAGGCAGAGGCAGAGGCAGAGGGGAAGTCCGCAACCAGCTGAACGCTGGCATCGCCATCACTTTATCAGTTGGCGCAGATCTCTTTTGGCCAGGGCAGAAAAAAAAACGCCAAATAACTACAGGCGAGACGGGGCATGATTAAAATGCGCAAAAATGGCCAACTCCAAATGGGCGCTGCTCGACGGTAACAACAGCAACAGCAACAGCAACATTGAGAGGCACAGCAGCAACATCAACATCAACATCAACATCGAGAGCTACAACAACGGCGTGTGATGTACACGCGGCGCATTTCAATTCCATTTGATTAATGACGAAGCAGTAAAGGCAACTGCAGTTGCAGCAAGGGGGCAGGCAGGCAGGCAGGCAGGCGGTCAGGCAGCTAACGAAGATGTTGCTGATTGGCCTGTTGTCTGTTTGCTGTTGCTTTCCGCTGCTGTTGTCAACTGTCGGATGCATTTGTTGCAACTGCTTAGATTTTTATGCCTGGCCATAAAAATTATATGTACATTATGCCAAGCGACAGCTCATAAAGCAATCAATACCAGGCATCAATAAAAAAAAAGAAAAAAAAAAAACGTAAAAAAAAACTAAAGCACTCTCGAGTTCCGCTTTTCTTTTCGGGTTGATTGAATGCAAGTGTGCAAGTGGAATTGTAGAGTAGAAAGTGTTGCCCACCCACACGGAAAATCTGCATAAATACTGTCCGCCAAATAAGGCCAAGAGAGTGCCGTGCCTGTGCCTGTGCCTGTGCCTAACGGCCTTGTGCTTGTGGGTGCTGCTCCCGCTGTTGCGGCTTGCAGCTGATGATGTTGCTGCTGCTGCTGTCGTGCCATGCACCGCAGCAACATGGCACAATAAATTTCAAATTTGCTATGAAACTTGTATCAGAACATGTCCATCTTGGCGGCCCACACTCACAGGAGGACCCAGTCCCAGTCCCAGCTCTGGCCCCCCCACTGGTACATGGATGAGTGAAAATTTGCATTGGGACTTTCACACACAGCTGCAGCATAAGCACAACATCGAATATGTAGGTCCACAGTGGGGGCTACAGTTACGCTATTGATTAATGCCTTAATTAAGGCAACGCTCCATCAAATCAGAACCAAAATCGAGCAGCCCAACCCAGTCGCAGCCCCAAAAACAAAACAAAAATATGATTGGCAATTGTTCGACGGGCTACACAAGTAATTTATCAAAATCAATACGGGAACTGTCTCAATGCCGCTCCGGACTAATAACAAGGCTAAATGCCGAGCGGAGCAGACAGCCCCCCAAGTCACAAAAATTTGCATTTTAACAAGTTAATTTTTTCAGCTGCTGACTGTTGTTCTAAGTCATTGCAAAACGGTAGCTCACGAATTTTGGGCTGTTACTTTCAATTGCCTTTTGACTGGCGACATAATAATGACAAACCAGAAACAGGAAAAAGAAACACACAAAAAACTCTTGGAAAAAATCTAGTCAAAATCTGGGAGTAGCAAACAAAAAATATAACAAAAACTGCATTGCATTGCTCAAGCGTGACATGTTAATTGAGTTTTTATTTTCCTGAATTTTGAACAGTTTTTTTTGGTTGTTCGTTGGGTGGGCGCGGTGGGCGTTCAACCCCCGAGAGTGAGTAGAAAAATTGTGACAGCTGCCTGAGCAACAGCAACTTAATTTTGGGCGCTTTCAAATTGGATTGATATGAAAATATATAGAAATTAAAGTATTAAAGCATTTACGTGCAGAGACGCCTCTGCCAGAAATCATGATAACTTTATTGATTTTGGCAAACGAGCGCCGGGGCGAAGACATTGAATCCGAATCGTGAGCTTTGGGCCAACAATCAAATCGACAAAGAAACCAGCAATTGTTGCTGTTGTAGCTGTCTGTGACGTGATGGCTGCAGGCGCCACTTGGCAGCCAAACAAAGGAGACACTGGCTTTGGCTCTGGCTGAAGCTGAGGCTGGGGCACGGACCAGGTCCGGGCCGGGCCGGGCCAGGCCAGAAATTCTGGCTAATCAGCACAGACAAAAGGGTGACGCTCCCATGTATTTAGTTTTGAAGGCTGACTGCCATTCATTAATGCCATTTAACCGGTCATGTTGTAGGTGTGTAGCCGTCTAACCGTCTTTGCCTCGTACTCATACTCGTACTCGTGGTATGCCTGGCAATTTGTTTTGCTGTCATGTCAAAGTGCAATGAAAATATTTTCACTTGCCCATCGAGCGACACACACCACTTGACATGAGACAGCGAACGTCAAACATTCCGCAATGCCACCCAAAAGGCATCTTCATAAATATTTTCTACCATCGCGATGCATCGGCAACGTGCAACGGCAACAGCAACGACTGCATCTACATGGGATCGGGAACGGGAACGGGAAAGGGAACGGGAACGGCAGCAGCATCAACACTCCCACATCCCCAAAATGTCTTCAACAAACATCGTGTGCTGTCTGGGGGCTCCTTGAAGTTGCTTTTTGCCTCGATCAAAATGATTTTCCCCCCCTTTTTTCTGCTGTGGCGTCTTTTTCATCATCATCATTAAATTCGTCAAGATGCAAATTTCTTGACTGTTGTTGTTTGCCAGTCGTGCTCATCTCCCTGGTGCTAGTGGCTAGTGATGCTGAAGATACTTTGTACGGTGGATCTGAGAAGCGGGAGAGAGAGAGAGTAGTGGGAGCAGTAGGAGTAATGTCTCTGCTGGCATTTCTTATGGCCTGACATTATTTGCTGCTTTGACTTTGCTTTGGCTAAGCACAATTTATGATTATTGCACCGGCTCTTAGGGCCACCTGTGGGCGTTCTCCGCAGCGCCCATATAAGAGCACAGATCCCATATAAGTATGGCATATATATGTATAACTCATAGCTGAAGTAGGTACATAAATTGCTCGTGACTGCAATTAGACAATTGTCGCCGTCATCCAAACTCACTCGGATCAGTAGCTAATGAATTTTTATTTGTATATGTCTTACAAGACAACAGCAGAGTGCGCGGCATACGAACTAGACTGCTGCCAGTGCAGATCAGTCTTCATTGTGTTGGTGTTGTTGTGGCTGTTGCTGTGCTGTTGCTGTTGCTGTTGTGGCTGCTGACTTTGCTTTGGCTTGTATAAATTACCATAATAACAAATTACGGATCATTAAGATTGTCAGCTACTTCGTTTCAATTAATTAACCATTAATTACAAACCGCCTGAGCGGCAGAATGTGGCAACAGCAACGACAAATGCTGCACATGAGCAACAAAAGAGGCTCCACAACAGAAGCTGCAGCAACATTTTCCTGTGGCCTGAGAGCAACCATATTAGCCACCACGACAACGATGGCAATGGGATGGGGGCATGGGGACGACCACAAGAAGCCAAAAGTAATGCAATAGAAGACTGAAGACAACAGCAGCAAGTGAGGAAAAGTCCCCAATGAAAATAGAAAAAGCAGCTGTGCGCAAATATGCAAATTTCACAGAGTAAAACAGCAGCAGCAGCAAGAGACTTCACTTTCAATATATAGTAAAGGATGCATTGCCTGATGCTGTTTTTGTTGTTGTTGTTTGTCGCTTTTCCAAGTTGCACAAATTGCATTTTACCATATAAAACAATTTCAGCTGCTGCTGATGCTGATGTTGCTGCTTCTCGCACAAAGACAAAAGAAACCCAACTCGAACACACATATTGTCATAAAGTCGTATAAGTAGAGAGACAATACACCAAGTGCAACAGAAGAAACTGTGACAAAAGCACCGAAAACCCATACAAATCCTAGTGCCCGTACCCGTACCCGTACAAATTGAAAGTGAAACTCCTGGAAACGAAACCAAACACACAGAAACAAAAAAAAAACACACACAATCCAAATGGAAACAAGAAATTTGCATAGAAATGAATTTGCAAGAGTTTGTCGCGTCAAGTTTTTGAGTATAAGTATGGCTATAGTCGGGAATAATGATGTTGGATTACAACCAGATCTTGGGAAAGGGAAATCTAATGCAAATTATTGGTTAGCTCAAGCAATCTAGGTAATTGAGGGAATTAGCCCACACTAAGCTCCATAAGGTGTTGAAACATTCTGGGACTTGATTTATTGTTGGGAATGTATCTTAGTAACTCAATTAAATAATTAGCCTAAGTAACTTGGGTTGCGGCTAATAAATATAAATCTTGGACAAGCCATTAAGCCATTCAGTTTGTAAAACATATCGTTAAATGTATTGTTAAATCCATTCATCTTACTAGATGGCCCGAGCGGCGCCATTATTCTCTCCCGCACTACTCTCGGTCTTGCTGATTGCATGCAGTTGATCTATAAAAAACTTTCAGCTATCAGCTTAGTTCTTAGCCCTCTGTCCGATACTCTCCTGCTCTGTCCGTGGCTGTGGCCTCCTTTTTGGCGCAACTTTATGACAGGCCAGAGCTGAGCAGGGTTCGCTGTCGAAGTCTTTTGTATTGGGCATACAACAGGCACTGGTACTGGGACTGGGAGTGAAAATATTTGCATATAGATTTACACACCCACGGGTCGAGAGTCCAGAGAGACTAGAGATCTAAGAGCCAGCAACAATGGCAAACGAGCCTCCTTTTAGTTGTATTTATATGTATATATGGGAGATACGATGCCAAACTTTAAATATATTACACTCTAATGCCTTTTAAACCGAAACTATAAATTTCTTATCGCCGATCGAAAATCAAGCGTGCTCACCAGCAAGTCACAGTGTAAAGAAAACTCTGGCCACTGCCACTGGCACTGGAACTGAGGCTGAGGCTGAGACTGGTGCTGAGGTAGTGGCACACACCCTAGTTTGGTGTGTGTTGCGGCTCACTCGTGCGTCATATTCAAATGTGGCCCGGTCCAGCTCCAGCTCCAGCTCCAGCTTGGATCTGCAACCTCTCAGTCAGATTGCGTTCGCCAGATAAGCGCAACGCCAGCGCCACTGTTTCGCTGACTATAGCCCTGGTCGCGGACTCTGTCTATGGCATTCTTTCAAAGGCCGTTTGCCAGTGCCACAGCCGCAGCAAGAGGTAGAGCTATAGCCACAGACAGAGTCAGAGCCAGAGCCAAAGCAAGAGCTACTGCTAACGGATTCCCAACCAGGAACCAATGCCATAAATGGTCGAAATGCATGCGCTGCCTTAAAAAGTCAAATGTGTGGATAATAATTTTGATTTATTGCAGTCAGCCAGCAAGCTAGGCGGCAAGAGCAACAGCAACAGCAACAACAATCTGGGCTAGATAACTCAATGGCCCCCCTTTGCGAGTCCAGGCAAAACATTATCAGGGGGAGGCTCAACCTGCTGGTGGGTCATGGTGGGATTGTGGGGCGTGTGTGCTGCTGCTGCGGTGTGGGGCGTGTGCCAAACATGCTAATGAGCCAACTTTCAGTGCTGACCAATCGCTGACCAGCAACAAAAGCGTCTAACAATGCCCACGTTTGCCAACAAAATGAATTTTAAGGTTTTCTGTTGCCTTCTTTTTGTGGCTGCTGTTGCTGTTTGACTTTGCATAATTTATACATTTTGCGGTAGCTCAGAGTGACCGCAACTCTTTCCCGTTTAGCCTGCATTTTAATTATGAAACCCAGTCGGAACAACTCGTGCCACAGACCCAGACCCAGACGTAAAATCGAATCCAAGCAACGCCCAAAAAATTTTGCACAATCGACTTGTAATTATAATTGAGTTATATACGTAGATATCTTTCAGTTTCCTTTGTTAACTTGTTGCCCAAGAAGTATTTTGGAAAAAAAGAAAGTCATCTACTTTACTTTCTACCTTCGATATGGCTTTTATCAGACTGCGGCATTCGCTTATCGCCTGGCGATACACAGCAGCTGCAAAGTCATTCATCTTGCGGGCAAGATTCCCGCAGAAGAAGGAAAATGAAGCTACAAATAAAGCTGTTGGCCCCAGTGATCTGTCAGTTCTCAGTGCTCTGCCGGGCACTGCTTTTTAATTGCATGGCAAATTGAAGCTGACATTTATGCTTGCGCTCCATTTCGCAGATTTGTTCCCATTGGATTGCCTGGCCGCCAGGCTAATTGCCCAGAAAGCCACAGAATCCTCCTCTCTAACGGGAGTGGGACTTCCAAATGTGTCTTCCTCAATCCGCAAGCCGCAAGCCGCAAGCCGCATCCCAATCCCCATCTACGTCCACCAGCTAGACACGATCACATGCAAATTGAGCTGTTTGCAGTTTCGTTGCTGCAGTTGCCGAGTTGTACGCACAATTAGTGTTCGCCATTTGGCCCGGGACAACACTCAATGGCAATTAGGGTCGGGATCGTACAAATTCATTTCGAAATGCCAACTCCTTGTCAGCGTGTGTGAGTGTATCTGTGCGTCTGCTGCATATCTGTGTGACAAGTGTGCACAGCACAGTGAGTTGGACAGTCGACAGGGGCACGCAAATTGTAATTTATGTGACAAATTTTAATGTACCTCTAGCGAAAATTTATTGGGCTTTGACGAGCCACACGAACACCACTCGCCTGAGATGCTCCAACAGGTGTATCGAATGCGTTTTATGAGGAGCAGCCACCAAGAGGCTGCTGCTTGTGTTGGTCATAAAGCACGAGGAGAACAAACGAGAAACACTTTAAAAATCGAAAACCCTGTTATGGTTATTTGAAGATGGAATCGTTTCGCATGGGGATCCCATATCAATCAACATTGAGCTGCTAACGATGCGAGTTTTGAGCGTAATTTAGCTATGGTATTTATTGTTAGCTATGTGATGCAATCGTCCAGATTCCCATACTAAGGAAAGTTAAACAATCGATCCGCAAACACCTTCGATAGCACTTGAGGCCAAGAGATAGACCAACACTTGAGAGCTTGAGACTGCCTTCATTCAGTGGCAGCTTCCAGATTCCATTTCATTCCATTCATGCCGGAAGCGAGTCCGACTCATTCAGCGATGTGTTGACTCCGAACAGGTGTACGCAGGCCATGGAGCAAGTCACATTCAAATACCATTTATCACCCGTTACCCACGATACCCAGATTCGTCTATGACTTAAGCCGAATGCTGGCTAAGTGATCGCAGAGCCTTTTGTCCAGCGATTTGTCAATGATGCAAGCTTACGGCACCAATATATAGAATTTCCCAAGCGAATCCATTCATTAATTTCTGTCCGTCTGCCGGAGTGCGGGGCAGTGCGGGGCAGTGCACAGCGGGACAGCGCAATAAACAGAAATCAATAAAAATATTTCAAAGATCTTGGACTAAGACAAAGGCAAGCAAAACGAATTTAGACGCATTTAAATACTCCACCGATCGAAATCGATTTGCATTTAAAATCGAATCAAAGCTTTATAATTTCCAGCTACCACCACAAGCCGCAGCCATAAAACACCCAACTACACCCACGCTCAGGCTCATCCTCAGGCCATCGAGATGCGAACCAGTTTATAGAGCTGGCTCATCAGTCATTTTGATAGCCACAAATAACCGGAGCTGAATCGCTATGTTGTCAAATAAATTGATCTCGAAATGGATGTTGTTTAAAGGCCCTTAGTTACATTTTAAGTATATGTGTAGTAGCTGCTGGAGTTTCAAATGGAATCTAATGCTGTTGTTGGTCCAATTTGAGACTGAAACTGAATATGCACCAAAACACACACACACACACACACACACACAGGAAGCATGCATAACATTAAGCAAAAATACAGAAAAGACAAGCAAAAGGTCAAACTTGAGTTTGAGAACTCGTTTTGTCATTTGGCAAACAGCACAGCAAAACTAAAGTAAATGCAAAACAAAATAGAAATAGAAACAAAAATCAAATAAAATAAATTGCCTCAATTTCGCATTAATGAAATCGAAATTATTAAAATGGGAAATTTGTTGTCGCTGCTGAACATTTCCTGTTCAGGCGATAGGCCATAATGGAACAGAAACCAACTTATAAAAATTGCAAAAAACCGAATGAAGGAAATTCCGTTAAAATATTTGACCCAATTTGCTGAAAGGTTCACAAATAAAATAAATAAAATTCATTTGTCTGGGCAATGTAATTTATTGCATGTTTTGCTCATTAAATTGATTTTTCCTCTTTGATTTTGAGTGCCAGTGTCATTGTCAGTGGACAGAAAGACAGACGAGGACCAGAGAGAAACCGCCAAGGAGCCGGGAAGAGCACGAATGTTTGCTGTTTGTTGTTTCTGCTGCACTTTTGCAGCACGCTCGAGTTTCATAAAAAATGCCAATTAAGCGTGAATATAAGTGCCAGATAATTTTTCGGACAGCAGCCAATGTAACCCAAATTGCCAAAAAACGCGACAGACTTACAGCCAAAACAAAAGCAGCAAGCAAACCAAATGGACAACAGGAGCCGAAGGTAAAAAGGTAAAACCAAAACTCAAAACGAACACACACAAGTTTCAGGGGTAGAGTGCTCTTTCAGAATGGAGTTCATGGCTGATCTGAAGGAAGCTAAATGTATTTTAGAGTGGAATACATTCGTATCTAAAGTTATTATTTTCATTGATTTGAAGTCATTGCAATTTCCATAGAATCTCTCAACAAGACAGCTCAACCTAAATTGTGTTGTTAGCTTTCGCCTGTGCATCAATATTTGTTCATAGATAGAGGCTTGGAGTGACCTCTTGACAGCCTCAATGATGGCATCAAAAGCCAGCCGCTGCCCTCATAATAAGCCAGGCTCATCTCATATCATTCCACAGACATGTGGCTCATCTGCCTTCACGGAGGGCATTCGAGATTCGTTTCAACTTTAGCGCCTGCCAAGGCAGCCTTAAAAAATATTTACAACACTCAAGTGCATCTCAAGTGCTGGACCATGCCGATCGATATGCCCATCCATATCCCCATGCCCCAACCGCACAACCGCATCCAAGTCCACATCGTGGCAGGCAAAAACGAGAGCCCCCGAAAAAAAGTAAATTTCAAGTTAAGAATAACGAACCAAAGTATTTCTTCTTCTTTGACTTGGACTTGGATTGCCGTTGTTGTTGTTGTTGTGGTTGTTGTTGCTGTATTTTAAACATTTTTCATTTCAAAACGACAGGCGGACTGCTGTCGTTGTCCATGTCTGTATCCAAGTCTTGGATTGGATTGGTTTTTGGTATTTGTGGCATCGTTTTCGGTTTCGTTGGCGGCCTCGGTCGAGAGTTGCGCCGGGTCTCGTGTCTCGGGTCTCGGGTCTCGGGTCTCCAGCGGAATTTCGTTTCAACTTTGACTAGTACCCCCCCTACGAGAGCAGCAATGACAACGATAAAAGTTGAAAGCGTTCCCAAAAACGCTCGCTAAAACAATGCCAATCATAAAGTGCCGAAATGTCATTGTCGGGCCCTGACTTGTGGGGGGGAGATTTTCGGTGTTATCTGTGGAGGCTTTGGCTTGGCTGAGAGGCGGCGTTGATTTTGATAAATGTTTAATTAATTTTGTGCCTCGTCGAACATTAAACTTGGCTATTTTCTGACTTAATGAACAGAAATTAACAACACACTGAGATGCCCAAGAGGAGATGGGCGAAGAGGAGACAGAAGCCCAGCCATGCGGAAGATCTTCAAAGTCTCAGTTGTTTTTTCTTCTTATTTTGGTTTTTTTTTTTTCTGTTTGTTAAACTGCGTTTCTTTAGGTCTTTTTCTTTTCTCATTTACATTACATTATGCTGGCTCTGGTCTTATGAATGAATGTTGTTTACACACACACACAGACATGTGAAAAATGTTGTAATTAGTTTTTTTTTCCAGTGAAGAGTCTGTTGTGTCTGCGGCGCCCAGTGAGTGATTTTCAACAACGACTGCAAATTACAAGTTATTATTAATGTTAACAAGCGAAATCTCCCAGTATTTGTGTATGCTTATGCGATCGTATAGTGAAAACTCATTTAGCAGGGGGTCCACCTCCTTCTCCACCTCATCTGCTGTTGATTTGCTTAAAGTGTATAAGTATTGTATGTGCATGAGTGTGTGTACATATGTATGTGTAGGTACATTAATGACTGTTCTTGATTTATGCGATGCGATCAGTGGGGAGTACGAGTACGAGTAGCAGCAGAGCGGGGACCTTAACCAGCAAGTGGGTCACATGTCCCGTGGGTATTTGTACTTACAGATGGGCTACACGAGTCGCTGCACCTCCACCAGAGTACAGAAACACGGCACAAACTACTACTAAATGCGGCCATTAAATGGAAGTACTTGTAGAGATGCCACAGTAGCTGGGGCATTACATAGAATTCAAATCAAAAACACAAAATACGTTCCACAAATAATTATGCAAAGAGCTTTCAGAGGAGAACAAAAAACACCCATTGCACAAGCCACAACGACATCGACACGAACTCATAAAATATGCAAAATGTGTGCCAGGCCAGGCTAGGCTGAAGTCCCCTTCCCAGTCCCCGTCCCCGTCCCCGTCCCCGCTCAGCAGTCAACAGTAAACCAACAACTTGTGTCAATAAAAATCAGGCAAGAGCACTGGCTGGCATCCTCAACCTCATCCTCATCTTCATCCTCCTCCAACTGCATCTGCATCTGCATCGGCATCGGCATCTACCACCAATTCAGAGAGCTGGCTGCACTTGTTCGAATCATCTGGACGGGCAGCAGCGGCTACAGCTGTCGGCCACGGAACGAGCCACATCTGAGTGTGTCTCGAGTCTAGACAGCAGACAGCCAAAGTCACTTCAGATTGCACATTGCTTCCTGACTGCCGCAGAACGGACTGAATGGACAAAATCGACAGAGTCCGCGGCCGGATTCAATGAGCCGTGGCAGAAGGATGGGGGCATTCGGCTTTATGGCCAAATGCTCGTACAGGTTGAGGTTGAGTGTGGGATTCACTGGCCCGCTGGTATACATAGACAAATGTACATAAAAACCAACAATAAAAAATTCATCTGCACCATGAAACTGCATCAAAAGCCCAATGCTAATCCTAATCAGAGGAAAATTTATTGACAACTTTAACTTAAGTTGTATAAGGATTTGCATACTGTCTCAGCAAGAGAGAAAGAGAGATCTGCTCGGATCAACAAATCAGTTTATGTACTTGAGGTATGTGGATTATCAACAGGAAGTGGCTCCCAGATGCCATTCGTTTGGCGAATTTTTATGTTGATCGTAAAGCAGCAAAGGTGTTTGCTGTTGCAGCCATACAAAAGCACTTATGATACTCGAAAGAAAAAAAAAAAACCAACAGCAATTACAGCTGCAGCAACAGTCACATAAAGAAAATTGTTTTGTATTTGTGGATGGAAGTAACTGAATAAATAAATAAATAAAGCAAAGAAAAATCCAAATCAAATGGGGGAAAAGTTCTCAAAGCAGACAACGCGATCCACACAACACACACAACACGGACAAATACTTTATGACACATGACGACGTGGTGGAGTACGGGAAAGGGCGAGTGAGGTACAACGAAACCCGACCGAAGCTGAAGTGTAACTTCCCACTGACCCAATTTACAAGCACTTAATGCCAAAAAGGAGAGAAGTTGTAGAAGAAATAAACAAAGACGAAAGTGCGCGGTCGGGGGTAATGCATATCAAATAAAGTTCATGCCACAAAAGCAGCAGCAGCAACAGCAACAATAACAGAAACAACGACAACAGCAACGACGAAAATTATGACCAAAATAGACAGCACCCAGCAACAACATAAACAACAGCAACAAATACAACACCAACGAAATTTAAATTAAAAGCTAAAAACTCCCACACATAAAAGTCGAGAAAGAAACTCGAAAAAGTACGAGAGTATGTATGTATGTACATACATATGTACGAGTATGTACATATGTATTTGTATATGGGGAGGTAAAAAAAGGTCTGTCAAAATTAAATCATTTCGGTGGCAAACAACATAAACCGATGGTTAAAAGTTGATAATGATGATGCTTGGATAACTCTCGTTATTACTATGTTTCTTGTTGGTGTTGTTTCAGTTGTTGTTGTGGTTGCTGCTGTTGTATCTGTGCTTGTTGCTACCTTTTGTTGCTGTCCAGTGCGTTGGTGGCTGGCACTGACAGCGTAACAAATGCTATTTTGACAAAGTGTCTGACATGAGGAGCGTGGAAGAGAAGCAAGAAACAGAAAGAGCCATAGGGTTAACACAATCATGCGAAAGTGAGAAAAAATGGAGTGCAAAATGTGCTGCGTGTCTGGGGAACACACATATGTACGGTCACATGAGTATCTGTAGAAATTCATGAAAATTTCTACCTCGGATAAACACCCGCTAAGGCTAAACGAACGAACGAACGAACGAACGAACGAACGAACGATCCAGACAACACTTCATTCCGGGGTCCATTCCACTTGACGGCCAGGCTTCCGGTTTCATTTGAGTGAAATTTTCTATGCCCCTGTGGCATAGATTTATCTGTGAGAAAATAGCCGCAAACTGCGAACCAACCGAACAGCAGCAACATTTTTCATAGAAAATTATGAACATGACCGTAGAGAAACACCAAACACCCAACCAACCAAAGGCATGCTCCGAAATTTGCATATTCCTCCCTTGTGGCGCTTTAACATGTATTCAATTTTGGGAACTGTCTGCTGCATGGTAAAAACATCTCACGGGCATCAAACTTTAATTATTAATATTAGAGATTAGAAAACATGAATGCCAGCAAAACAACAACGAATCGTAAAGTTCGACAAAGTCAATCAGTTGCTGATTTCTCAACCTGCTGGCTGACAACAAATTAACAGCTTTTATTTCATTCATTTTTTCTATTTGGAAGAGTTTCTGGCTAAACACTAAATTTGCCGTTAATTGAGGAAAATCTTGGGTCCGGCAGCATAGATGCTAAATGGTTAAATGAGTGGCTAATTTTTGTAGTACAACAAAATAAACAAATAAACGCTAGAATTGGTAAATTAACTAAGGGAAATTGATGAAATGAAAGAGAGAGTGAGAATGTCAAATCATTCATCAGTCAGTCTATGTTCTGGCTTTAAAGTTCCACACACTTTGACTGCTTTGGCTTAACACTTTCGATGAGAAAGACTGGCAAACATATTGCACAAAGATTCACACTAACTGGCATAACGTAACCAGACTTTCATTGATCTCGACCCATCTAGTATCAGTTGTACACGTTCCCAGATGATAGCTTATGGGCTTTCATTCATAATTTTTAAAGCTGAAAGCGCAAGCGAGTTTGTTGGCCAAGTCTTTTGTTCCTGTCTCGGATTCCCCTAGGGGCTTTGATTAAGAGTTAATACAAAAATAATGCCCAAATGCAGCAAAGTCTATCTTTAACTCCAGTTCGTTGCCCAAGTCTTTTGTTTGCCTTGCTGAATGCGACGTTGATTTGGATTTGTATTTTATTATTTGTATTTTCCGTTTTTAACTTTAACGTGGCGACGTTTCACTTTAATAATTTTAATGCCTTGAGCTTTTAATGACAGTCTTTTAATTTAAATGCCATTAAGGTGTCTCTTTGTTTGTGTTTGCTTCTTTCCTGTGAGCTTTGGTGCCAATTGTTTTGCGCTTGAGCTCTGATCTTTGTCTCTCTTCAGGGGCTCTTCGGTGACTGATTGTGTTGCTCCCATTTGGGATCTTATCTGAAATTGATTTCATTTTCGTTGGCGGCCTGCACACACTATCCATATAGTGGCTACCCACTGTCCCCACTGCCATTTGATTATTTATTATATTTTTATGCAATTTAAATAAATAGATAAAACTGATTAATATTCATTGATGGCTAATTTATGAGGCTCGTACGCGTCAGCAGTTCTTTTTGTGTGTGTGTGTATACGTTCGTGTGTGTGTGTGTGTGTGTGTGTGTACGGGTGTAGGGGTATCAAAGCTGATATTAGGGTTTCGGCTACTGCCGCGTTTGGCTTTAACTTTCTTCCAGAAACTGGCAAAAATTATCAATTATGAAGTCATTATTATTTACAGCAAACCAAACACATAGCCAGCCACACTTGATTAATAGCTTTTCGGTCTTCGGACTTCGGGCTTCGGGCTTGTCAAGGGTTCAACTGGTGCTCGCCGTTTTCTATTTTCGCAAGTGTTTTTTCTATTTTTTGCACAGAAGGTGTTGCCGGAAGATTTTTTCTTTGCCTGAGTCTTTGGCTGTTGCTGCGCAGTTCTAATTAGCTAATTATACGCTAAATTAGTATATAATTATTGCTGGCCGGGCATGCGCTGCCTTTGCTCACTCCGAGTGTCTAATTTGGCCCGTTCTTGCAGTGCTTACGGCGAAACACAGCCACTCAATGGCTGTCAAATGTGGCTGATAAGACGGGTATACAAATTATGAAGAGATGCGCTATCATCGCTTCGCCAAACTCCTATTCAATTTGCCAAATTCTTAGACACAAAAGAGCAGAAAGAGCGCAAAGAATTCTCTACAAAAGTATAAGCGCCAAGAGCTTGATTAAAATCCTTTTTGTTTTCATTATATATATTTTTTGATTTAATTTGGCTTTGTTTTGCGGCTTTTTGGCCATGTTTTCTGTGGTCACCCTGCGTCACGACTTTCCAAATACAAATCAGCGATAAAACCAAAATTTATGCCTGCGATAAGGCAGCCAGCATTGTATTCTTATATAAAACTATTGGGAAATATGTATGTATAATGTTTATATATATATAGAAACTATAGAAATTTGAGTTTAATATGGATCTGCTTAGCATAATGTGCGTTCGCCGAAATATAAAATAAGAATAGACTAAAAACTTAGACAACGAACCTGGCAACAAAAGTTGCACTTACCGGTTTGATATTTTTAGACAGATGTTGTCGGAAAGTTTATCCAATTTTAACAGCCTAATAAATCCACATAAATATGTACAATGGAGGAGCTGGTGGTGTGGCCATATAGGATATGATTAGGTTGCTGAGTTTTCGGGCCACACAAAAAGATTTTCAGATTTTTAGAATTTTTTATTAAATTTTCAGAGATTTTCATTAGTTTTTTTCCCACAGCCGCGACTCAGAGTCAGAGTCAGAGTCAGCCTCAGCCCATTATGGGCATTATTTATGGCCACCAATTGTTGGGCAGATCGGAGACACACTCACAGACCGGCACTCTCTCGCACACATATCATATCATATCGGATCACCTTATCGGACGAGGCATAATTCTTGAGCTGCATTCATAAATTTGCTTGGCACTATTTCATTTGCATTTGACGGCTCCGAGATATTCTGAGACTGAAACTAATTTGGCGCACTGGGGCGGCGGTTAATTAAAAACCGTGCTCCGTATCGCAGACGGTGTTGGAGTTGGAATCGGGTTGGGAGTCAAGGTAGGAGACGGAGACGACGACTTCCGTTGGCGGGCAACATCCGTTTAGCGTGGTGGGCGACAGGAATCGCGACGAGAGCGAAAACGTTGAAAATAATTGACGTTACACCGACGGCAAATGAACTTTTACGGAAGTCGGGGAGATACTCGTGTAGAATACAGAGACGAAACGCTCCGCTCGCAGCTCTGAAACGCACGCAACGCTCAAACACTTGAGACTGAACTGAACCAAATCTCGCTCTTGGCCTGGCCAGCATGTCCAAGAAGTTGCTGGCCAACGGCGGCGGCATCGGCAGCAGCGGCCGTCGCTCGAGAC
Source organism: Drosophila guanche (assembly GCF_900245975.1). NCBI lineage: Eukaryota > Metazoa > Arthropoda > Insecta > Diptera > Drosophilidae > Drosophila > Drosophila guanche. The sequence goes on along the minus strand of NW_022995747.1, from coordinate 7,314,672 downwards.
GCGAGCGTCGACAGCAGCGTCTGCGGCTGAGAGCGTGACGACAACGCTGGCAGAGACTTTGACTTTTTGTTGCTTTGATTTCAGTTTATTTTTGGGTTTTGTTAATACTATTTTGGTTGTTTCTGGCTATCGGGGAAGCGGTAAATGATAATAAAACTTGCTGTTTTTTGTGTTTATTTTCGCCAACGAAAGAGTCGATTCAATGGAACCATTTCGGAGCTTTGTTAAGAGTCTCGCTGGGGCTCTCTTAGCAAATCCGATTCTGATTTATGCTCTTAATATATTTGTCAATTATCTTAACGTTCGCTGCTGCTTGAGTCGTCTATTGTCTGGGGGGTTTCCTATGAAAAGCTGGGATTATTTTTAGAATTTGCATAGTCTAGCATGTAGCATTAAAACTGTCAGCATTTTTGATATGGTCTCGCCCCATAAATTCAACAGTTTACGAGCTTGTATTCTATATCCCCATGAATGGGGGAGCTGTGCAAAAATATGCAACCCTTTTGACCTCTGTTTGATTGTAGTTTATGGGGAAAGGCTTTTGGGACACGCCCAGTCTATTGAACTTTTCCCATAAATATACGAGATGATTTCTCACAACAATTATGCGCCGGCTGATGCTGCTGCCTCTGCTGCTCCATTGATAGAAACGCTCTCATTGAGGCGTTCTCATATGGCTGATCTGCTGCCTTAGCTCCAGTTTTTTTTTTTTTTCTAATTTATCAAAAGCTTTTAGTCAATGATTTCGAATTTACGATTTCGATTCGCCTCAATGGGGCCCATGGAGCCAGAGCTACAACGACTTTGACTTCAACTGCGACTGCGACTGCGACTGTGACTGCGATTCCGGCAGCGAGTCTTTCTCTTAAAAGCCTGGGACTGGGACTCGCCCCGTAAACAGTTCATTGAGTGGCGTGCCGCAACGACCTGACCCCCATAAGCGTTTCACTAATTCATGCCACTTATTAGCCACAAGACAGCAACAACAAACGACTTGCACCTGCCTCTCGTGCTCCATTTGGAGCATTTCAACGTCAATCAATATGCATTTGAACTCCATCAATCGTTCGTTTCGTTCGTTTGCTTTTTTTTCTGTGGGATTTGGCTCTGTCTTTGAGCATTTCTTTCGCCTCTTTCTCTTTCGATACGATTTTATGGCTTAATGCCGTTTTCTGGCCATTGAGCACTTAACGCTACATTTTCGGGATGGGGAGGCAAGGCATTACCCCGGCTTATTGGTCTCTTCAGTGGGTATCTGTGGGTATCTATGATCATCTGCTTTGCATTTTATGGCATCCGTCCCACAGCGGCCCTCTCCTGCTGACTTTTCTCACATTTCTACGCGTGAATTTCAATTTTGTTCACATTTGTCTTTATCTACGTATTTCTGTATATATTCCTCCCGTGTTCTTTTTTTATGAATTTTTAATAATTTCTTTTTATGTTTGATTTGACACCCGAGCAGCGATGAGTGGAGTGGAGCGTTTCCAATATTAACGGTTTCTTAATTACCCCTGTGCCCCCGTGGCCGTAACTCCAAAACAAGTTCGCTGTCCCAGTCTTTTGTTCTCCTCATGTGTAAGATCTCCCTGTGTATCTCCCTGGCCATCTACCATGACAGTCAATGCTCGACTTCTGCATCTCTCGGTTCTCGTATGTAGATGGCATAGAAAAGTGAAATTGAAATTGAAATTGAAATGGGAAAAAGCGGAAAACGAGAGGCGGGCCGAAACATACATATAATAATGTAAGAAACTCTAGTAATCAGGGGAATAACAAAGGGGCCACCAGCTCATTAACTTGCCGCTTTCGTCAACTGCCGAAATCTAGAAAAATGACCCGAGAATAGCGCCATGTCATGTGGTCGACGGTGTTTCGGCTCTCTCCATCTCTCTCTCTCTCTCTCTCTCTCTCTCAGTCCCACAGTTCAGTTCGAAGTGCTGCAAGCTACCAGAGCTACCTGGAAAACACTTCCCTGCCATGGATCCCCATATGCTACCGACTGAGGTTTCCCCAACTACATCGCCAGCTCTGGTATGCAGCGCCCACTCAGGCAACGTTTATTATTTCATCTTCGTGGAGCCTGTTCACCGCCCCCTTTGACCCATTTACCGTTGGACTTCTGTATCTGGATCCGTATCTCTGTGTGTGTGTGATGTGTGCATGTATCTTTACGATCTCGGTGTGCGTGTAGTGCCACTGTCCCCTGGTCTTATTGTTGGGTGTAACTATTAGTTGGCTACGTTTCCAGGTCAACGGGGCAATCAATCATTTTATATGGTGTAGGAAATTTGTATACCCAAAGAGCCGACACCGCCCCCTCCACAGCCGCTGCCGGCACAGGAGAAGAAAGAGGCGGGAGGACTGGAATTTATCTTTTTTTTTTTTTTTTTGGCACTTTACATGCCCTTGTGGCAGAATTTGGTATTGTTAAATGAACATTTAACATTGGGTGCACAAAGAATGAGCCTATTTATTGTCGACTACGTCAAATTGATTGTCGGAATGCTTAAAGACATGTGACATAAATAAATCTATATGTATTTGAGTTTTCTAGGCCCAGAAATAGCATCAAAGAAACAAACCATTTGTCAAGAATTTGCTTGATTGTTTCCGATTCGAAAGCTACAATGGCCCACAGAAAATAAAAGGACAATGGGCACATTAATAACACGTGCAAGAAAAAGCTATGGAAACATTCGTAATACTTGATTTCCTTCCTTGTTGGTTTTTCTTGCCTTCTGTAAAATTCCTATAAATTCCTTGAGGCAATGGCTTCATTTTCTCCACTTGCCTTACCCGTTTTTCCAGCATATTTCTACAGGAAGCGCATACCAGACGCTTTTTTTCTTTTCTTAAATACAAAATACAAATAAAAAGCTGCACATTCACGATACTGAATACAGTTTGTCGAGTACTGACCGGTGCCTGGGGCTGTTATGAAAATGAGTTTAGCTTTTAGTTTTTTGTATCGAAATGAACTTTTCACCGGGGCCCCTGGATTCGAGCGGATGTGGAGAGTGTTTAGCGGAAAGTGAAAAGTGCTGCTTAAAATGACTTAGTTTGCAGGTTTCGCCTTGCCTTGCGGAAGTCACCTTAGCGGGTACGAGTACCGGCAACAACAAGTTGTCTTGTCTATCATGGAAAACCAATTTCCATGCCAATGATTTATGAGCCGCTTAACCGGCCCATTACAATCTTATCTGTGGGCTATTATGTACACCGTTTGAGCTGACAAAATATATTGTGCTCGAAATCTAAAGCTGCCTGCCACGCTAAACTTCAACTTGGATCTGAAGCGGAATCTGAATCTGAAGCTGAAGCTGACGCTGACATGTCGCGCTTATCGCCACTAAACTATCAACAGACAGACAGACAGACACAAGAGACAAAGCCCAAAAGCCCAGGCCCATACCCATAGCCAGACCAAGAGCAAAACTGAAACTGTGGCAGAAACAAAGGCAGCCCAGTGTGTGTGCACAGTGTGTCTCAATTGTTTGCCACCACGCACGCGCGCAATTACTTAAACATGTCCAAGAGCGAGTCCAAGAGGTGAGCTGAGCCCACATTTGCCAGGTGCAAGAGTGCTTACGAGTCTTACGGCTCGACTCGTGCATTTGTGTCGGTGCCTGTGTGGGGTATCCTATGCAAATGCAAATGCAGCTCCAACTCATTGAATGACCCTCGTTAGGCCTGCCTCCTCTACTCTCCACAACTCTTTTCTCCTCTCCTCTCCTCTCCTCTCCACTGCTCTGCTTTGCTCTGCACTGCTCTCTCCCTTCCCTTCGTCTGTCACGCTTTGTTTGGCCTGTCAAGATGACAAGTGTTTGCTTTGCTTTTGGCCAAGTCTCTGCCTCTGCCTGTGCCTGTGCCTGTGCCTGCGTTTGTGCCCTGTCTTTTGGTCGGTATTGCAGCTGGCGCTCCGGCAATGTAAACTTGACATTTGATAGCATTTTAATTAAAAAGAAGTCGAACGGAGTCACAGGAAAATTTATGACGGCGCACTAAATTTGTGTTCATGTGCGTGGTCTCTCTCTGAAAAGCTTTTTTGGAGCACTCTGATCTGTCTATAGATCTCAAAATTTTATCACGCAGAGCTCAGAGTGCTGTGGAGGTGGCTCGTGAAGCCAGGAGGAGAAGGAGAGTCAGCGTAGCTGGCCGGGGCGGCATGTGGGGCGTTGTCCGGGGGCAGGCGAACGCGAACGGTGTCCGTGACCGTGTGGCGGGCCCAGCAAAATGAGGTCGAAATTATTTGCAATTTATTGAAGGCAATCACAATGCCTATGAACTATATTTCCAAGCAATAGCTCTGGCCGCGGCCGCAGCATCAGCCACAGCCACAGCCATGGCCTGGCCTGTGGTTGACTGTGGTCGGGTGTCGGAGCGGTTGGTGTCGGCTGAGGTTTATTAGTTCTTCAAGCTGGTCTTTTCATTGAGCCATGAAATTCCGTTTTCTCTCCTCCCCTACTGCCCTCTGCGGCACTCTTTCCCGCTAAAGTTAATTTTGATGTTTACTCTTTTTTCCGCAAGATATTTGCTGCAGACCATGTTGCCTGTGCCTGTGCCTGTGCCTCTGCCTCTGCCTGGCTGCCTTGCAGAGGAGGGCGAAAGCTAAGGGGAAGTGTTGGATAGATTGCCAGGAATGTGGATAAAACTTAAGTGGACTAGAGTTCTTTGATGGAGGATAAGTTATATACGTTTGTGTGTACCTGGCTACACACTTACAGCCATTATGCTGCTGGAAATGAATTATCAGGTGAAGCTTTGTTTGCTTTTCAGAAAGTAATCACCATCCTTGCAGGAAAACACTTTCCAGACAGTAAATATCAAAGTTATCGTCCAGTTTCTTCATATAAGCCATATCTCTAATTTGTAAAAAGAGTATTCAAACTTTTGTTGGAACCCCCCCATAGCTCTTCCATTCATCACGACTCTCAGTCCATGAATTTCTATCTCCAATAATTCGGCGCTGTTTCTGTCATTTTCGTATCTTGATTCGAGTCGAGTTAATTTTGCTGGTAGCGGGTGGTTGATTAAAACGGAAATGTCGTGCGTTTAGCTTAATGATTTTCAACGCCTTGATTTTTGCCTCTTTTCGCTTTTTTCAGTGCCAAAAACTTTGGCATCCATCCAAAGCGAATGGGCATACGAAACACATTTGAGGTCTTTCCAAAGTCATAGCCATATGAAGTTGCATTCACGTTCTGGGCTTTAGATTTGAATATCTGAAGGAGTTGGGTAACTACAAAAAGCTTTTCTACTGCTTTTCATGTTCTGCCGTGATCGATGAACATTGTTGACTCACAAAAAGATTCAAAGCTAGATAGATAGATCTCTGGGCATCTCCAACTGTATTCTCATTTCCAGTTTCAGGCTCTTTTTTGCGCAGGTGTTGGATAGATATGAAAATAGTGCAAAATCGTGCATACGATATTTGTACGTGATGCCATGTTGTGGGTGTTGTGGGTGGAGGAGGTTGCCGACTCAGTTTCTGCTTCCCTGACTCTAATTTAAGCCACAAAACGAACACCAGACAAAACGCAAAGCACAAAGAGTCTCTTTTTTCTTCAGGGTAAGTAGGTAAAAATGTGATGGTTGTCATTGCGCTGGCGGATCGCTTGGCTCATTGAAATTGCCCGAGTTTGGCATTATCACAGCTCACACAGACTCATTTCAGCTCAAGATCGACGTCATTAAAAAACGTTTAAAATGAATTTTTGCGCCTTTATTAAGCCTGACATTTGAACAAAGGCTCTTGTCAGCTTTTCTGTGGCTGTTGTCTATTATTATGATTAAAATATCTCAAAGAGTGGTTTATTTTTGTTCGACTCGATGCCGCTATTTTTCATTTTCCCTCCCCCCTGGCCAGCACTCCATTCCAAGAGATCTGTTTATTTAAGTAGCCCCCTCCAGACCGTACAGAAATTATTGTTGATCTTTTTTTTAGGCCGTTTCATTGTTGTTTTTTCACCGGACTCGTACAGTGGAGGTTTCTCAAAAATCAAACTGCTCCACATACACGGCATTTAACGCATTCAATGGCGATAGCGATAGAGTCGCTTTTCATTGTTGTTTATTTTTATAAGGTCTGGGGTCCGGGACACACCTTAAACGAGCCACCGAATGCCACCGATAGCCACTGTACCGCCACCGCCACATCGAGACCATCGACACCACATAGTCGACGATATTCGTAGACCATATCCCAGATACAACTTCAGCTTTAACGTCGCGTCGGCGGCACTGCCCAAAAGCCATGCCGGCATTTAACAATTTTCGATTTGTTTTAAATAAAAGCAATGACATGCCGCAAAAGTATTAGTATGAACAACAATCAAAGCCTGCAAAGGCGCAGCAGCATATTGGTATTGGCTTGGCATTAAAATCGGTAAATAATTCACGCCATTAAGCGTGCGACGATCTGTGGGAAGCTCTCTCCCCCAATCCCCACCAAAATGATATTATCCCATGGGAGGCCCACTCCATTAGCTGGCACCGGAATCTTGTTTGTATCTGTCTCATAATTTTTACATTTCGTTTGGCTTATTTATGGTGCAATTTCAGTTGATAATTTGCTGCCCTAAATGTGTCCACACTCGATCTTCCGACGTCATTCCAATAAATGTAAATGGAAATGTAAATGACATATGTCAATACATATACAGAGATAAATTCAGGCTCGTTTACATATGTTAAATGTGATTTGATTGACATAAAGAGAAGAAACAACCCTATTTAGATGGTTATCTCTTCGAGTCTAATCAGATGGAAATTTTCGATTGCCATCCGAAACACTAAACAGGGAAAGCTACTCTATTCCCGAGAGAACTCTGTCTGCTGTCCTTGGCTCTCCCACACCCACGCAAATGTGTTCGATGCAAAGGAATTCATCATTTTGACATTAACGAGCGATATGCAAAGCTGTTCCCGTCTGTGCAGGTTTTCCCCCAAATTGCTTAGATAAAGTCGTTATCGCTCGTTAATTGAATTAGATACGAGTAGTATTTGAGCATGCATATTCATGCTCAATCAAAATTCTCAAACATCGGGCTGCTTTTGGTGCGGCATTAGCTATGCAATCACCTAAAAGCGGAAAAATGTATACTATAATTTGTTGTTTCAGATTAAATGTTATTGTTGCTGCTCTGAGGTTGAGCTCATTCCAAGATTCAAATTTGGCCTGCAAGCGCTCGTAAAAAAAAAACAACGAGAGTGGTCGAATTTAAAATCAATTAAGACAAATTTATGCTGACATGAGACAAATCTGAGGCAATATTTTCTGCGTAGGCGATCATTAAACGAAACGAAACCAAACGAAACGAACTACAGGTCCAGCCAAGGGGTTAAGCATAGGCTAGTGGCCAGCACTACCGTTTTTGGTAGCAGCCCATTGTCAGGGCCCACAAAAACAAATGATTAGGTGATGTAGTTATTCGGCTGCCAGTGTTTCGGCTCGGTTTGGCTCCCTCTGATTTATGCGACAACAGCACGCGATATAGAACAGCTCCTAAACTATCGATGGATAGTGCTGGAGCTGAGGGAGGCCCACCTACGGTGCGATGAATAACAATTAGTGGCATAAATCAATGACAATCGACCATCGACAACGGAGTGTGTGTGTCCGTAAAGGCAAACAGGCGCATAAATAACGATACATTCATGGAGGTGACCAATGGCAGTCACCCATTGGGATGGACACATTGCTAAGATAGCTCCCGGGCCCGTACCCGTGCCCGTGCCCGTGCCCAGCGAGCGAGCCAGCGAGCCAGCGAGCAGTTCACTTGCCATCTTGTCTCGGGGGCTCTAATTGCTTCGCGTCAATGTTTATCCAACTGTGGGTGTTCCGATCCACACGCACTCCGTCTCTTGTTGACCGCCATACGAGATTTTTGTTGGTCTTTTTTCTGTTTGCTTATTCTAATGAACCCAACTATATGTACGAACGAGTAGAGTCGCGAAGGTAGGGGGTTCATACATATGTACTGTACATCTTTTCAGAGAGATCGAGAAAATTGCGATGGTCCCAAATGATGTCATGTTGGTCATGTAACTCAATTTCAATTTACATGATCGATGCTCTCATGCCAACAGGCAGCTGTGAGAAAAATTGATTGCATTAAAAGATACACTCTCCAAGAGGAGGTTCGGGGGATGGTTTGTGGGCAGAAGGTGCTGGGGGCTGAATGTGTAACTGTGCAGGCGTTCGATTTTAATCGCTTCATTTAAAATGCCGCTCGATACGCATCAGTCGGCTCCTGCAGGCCAGGTCCAGAGACAGAAACAGACGCAGAGACAGTGAAGTGGCAGCCACCATCCGCCGCATTGCGTGCCACTTGCTGCGATCTCGTTTTAACCAAAAGAGCACTAAAAATCCAAGAGCGCTTTTGGCCAAAATCGAAACACAAATGGCCGCCGCACCGTTTGGCAGCCAACTGCCACTGCCACTGCTGCAAGTGCAACGCAACTGGAGCTGCCACTGCCGCAAGTGGCAGACAGCGCTGCAGATTGGCTGGCCATTTTCTCTGCAGAGTGCAAAAAAATCAAACAAAATTTTAATTAAATTGTTTGCCTCACTTGGCCATGTGCTGTATTTTATTGTTGCTCCTGCTGCTGGCTAAAAAATGTTTTCAATTTTAATTAAAATGCCCCAGCACACGGGACTGCACTTAGCATATGCATTGGATAAATCTTCCCCGAGTCATAAATACCTATGTACACTTATTCGTAAATGTACATTTCCTCTTTCTACCTGAGCACACACGTGTGCCGTAAATCAAATTGCCTAATGATGCATTTAGCGCATGAAATATGCCAATCCACACGGCCCGAGCCAAGCCGTGGCCGCGGCCGCGGCCGCGGCCGGGTCACTAACTGCCGCTAATTTACGGGCCCAGCCGTGCATGGCCTATCAAAGTCAAGGTGGATATTAAAAGTTGACTGGAGAATACTCGCACTCGTACGGCAACTTCTGCCGTCACCTCCTCCTCTGCTGCTTCTGCTGCTAACCGCCACAGCACTTGCATTTACATGCGCATTCAGTAATTCTCACAGCCGGCAAACACACACACACACACAGACACACAGAGAGTCACAGATGTACAGACATCTCGTAAAATATACAAGACGCTCAGCTCGGAAATCAGAAATCAACACCCATACAAGTGCACATATCATACTAATGATGCGAAATGACTTTAACGGCTTTTCTTCTGTGGTATGGTATCAGATTTATGGGCGTATTAGGCAGAGTGGCAAGACATTAGCCATTTCCCACATCATCTTTCATTGTACTCTCTTCTTTGACTAATTTCATCTCTCAAATGTAAATTGGCGAAGAGTTAAGTCTACCCTCCAGGGTATCATTCTGGTCGCTGCTGTGATTATACTTTATGATTCACACTAGCAGTGCTAACAACTACAACAAGGCCAGCAATGACAGGCCAATGGTCTGTGGCATGGTATGGGTATCGTATCAATGGTCTTGGGTCTGTTGCCCGAGGAGGCAAGAGGCAAGAGGCAAGAGGCAAGAGGAAGGTGATGATCAATGGCCAACTGGTTCTTTGCTCTCTCCCGCAATTGCAGACGGCAAAATGCAGACATCGTCGCTTTTTTCTATGAAATAAAGGTCAAATGAGCCAACAAGACAGCCGACAGCCACAACAACAGCAAAATGGCAGCAGCAACACCAACAGCAACAGCAACAAGTGTCTTTTTTTCGCTGTAGGCAGACTGCATTGCATCTGGGGCTGGCTGTGGAAGTGAAGATTTATGGCATAAAGATTCTCAAGTGTTTTTTTACATCTTACGATTTTTGCTGCTTTGGACTGACATTTGTTAAACTTATTTTGGTATTTTCGAGCGATTAAGCACTTTAATTACGTGTGTAAAATGCTCCTGCTTAATTAAGCCGTAAATGGGGGGAACTCTTTGAACTTTATCAGCAGCAAATTGAAGTATTTATTCTGCCAATTGGCTGCTATCGTTCCGCCCAATCATTCGATGGCAGAGATACGGGCGGAGCACACCCAAAAGAAAGTTCGATCCCCATTCATTTCCGCTGGCACAGCACATTCCATTCCATTTCATTTCTAAAAAGTTCATTCACAGAAACGCTGGGTAAAGGGGGGAAACTTAATTCGAATCGTTTAACAACGGAAGCATTGGGTTGCCAGTTGGATAAACGAGCGCGAAATCTCTTCTGCTCCACTTAAGATACACGGACAACAAAACCAACAACACAAAATTAATCAAAACAAACAATAAAGAAATGGCCAAAAGCAAACAACAAAAAGTGCTGGCCAAGAAATTGGGTCCACGCAGAGGGGCACAAGCACAGGCACAGGCACAGCCGTACAACAATATTTTCTATATTTGCCCTTGGGCACAGTCCACATTTTGAATGATTCAAAAGAGGAGCAGCTCTATATATTGTACGAGATAGATTCATATTTCTCGTTTTTGTGCTTTGTAATATCCAAAAGGGTGGGGAGGGGGAGGGGGAGGCGGGCATCACAAGGGGGTGGCCCAGAAAGTAGAACAAACCATTGAACCCGCATAAGGCCGGAGGAATAAAGAAACCGAAACAAATATTCAGCTATGAAAAGGCCAATTAATATGAAACTCGTTTCAATGGAATGCCGGGGCCTTATTACACTTATTTATATATTTTCTGTACTGGCTGTTTCTCGGTTTTTGTTTCTTTTTCTATTTCTATATCTATTTCTTCGTCTGCTTTGTTTTTTCACTTGGAACATTACTCATACGCACGGTTAGTCGGGTTAAACATTTTTGCTGGGCAGTGTCACGCCGCAAACCGCATACCCACTGGCCACACAGCCAATATTTACGCTTGGCTTTTGTCGTGGCTTATGGTCAGGTAGCTGTACCTTGCTGCCACCGCGTAGCCGCTGCTTCAAAATGCCACACGTTACGCATACGCCTGGCTGGCCCATAGCTCATAGCCCCGGCCATACGAGTATGTGTGTGTATTTTGTCGTGGTCGTGATTGATATGAGCTCGCATAATATGATCGATCTCTTTTCTTCATCATCAATTACACTTTGTATAGCTTTTGGCCCGCGCCGAGGCTCATTGTCCGTTGGCTGGCCATTGGCCGTTGTTGGTTTTATAATCATTTTTTTTCCTTATTTTTAATAATAGCTCGTGTTGTCTTAGCCGTTTTTTTGCTTTTGCTGGCATTTGTGGGTTAAGTGCATATTAGTCGCTGTTGCCTTTTGGCCACACACAGACCCCAAACGCCAGACGCAGGCCTCTTCAAGTGGTTAGCTCCAGCTTCTAGTAAATCATTAGCTGTTTCGATTCGGCTGCCCAAGAAAAGCGGAAAATTACTGGATCTGGCCGCCTGTCTGGGCTCTTGTCTGATTATGCAAATGGCATAAATGCATGAATGTTTTTCATACGAAATATTTCAATCAAAATGCAGATCCCAAAACTCTCGGGGGTCGCCCGCCTCTAAAGAGCTCGTTTCTTTTTTGTCAAAAAGCTGCCAGGGGAAATTTGCATAAATGATAACTCTATCGATCTGAGCCAATGAATCGGCGGAGAGTTGACTTCGCTATAGACAAGAGGGCGTGGTCAGTGAGCCAGTGAGTGGCGTACGTGCGGTGCGTGTCGACTGCGTGTATCTCTCTGGCTGTCCCGCTCTGTCTCTGTCTCTGGGCTCTGTAAAAATTAACATCTCACCTGGGGACAGGTGGAGAGCGAGAGCTACAGCCTCGGCTGGCTGTAGCTGAGGCGTGCCATAACGGCGTGACGTGTAATGGATCCACCGCAGAGGGAAGGTCTTAAGTGAGCTTTTTGGGAATTTCTCGAATATTATTGCCATTTTGGCTGCATATATTTCAGCTTTAATGGAACTTTATATTTTATGGAAACAAACTAATTATACAATACACCTATTTCCCGTGGTTTTAGAGGTTCGGCAATCGTTTGCCTGATCTACAAGTGAACCCAAAGCCAGCCTTTTCCTGTCGTTTGTCGTTTGTCGTTCGTCTGCCCTCCCCCCGTCGTGCAATATTGTTTCAAATCAAGGCAATGTTCGAGTCTAAAACAAGCGCTTAGACAACGGCAAACGGCGGACCACAGCCTGTGGACTACATGAAGTGCCAAATTTATATAACCATTAGATACGATGGTGGTTAACCCAGCCTCAGCATCAGCCTCAGCCTCAGCCTCAGCCAGAGCCCCAGCTAACTCCGCTCCACCCTGTCTAGTAAATGTACCTGTGCCTGTACCCTAACCCCATTTGCATGCGCCGCCTTCATCGTCGTCGTTGCTGCTGACATCGCAACATTTTGTTGCAGCGGCTACCAATTCCGCACTCTGCGGCTAGAGCTGTAGATGGAGTCGGAGTTGGAGCTGAATCCACTTAGTTGCAGCTCGTTTTAGCCCAGTCGCAGTCGCGGACGCAGTCCGTGGCAGCCACTAAGCTTCGCTGCAGGTTGTTCTTGTTGCCGTCGCCTTTTGGTTGTTGCTCGTTGAACGCTGCTTGGATGGTTGTTGGTTGTCATGTACGAAAATTGTAGCGCGCATTGCTGCAGGAAATAGTTCAAACATATCAATTTTATTTTTATTTATGCTAATAAACCGTTAGGCCGCCCGAGTGAATTATTGGCCATACACCTATAAAAAACACAAGCCAGCAAAAAAGGCAACACTCGCGAGCACATGCGCATATCCAAAGCCACGACCCGGCGGCACATGTCGGAGCGCGCCTGCACTCCTTTGGATCGATTGGCATGTGTATCGGCTCGGATCTCTGCTCGGCTCGGGTGAAATCTGCTCATGCACTTTGATTAATCAAATCAAATTAACGCCGCATTCCCACACAAATCAATGCAATTTGCGGTGCAGACTGCCAGACAGAAAAAAAAAAACAAAAAACACAACGAATTGACATCGAAATCGATTTCGGCGTCGGCATAGGCTTCCACACTGGCGAAAGTGTTGAGCGCAACACCCACCCAAAATGGCAGCCGTACCCATTTCCACACCCGGTGGGCGTGCGGTGGTGGTGCTGCTGTCAGTAATGGGCGAGGCCCGCATGCAAAACAAGTGCGACCTAAAACAAACATCAAATTGACTCTGACTTTGCTGCCAGCTGCAAGCGGCACACACTTGCGCGGCCCGAAAAGTGTTACACTTCGCGGGAGATAATTGAAAATGTTCATGGGAAAGCTAACAATAATCTTTACCATGCGATATCCCTTGATCCCTTGATGGATTGCTGGTCTGTTACTTCTTCTTTAGATAATTTTGTTTTAACTGAAGATTTGAATGTAATAATAACCTCTAAATTCGCAGACTTTGACCAGCTTCTCCATCCACTGGCAGTACTTCGTTTAACAAGGGTATAACAAAACGAATCGTGTTGGAGTTTTGCTAGCATTTTCCAGGTTTTCCAGCTGCAGTCTCTTATGGCAATTTGACAAACGACAGGCAGGACTGCCACAAGCACAAGCACAGCAAAAGCAAAGCAACAGCAACAAGCATGGAAAAACCGACAAAAAAGTGGACGTTACATTGGGCTCAGAGTCCATTGGAGTGCTCTGGCCATGTTGTCTGCGCCATTTTTGGGCAACCCCCGACGTCATTATTTGCTGGCATACGAGTGCACATAATTAAAATTGACTCAAGTGTCGCCCGGGTTCGGATCGGAGCAATCGTCACACCCAAATGTTCTGACCAAGAAGGAGATGGAGGCAGTAGGCATGCTGCATAAATTTCAATTGGCAATTGACAGCAGCTTGTTGTTGCAACAAATCTCTGTCAGCCGCATGGTAAAATGAATGTTTATTGTTTGGTAAGTGCCGCAGTCCGTGGCAGCCGAAAAACAACGTCACATTTAATGCATGGCCAGCAATTTATAGAAGCCATTTTCGGCCATTTGATTGAAAGACCCGCAATGGGCGTTCACCTATTGGAAAAGTGTGTACCGTCTGTATGTGTGTGTGTAATATTTCACGTATTTTCGCCTATTAATTTACAACTTTTTAAGCCATCGCCATCGCTTTTGCAGGCAGTAGCTAGCAGCCAGCAGCAGCAGACTGGGCAAACAATTTGCCATGGCCAAAATTGGCAAACAGCTGAAAAATTTCGCATTTCGCATTTCGCATTTGCCTCTTTGTTGTATTTTTTGCATAATTTCCTTTCCTTGCTGGAATGGCATGGCGCATGCCATGGGCCCCCAAAAAGTGAAACTTTCATAATTGCTTGAGAATTTCTGTCTACTACCAGCGGCACACAATCTCCATGGTCACCGCATTACTAACTTTTTTTTACCCATTTTTTTCCAGCTTTCTGGCCAATTAGCAAAGCCCCTGGTCAGTGGCTAACGGTAGCCCGGAGCTCAAGCTCAAGCTCTAGCTCCTGCTGCTGCTGACTGTATGCCTGCTGCTTGCTGCTTGCTTCTGGCTGCTGCTGCTGTGTGGTCCACACGAGTGTTTGCACTACGCATTAACGCCGCTTAGGCCTAAGAGACAAACAAAACAAACAAACAGACGGACATGCGGACCGACGGACAAAGAGAGGGGCAAACAGAGTGCCAGGTGGACAGTGCTGTCCACAGCTGGTGACCAGCTATTAGCCAGGGGCCATCTCCGGGGAACGCCGACTCTTGTCTTGTTTGGGGCAGAGACTGGGCAAAGGCCGCGCCTGATAGAGTATCGCAGCTGCGACCTGGGGCACTGACTCTCTACCGCGCAGTTCAAAGTGTTTGCCCAATGCCAATGTGGCATTTAAAACTAATACGAGCGAGACGACAACGTTTGCTTTTGTCGTTGCTGCCGCCAAGCAGTCTGTTGACTGTTTTCAATACCAAATTGGTGACAGCTAACGCCAACAGCAGCAGCAGCAGCAGCAGTCGGTAGTAGTCGGCAGTCCGCTCTGAGACTGGGTGACTCCGACTCCAAGTCTGTGTTCCCACTCTGACTCCCAGTCTATGTTAGTTTAGTTGTTTGTGCTATGCAAACAATCGACTGCGACTCGGAAGCGAAGACAATCCAGCAGCATAGAAACATGGATACATGGATACATGGATACATGGAAAAATTCTTCAATGTTTTCGGGGGGCGCAACCTTACAGCAAATAGGCTGACTGAAGATGACTGAAGCTGACTGGCAGCCCAACTGTATTGCATGTTCATATACACATATTTATGCATATGCTGGGGCACCACCAACACCGCCCCATCCCCTCCTTAAATTGCATTTGCAGACAACACTCGAGTTGAGTTCATTTCGAGCGCATCTCTCAGCCCACATGTGGTCCACGGACAAAACGTTTCCAACGCCTGGCTTTTCCTAACTGTTTATCTGCATGAGCGCGTTACCATTTTGCACACCATTCCCCTCTCCTCTCCACACGGTTGCAGCCTAAGCTTTTCCATTAGACGGCGGACAAGGCGGCCGCGCACCTGTTTGGAAAATTGTTGCTTATTTATTTTAATTTTTGCTAGACGATATTTTTGTTTTGCTAAATGCATTTCCATATGCCGCCTGGTGCCTTCATTAGTGGGCAAAGTGAAAATCTCCAGCAACATACACATAGATCTGAGATCCTCGTATCATGATCTTGTCGTATGACGGGTCGTTTTCGCTTTTGAACACTTTACGCTTTGGCCAAATGTGACGTCTAATGAAGCATGTGGTCTGAGCCAGAGACTCTCCAGCTTGGCAACCGGTTGTGGGGATTTGAGCCCAAGCCTGAAGCAGCTCCTTCAGAAGAGAAAAATCTGGTAGTCATAAGGCGATAGAGCTCTGATAGGCCCGACCAGCGTGGATACAAAATGTGAGATAACTGGCCAGAGATCCGATGACAGCGCGAGAGAGCGAAAACACAGGTAGCCCCACTGGATACTGAAAGCTGGACACGGGACACTGGGGAATGGCAATGATGACAGCAGAAATGCCTGAGAATCAGTACCAAGCTGCATGGACATGGGTGATGATGATGATGGTACCATCCAGATTCAGATTCAATTTGGGTCTTGGCACTCTCTCACTCTCTCTCTCTGGGAGTCTAATGGTCGGACAGAGCATATAATTCCCCAGCATTCACATTCGCTAACAAGCAATTATATATACTTAATAGCTAAATCCTAACGATTTCCTCCATTAAAGGAGTCTAGTGTGAGTGAGAGAAGGAAGGCATCACGGCTAACGTGCCTCAATTTACAACATGCAAAATGAACAAAATGAAATCGAAGTAGAACCGCTGCACCAGCAACGGCTCCACCATGCGAGTATGCTGGGGACGCACGCTGTGCGCAGGCAATTTATTGTGTGTTTGTTTTAAGCATGGAGCAAGGCACACATGTATCTCACAGATACTTGTACACACTCCGCACTGCCGCAGCAGCGGCAGCGGCAGTGGCAGCAGCGGCAACGGTGCCTGCCCCTAACTGCAAATGTGAGAAAAACACAATTAGCTTTTGGCGGCAGTGCAGCAGGGGACCACCTGCTGCTTGCTACCTCGCCACAAAATCAAAAATACAACAGCACAAAAAATATGAAGAAAAAAATTATTAAAAGAAAAAAACTTTCAACACACGACGCGAAACCTACAAACACAAAATAGGAGCGGTGGAGGGGTTGGAGTAGGAGGACGAGGACGAGGGACACATAGGAAAACTAATTGCACATAGAAGTTGACCGCTGAATAGTTTATTTAAATTTTGCCATAACAAAAGCAGCATGGCAAGTTTAAGGTCAGTTTATCGTGTGATAGGCAAGCCATATGCAACTCCATCCCGATCCCGTTCCCCTACAAGTCGCACAGTCCAACTCCAGCTCCGAATTGCGGCGAGGTTGGGGCCATGGCTGCGGCTCAATAAAACAGCATGCAAATATAAAATACACACACACATACACCCAGAGAAGGAGCGAGAGGGAGAGGGAGAGAGAGAGAGAGAGCCAATAAACCATAGAAAAGCAGGCAACAACACGAGAGCAAATTGAAACTAATCGAGTTTCGGCCAAAAGGCAGCTGCCATAAACATAAAAAATAAAATAAATACAAGTCAGAATCTAAGCAAAGTTTGCAGAGATTGCGATTGGAATAAAAATCACTTTGAATATCGCATAGGTGTGGTCCTAATTACCGATATTAAAGCGGATCTATTTCATCTGGTTGCAGACTCCGACTGCTGCGATTCAATTCGCTGCGATTCATTTCGATTTGATTTGCCACGAGTCCGGTCCGGTCCAGCCCGGTCCGGTCCGGTCCCGGCTCGCTTCAGTTCGTTTCGGTCCGGTCCGGACATGGAAATCAATATGTTAGAGCTCTGGGGGTGCTTTATGGAGGCCCACCGCCAATTGGCGGTGTAAATCTGTTAGAGCCAGCCCAAACGGCACAATCAAAGTAGAGTTCTGCAAATGCAGATGGTAAAATTTGTGCTAATAGCATCAAATGTCTGTAATTTCACTGTGTGCCATTCAATATGCCATTGGTCGAAAGGAGCGCCACGGGTCGGGCATAGGCATAGGCTGTGCTCTGGCCTCTTGTCTGGGGTGGTTCTTATCAAGGCCAGCTGGCGGGTAACCAGATAACCAAGCCCTTGTTTTAATTAAATAGCTGCACATAAAATACAATACACTTAAGCGGAGACTTAAAGAGAAGCTGAGCAGGAAGTGGTCGCCATCAAAGTGTTTCTGGCTCTTGCCTACTTTCGTTGTATCAATTTCACTTGGCCCAATGCCTCCACAATGGCCCATCAGTGTCAGCCTGTCAGTCAGTGAGTCAGTCAGGCAGTCTGGCGGTCAATCCGACTGTCAAAACGCACGCCTATTCATAAGTTGGGCTTAGCATTTAAGGCTCAATTATGGCGCACTTAATGAACTCATCTCCCGGACAGCGCATCAAACAATAACTGCGAAAACTGTCAAAATATTTTCTATCAAATCAAATTGGAGCACCCGTGATGAGGCGTGGGCGGGACTTTATCTCTTGGGTATGCTCTCTGTATGAGCATAAAAGAAAGCAATTAACAATTACAATTTGATCGTTTACCATCTGGTGGGGGAATACTTAACCGGCAAACCATTAGCTAAGTCGACACTAATCCAACAATTGAAACTACTTTCAAATGTTCATCGAGCTCTCTTTGGAGGGAATATTTATACCAAAGTTGTGGCTTTTGATATAAAGTGGATCTTCTCGAGCAAGCAGACACGTTTTGTCTCAGAGAAATTATATGTGAAGAAGATTTTCCAGTCCACTGTGTGAGAGTGAGTTCAAACAGATTTTTAGAATAATTTCTCTGTTCCGCTGAGAAGTAATCTTATGCAATCTAATTTTTGCCTGCTTATTCTTGCATTTTTCTTGCTCAAGCGTCTGATTCATTTGGTTCCCATCTCGGTACCGGCTCAATGACTCTCACCTTGATCTTGGTGCATGACTGGAAGTAGATTCATATACATGTGCACATAAATATGTATTTATTTGTATAAATAACACACCCAGGTTCCTGGTCGACAGCCGGCCAAGCCGTGTGTGTGTGCTACTATGCATAGAATTACGAGAACGAGAACGAGTACGAGTATTATCGGAGGTACGGTATGGGATACACATATGGATTTTACCGTTTTAGGCATTCGGTCTAATTGATTGTTTGTGGTTGCCGGCCGCCACCTACTGACCTTCACATTGAGCAGTGTCAGGCGACAGCGGACAGTATCCGCAAGTCGATCGGTCGCTAGGTCCGTCGATCCATTGGACTGGCAGACAGACGTCTCGCCGTCTAGCTCGTGCTCGGTGTCGGGGAGTCGGGACCGGAGCGGACCGGATCGCTTGGATCGTACCGGGGCTGGTCCAAGATCTGGTCTCTAGCATTGGGGAACAAAAATCTGATACGACCACACAATGGGCGCGTTAGATTGCTAATCGATTTGCTGCTCATTCGCTTTTTATTACGTATTCAAACTGGTGCAATTACCACTTGGAACTCGTATGCCATAAAAGTGGGTGTGGTCCCAACGCGAACCCCTCCCCCCCACAGCCACTGCTTCAGCCGTAGTATTAGTTTTTCTTTTTTGCTAAATTGTCTTGCGATGATAATTATAAATGTTTCTACAAAGTGGACACGATCGGAATCGGAGGTTTTTCTACTGCTCTTGTTATAAAGCAATGGAAATTTCTCCGGGTCTTGAATTACGTGCCGGATTTGGAGTGCGACAGCCAGCCATCAACCTGCGGATCGGATCGGATCGGTTCGGTTGGGCGAGGGTAACTCGAAACCTTCTTTCACAATGATTTTTCATTCAGTTATTTGCCCTGCCTTGCCACGCCATGCCACGCCATGGAATACCTTGGTATGCAGATATTTGCAACCATCGCAGAGCAACCGCAGTGGGCAAACACTTGCTGCCTGGTTGGCTACCGGGTCTGGGACTCTGTCCAGTTATCTCTCTCTCTCTCTCTCTCTCTCTCTCTCTCTGTCTCTCTCTGGGCCGCGTCTTGCCAATCACTCAATCAAAACGTCACTTGGCGTGGCAGTTTTGCGTGGCGTTTGCTGGAAATTGAAATAGAAACGTCAGAATTTCTGCTCTAATTATAAGGCGGTATGTTTTACGTACTAGCCAAGTTTCTTGACTCCTCCGGTCCGATTGTCCATTTGTCCGTTTGTCTATGTTTTTTCTGTTTCTTTTTTTCCCCTCAATGAGTATTTTTTTGCAGTTTTTGCTGTTTTGTTTTACAGTCTGCGCTTTGGCTTTGGCTTCCATCCGTCTCAGTGTCTGTCTGTGGCTGTGCCAGTGTCTGTTGCAAGAAAGATTATGCTTTGATGCACTCACGTTAAGCTCACTTTACAGTTACAATTATTGTTTAATATCGTGTAGCCGCAGAAGACCCTAGAGACCCGCTCGGCCGGCATTTGCAACACTTGCCGCACTTTGTTGCAATAGGAGCTGGAGCTGGAGCTGGAGCTGTAGCTGGAGCTGAAGCCAGAGCCGCTGCTACTGGGCTAAAATTTCATTTACAATTATTATGCATTAATTGCGGGTGGGACGATGAGTCTCATATGTCTCTCAAAACTCATATGTCCGATATGCTGAACCTGCTGGAACCACTGCAGCCACAGTGGTCCACCCATGGGTCAGTTTCCCAATCGTAAAGACCACAAGGAAAAGCACAAAACGCAAATTGTTTTAGATTGCCCAAAGCGGCGAATTATTTGCAGTATGTTGCCAAGTTTTGTGTCGCTGCTGATTATATAAATCGGTGCAGAAATTGCCTGTAAAATCAGCTGCCTGTTGGCACCCCTGCAAACCCCTACCTCCCTCTTCCAGCATCTATCTAACTATCTGTCCTCACTCTAATGCACGACACGTCGGTGGCAGCCTCTGGTCAATTGTCTGCCGCACATTTGCTGGGCACGTGATTGTTGTCAGGTGGAGCCTGCTACAGCAGTGGCAGGCTATTTCTGGTGCTCTTTGGGTATTTTCAACATGTGTACAAGCCGACTGCAGTCTCTTGTTTTGCTTTGAACTAACTTGAAAGTAGAAGGAGATTCGTGTCAAGAAAGGCTGGATAATATAACAATATTCTTTTGAGTATTTTCTGTAGAAGAAACTATTTCTTTGGGTAACAAATTAGGGTAAATTTGAGTTTATGCTGCCAGTTCCCTTCCTCTCTGACCCAACCCGATTAAACTTGCATCAACTGCCAGTTTCGGGCCCAAATCAACGTTTTACGGTGTTGCAGTTGCAGTTGCTTGCTGCAATCCGCTGCTTGAAATCCGAAAAAAAAAACTATTTTCGCGCTTTGCGAGCGTGTCAAAGAATTGGTCATTGTTTGTAATTATGAAAATTGCTTAATTGTTGCCTAACTCCCGGTGGCAGTGGCAGCAGCAACAGCAACAACAATTGCACTTGCAGCGTGGCAAAAATTTGGCCAGACATTTGTGTTCGTTGTTGTTGTTGTTGCTGCTTAAGTGGCAAGGCTTAATTGTTAATAATTTGTGTTATAATTCTGGCGCAGAGTGGCAAATTCTGTTGCTAAATTATTAATTGCAATAATATTTAGCTGCAATCTTTTGGGTGTATCTGCATATATTTTCGATATAGTTTTCTGCTTTGTGTGTAGAGTTCCTTGGCCTGCCAGTGGGCTGCGCCCAGTTTTTTTCCTCTGTTTATTGCCGCTTGACTAAGCAAACTTATAAACTAAGCGAACATACAGCCATAGGATACCTACACAGACATCATATGTATGTGAGTGTGTTTATAGTCCAGTTTTCTGGTTGTTTTATGACCCAGTCGTACGGACAAACGAAACAGAAATGAAGCAAAAAAAATTGGTTTTTAATTATTATTATTGTTAATGCTGCAGTAACTGTTATTTTTGTTGCTATTTCCAAGGAATGCCCCCCGCCCTAATGAGCAATTTCAGTTGAAATTCTTGCGAGTGCGCTGCTGCTGCTGCTACTGCTGCTGCTGGCTCGCTTCTGGCCAGCAATTAAACGTTACTCATTCGACCCTGTGGCGGCCGCCCCGCAAATTAAGCCAAATTAAGGCGGCTTATTATGACAAAACAACAACAACAACAGCCAACCTGTAGGGGGATCTGGTTCATTGTGTGTGTGAGTGGCTAAAACAGGTAATTAAAAGTGCTCCCACCTCTGCCGCGACAGTCGCGCTTTTTGTCATATGATTTATAATAAGTAAGTAAGTAAGTTTTGCATAGATTTATTGACTTACTTTGGCTCCCCCAAGCGGAGCAGGAAGAATGCCGTGTGCTGTGCGCAGGAAATGCCAGCCAGTGCACTGCAAATAGTTTCAAAGTGAAAAATCATTAAAGCGATATAATTAATACAAATCAGCACACTTAACATATAAGTACACCCCGGCTATAGATATAAAGATACTCGTACTCCCGTAGTTCGGCTCGGTTCGGTTTCAGCTATTGGCATGCCCGGCACGCAGAGCAATTTCAATTAGACATAAACGCTGGAGGAGCTGCAGCTGGATTCAGACGATGTCTACGATTGCGGCCGAAAGTGTTTAGTTGGCAATTACATAAAATAAGGAGCAACTTCCACCAACATCAACAACATCACCAGCAGCCAACGGTCTTCGGTCTGCCATGTAACGGCCACAGATGCTGTCTCCGTTTACTCTCTTTATGCAATCCACGAATTAACATGTTCCACAGCCAAAAGCCAACGCACAAGTCGCAGCCTGCCTGCCTGCCTGCCTGCCTGCCTACTGCCCAAGATGCTGTCATCAGACACATAGATACAGCCTCAACTGCAACTACATGCACATGTCTGTGTGAGTGTGTGAGTGTGCCTTGCCTTGCTCTGGTTTCAACGGAAAATGCTGGCTGCTGGCTGGGCCTACAGGTGCCTGCCTGGCAACGCCCATTGCGTGTGGTGTGGCCAAAGGCGGCTAGAAGTCCCCCGCCAAGTCCCCCAGTTAAGCGGCAGAGCCAGGCTGCCGAACAAGTGCGTGAGTAGAGCAAACAGAGGCGTGGCCGGGAAGAGGGATCATCCTCATGGCAGGCACATTATTCTGAGCCATTCCTGAACAGTCCCTTCCCCTATTGGCATCTCTGTGCACCTGTCGAGCGCCCCACTGCGCCGCCTGTGTCCTGGCGCCAAAAAAGAAGCGACAACGGGGCGACTGGCGCTAAATGGCTTTCGCCATATAAATGTCTTCATTGCGTATGAGTGATGGGGTAGCCATGGCCATGGCCATACGGCCAACAGCCTCTCGCTCTGCACCATTCCCTCTGTGGCAGACACACGCAGCTCTCTCGGAGTCACCTGTTGACGCATTTGGGTGTTGATTTTTAATTTATGCGCTTTTAATGTGCGAGAAAACATGCATTTAAAGTGAATTTATTATGAATAAAAGCGCAACATTAATTACGATCGGCCGGCCGAGGCGCAACAAAAAAAGAGGGAGCTCTGCCGTGGGACTTTGGGGCAGGTCAGAAGGCTGTTTTTGGGCATATTGCCCAACACGATCTGTCCACATCCTGTATAGATGGAATGAGGGTGAAGACGTGGAGAGCAGTGAGCAGAGGGAGAGGGCGAGGGCGAGGCGGTGCAGAGGCGCACGACTCTGAATCTGAATCTGACTCTGACTCTGACTGACGTTGCAACACTTTGGCACGCATGCGCGGCATTTTAATGCGCAAAGTGCGCTGCTGCCAACAACGAAACACGCAGCACGCCCACTTTTTCTTGGAGCACTGATACATACCATACACCATACAGATCTTGGGGACTTTTAGGAGACACACACACACACACACACACAGACACATACCGTACACACATTTACGCAGGTAGAGTCTGGGAGATTTATTATTGTATAATGCGCCGTACGCAGTTTTATTTATTGCTCTGCACGCCAAAAACTTTAAAATCAATTGAAAAGCTATAAAAACGTTCGTTTATTTTTTATTGTGTGCCGTTGTGGCTGTATTTTTGCTAAGTATTTCAACATTTCTTGCGGCTCGAACTGCTCCAAATTGCCAAAATGGTTTGGTTTTTATATATCTCGCCCGTCTGACTTGCCCAATGGGTTGGACTTGGTCCCCGCTTCGGCGGAAAGGCAATTTAATGGGCCAAAAACAGACTTTTCAGAGCTGAGTTGCTTTAGGTGTATGGATTGATTTCTCACCTATAAAATGCTGGAGAAATCCGACCAGAATTATCTTTAGTATTGAGTTAAGAGTGTTAACAAAGCAGACTCGGACTTCTGTTTGCTCGACTCCATTTACGATCTCAAGACATAAGTATAAACATATGCAGATCTCTGCGGAAAGGCCCCAAATAAGTCCCAACTAATGCCTAATCCTCTGACAATATATGCAAGACGATTCACGTGTCTTTTGTGACTGTCTTTTAACACAGCATTAACCAGATGTCAGGTAAGTAAGAGAGGCGGAAATGCCCAACCTTAGATCGTTTTTTGGCAACTCAACCAACTCCTTTGACCGGGGGAGCTTTGGGAGCTTAAGTTTAACGATCGCTTATTGATATTTCGGCGGAAAGTAGAAGAGCTCTACGAAGTAAAGTGTCAACACTTTTTACCAAAGAATAACACCCATTAGCCGGAGCTAAACGATGGGCCATAAAATGTGACCGTTGGATCGTAAACCACCCAAAAGGTGGCACAAAGTGTAAAGTCATAATTGTACAACTCGTCGGGCATTGATGATGGTTAAGCATAAAAACCATTCACTTTTTGTTGATGCGATGATGTTGGTTATAGGACTGGGGCTGTGCCTCTGGCTGTGTCTGTGTCTGTGTCTGGGGCTATGCCTGAGGATGATTTCAGAGATCCAAACACTCAGTGCCCATAAATAGATGTGAATAAATGTGATTAACGCATCTTTTATACAATTTACACGCATCAAAAGCAATGCAAACTCAAACCCAAAGGCTTGTTCGTTTATCGTTTTTTATGTGTATTTTTTGTTTCTTTCTCATTTGTTATTGGTGTGGTTATTGTTATTTTGTGTGTGTGTTCGTTTCTGTTGGTAAGTGGCCTGCTGCTGGCTCATAAATTGTGGCCAACTGTCGGGTGTATGACGAATAGCTTGTCCATCGCCTGATTGATTTGCATGCGCCGCTGATTGACAAATGGCATCGATATCCACATCAGCATCTGCATCAGCATCAGCATCAGCCCCGGACCTCAAGTGGCTTAATTTATGCAAATGCCAGACTTCAACTCATACGAGTGCACTCGTGGTCGTAGTCGCACTCGTACTTGGAGTCATTCTGCTCTAGAGTGCAGGCTGGGTTTCTATGCACTCTGCATGACAATGGTACGAGTACAATGGGAACCGACCTCTGAGAGAGTGTCCCCGTTGGATCTGTGTATCTCGGGCAGAGACCTGGGCAATTAGGCCCAACTATGAACGCCCTCTGCCAGTCGTCCCATGTTGGGTGTGTGGCGGTGGTGGTGGCGGTGGTGGTGGCGGGGGTTTGTGGTGGTTTTTGTTACAGCTCATTTGCATAAACGTCTCGAGCAGCGACACCTCCAAATGTCATGGGAGTACGGGCCGCACACACCACGCATGAATGGAACCAAGCCAAGACACCGCCCTGTGTGTGGGGTTCCCATGTGTGTGTGTGTGTGTGTGGGGTCTCCTGTGAGTTGTGTCTGATTTATGCCTGGGAGCCTGAGATCGGAACTGAGTTTTGCTCTGCTTTGCATATTGGATAATTTATGAAAGTGGGAAACACTTGGCTGGACCAATCTCAGATCCATATTTCAATTAGAAATCATATAAAAGCTGCAACTGTAAATGGAATAGGACAATGGGACAACCGGAAAAGCATTTTGGAAGTTAATTGGAAAGGGTGGAATATTTAAGAAAGAAAGTTAAGGCGACTTTGAATGAAAAGATTGACTAAGAAAGAAAAGAATTCCTCCACTGGTTTTGGGGGAACTGGATCATATCTCTCTCAACCTAAAGAATTTGAAAAGAAAAGTATTTACAGAAATCAGTTGCATAGAATTTTAATATTAATTTGAAATGTTTCCCTCTTTGGTTGGAAAATCAGCAAACGCTGAAAACAATTTGCCGCTGGATTATCGCCATGATTCTTGGCCCATAAAGTGCGGAAGCCTTTTTGAGGTTGGTCTCGTGTCTGTGTCTGTGTCTGCCCCAAGGACATGGCTTGCAGAGCAAACGAACGGTTAATAAAGCAATCAACAATTGGACTGCAAATCAAATTGGCAGCCGCCGCCTCAGTGCTAAAACCCAGCAAAATGCGCTAAATTAACTAATTTTAGTCTTAAGCCAGCAATAGGCAACTGCAGCAAAAACAAAGCTCCGCTCGAGAGTGGGAAAATAAAATTTGTTGCGCTAACAATGGCTAACAAAATACAGCAAAAAATAAGAAAATGCTGCCAGGCTATGGCTCTGTCAGTGGACATGGCCTGCAATGGTCTGCCTGTTGCTGCTGCAGCCAGAGAGGCAGAGGCAGAGGCAGCGGCAGCTGGGGCAGTGGCTGAAGCTGAAGCTGAAGCGGCAACTCTGGTTGAGTTTTTTGGGCGCAGCCCAGCAGTGAACAGAACTCCACCAGCAGCAGCAGCAGCAGCCCCAGCCCGATCCCGTGTTCGGAGTGACCGTGTATGCCATAACTATTTATGAACAGTTAGTTAACTTAAATGCTAGGTGGCAATTAAAGGGGCGTGGCTGTGGCTTTGGCTATTGTTGTTGCTGCAGCCACCAAGAGGAACAGAGAGACAGAAAGACTGACAGACAGACAGACAGACAGACAGACATCCAGTAGAAATCATAACCTTGCCCGGACTCGGACTCGGACTTCGGCAGTTGGGAATCAATAAGAGCTTCATATAAAGAAACATACGAGTACTCGGTAGCCATATAATTAGCATTTGTTTCCGAGCAGAGCCCGAGCCAAAGACCCAGACCCAGACCCAGACCCAGAGCCATAGTCAGAGTCAGATCGAGGGACTCGCCCTGGTCCACACCCCAAAAAAATAAAGAGAGAGAATAAAAAGCACACACAATAACAGACAATTTGTGGTTTCTTTGTTTCCTGACCGAGTCCCCATATAATGGCCACGTTAGTTGGCCGTTAATTTGGCCAGTCAAATGAGTCGCCGAGGCTTTAATTAACAACAAAAAGGCCACACTCTAATTGATAAATTAAACAAGAAATTCAATTAATATGGACGCTAGCTAAACCTCTGCATAATCCCCACACACAGACGGCTACGAGTACGAGTACGGGAGGTGCCAAGTTGTTAACATAAGCATTGAACTTCGTTGTTGTGGCGGCAGCAGCAGCTGCCAAAATGTTGAATGAATCCATTAATTTGCACCAGCGCCCCCAAAAAAACAAAAAAAAACAACTGACACACACTAAACCACCGGGAAACAAGCGGGCAGCAAACGCCCGAACCTACAGCCATAGCAATTGAAGTGCAAAGTTGAACAACAATGTGGCAGCCACAGCCTACATGTGGAGCATGTACTTGAGGTCTTCGAGCCGAGTCCGAGGCTTGTTCCGACTTCGATTCAGAGACGTAGTCCATGTCTTGGGTTGGACCTGGCTGCTGCTGCTCGCTGCTCTGGTCCTAGCTGTAATCTTGATCGCATTTTTTACGGCACATAAATATATGCCAAAACACTACAATGAAAATATTGTGCTATACGAGTACGAGAGCCACAGGAAAACTGTGCCAAAAATATGAAAACGTTTTCAATGAAAATTAATGGGCAAACGCTGCAAAATTTTGGGGTGCGCACTGCGGCTGCTCAAAAATGTTAAAATCGTGACCATAGCCGCCACCGTACCAGACCAGACCAGACCAGGCTGAACCTATATCTGGGGAGTTTGACTCTCTTCCAAACTGGACGACGGCATTGTCTTTGGGGGGCTAGCCTGTTGGCTGGTTGGCCTGACTCTATGGCGTGTGATTTGGCAAATACTTAGACCTTATATGGAGCAGCAGCCGCCATGGAAACTATTTCCTGCGTTGCGAAAAATCGCGCAGAGGCCCAAAAGCGGAAAATGGCCAGTAACAGTTCACATTTTGTGTCATCGCGGGGCGGCGGCTCCATACTGATAATTCATAAAGTGCTGCCCGAATGAAAAACGCTGACCAAAAATGGTGAACCATTTGAAATTAACGCGCCAATCGAACGACAGGCAGACAGACACGCTTTAAAACGGACTGAAGCCAGGAGAGACGCAGGCAGGCCTGGCCCGGCCTGGTCGGAGAGCTGTTCAAATGTCAATTTTAATTTGCCGCACCGCAAGCACTTTGACAAAGAAGCAGATTGGCACCACACACGAAAAATGGTGCGGGAGGTTTGGTGTGCGGGGGAAAAACGTTGCCAATCTTCGCTGCAACATGTTGGGGCAATTAAAAATGCGCATACGCCGCGTTGCCGCGTTGCCGCGTTGCCGCCGCTGCACGCAGTTAGCGACACGACGCGTCGCTTCGGAGTCAGTCGGCGGCGGCTTAGTTGAAAGCCCACAATTTGGCAATACGGAAATCGAAATCAGCCACGAAAAAATATGGCATCTCTCACACTCAGAGATGGCGTCTAAAGATGGAAAATTAAAGCGAAATATTGCATATGAAAAATGCAGTTTGGCTGGCTTTTTATCTCAGATTTTCACTGATTTTTCAATGATTTTTTTCGAAGTCATTGAATACTGTGATTGGTTAGATTATATAAATTCTTCAACCATACAATTTGTTATGCATTTTATGTGGAAATATGGGCTAGGATTATACAAAGTCTAATACGAAGAATGGTTCAGTAAATCACCCATAGACTCCCCTCTAGTCTGACTTCAACTTTACACCTCATGACGCCCACCCCTTTTGGGGGCTTGGGGAATTAGCCAACACCCGCAGTGCAAATGCAGGAAAAACGTAAATAAGAAAATGAAATAAAATCAGAGTTTGGCAAGTCACGCAAATCTATCTGGCTCGCTCATTAGACTAATGTATCTCGGAGTGAGACAGATTCAGGCTAGGATTTAGATTTGAATTCGTTTTCGCATTCATAATCGTGTGTGGAGCCGAGAGCTTCACGGACTTTTATTATTCATCGGGCGTTCCGCTCGAGCAGATCCCAGCCGAATCACGCACTCGTACGTACATACGTATATTGAGTCATTATATAAAATAAATGTACTTGCAGATCTATTTATTAGCCACACTTTTGCTTTTAATTAGCCAGCGGACGGCTCGTTTCCTTTGACAAGAGCGCGGCGCGATTCCATCAATGTCGCTTGCGTGTTAAATGCGACCAGCGACTGTTCCCCAGATCGATAATCGATATTTGGAGTGTGCGAGTATTTGAATACGAGTATATTTCTGTTAATTAGAGTGCAGGTGATTTGAATGTATATTTATGCCCTGGCCAGGTGTGAACAGAGAGCCTGGGCAAGGCGAGGCGACTTTGGCCCCGACAAATGGCCAGCTAGCATAATCAATCAGCGTCATTTGTTGCACTGCAAAACATTCCCACACACGCCCCGAAAATAAAATACAGCCAAAATGCAGGGTCCAAACTCAAACCCAGGCCGAAAACTAAACGACCCAAGCCGATGGCGTTAATAATGCCAATTGCATGTTTTATGTGCCACAACGATGCCAATAACAATAATAAACTGCATATTATTAAGCGCTTTAAAATATTTGTAACAAGTCAGACTGAGACTTGGGGACCCAGCCGGAGTCATTCGCAAGCCGGATCTGTGGCTGGACGACCTCTCGCGGGGGCACACACCACACGGCTCCCCAGCCAGGCCAGGCCAGGCCAGGCCATACCAGAGCAGAGACCAGACCAGACACGACGACGTGGTCAGAGCCCGCACTCGTATTCGTACTCTTAGTCGACTCTGCCCCAATGCGAGAGTTGCAGCCTCTAATCATGCGCCGCACTGCTCTCTTTTATATGGTTTATGGCATTTCCGTTGCTATTTCTTTTGGGTGTCCGACCCGACTATTGCCAAATTCATTGCGATTGCAGTGCCACTTGGACTGGGGCGTTTCTCTGCACAGTTTCTTTTTGGTTTGGGTTGAGTCTGAGAAAGAGCTGGTGGAAGCGTTGCCTCACAATCAGAGAAACATATCGTGGCCATAACTAATTGATTGATGAAGCTGTTGGCACCTTCGTGCCCCAGCCAGCGCCCGTGCCTGGCTGATCACTAATCACCAATCAATTCATAAAACTAAATAATAATAGCACCAGAAGTGAACAAACGCCTGCAACAAATCAATTAGCCGCTTAATTATGACACTAAGCCCAACTGGCCAGAAACGGAATGAACAAATTACCAACGCCACCGCCACCGCCACAGTCGCCGCCGCCGCCATTAGCATAATAAAGCGATGCAACCCAACAGTCTCAGGGCTCATAAATTATGCATAGTTTTTTTGGGGTTTGGGGACAGAAAAGCCCGCAAGATCGAAAACCGTTCCGCTGCTGCTGCTGCTGCTGGAGCTGGAGCTGACACCGAATCTCAATAACAAAAGGAATGCCCCCCTTAGATCAGAGCCAGTGGAAACGCCAAGAGACTCCAAGAGGCGAC
Organism: Drosophila guanche; assembly: GCF_900245975.1. Lineage (NCBI taxonomy): Eukaryota > Metazoa > Arthropoda > Insecta > Diptera > Drosophilidae > Drosophila > Drosophila guanche. The sequence continues at coordinate 7,284,610 of NW_022995747.1, read as the reverse complement.
AGCCGGCCGACAGGCGACAGGCGGCTGATAACGGAGCAAAGCAAAGTCTTTAGTTTGATTTTTTGCATATATGTATTTCATTAGTTGGCGAAAACTGCACGCCAGATGGGGCTGGAGGAGTGCTGATCTTAGCTGTCCCAAAACTGGTTCGCATTCCACTTTCAATGCTGGATACGGGCAGGCAGACACACAACATACAGCATACAGCATACAGCACACGGCACATGGCACACACGATCCCGAGTCCGAGTCTGATCCGGGGACAGGACAGGATGATGCTGCACTGCAGCTGATGATGATGATGGAAATCGTTATTGACAACGGAAGACGACGACAACGACGACGTTGTCGGCAGACACTGAAGCGATTTTCATGCAAATGGCCATGAAACGGAATTTTCTGTGCTGGTTGTCATCGCAGGAAACGTACTTGAACCAGAAAACCGGGGCGACACATTAATGCGGCCTGACACCGCAGACGAGAGCAGCCTTGGCACGGAGCACGGGAAGACTGGGAGAGAAGCAAAATTGAAACGTCCGAAAAGCATTTTGGGCAATTGCTCGGCTTTCAATTAAACTGCAGCTAATTGCATCTGACAGCGGCGGCAAACACAAGCCAAAATAAATCATTTATGGCCAGGCAATGCAATGCGCAAAATACAACAAAAAATTGCACCAGGTTTCTTGCTCAAGTCTTTTGTGTGTGCAACGACAGCGACGCGACTGAGACTGAGACTGAGACTGAATATGAGCCTGGGACAGTAACTGTGACTGTGACTCTGACTGCGCTGTCGCTGGTGTGACGGCAATTTTCAAAAAATATAATAATCATAAAATAAAAAGCAGACAACAGACGAACAAGCAAGCAAGCAAGCAGGCAGGCAAACAACCAACCAACCAAACGGCAAACAAGCCACTCTTGAGCGATAAAAAAGAAATCTTTTATTTGATTTCGCAAGCGAAAAACGCGAAATCACAAGAGAAAAGGTAGCAAAAGCAAAGCTTAAAACTCAAATCAAAAGCATAGAAATCAAAGCAGCCAAAACTGTAGAGCTCCCCAGAGATTTTTATGACATTTTCACAGGCGCTGGAGGAGCAGCAGCAGCAGCCCCAAAGAACCGCTGGGTGTGGGACGGAGACTCCCAAGGGGCAGAGAGAGAGAGAGAGAGAGAGAGAGTGGGGTGCCCGGCTACATGGCAGCCGTCTGACAGACGCGTCACTACGTGAGCGACGTGTTTAAAAGTTTAATGAGCCGCAAAATAATTGCAAATGCGCCTCATGTCGCCCCAAACATATCGCAGTGGGAAAAGGCCCCCAGTCCGAGCAACACCCTCCTCCCAGATCTTGCAGTGGATTGGAGCACCTGTCGAGGGCCACACAGTTGCCCGAATCCGAATCCGAATCCGAATCCAAAACCGTTGCCCCGGGTCGCTCCGTCGGTGTTGGGGCACTTAATTGCCAAAAGCGTGACTTAAATTTAAAAAATCATAAGAGCCACGAGACCGGGATCGAGGCGATCCAGCAGCCCAACCGATAACACTGCAGTCTCAGAAAAAACTGCACAAGAAATGCAATCCAAATAATGGAATTCTCAAAAAGAATGCTGTGAGGGAACCGAACCCCCTTTCACTCTTCCCTTTCTGCCAGTGTAGATAGATGCCAGAAGTTGGCCAATTTCGCAAATTAACGAAAGAAAGAGGGAGAAGCGCTAAGGACCAGGCAGGCAGGTAGGCAGGTAGGCAGGCGGAGGGCAGGCAGGGAGGCAGAGCCACAGAGCCATTAAGCGACAGGCAGCCACTGTGGCAAGTGGCAAAGCAGGCAACAAGCAGCGAGCCGCGAGCAGCATGTGGCATGCGGCCAATTAGGAGCAGTTGCAGTCACTTAGTCATGCGTCTAAGGCTGTGTTTTGTCAACGGATGACTCCGCAGCTGCTTGAGATGGCTGTAACCGGCTAATGGCCGTGCTGCCTGTGTTTTTATTGGCTTTTAATTAGCAGAGCCTTTAAAATAAACAGAAACAACAACAGCCGCAGCCTCAGTCTCAGCCGCAGCCGCAACGAGAAGAAACCATAATAAAAATTAGCAAATTTCTTTGAGTCAGACTTGGAATAAAATGTGGGAAATTCCATTCAAAATCCGTCTGACCGTATGACACAAATGCGATGCCAATATCGCATCGAAATCGAAATCGAAAATTGGTAGGTGGGCGTAATTGCCTCAACACACACACATTCACAGATTGAGCTACAGATACAGCGACACTGGACTGAACTGGAGTACACCCACAGATACATGCGTTAAATGCCTGCCAACGACAACAAAAAGTATCTAAATACGCATAAATCATGGAGCCGGAGTGTCGCTCGGCTGACAACGCAGCAATCGATTGCCAGATCCAGATCCAGATCTGGAGCAGCAGATACGCGATACGAGATATGTACAAGTATGGAATGGTATGGTATGGATGCATGAAGACATTGGAGTCACCAACCCACAAATATTCAATAAGCACTCGACGAGCGTGTGAACGAGGGGAGGGAAGGGATGGGAAGAAGGCGGCCGATCGTCTCGATCGATGGATAGCCGGATCGATCGATTTATCAACGTGTTCAGTTTCTAAACGCTTTAGCGCGTGCCCAGTGCCGTGTCAGCTTAGCGCTCTCTCTCTCTCTCTCTGACTCCCTCTCTCTTTGTCTCTTTCTCCATCCAACACTCAATTTAATCCCTTGGCAAACATTTTCATTTCATTCGGCATAGAGAGCTTTCCGTATCTTGGGGATTAGCTCATAATTGACATTTTTCTCCAGCCTAGGCCCAGCAGGTGATGTGCTAACGAAGCGGGCGGATTTCGGAGTTCGGCTCCGATCGGCGTAATCAAGTGTGTGGCTCTTCTGCTGGGATGACTTTGGGATCGAAGCTGGTTTTTTTGATTTATCTGCTGACCATTTTAATGGCCTTACCGGAGCTACCCTGATCGGCATAGTAGCGTTTGACTGTGTGTTTCATTAAACAATCATTGACTTCTAGACGCGACTTTTATATGACCGTCATGAAAACATGCATAAAAACTCATCAGCCTCGGCCTGTTGTCCCTCTGGTTTTTTGGTTCTTGCCTGGTCGATTTTTATGACCTTACATTTCTGGTCTGTGGTCTCTGGAATCTCCGGGCCCCAGCTCTGCCGCTCGTTGGTGTTCATTTTATTGGCCCAATTTGTAAATATAGCGCAAAAGTGTCGAGCATAACAATGAGCCTACAGAATTTACACTACTCGAGTGGTGTGGGAGCAGGAGGAGGAGGAGGAGGCATGATCGGGCCATCAAGTTCGTTGCCTAAGTCATTCGCGTCGGTCCGTTGGTCCGTTGGTCCGTTGGTCCGCTGGGCTTCGTGCCGCATGATTTGTTGTTTATTTGTCATTCCCAATCGGAGGCAAATCAAACACGCACCTTCGAGTCGAGAAGTGTGTAGAAATGTTTATAATTTACAGAGATCTTAAATGCTTAGGAGACTTCGGAAAACACACGGACAGCAACCACGGCGACTCGCCAATCAAAATTTATGCATCAAAGTGCGGTTTATTTTCTAGCTGTTTTTCGCGCTGCTCTCTGCCCCTTCTTGGGGCAGGCACAAACTCACGCATTATTTATGATTGCAAGGCATGTAATTCGTATGCTAATTGATAAGTATCGCCAAATTTATTAACCAGCCTGACTGTTGCAGCAGCAGCAGCAGCAGCAGCAAAAGCGGCAGCGGCCACAAATGCGTGCCTGCCGTGCCACGTCAATTTTCAAGAACACTTTCATAGATACTCGAACACAAACACACACACACACACAAAGTGGCATAAGTCTAATGCAAAAATTGAAATCTTGATATATATAAGGCAGCAGACATTGTTGTAGCTGTAGCCATGTATCTGTATCTGTACACAGCTGGTTCTCACGCACAGCCGCAATCGACGAGCCGCAGCTGCATTTGGTTAGCCAGTGGCCGGCCGCGTTGTACTTGACCCCGGGAGAACACAGCCGCCACCGCGGCCACAGCCGCCCCCTCGCCGCAGGCCATGGCCCGTGACTTTTGTCATGCCGCCAAATCAAGTTCAAATATTGTAGATACTTTATTTTACACATAATGTTCAGTCGCTCGGATTTGCAAGGCAAATTTTCGTTGTAGTGTTCGATCTGTTTTTAATAGCGAAAATATTTGTGTGTAACACAAAACCGCCAACAACAGCAGTGGCAAGTGCAGCCAACACCAAACAGCCGCACAACTTTGTTGCAATCTCAGCCGCCAGCAAACAAACAGCCCAAACAACAACATTTTTGGTATCAGCAACATTAATTATAGCAGCCACAACGGCAAACAGCAAGTGCAACAAGAGCAAACAGCAATACAAGGCGGTGCAAAAAGCGTTTATTTTAAATGGAAAATAAATTTAAAAAATATTGCACTACCAGAAAACTAGTGCGGGGATTATGGAAATCACAAGGAAACTTTAGTTGAGGTTTTAAAAACAGAAAAAATGAAAAATAAACAAAAACATAAGCAATTCTCGAGCAATAAAAAACATTATTAAAATAATCAAATATATAAAAATATAAAAATAATATAAATATAAAAAAATATATCAAAATAGTTTTGAAAGCGGCCGGAATGCGTTTATTAGTGGCAATTTATATTAAATTTATGAAATGAAATAAATTAAAATGGAACGCAGCGCAAACTTAAAAAAAAAATATAAATCTTTAAAATATTTGCAAAGTTTTAAGTTAAATATGAAAACAATAAATAAGCCATGAACCATAAAATGTCTTGTAAGTGCTGAATCCAGAAATCCGTTTGCATGTTTTTCTAAATTAAGACACAGTTTTGAAGGCAGGAAACCATTTCAGAGTTATTGAAGAGTTCAATCAAGAAAATGCAATTACTGTAAATATGGAAATAAAAAATCCACGACCAATAAAGATATTTGCAGAGTAGTAAATGTAAATGTTTTCATTGAGAAATATGTAATGAACAAATTGGCAAAAGTTCACTTTAGCTTTTAGTGTAAATTCCATTCAGCAGGCACTTAATTTGAGCAGATCATAAAAAAATATGTGTATTTTTGAATGATGATTGACATGTGGCCATCTGATTTGCCTTCGCTGGAGTTGATTTAGTTACAGCTGCCATTTGCTGTCCATTGCATGATGTAATAATTCTCGTTAACGTCGTGCTGTCTGCGAAATCTAAGCAATTAAAAGCAGAAATCCAGGCTGGCGGGATCCGAGTTTACATGCGACTACTCAGAGAGTCAGCGCATGTTCAGGTCGAAGCCTATATCGACTGCGTGTCGATCAATAGAGGCAACAACAAAATAAAAGAAAAGACTGCTTGCAGCACCGAAACGTTTGATACCCTTGCATAGTGATATGAAAGGAATTAATTGAATGGTCTTCGGAAGCACAAAAAGGTAGCGCATATACAAAACACGCTCCCCCCGTTTGAGCAAGTGATTTCCTTGTTGTGCTTCAAAGTTCTTGCGAAAATCGTTTCACCCTCTGCAAGTGTAAAACGAAAACAGACACAGAAACGCACGCGCTGAGTGTGTGCGACATTTTTGTTGATTTTCGCCTTGATCTAGAATTTTGTTCCTATTAATTGATCTCATAATGACAGACACTTCAAAAGCGACATCACGACATTTATTAATTAATGCAAGCTCGGTCTCAGAGTCAGAGTCTGACAGAGAGTCTCGGGTCTACCCCCCACCTGAGGCTGGTCAGCCTCCGGGGTATGTAAAGTGCGTTTTTGCATGCGTGCAACATCGACAGGAGCAACAACCACACAGCACAAGGCATGCCAAACAAATGCCGGCAGCTTAATTAGCATTTTAGATTACTTACGAGCTGAAATCGAAGCTAGAGCTAAAACTGAAACCGAAACTGAGGCAAGTGCAAGTGCAAGTGCAGGCCGAAGTGCGTAACAAGAATTGAGGCAAATAATAATAAATTTATGGGGTTAGCGCGAAGGTTGTTTGATAAATGGATATGACTCGAGGAGATATGGATACACATAGCAGACTCGTAGTATCCGACTCCGGCTAATAATGGGTTCGAAGTAAACGTTAGTTGGCCAATCATTACGGGAGCAATGCTAAACGGAGGCAAATTGCTGTCAAAGCACTTCCCGCTTGCCAATATCTCAATCAGTGGACAAAGCTGCAAAGGCTGGCAAGTGCATAAATTAATGAAATTATCCGGCCAGAAGAGACTCTCCTCCCAGCTGGAGGCAGGAGCTGTTGGTGGAATTGCTACTGCCACTGGAGGTGCTGCTGCTGCTGCTGCTGCTGCTGCTCATTCCCATGGTCTATGGCACAGTCGATGCTGTTTGCTATCGGAAAAATCATTGCGCAAATGCACGCAGTTCATGTCGAAACTCAATTGCAATTAAAAAACCTAAAAAGCAGCAACTGAGTCGAAGGAAATCCTCGTTAGCCGGTGGAAAATGCTTTAATAGAAATTGCTACCGAGCTGGAAAATGTTTGCAATTGTTGTCTGCCTGCCGACTGCCCAAATTGACATTATCAATGGCTTCGCAAATGCGTTATTTATTTAATGCCGGATTCAGCAGCTCCTCGATTGTGCAATCGCTTGCACCCAGGAAGATGGTACCCTGTGCCCATTCAATTGGGAATATTCATTTGGCAGACTCCACAAACATCCATCAAAAATGTGAAATTGAATTCTCCTGAATATTTTTGAGGGTATTCTTAGGTTGATTGGTTTCATAAACTGAATTTATATCTATCTAGCTTTGTTTTGGTTTCGTTTTTGATTTCATGCAAATGTTTGCAAATTTCTCAAAATAACGCGTAGGCGAGCCGACTCAAGCCGAAAGCGCTGGAAGTGTCGCCGTCTCCACCAGCTCCACAACCACTACCGCCGCCGCCTCATCTAACGACGCCCCCACCAGCCAGAAACCACTCTCCTCTCAGCTCTCAGCTCTCAGCTCTCCGTTCAGCAAGTTCATTGAACCACCTACGAGAAATATGCAAATCGCCGATTTGGATGCAGGAAAGCGAACACAAAATCACAGCCAGCGTAAACATAAAGAAAACTAATTTCAATTTGATCTTATGGCCTTTGTTTCGGGGGGATGTGGTACTTGTCACATTCAATGAAATGGAAACAAAACAATATTTGTTTTGAGATATTGTGGACTTGTTTGCATTCCTAATCTCAGTTGCAATCCTATTAAAGAGGAATTAATGGCTGTCGCCAGTTGTGCATTTTTTGTTTGCGAAGACAGGCCGAAAGATTAATGAGTTTTGCGCTTCCTCACGCGCCGATATTTCAGGCTTCGGATATTGGATACACCTATGCATACCGTGTATGTATATCGGAGATCGACTGCGTTTCTTAATTAATAGCTCAACGACGAACAACAGATATTTGTCAAATAAATATTTATAAATAATTTATAAATTAAGAGCCAGCCTCCAAGCTTCGAAAGCGAACCTGCGGCTAATTAAAATGATGAATGCGAAGCGTTTCAGTTTGAAAATTAATTAAGCAAATTATCCATTTAAATAAACATAGAATGTTGCTGCCGCTGCCTGCTCGATGGCTTTGCGCTGATAAAGAAGAAGCCCCAGAAGCCACAGAAGAGGAACCTTACAGGTGGAGACTCTTCGATCGGTGGATGTTGGATGGGTTCGCAGCTGCCAATTAGGGGAAGTCGCCGTTGATGACAGCAAACGCATTTTTAATTGCAATTAATTAGCGCTGTCAGCTTTTCCCCATTGTTTGCTGTTTGGGTGACAAACAATGTGCCAAAACCTATTTGGTGATCGCATACAATATTTTTCTGGTCTGACCGACCTCCTTTCCAATGTATGGCATCATCAACAAACATATACATCAAGATCATTTGCCGGCAGGGACCAGCAACACATCATTAACGATTAATATTGATTCAAATTCGATTTTAGTTGGACTTTTCCATAAAAACGATAACGCCCAGTTTTCTGGTCGATTAAAAGAGCGGCGGCCGCCAAGTTGCCGCAAAAAATTCATTAGGCCCATTGGAAATTTCTCACTTGATTACAGGCCCAAAAGCGATTTCAAAGGGCTGGGGCCTGTGCCACATGTGGTGTAATTAAATTTTCTTTGTTGCTTGGGAATTCGCTACGAATTTAATTGAGGCAGCCCACGGCGTTATTCTGCCTATATCGGAGCATAACCGCACTATATCCATCTATTCATCTCCATATACACAGCCATAGGCCTGGGCTAGGCTGGGGATTGGGCTTGGGCTTGGGCTTGGGCTTGGGCTGGGCCCTTCATTCGCACAATTAGCAATTTCATGCGTCTTTGTTTCTGTCTTTTGTGTCTATCTTTCTGGGACCCCCACCAAAGAGCGAGTTTTCATGGCCTTTATTTTATTTCATTTCATTTTGTTTCGATTCCGTTGTAATGTGTGAAATTGATTTTCGTTTGGCGATTGGGCTTGTAATGGGCAAAAAGTTTTCCCACTCTGCGGAGGTCTCAGTCTCAGTCTCAGTGCGTTTAAAGACAATTAACTCGGAATAGATGGGAATGCCAGATGGAAGCGGGGTTTCTGTACTAGTACTACTGTTTGGGAGATCATTTGAAGGTTGACCTAGCACAAAGTGGGTCAACTTATACCATTGATCAGTTGATGTATTTCCTATCACAGCGAGTGCCGCAGTAAGTATTTCCTACTCTCAGCATCTTGGGAGTAAATGCAACGAAACTTGTCTGTGCAGCTGCTCAAGCAGCGGCTGTATCAAAGACTGGGTAGCGGGGACCCTGGACCCGGGACACCTTCCTTGATAGCATCATCACATCACATCGCATCGCACTCGTAACATTTGCAACATTCGCATTCAAATGACACTAACGGCTTTGTCATGTACTGGGCTATATGTGACTGTGTCGTTCCGTCTCTCTTCGAGCGCCAGTAATCATGTTTTAACGACACATACAAATATTTTCCGTGTATGCAAGCATGCGAGTGTGGTATGGTGAATCGTCAGCGAGTCCATATAGAAATCTTGTAATCTGATAGGCATGACAAGAAATATTTTGCTTGTCATTAAATTTACTTTTATTTATGCAGCACTGTCTATCATTGTGGCTGTTGTTCGATTCGCGTGTTTTGTTTCGGCAGCGGCTCAAAATTAGTGAAAACTCTTCAAATTTGTGGCTAAAAGACTGAGGGGAGGACTGTGGACTGCGGACTGCCGACTGAGGACTGGGACTGAAGAAAACTTCAAAATGTATGCATACATAAGTTGGCGCCTCCTAACGTCTTCTAGTCATTGATTTTCGACCATTGTTGGTGCTTTTGTGGCTGTGCTGTCTTCTTGGCTTGGCTTGGCTTGGCTTGGGTGCCTGCCTGCCTGTTGGTCGGATTGAGTAATAGGCGAAATATTTGCGCTTGCCTCATTATAGTTGGTTTTTGGTTTTTGGGTTGCGGTAATCGATGGCAGTGTAAGCCAAATATGCGAGGGAGTGGCGAAACAAAAGACTTGGGCAACGAACTCTGATCGACACTATGATCCTCCCTCCTACTCCTACTTCTATGTAGAATAATTGCCAGTCAATTGGATGCGTGACATTTGGCGACAGGCCGCGTCAGCGGTGACATCACCCAGAGGCAAGCCAATCAAATGTCAGCCAAGTGCGTCATTGATTTGCAATCAAAAGGGGGCTAACAAAGGGCAGCAACAGCAGTAGCGGCAGCAAGTGTTAGCTGGAAATCAAATGGCTGCTAAACGGCAGCCAACTAGATTGACGGCTTCACTGACTAACCGATTGACAGACCCACCGACTGACTGACACACACACAGACAGACAGTCAGACAGTCAGACATTTAGTCTAGACAACATGTGTAATGACGCGTACATCGGGCAAAAAACTTTACCAGCAGCAACAATAGCGCAGGCATAATGAGCACAATTACTGGCAAAGCAAAGCAAAGCAAAGAAAAGCAAAGCAAATCAAATGCAACGCGCTACCGCAGTGCAGCGCCGAGCCGAGCCGCGCGGCTTCGAATCAGTCACATTAATTGCAGCAGCAGCAGCCGCCAGCTCACAAAAAAGTCGTTCATAAATTATAGCAAAAGCAGCGGAAAAAAAGTATTAATTAAAAAAAGGAGGAAAAAAGTTGCAACGGTAACAACAGCTATTAAGAACATTTCTTGTTGACTCATCCGAGTCCACAATTAACAACTGGGGGACGGCTACTCGATGACTGGAAGACTCAAAGACTAGGGGAGGAAGACTACTACCAAGAATTGCATTGACTCTCAGTCTGAGTCTGAGCTTCTGGCCAGCATTTCTTGCACTAATTTGTCGCGTTTTGTCTCAGTCACTTGGCGATTTCTTTGTCAGAGCTCTCGGCAATTAAACAATTGTTGTTGCTCCTTCTGTATCTGATGCTGTTGTGCAGTTGCATCTGTGATTGTTTGTTCTTGCTGGTGCTGCTGATGCTTTTGTCGTCATCATTGCTGTCCTTAAATTTCATTTAATTCGCTTTATGTTCTCGCAGTTCCCTCAGCCCCAGCCACAGCCCCTTGGAAGCACACGCCCTGCTGGCTGCGGGGATCTCGTGACTTGCGTTTCGCAATTGTGAGAATTAAATAATTCTTTGCATATTTATTTATAAACATTATCGCTGGCAATTTCCTCAAAGCTGATTAATACTTTTTATTCTCCTTCGCTTTTGTTTTAATGTGAGTTTTTAATAAACAATTACAGAATGTGAAGACAGCATTGGAATACTCTATAGATATTCTAGAAATTGGAATTAATGTATCGGGGAGGTATTCCTAAAGAGGAAATACGCAGAAGAATATTTTCTATAGTAAGATATGGAAATATATTCATGTATTTGTGTACAGAACTTCTTTGTTATATTCCCAACATTATCGGGTAGATCAAGTTCCCTGGTTACTCATTCAATTTAAATAATTTGTATCAAATGAAACAGAAACGGAGAAAAACTCAGTTTGTTTCCAGCTGAGTTTCCTCTTAATTGAGGCTAGAGGAAAAAGTCGCTTTTCCAATCAATTGCATCACAAGAGCAATCCCACTGACAACGACGACAACTGACACTGTAGACGCGCCAATTGTTAACGTGTTGAAGTGTTTTCATTTAAATTGCTCAACTGAACTTGTAATTATGGCTCACTCTGATTATTACAGCTCTGTGGGATGTAACTGAGAGCAAGGAAGTGGCTGGAGCTGATGCTGGTGCCAGAGATAAATTATGTTTAAAGCCAAGTGCCAGGTACAGGTATGTCTCACCCTGCACGAGTGTGGCTTAGTCTCAGTCTTAGTCTTAGTCTCAAATCATAGCAATTAATTGTTGTTAAAAATGCCTTTACTAACGGTTTTATGGCCGAACAAACGTCTGCCGTCTGCCGTCTGCCATCCGCTTGTCTTGTCAGTTAATTGTATTTGAAATCGCTGCCTCTACTAATTGATAAGTTTCCTCAACTTTAACTCGGACTTAAAGCAACTCTGACAGTGGCATCGGCACAGCACCAGGAGCCAGGCAACACAATACGCGGATGGGCGGCAGTGGCACTGGCAGTGGCACATAAAGTGCAATTACAAACGCATAAACTGAGGCAAAGTGTTTTGTTGTTCGACTCACCTTGGGGCGGGGCAGACTTGGAAGATCTCTTGATGCTGGGCCGAATCTCTGCTGCGCTGCGATGCGATGGTTGAGCGATGAATGGTTTAAGGCACGGATCGAATCCAGATACAGATGCGAACGGGACACTCCACTCACACACATACACAGATTCACACGCACACACACACACTGTTGCCTATCCAGGCTCAATCTCTTGAAACGCGGATGTGGACGTGGACTGGCAAAAACTGGCAAGTGAAATATTTATGTAAATTTATTTCAACTTCTTTTTTTGTTTTGTTGTTTGTTTGTTTGTTTGTTTGAATGTGTGTTTGTGGTTGCGGGTAAAATGCATTAAGAGGCACACTTTGCAATTGTCGTTGGGGCAGCGATTTGATTGAAGTTGAAACTGAAGTTGAAGCTGGAGCCGTAGCTGACGCTGGAGATGGAGCTGAAGCTGAAGCTGAAGTCGAATGTGAAGTGTCCCCCCAGTGGGGTAGGCCGACAATCCGACAATCCGACTGGCAGGCGAAACGTTGTTTAACAATTGTTTTTTCTGCCGTTTCGTTGTTTGGCAGGATTTGAGTTGTCAATTAGTTCGTTGGGATCTGGTGGGGCCTGCTGCTGCCGCTGCTATCACTCGGTGATTCGGAGGCGCCCGAAGCGCCGTTATCTGGTGTATGTGTGTATGTTCGATGGGGTGTGTGTTTGTGTTTATGTGTTTTGTTGTGTGCAGCTCGACAAAATATAAAAAAACGACAAACGACACCACCAAATGGCAGCAAGTTCGTTGCCCAAGTCTTTTGTTTCAGCTCCACGCGAACACTGAACGATTGGAAGCGGCGAGGCGTTAGCGGGAATTGGTAGCCGAAGCGGGATCGAACTGTGCGGAGCTGAATTAGAGCCTCTGTTTCTTTATTTGTGAATCGTTAAGATCGCTTTATTGCAACATGTTTCTCTATATACAATATAATTAATTTAGTGATACCAATATTTTTTATTGCACGCTCTTTATGTGATCTTTTGGGCAGCCAGTAATTAAAAGTGAGTTTAATTTAATTTGATTTTTTATTTATTTCTTTATATGCTCGAAACGAGTTTGTCTCTCTTTTGTGGATATTACTTTATACGCATACGTATGCACAGACATATGTTCAGCCCGATCTTATCGCGGCATAGTGCTATAGGCATTGTACACTATTTGTATATATTCCGCATATACGGTTGAGCGTATTCTACTACTACTATAACTACCTTGATTTGGTTTTATGGCCACACTGAATTGCTTTTACTGTTGCCAGACTTTTTACGAGCACTATTTGTAAGGTAGCCGCACAGTAAGAGATTAGGTTTGAGCGCCAGATGCAGGCGGGATTATCATTTTCATTTTCATTTGCCTCTCAATGTCCATTTCCATTTTGTGTCCCATTTTCATTTCAATTTCCATTTCTATTTCGATGGCAGTTCGTTGCCCAAAAAATCGTACGAAAAAAACGCAGTGGAAACGCTCGCACGCGACTTCGTAAACGCGCACGCGATTCAGTCACAGAAATTCGCGAACTTCTCGCGTGGAAAAAGCTTTCCTGTCCCACTGCAAAAAACGCGCGCAATTGCAACAAGCTCAAACAGTCCCGCAAGAAAGTCGCACAGAAACTGCAAGAGGATAAAAATTGCAAGCGGCTCCCAAGCTGTTCCAGCCGCAGTCGAGTGCAGGCGACGCTGGCAGCAGGCAGCAGGCAGCAGCCGAAGCAGAGACAGCAATGCATTTGCCGGTGCATCAGCAGCAGCAGCAGCAGCAGCAGAGGAGCAACAGTTGCAAAACAGCAAAAAATCTCTGAGCAAAAAACTCAGGCAACACGAAATAGCAACAACCTCTCGGAGACCGACTGACCGAGTAATACAGTCCAGTCCGCAAGGCATGGAGCAGGGAGCAGGGAGCAGGGGAGGGAATCAGAGGAGTAGAGCAGGCTGCGGTTTGGAGCTCGAGCCGAGCGATCGCACACGAACCTGGAGCAACGGAACGGCTGAAAAAAAACGCCGCTAAGAGCACTGAGAAAACCTGTTGCTCGTCGTCGCTGCCAGCGTCGTTCGTTGCTTCGTGTTTATCGCGGATCGACGCTCTCTGACGCGCTGCCTGCTCTGACGCTCTCTCTCTCTCTCTTCGCTTTTGGCCTTCCAGTGCAGAAATGTAGAGAGAGTGAGAGAGGTTGGCGTAGCGGTTAATTTCCAGTTGGCTGCAATATCAGTTGCCGATCAGCTTTTGACCAATAAAAAATAGGTTGAAGCCAAGCGTCTGGAACGACGCAAGCAGCGCTGTTAGCGTCAACGCAGGCCAGGCATTAAGCTAAGAGAGCGCCAGCTAAGAGAGCCACGAATCCGCTCTTATGGCCAACAAATTGCTTAGGGCCAGGTTCGAACTGATAAGAAATTGAATAAAATTATATGTAAGTATTTCATTAAGCCACAAAAGTGCACACATTTCCTGGCTGGCAACGCCCTGGCATTACGACACTATCAAAGCTCATTTATCAGCAGGCCAAAAGGCACAAAAAACCAACCTGGACAGAGCAAGGCTTGTGTGAAAAATACTAAAATTAAAAGAGTTCTCCGCTGGATAAAAATCATAATTGAAATATTTGGAAAGGTGCCAGAGAGCAGCATATACAAGAGAAGCCACAGGCTTCAGAAGCTGACAGGCCAACACATGCCACACGTCGAAAGGTTGCGGTTTTGACAATTTAATTGTCACACGCCCGCCACTTTTGGCCAGCTCCCGAGACACGGACACGATGCACAGACTCGGACACCAACACGAACACGAACTCGCCGCCTCGAACTCTATTAACGAGGCCCATTGACGGACACTTGAATGGAGAGCCGCTGTCAGGCGAGGAGGAGGAGGAGCCGGACGGTGGCAGCCATAGAAGCTGCATTAACATAAACAAGTGTTGCCGGAGTTCCTTTGCAGGAGCTGCAAAAGGGTAACAGAAACATCTCGAACACTGTCATAAATAACGCGACAATGACAACATGTTTGGGCCTCTTCTCCCGACCTCACCAACGGCAGTGGCAACGGCAACGGCACTGGCAATGGCAACGCCACTGGACTCCAACGGAATCGGAATTGGTATCGGAATCGGAATCGCCTAATGCAGCAATTGACGTGCGGCGTTTGCACCTATCCCGGCATTTGATGCCTCCGCGGTCGGGTCGGTCCCCAAGGCGGAGGCCACATAAAAGTGGCGCGGCAATTGCCAACTTTGGTCACTGCCGGCGACAAGTGTAAAACGACTGTCGGCAACTGCTACCGAGACTTGTCCTCCCTGGAGCTGGAGCTGGGCCAAGTGCTGGCTCCTCCTTTTCCTGAGAGCACAGCAGATCCCCGTCAGACGGTTGGACAGTGGGTTTGTGTGTTTATGGCAGCTGCCGTTTGATACTCATTCAAGTGCCGCCTAACATGATTTCGGTGTCATCTGCTTTTCAGCTTTAATATTGCCTGTTTAATGTGACATTTGCTGTTGCTGCGGCCTGTTGCTGTTGCTGTTGCATTATTTATGAGGCATCGATCCTGCCACATTCACCTCTCTCGCTCGCTTGTACTGGCTCTGGCACTGGCACTGGCACTGGCTCTATCGCCTGCTCACCCTCCTCGATGGCATTTTAAACGTTTCACATTTTTAATTTAGTGATGATTGATGTCTTGTCCACGTTGCCTTGACAACGCCACAGTTGACTCCGTGTCCGTCTCCATCCCAGTCTGCCCGTCTCCATCCACAACCAGTCCGGGTCCCGTCTCGGATTCGCATTTGGATTGCCTGTGGGGATACGCAGCTGTGTGTCTCTGGGACAAAAGTCAATTAAGCTGCGATTTAAATGCTGCCCAGGGTCAGCGTCGAGTCCCGAAAGAAAGGAGTGCCCGATGGCCTGGGAAGTGCACCTCTCAAATGGCCGCAAAAGTTCTCCGGTTACAATGGAGCCCGTGGCCAATGGCCAATGTCCAGTGAGCGCCGTTTGACCTGATTTTATTTGCACTATTTTACTTTTATTGCTCACTGTTCGGAACTGCACTGAGACAAAGAGTCTGCAGTCGGGAGGGAAACCGACAAAGCAGGCACAAGTGTGGGTAAACTTCTCTCGGTGCACCGCAATGATGCGGAACTGAATACAAAATGAAATTGCATCCACAAATTGCCAGGGCGACGGCCATCGACAATTTCATTTCTCTCTTCGTTTCAGTGGCTGGCTGGTGCTTCCATTTTGAAGTGGGGTTCAAAAGGTTTGGCAAATTATAAATTAAAAGTAAATCGAATCGAATGCTTAGCCATTTGTCTTTGAACTTGAAAGTGGCCTGCAATGTGAAAGCCACGGCCAAAGGGGTCACATCTAGACCGGACCAGCACCAGCACCAGCACCAGCGACAGCATCAGCGCCAGCACCAGCCTGAGCCCAGAGTAAGCCCCAGCAGCAGCCCCAGCCCCGCCGTACCAGCAGGTGCATGCCAAATCCGTTTGTCAGCACTGTCAGAGTCCGTCTCAGCCGCAGCCTCAGCCACAGTTTTTAGCCTCAGCTTTAGCTGGAGAGTCGTGTGTTTTTCCAACTTGTTCTAATTTGCATGCAAACGGATCTGTAGCCGGACTGTGGCGACCTGCCACATGCCATGACGAATTACTTGACACCTGCGACAGGCCATAAAACCAATATCTATTTCGCGTGGGCGGCTCATTTCGGTCGAGTTTGGTTCTGCCTCCGCTCCGGTCCATTCTTTATGTGCACTGCCATCAGTATCGCCATCGCCATCGCCATCGCCATCGCAGTCTAGGTTCGTTTGGTTCCATCTCAATCCTACATGTCTGTGTCCATCTCCGTCTCCGTCTCCATTTCAATTTGTATTGATTGCAGCAGGTTCGTCTGCTAATTACCATTTGCCGGGAACAGGGACGTCGCCAACATCTTGCTTGGTCGCTTCCCAGCAACCAAACAGCTGATTTATGGGCAGGCATTGCCATTTGATGAGTTTGCCATTTGCTGTTGGCCCGTTGGCCTGTCAGCTTTTAGTGCGTGCATCACTCATTGTTACAGTTAGAGAGCTAGCAGCTCTAATTTAATTTAAATGAAACCCACCAAGGAGACACCCGCCTGGTACTGGGTACTGGGTCGACTGCTGTCCTGCCGCCGCTCATTTGTCTGCCTCCAGCCTCTCAGTTTGCAAGCGGATCTCTCTTGCTCCACATCCAAGTCCACGGCTGCCCCTGCAGGTTTTCAAGTGTGTTTGCATTAGTCGAGGTGAAATTTTCCTCACTCACCGGCGTAGGCGGCGGTGGTGCTTCAGCAATGTGTTCCGTCTTTATGGCCCGCCGTTGCCATGCGCTTTAAGACCAGAATCAGCTCGTAGACCTGGCCATAGATTGCAATTCATTTCCATTCCATTTGCCAGACATTCAATTCAATTATTTGTTCATTCTCAAACATTCGGGCTCATTAACAACGATCATCATCATATCTTGTTCGGCGTAGACGGGGGGTAAATACTTACTATCAATTGTCATCTTGGGGGCTCCGAATCGTGGTTGTCATCAGCGGGCCCATGCTTATGACTGTTAATTCATTTCTGCCCGCTCTTATCAACATCGCCATCAGCGCAAAAGCGAACATTTGTTAAACACTAAATGCACTTATTTGTTTGGAGGCAGCCCCCAAGAATGCCATCGGCTCCGGCCACACAGCCACTCACTGCAGAGACCCAACTCCAGGAGTATGACTGACAGTAGTTAAGACCCGGCTGCTCAGTGGGGAAGCTACTAAAATGAGGCAGCCGCGCTCTAGCTACGACTCAGACTCAGACTCTGCCTCTGCCACTGCCTCAGACTCTACAGCTTTTGACTCCCACGTTTGTGATGGCGCATTGCACAAATTGCATTATTTGCACGCCGCGCAGTTGCAGCCACAGTGGTTGTTATACCCTTTTGGAAGAGAGAGAATACTTATTTAAAGCAGATGTTTGTATACCAGAGAAGAAAGTATATTCATTCGTTTAACCCTTTATCTTTCCAATTCATTAGTAATTAAACTTCCAGGGTATCAAGTGCTTCGTTATCTCTGCTTTTGTTTCTGTGGCAGGCAGTTGCTGTTAGTGGCTGACTGTTGTTGTTAGTATTATCATCAACATTGTTCTTGTTTTTGGGCTTTGGCCCGCTTGGCCCTCTTGGCCCGCGCACAACTTTTGCAGCTTCGTTTTTTTTTTCTTCTGCATTTTTGTTGCTGTTTTTTTTTTTTTGCTCCTTGCTCGCTGCGGCACTTGACGCCACGAGAACATAAAAATGCTTTTCAGCACTCGAAATGATGATGACTACGACTCGGCGGCTGCTGCTGCTGCTGCCTCTGCTGCCTCTGCCCCTTGTTCAACTAAACTACTCCAGTCGGAATAGCATTTTAATAGACAAAAAACTACTCGACACGACGACCCAGAGCCAGAGCCAGAGCTCAGAGCCACAGAGCCACAGCTCTCAGAGAGTCAGTAAACATGTGAAAATACTTTGGAAGAAGGAATTGCCAGCACACGCTTTTCTAATTTAAGAACCTTTCGCTGCATGTCCAGAAATTTGACATCACAGCAATGTTATCTAAGCCACAAACGGAATCCAGTTAGCTGCCCCACTCCGAACAGAGGGCGAATAAAGGACGCCCTGTGCAGCACTTGACTTGCCCCATTTGCCGTTGCTTCGGGGTGGGTGGGTGTTCCTGCTGCTTCTGCTGCTTCTGCTGCTGTAATGAGCAACTGTTCGTGTATGAGTCTCCACCATTCGAGTCTGATTCAGTGCTGGAGCCCCCGTTTGTGTCTGATTCAGTGCTGGAGCTGTTGAGTGAAGTGCTCATCATGACAGCTGCAGAAATGCAGCCTAGACCAAGATGATTTATAATTGTCATCGACTTCCTGGTTGTGTTATTCAAACGGGTGATGAAACGGGTGATCATGGCCAGAGAAGATTCATTTCAACACCTGCTCTAGAGAATTTTCTAGCTCCTTGTATCTGGAGGGGGGCTTGGAGGAGTCTTTCTCACAGGCTTAGCTCATTATCTGATCATCATAATCGTCAGTTCGCAGTGGTAGCCAGATAACTACAAATATACCGAAACGACTACATAATTTATTTCTCATTGAGACTTTTATCCAAAAACTGTCCTCCTGTTTACAGATTTCCGCTTTGAATTTGATGCTTTTTTGGCACTCTGAAAATAATCTACTTTACTTGATTCGCTGTAGAGTTTGTCGTGGGGAAGTAGCATCTCTTCCCTGCAGACACACTCCTGGTGCAGACAGTCACGGATGATTGTTTGTATGAAGTCGTAGTACATCCACATGGAGGCAAAGACATCGGGTATGTTATCGCCACAGGCGAGACCATAGCTCACCACGCCCACCAGCTTTCCTTTAAGGACAAGTGGGCCGCCGGAGTCGCCGCTGCAGGTGCCGCCGGCGAAGAAGGCGCAGAGGCCGCCAACGTCCACGCCTTCAGTGTCATCAGTCCCACTCGAACTGTAATAATGTTGGCACTCCTCCAGGGAGATGGCTGTCATTGTTATCTTCTGCAGCTTTTGGGGATACTCCTCGACGGGCGAGCTTTCCTTTGACAATTCCACATACGAGATGGCGCCCCAGCCTGTGGTAAGTAGCTTTGAGCCCGGCGGCACTGGCCGCCAATCGATTGTGATGGGTTGTATAAATTTTCCGTATTTAATGGCCTCGGCTGTCCGGATGAGGCCCACGTCGTCGGCATGAACATTCTGATCGTAGCGGCAGTGGGGAATCATGTACTCGGCTTTGTAGCGCTTTCCCTCGAACTCCTTGGACAGGTCCGTGACGCCCACTAGTATGGTGGGCAGGTGATTCAGGAGACAATGCGCCGCCGCCGCATCCTCGCCATTGATGACCCGCGGGTGCAGGGACTCGGCAATTTGACAGGACAGGAGACAGCACAGGACAATTAGCAGCAACGACACAGACCTGTGACAGTTGGGCATTCTGGAGTGGAATGTTTAACGAGTTTGGGCATGGGCCAAAAGTTGTGGTTAATCAATTGGTTTCTCTTTCTTATCGCATTAGTTGCGCACTGCATCCGATTCCATTGGCTACAGAATGATTACTCCATGGATTTGAGTGTTTGGAAGTAGCCGCTAGTGGCAGCAGCAGCAGCAGTTCCGCGTCCAACTAGCAGGAGGCAGAACCTCTAGATTATGCAATGCCAGGCAGCAGACGGGGTGGTGTGTTGGTGGGCTATGGCTGGCAATTAATTTAATTACAAACGGCATGAGAGCTCGCCACGCCCTGAATTTATTTTAATTAGCCCGATATTTGCTTCATTATATTTACATACATCAAATCGCAGCTCAGGCGAGGCAGCGAAGCGTTGCCAAGAAATGGTTCGGTCTAATAAGTGGCATTTATAATTTTATTGACTGCCAGGCCAACCCAGCAACAGCGACGGCAACGGCAACGGCAACGGCCACTGCATTGCTCTGCTGCTGCGGATAGCCAAGTGAGATCGATGGATGGCGAGTTCTGAGATATAGTTTTGAAATCCATGGCAGCAGAAGAGCCGCCGGCTCGAACTAAATTTGGTCATATGCCAGCCAGATCGATGCTAAGTTTTTCGACATTAGTCTGCCGCTTTTTGTTGTTGTTGTCGAGAGCCGAGAGCTGTCACGCCGCACAGAACTGCATGAGGAAACCACACAAATTGCAAATATTCCAACCAAACTAGATGCATTCCGAATACACTTTCAGCGCTTAGATGGATTTCATTTGTTGTTCAGCTTTACTTGCGAGAAATCTCTGCTTGAATAACTTAAATTCTCGTGAATGTACCCTCTTTTAGGGCATTTGTAGTGCTCGTCAGAGCGGGTGCTTTTAGGTTCCGCCGGTTTGGGCCATGTTTGCTAAGCGGGCACACGTCGAATCACCGGCCAGGGCCGGGCCGTGCCGCCTCTGACATATTCCTTGTTGGCGGCGCACGACTTGGGCTAAGGACCCAACCTCGAGCCACTCTGACACGGATTGGGGGCATCATTATGATGTGACTGTGACGGGGCCCAGGCCACCTTTCGGGAGGGGCTGCCATCAACATTTTCATTTTCATTTTCATTTTTGTTTGGCATAGAATCGCCGCAGCCGCAGCCGCAGCCGCAGCCCTGTGCCCCTGTGCCTGGTTTCGTTGCCATGTGGCACATTTATCAGAAAAATGCCCAACTCCTGACATTTGGCCAGCCACTTGAACTGGGTTAGCAGTGCAGTCTTGGTCGTCGTCGTCACTGCATTGCTCTTGTCCGCTGCCAGCTCCGAGCTCATTAATTTTATTTGTTGCCAAAAATGATTGTTTCGTCGCCGCCGGGGCACCATCGCTTGGCCATCGCTTGCCTGGATTTCTCAATCTCTCGCAAGATTTTCTAAAACTGAAATTGAATTGGGAAATCAAAACATGGGACGTACTAGCACTGCCAGAATTTGTAATTAAAGGGCGAACCGAATCAAAGGGCGGTCCGAGGCCGTTAATTAAGTTTATAATGATTCGCATTTGGTTTGTACTCGTCGTGGAGCTTGGCTCGGCTCGTACAAGCTGGCAAATCAATTAGCGCCCGCAGCTAATAATAACCATGAGCCTAACAAATGAGAGACCAGCCGATGCCGAGACCGAGACCGAGACCAAATCGTTTTGACAATTGCAGCCGAAATACGCCCAAACCAAACCAAACCAAACCAAACGCAAGCCAGGCCAGGCCGGAGCATGCCCGAGCCCCGTCGGACAGGCAATCTCTGATGTAATCTGGGGAATTGGCGTCGTTGGTCTGAAATATGTTTTATCGCATTTATTATCAGCCGCACCAAATCGTCTATAATTGAAAAACTGTTAACTAGATTAGCTGCCATTAGAGCGGGAGACGAACGCGTATTTGCCCCGCCCGCCCAAATGACCAAATGCCCGATGCGGCTGGGTCCAAGTCCTGGTTCGGGCGGAGGCGGTGAGGCGGTTGCAGCGGCTGCAGCTCGTAGCCTGTTTTGTGGCCATTTAGTTGGTCCACGCCGATAGATAAGCCCCATTCCAGCGCGCACTTGATCGTTTAGTTAGTTGACTTGGCCAAAATGGCGCAGGCCAGATACATAAATAAATGACAGCTGCCCCAAAGGGACATGCCATCCATTCTCCATTTTCGAATTTTGTTTATTTATTTAAGTGCCTTCGAATCAGCCATTTTACTTGCCTCTCTTTGAAATCTAATTAAGTTGTTTAAGTGGAATTTGTGGCCATAAAATTATGCAAATCTCTGCGCCACCGCCAACACTATGCCTGCCCCTCGTCCCCTCTCTCGCTGGCAGACACTCTGCGGATGCATATTTGCATTGGTAATTTGCACGCCAAAAGCCAGAGGCCCCCGCGGACTCTACGCTCGGCTCAGGCTCGTAAATCATAAGTGGGTGAGTTACGGTTCGTAAGTATCTTTTGTTTTTCCAACTGCTTAGCGCTCGCCAGGCGCCACTCTTGGCTGGCAGGGGGCTGCTCCCGACTCCCTGCCAGAACTCCTGGGCCGAAGGAAAGTGAAAGCATTTTGCACAGCAGGATTCTTGGAACAATGGCAGCACTCAGTGGGCACAAGGCAAACACTCTTAATCACGGTCTCAAGTACTTAACTGTGTCCCCAAAGTTTGTTTTTCGTTTTCCTCTTGGCTGATGTTAATTTTACGATGACTGCTCCTTATGCTCGAAAAGAAGAAGGTGGGCTTGGGTTTGGTTTTGGATGTTTAGTGCCCACACAGACACATAGACAGACAGACAGGCAGGGCATAAAGATGTCAACGCTTAACTTATCAAGACCGTTCAACAAACACGAACATGAACACGAACACGGCGGCAAATGGTAGTGGCCAACGCCAACGACGATGACGATGACGATGAGTATGACAATGATGTTAATACAATCAAAAAAAGTACAATAATTTCTTCTTTGGGTTTTATTTGCGTGTCGCTGCCGTTGCCGTTGCAGCGGCTGTTGCTTTTGCTTCTGTTGCTGCTGCTGCTGGTCACAAAATACAAGTAGCGCCCACCGCTGACCGTTTATCAAACAACAATAAACTGTAATTTATGAAAAATGCTTGTAAAATGACGATAAAACAAGTGCCAGACAGTCCACCGACCACGATCACAACAACAACAGCTTGATGATGATGCTGCTGCTGACGATGATGATGATAATGTCGCTGCTAGTCTTGTGCAGAGTTGGGGCCAGCAAGTGGTGTGTGTGTGTGCATCTGCTGCACAGCAGTAGCAGCAGCACCGCCAGCCTCTGCATATCTGGTGGGTGTACGGATGTATGCCAGAGTCTGCGGAGGAGACAAACAATCCATTGGGCTGGTATGCGAGTGGCGAGTGGCGAGTGGCTGTGGTGGGGTCGGGTTCGGGTTCGGGGGTCTACGATCCCCAGCTGCATCTTCACATTTGGCCCGAACATTTGACCATTGTCAACACGCTGGTTTCTTGCCAGCAATTGTCTTGGATACCCAATAATCTTCACTGTCGGCAGGCATATTGGTTTTCATGGAAATAATACATTAAATGGCATTAAAATCGTACGAAGCAAGCCCTCTCCCTTTCAGCATTCTGCAGAATCTGAAATATTATTAATTTAAAATTAAAATTCTTGAGTGTTTTTAGGGTATTCGCACAAAAGAGAAGGCTCTTGCCGGAACCTTCTCACTTGTTTATTTGGGTCACTCTGGCGACAGGTCAGGACTTTTGCTTTCGAGCGTTGGCGCGGTGCCTCTTGAATTGTGCTACCTTGTCCTCTCTCCCGGTTGCATTTTCATTGTATTCAGAGTCAGAGTGCAGAAGTGTGCAAGTCAGCCCTTAAAAACGCTGACAAATATAAAAGAATGCCCCAAATGTAACCCGTTGCACTGTTATGATGCAAAGCATTACGGACAGGACTTTCTGTCTTTCTGAATGAAAATATATGTATGTGTTGGCTTCTGCTGTGGAGCTCACTGTCCATCCACTATGTCAATGTTTGCATTGGCTGGAACAACTTTTAAGTGGAGTGACATCGGGAAAGAAAATAATGAAGGGTGGCATGAGTTGTATGTTAATATGTAACAGGGGGGGCAATAAGCCGTTGAACCTTTCTATTTCGATATACAAATATATCAGAAATCTATAAAAAACTCCAAAGTTCCTTAGTGTCCAATGAGTAGTCGTCATTTGTTCTATATTTAATTGTGATTAAATCGAGGACACGTCCATTGATGGAACATTAAGTTACAATTGCGTTGGCAATGGGAAAAGTTAAATGCGTCCACGAAGCTTACTTCTATTTATAGTAAATAATTTCCTGGATGAGCTCAGACCGCTGTCAGTGCTCAAACATGTCGCGACGGAACAATTCTCTCACCGAAGGACTCTTCACTCGGCTTGTATCGGTGATTAGTCGCAGTCCGAATGTGAGGACAATCTTCTACTATAACCCCGTTGGAACAGACTGCCACTTGGAGGAGTATCTACGACCTGAAGCTGCTTCGAACATTCCATTATTTATTTGGCGTTCGGTTGAAACTGTTGTTCAGCTCAATGGGCTCCTTGACGAGGGATTCCTGGTGCTGGCCTGTTTGCCGGGCGTGCATCAGGAGGATCTGCTGAGAGGATTGTCCAATAGTTTGCGCTACTTGCGGCAGGCCTGGCTGCTCATCGAGTTGGCTGCGAGGCAGGACGATGAGCAGTTGGTCACTAAAGTGCTGGAGTTCTGCCATCAAATGGACATGATCAATGCCAATGTGATCTTGCGCAACTTTGAGGCATCCCGGACTGTGTACGGCTACGAGGCGTATCCGGGCTTTTCATTGAGGAAACAATTCTTTGGACTGGACACACCGATCTCCAGCCTCTACCCCGATAAAGTACGGAATCTTCATGGCTATCAAATACGCACAATGCCGGATAACTCCGAGCCGAATACTCTCCTCTACTCAGATCATCAGGGCCGTCCCCAGATTCTGGGCTATGTGTGGAACATGCTGGTGGAGTTTGCTCGTAAACACAATGCCCAACTACAGCTGATTGGCCAGCCGGTGCAGGGCAAGACCCTGACCCACGTGCAGATGTTGGATCTGGCCAGTGACGGCCGCGTGGATGTGGCAGCCAGTGTGCAACCGATTTCGATGCGGTACCTTGACCGCTACCACGAGTACGCCTATCCCGTGCACAGTGCCAGCTGGTGCACCATGCTGCCCATGGAACAACAGCTGAAAGTCAGCGAAGTCTTCACCTGGACAGTGCCCGCCCAGACGGTTGCCCTGCTGGTGCTGCTGTGGCTGCTGCACGAGTTTCTGCGCGGACGCTGGCAGCGGCACAGGCGACTCCAGGCCATCGGTTGGCTGGTGCTGGCCACTCTGCTCACAGCCAACTACCAGGGAAGACTCCTGAGTCTGCTGTTGGAGGCACCCACCGAACCGCCCATCGACAGCTTCCAGGCGATGGCCAACTCCAAGCTGCACATCTTCGGACTACGCTCCGAGTACGCCGCCTACGATTTCGATATGCGCACGAGATTCGCCAGCATTTTCCGACTCAGCAATCTCGCCTCGGAACTGATCCAGCTGAGGAACTCCTTGAACACAAGCTTCGCCTATACGGTGACCAACACCAAGTGGCAGCTCTATGCGGAGCAGCAGGCCCACAGCTCTCGGCCCCTCTTCCGCTACTCCACGGACCTTTGCTACTACCAAATGGTGCCGTTCGCTTTGGTCATTCCCGAGAACTCGCCGCACCGACACACTCTGCACCACTTAATGCTGCAGCTGGCAGAGTCCGGACTGTTTGACCACTGGGTGGATCGGAGCTTCTATTACATGGTCCAAGCGGGGCGCCTCCACATTCGGAACCTCAGCGAAGGGCGTCCCATCCGGCCGCTGTCCAGCGAGGACCTGGCCAATGTGTTCCTGAGCTACGGTACATGTGTCCTAATTAGCCTGTGGCTGTTTGCCTGCGAGCTGCTTGTGCGCCGGGCCAAGTCCTGGCTCGGCTTTTAATTATCCTCGCGACAATTACGCGTGGAAAATTTGTTGGCTGTGATGTGAGCGCGATAAGGCCACAATGGACTAAGGACTCCGTACTGAAACCCCTTGCCACCTTCGGCAAATAGAGACAAAAGCCAGGCAAACAACAAAGGGAAAAGGGAAACTTTTTGTTCACTTCGTGACGGTGACGAGGGTTCTGGCTTGGGTCCTGCTCCTGCTGGAACTGACAGTAGTTAACAATGCTGTTGGCATCGCTGAGTGGTTTCCTACTGTCTTACACTTACACCTTCGTGTCGGCTGTTCCCTGCATTTTTTGTCGACGGCAAAGCCAAATAAAACTAAATGCAAATTGCCTCCTACGAAGACACCGCAGCGACACGACGAGCACCACGAAATGGGAGACGAACGCCGCTTCCCAGCTGCAAAGAAGTGCCCAAACAAACCCCAGACAAACCACAACAAATTCACCAAATTATGTTAAAACCTTGGCAGCAAACAATGAAGAAGGAGAAGAAGTCTAGCACCAACAAATTTGTGGCCTACTCCCGCCAGAAGGGGCACCAAGGGATGTCTGTCTTTTACACTTTGTGGCACTCTCTGTGGCGGTAGGACAACGCAAGAAGTGTCTGATTCGTTGGCCCGTTTTGATTAACATAAAGCGAATAATAGACATCGACTGCCAGCAAACAGCAACAACAAACAACAAACACCAACAGCAACGTGAACAAATTTGATTTCACGATTTTGCACTATTTAGCCAGAGAAGAAGTCGATGTTGAATCCACAGCCAAATCCAAAGCTCAGCTCCAACACCTGCAACTGGCACGGCAACGAGATACTTTTGTGTAATTTCGACAAGCGAAGATGCATTTTTGCATGGTTGCTGTCAAAAGATGTGTTGCAACATTGCACATCTCAATTTCAATTTCAATTTCAATTTCAAATGAGCTCTTGTTAGGCGAATGCATCGACTGTCGAGGAAAACCTTTCAACCAACTCAGTTGACCCTGTTAACATGTTCGCACGCAAATGCCTTCCTGCCTAGTGCAGAAATGATAGAGTAATAAATTCAATAAAGATTGTAATAGCTTTTTAGCATTTTCAGATGACCCAGAAATATCCTCCCAATGCATTTAGATATGTGTATTTTGTGGGATGGGACAATTGGCAGGCCAAGAGCAATTTATGACACACAAGAAGCGCCACGACTTTGTTGACAAATTTCCACAAAACACGAAGCCTGGGGGAATGAATTATGTCGCCGTGATCGACGGGAAAATGAAGCCAGAATCATTGCAACGTAAAAGGTGAGATGCGGGGGCGTGCCATAAGCCAAACTCCGAGAGGCACGACATGTGAGACGTTTTCCAATCGTGCTCTTGGTGTTCCCGGGAGAGTGGCGCCGCCATTAGTTGTCCTCCTCCCGTCCTCCCATGGAGGATTCTCTCTCCAGCCAGCCACTCGAGCCGCTGCTTATAATTTGCTGAAAATTATTAAACGATCAGTCCCAGCCAGCGAAGGTCAGCGAAGAGGAAACTACGCAGGCCGACCGCCGACCGCCGACCGCCGAACGCAAGCGGCAAGCGATCGACATAACTTTCTCCGCAAGACGGATGCGAGGGTGTTGTCAGATGGCATGAAGGATCAGTGGAGTTAAGCTTACGTCGACCATGTAACGTCAAGTCAGCCAGAAACAAAATGCCGCTTTGCACTCCGAATGGTAGTGGCAACACCGACGAACTGATACTCTGACAAAGAAAAGCCACAGGGAATTTGTTGGTAGGCAATGGCGCTATGACTATTTGGATTATATTTACAAATACCCACGAACGTCGCATGCTGCTGCTAAAAACTGTGTTGTCCCTTCTTGTCAGAGTAAACAATGAAGCCAAGAAATATTTCGGCTTAAAAATTCTACAGCTGCAGCCGACTGGTTGTCGGTTGTTCGACGCTGGTTACTGGAATTGGGGCCTCTGGTTCCGAATTGGCATATTTTCTCCCTGTGGTTTTTGTTTCTTATTTCTGCCTTGTGTTTGCTCACATTTCGGGTGCCCTGCCCAAAACAGGTTGAAAGGTCAGGAATTTATGGATTTTACACGGCTGCAGAGACATTCCCAGATGCCCGTAACTTCAAAAGTTTGACATCGCGTCGCCTTGACCCCTTTAAATGCTCATAAAGGTACTCGTAGAAGCGCAGAAGCCCAGTGAGGCGATTATCACAGTGTAAACTTTTCATTTCCCTGTGTGCAACTGCCCTTCCTTAACTATTATTAGCTGTTGGCGATGGGAATCCGATAAGAGCCTTGATTTCATTTCCAAAGCAAATAGGAGTAGAGGCAAACAGAGCTGCTTCCAACTGCGAGCCTCGCTTGTCCTTCAGTTCTGGTTTAGGGTCCGCGACATGTTGGCTCACTTCAGTCCGAGCATTTCCCTGGAACTGTTGGATCTGTACGGTGTGGTGCTGCAGCTCCTGGTGCCCGGAGAGACCACCGTGTTCTACGACAATCCAAGCGGTCTCAACTGCAGCTGGGATTGGCTCTGGCAACGGAACCTGTCCACCAATCCTCAGATTGTGTGGCAGAGGAATGGGCCCGCCGTGGATCTAGTTCAACAGTTCAACAGAAATCTCTTTGTGCTGGCCTGCCTCTCGCGGAACTCCATTGAGATGGAGCTCCGGGGCCTGTCCTCCAGTCTGAGCCACCTTCGAGGGGTGCGTGTGCTGATCGAAGTACCGGACACTGGCAGCCCCAACGAGGATCTTTTGGCTACTAACATCCTGTCCTATTGTCTCAAGAACAGCATGTTGAATGTGATGCTGTACTTCCAGCAATGGAGTCGCCATCTGAGCATCTATAGCTTTCGAGCCTTTCCCCACTTTGAACTCATCAAACAGAAAATTCTCACCCACGGACCATCCAGACTCCAGCTGTTTATGGACCAACTGGCAAATTTGGGAGGCAAAGAGATCATAGCCATTCCGGACTTGTCGCCCCCAAATACATTCGCGTACAAGGATGCGAGTGGAGCGACGCGAGTGGCTGGCTACCTGTGGAGGTTCATCGAGGAATTTGCGAGCAGCTTGGGTGGCAGGCTGAAGGCGTCGTACCCCACATGGGCTTCGGGCAGGACAGCTGCCAGTCTGTACATGCTGGAGCTGACGCGGAATGCCAGCGTGGACTTTGGACTCACCACCACCATGATAACGGAGAAGGGCTTCAAGAGCTACTATCAGTACTCCTATCCCATGCTCTACTCCAGCTGGTGCACGATGCTGCCCATGGAGCGACCCATGCCCGTGTCCTCGCTGTTCCGTCGGATACTGAGCTACGAGGCAGTGGTTGTGGTAGTGACAGCCAGCGTAGTACTTGGCCTGCTGGTTCCGGCTTTACTCAAATATCTGGGCATCCACTTTCGTGGCAGATTGGTGCACTTGACGCCCCGACTGCTGGCACTCGTCCTCGTCTGTGCCTGTGCGGCCCAACTGCTCTCCCTGCTGATCTCGCGTCCCACCTCTGCCCGAATTGATAGCTTTGACGATCTGCTGCGGTCCAGTCTGAAGATTTTTGGTATGCGCAGCGAGTTCTATTACTTCGATGGCGATTTTCGGGCCAAGTACGCTTCGGCATTCCATTTGACCAACGATCCCACGAAACTCTACGACAATCGAAACTATTTCAACACCAGCTGGGCCTACACCATCACCACCGTGAAGTGGGCTGTCATCAACACCCAGCAGCTGCACTTCTCGCGTCCCGTCTTTCGGCTGTCCCGCAACATGTGTTTCGATGGGTTCATTCAGGGCAGCCTGCTCATCCCGCCGGAGTCTGTCTACAGGGACCGCCTGCATCACTATATCCTGCGAATGGATCAGTCGGGTCTGATTGCTTACTGGATCCGCATGAGCTTCTACGACATGGTCAGGGCCGGACGCATGACCATCAAGGACTACAGTCAAACGCAGCAGCTGCTTGCCCTCACCCTGAAGGACTTTCGGCTCGCCTGGCACCTGAGTCTCCTGGGAGTAATAATTTCCCTCGTCGCATTTGGGCTAGAACTGCTGCGATTCTACATACCCGTCTTTCTCAACAGCCTGTAGAGGAACAAATTTGGTTGAAATTTGGTTATTTTCGTTGTACTCGTATATAAAAATAAATGCAAATTGCTTACCAGGAAGACACCGCAGAAACACGACGAGCGAGCGAGACACGAAATCAGACTCCAAATGCGAAATCAGAAAGAAAAAAAAAACCACAAGAAATCCACCAAATTATGTAAAGCCTTACCAACAGAAACACCAACAAATCGGTGGCCTACTCCCGCCAGAAGGGGCACCAAGGGATGTCTGTCTTTTACACTTTGTGGCACTCTCTGTGGCGGTAGGACAACGCAAGAAGTGTCTGATTCGTTGGCCCGTTTTGATTAACATAAAGCGAATAATAGACATCGACTGCCAGCAAACAGCAACAACAAACACCAACAGCAACGTGAACAAATTTGATTTCACGATTTTGCACTATTTAGCCAGAGAAGAAGTCGATGTTGAATCCACAGCCAAATCCAAAGCTCAGCTCCAACACCTGCAACTGGCACGGCAACGAGATACTTTTGTGTAATTTCGACAAGCGAAGATGCAGCTTCAAAGCTGTCAAAGATGTGGCGTAATGTGGCACATCTTGAATTTGAATTCACAAGTTTATTAGAAACAGTTTTACAACAGTTGTGGAAGGGTTTCGGCACAGTTTTATTTGATTTGCAATCATTTTGATTCATTGTCAGACATGGAACACATCTTATCTGGACATGTTTGACTGTGTGTTGCAGTTTCTTAATGTTGCCATTGAGTTCTGGACATTGGCATTGTGCGGTGATTTATTTGATTTATTTTGAAATTCCACGCCAGAAAGGGAAAACAATCTGCCTTCACCTTGGGACCGTCTTATGAGTCATTTGTGCAGACCACCACTGCTGGGGACTACCACTGTGGCTGCGACTGTGGCTGTCCAGGTGTTCAATTAAGCACTGACGTTGACCTTAATACGCAGGCTGCTGAAAACGGATTGAAAAAGTGCCAGAATTTCTGACAAATTGTCGCCGAATGTGCGCCGAAATCAAGTTTATGGTCAGCCGCACAAAATGTGGCAGCAACAGCGGCAGCGGCAGCGGCATCAGCATCAGTAACAGTGGCAAAGATGTCAACGAATTCTGGACGGTTATCGGAGCCATCGCTTAGAAAGTTGCTGCCTAGCGGTCTGGCATTAAAATGCCAGAGGAAATCGTCAAGCGGAGAGCCGATTGTTGAGTGCCGAGTGCCGAGTGCCGATTCCAAGGTGTTAAAATATGCATTAAAATTGCTGATGAAGCGGCTTGTTCGCTGGCAGGATTACCAAATATTTGCGGCTGCCGCTGCCAAAAGTCAAAAGAAATCAATCAAAATGCCACAATCAACAACAACTACCACCGCAAGGCGCCAAAAGGCAACAAAAGGCCGCAGCGAAACCCACACCAACACCACCAACACCAACAACAACAGACAGAAGCGACAGCCTGACGTGTGCCTAAGACGCTTAGTGGCTGCTGCAAGTCGAGATCAGCAGCAGCTCCAGCAAAAGCTCCAGCTCCAGCAACATCCAACGGCAGACAAGAGACGGCCCCGTGTCTCTAAGTGGACAACAAAACGCCTCCAACACTTTTGGGGCGCGAAAAATGTGTTTGCCATGCAGTTTCTCTCTGGCCAGGCCAAGTGTTTGCCTTCAACTGAATGCCTAATGCGGCAGTTGCAGTGTTGCAGATTCAGTGGATGCTGTGGATGCTGCACTTGTAGTTGCAGTTGCAGTTGCAGTTGCAGGGGCGTGCTCTCCTGGATATATGTGCATGTGTATGTGTCGGGATGTACATATAAATAAAATAAATAAGCCAACGTTGATCTTCATTTGTTGTTGTCGAGAAGTTGACA
Organism: Drosophila guanche; assembly: GCF_900245975.1. Lineage (NCBI taxonomy): Eukaryota > Metazoa > Arthropoda > Insecta > Diptera > Drosophilidae > Drosophila > Drosophila guanche. Next base: position 7,252,953 of record NW_022995747.1, on the reverse strand, counting down.
TGACGACTCTGCCTGCCACGGCATTGGCATCGTCATCATTTCCATGCCCCATCATGCCCCAAGCCCGAGCCTGACATATATTTGCATAGTTTTGTCGAGAACAAAATGGCCAGGCAGACAGGCAGACAGGCAGCCAGGCCTCTCGAAACAAAAAGAAATTCGTTGACAAGTGTCTGTCAGGGACGACATCGTGCCGCGCAAATTTGCATGTGGTCGCATCTCACGCTTCGGACCCAGTCGGTGCATCCCATACCGAAATTCCCCCCAAAACCAAAAAACAGAGATTCGTCTTCGCTTATATATTGTGGTGAAATTTTGGGTTGCTTTCTGTTGTGTCTTTAATACCCTATCCAAGGGATCTAACGTGTTTGAGAGAGGATGTTACCAAGACAGCACTTGAGGAGCTCATCCCAGTTCCTGATTCCCTGCAGATTGATGTCTTTTTTCTTCCATATAAGCGGCAGATGGTTCCATCTGCAAGGGTATCCCACAGTTACGACTCTTGGCGCTACCCTTTCTTGCTTTCTTGTTTCTTTTGATGTTTCTGGTTTTTTTGTTTCTGTTTTTTGTTGTCGATCTTGAGCGCACCTTTATGGTCTATTATACTAACGGGAATGCCCCGAGAGCAACGACAATAATAAGCAAATTGATTGAAATATGCGATATCATGGCAAACCGCAGCACCAAGCGGAAACGCTGCCGCTACCTCCATACCTCCGTCCCTCCCTCTCGCCTTCCCGACAGCAGCTTCAGCCCAGACCGATTTCTGTGGTAGCGCATTAAATGTCGATTTCGTTTTGCACCCGCGGCGCAGATACGCAGCTTGCGATACACGAGGTACGCGGCCAGCCTGGCTCCCACATCCATTTTCATATCCACATCCACATCCACTTCAAGGCAAGTTTATGGCGCTCGCCGGGTCACTGCCAATGCTACGCAGAAGGGGTGCGGCCCCAAAAACCCAACCACTGACGCCCACCCAACTGGCCCAGTGGGCAATCTCCGGCTTGGCTGCGGTGGGTTCGGTTCCCGCCGCGTGCTGACTGCTGGCTGCTGACTGCTGAATGCTGAAACCCAATGCGCCGTTCCCGATCCCGATCCCGTTGCCAATGCCGATGTTGATGCTAATGTGCCTTAAATAAATCATTAGCGCATTGTTTGGGGCAAAACTATCCAGCGGACCAAGGCTCTTTGGGGAACATTAAGAAGCGTGCTCCCTCGAAGTGTGGTCAAGCCTTTATGGCACCCCAGAGGTGTCAGTTATGGGAGGCTCCAACGAAAGTGGCAAATGCATTAGAGAATTTCTGGGGCTACAAATTTGAATTTGGATCCGTTGACGTAGATACGCTCGCAGACACGCATTTGGCTACGTTTGAGCCGAAACACTTGTAAGGGGCCAAGAAATTAACCGAACCAAATTGCAGTTGCCACTTGGCGACATGTTAGTAATTAGCATAAGGCGAGTGGCGAGTGGCGAGTGGCAAGTGGCCTCAGCCTGGGCTAGGCGTGTCAGCCGCACCTGCAGCACTCTCCGTCTCAGTCGCTGGCCCAGCCTCATCTCAAGTGATCCCATAAAACGCTGCTTAACACGTTGTTGCCTGAAATGTAAAACTCAACCTTAATGATAACTCTTTGGCTCCAGTGTTTGGGTGTTTTTTATTGACTTTTCATTGATTGCCGACAAGCAGCCGCTGCAGCAGCAGCAGCAGAAAACGCACACAAAATTCTTTTTGAGTTTTGCCGTCTCTGGTGTGTCTTTTTTGGGCGATCGCGTAATTAAAAGGCAAATATAAAAAGTGGCAATATGTGCTAACCAGTTTGGGCTGCTGCCAAGATTTTTCATCGATTTTTTTTCGCATTTGTTCCCTTGCACCAATGTGTTACAATTCACAATTTTGTGTGTTGCCGAGCTGTGTTACCATTTCGCATTCGGGTCCGGCCTAATAGGTACTTTCTAGCCACCGCATGCAAATCCATGAACCAAGGAGGAAGGTGACCGAAGGGGGGGAAGTCCACCAACTGTTGCTGGCCATAAATAGGCAATTTGGCGCTTTGGCCGTTTAACGCCAACATCATCAGCATCATCGGATTGCGAGCTTCGAGCTCCGTGGCAGCCTCCAAACGAATCGAATCGAATCGACTATCATGCACTTAACACCAACAGCTCTTTAACCCGAGAGCCCGAAACGAGGCAAACGGCTCTTACCCTTAAAGGTTTTTGTGCAACAATTTTTGGCAAAATGTTTTCAATCAGAAACTAGGCGGTAACTGCAGCCAGATCCCGATCCCGATCCCGATCCCGTGCCCGAGTATTGCACCGATGATTGCTCTGCTCTCCACACCGAGAGCATGATCGAATCCTCACCATCGGGCAGAAGAGCGACGTACCATGAGGCGCAATCAAGGCCAGCACTCAGTCGGAGCAGCAGCAGCAGCATCGGCAGCAGCATCATTATCAGGCTCGGCTGGGGCTCCGTGCTGATTATCAGCATGTGCACTGGCTGCTGCTCGATGCGGCCGATGCCGATGCCGATGCCGATGACGACGAAGTCGCCGCATGTGCTTTTGCCCTCGATCCATAGATCAAGATCATAAATAGCAATAAGCCAGCCAGACAATGTCTGCTAACTGTTTCAGGCAATCAATCAATCCATCTGAGCCCGCTTCTCGGCCGCAGTCAGCAGTCGGCAGCCGGCAGCCAGCAGCACCATTTCGCGAGTGCTGCCCCATTTGGAAAGTTCATTCAGTTGCGCTTCAGTTTTTTCCTAGGCCGCCTGGATATCCTGCAAGCGAAGAGGTATATCGCAATGCACATAGGAGTTGTTACGATCCACATCGAACCTGTGTCCTACAGGGTACTCCAGAGTTGTACCCAGTCATAGGTACTCGAGCTTCTTTGGAGTCAAAACGTGATCGATTGATTTGCGCGATTGAAGCGCTGCAACTGCAACAGCAACAGCAACAGCAAGTTCAACGAGCCGGTTGACTGACTGACTGACTGACTGACTGACTGCTGACTAGATAATTGTGGCGTTCTCCTGCCACTGATGCCACTTTTTGCACTAAACAGCTGGGGCAGACTCTCACCATGCCCATGCCCCGCTGCATTCCACACCCGGAGTGACTCTTTCTCTCTTTGCAAACTCGCTCTCCGTTGCGCTGAAAGCGGGCAATCTGTCAGGCTGACAGTTGGCCCAGTCGCAGAACTCTCTGCGACCGGCCGCTGTCGGCATTGCATTTGATGATTGATGATTGCTGAAACGCGAACGAAATTATGATTAAATAAGTAATTGTAGTTAAACAAAACGGCGACGACAACAGCCACATCAACCTGACCACGACCACTGGGCCAGCAGACGAAGCAGCAGCTAAATGCTAAGCAGCGAATCATTTTTTCTTCTCTTTTTTGGCATCGGCCAAGTGCAGTTAGCCGTGCACGAAGATGGCGAAGACGACGACGAGGATGACGATGACGTTAAAGCCAGCTTCAATGATCTTGACGGTTTCTGTAGTTTCCCCTGCTCCCCGTCGATTGGTTAGGCATTGGCGAAACGTCAAAGTCAGAGAGCCAAAGCGGTCTAAGCGGATGACAAGGTCTAGTTCAAAGCCACTTTGGTGGTCGTTCCCCCCCCCATTCCTAAGGTCAAATGTTAATACAATACAAATGTTGGACCACACACACACCACAGATACATATGTACATATGTAGTGGCTGCTCTATAAATGTACATACAATAAATGATTGAAAAGAGCGTGAAATTTAGCCCCTCCGCTTCCATTTTAGCACTCGTAATACATTCAAAAGCGTTCGGCAATTAAATCGTACATTTTTACAACTACAAATTTACAGTTATTAAAAACATAATTTGTTGCAGTTGTCCGGTATTATTAATTACTACAACAGTTTGGTGTCACGCTGCAAAACAACAGACTCGCAGGGGCAGAGGCTGGGGCAAAGACAGGCACAGGCACAGGCACAGGGACAGAGTGGCTGCCAGTGGCACAGAGAAGGCAGCCCAAGCGAAAGACTTGAGTTCAATCAACATTTTCAATTAAAAGGCATTTGTTGCTGTATGCTGCTGCTGCTGCTGTGGCAAGTCATGGGTGTAGTGGCACGTTTTTGTGAACATTATGCTCAGGCCAAGTGCGAGGGCTGCAGCGCAAGTTAGGCAAATGTAGAGGCCAGCATCATATGGGAGATTCGTTGCTGACTTATCGAACCACCCGCCGGCATTGGCTGTACTCAGTTTTTGCTGCAGCAGCACGTGTTCTGGCCAAGTTTGTAAATGAAATGCTCAGGCTCTGATCCGCTGCTAATCGTCCATATTTGCCAATGTCGTTCGCGCCGCTAGTTGGGCTGGTTCTCTTGGCCATTTGCTCGATCGATGCTTATCGACAGAATGTGTTGAGTGTGCGCAGCCATAACAATGCCACAAACACAAACAATAACCAAACAGATGGAGAAAAAATTAATTAGAACAAATGCACAGACCAAAAAATAGCGAAAACCAAAGCGAAAAGATATCTACAAACAATGGGCGTGTCGCCCGCTGAAAGAAACATTTGCTGCATTTCGTATTTGTTTAGCCAAAAAGCGAAAAGCAAAAAGCAAAACAAAAACAATTGGCCAACAATTTGCAATTGCAGTCCAGTGTGCAGGTCTGCAGGTCCGTCCGCAAGTATCTGAAAATTACAAATGCATTCACAATGCCAGGGCCTATCGCGATTTATGTTTCTATGAATTATTTGCTAAATTGGCTGGCCAGCAATTGACGAAAAGGTTTTCCATCTGCACTGGCACGAATCAACCGGTTTTGTTTCCCTCCTCAGACTGCACACCAGACACACCAGACACACCAGGCACACGGAGGACCGATAGACGGACAGTTTGCAACTAATTAGGCGTGGTGGCTTTTAATCAAAACGATTAAAATGCTTTCGGACAATATTTTTCCACGCCTAATCAAAGACTTTATGCCATTTTCTGCCCGACAGCTGCAATGGCCAACAAATCTGGGAGTCGGGAATGGGTGGCCGATGCAGGAGGCAGGGCGTGGCCATATCAAATAGTGCTACAATTTATTAAAAACGAAATATGTGTGAGCCGGGGCTAAGTCGAGGCGAGTGGAGTGGAGTCGAGTCGAGTCGCAGTGGAGTCGGGCAACCGTGGACGCAATGCATGCAGACGATAACAAGTTGTCGAACCAGATGTCAAAGCGATTTGCAAATATTTGACAAGCGCAAAACTCCAACACCAACAAAAAGGAATCCATTGGACATCGCATGAGGTGAGGGGTGCCATGGGGATCCATGCAAAGTCGAGGGGAGGTTGACTTAAAGTTGTGGGAACTAATGGCAATATCCGGAATGACTAGGAATGGGCGGTCACACGTGTAGACTCTTGGCAGGTGAGTTACTATTGGATTGATTATAGGGGGAAACATAAACAGAGGTGTTTTGGGTTTCTACATTTCCCTATCTTATCAGCAATAAATAGAGTCATTTCAATAAGATTTCCCTCCGAAAATGCATGTTTCACAACGCATGCAATTAAGATTCAAATCCGAATGAGGAATGCATTACTGACGCGCTTATCTGGGCGGGGAGCCAACAATCTTTCGCTTCGAGGGACTCCATCTCGTCGCTGGGGCAGCGTCAAAATAATAATAACATAAAATTTTATTTTATTTTTATTTTCAATTTAATTTTATTGAAAATCATCGCGAAACAAAATCGAACAACAAAGGAGGGAAAGACAACCATATTAAATAACCAGACGCGTGGCCAGAGAGGGGCAAGAAACAAAAAGAAAAGAAAATTTAATACAACATGCGGCAGAGGCAGTGGCAGGGGAAGCTGCAGCGGCAGCGGCAGCGACAGCGACGCACGCATTAAAACCGCAACACCCTGGGCCCCGGGTCGCTTTCCCCGTGGCAGCCTCCTCCCCTGTCATTCACCTTCACGGCCATTGCCAACGGCCAGAGTCAGAGTCAGAGTCAGACTCGAGCCGGAGCCATGGCCAGGGCCTGGGCCTGGCCACTTTTCGGCCATTGTCAGCTTCGAAAAATCTGATAAGTCGCATTATAAGAACATAAAAACACCCAAAACCGAAAACCGAAAGCCCGAAAATAAAATAAAACCGAAAACCGAAAACCGAAAACGAAACATGCACGAGGGAGAGAAAATAATTTCAGTCGGTTCGAGAGGAAGGAGAAGAGTTGTGGAAGGGCAAGATCAGCAGCGGCACAGGCAGGAGTAACTGCAACAACAACAACAACAACAACAAGGCCAGGCCAAAATATGCAACATGCATGTTATTGCGGTCCCCAAAGCAAACCAAACAAGAAGTAGGGGAATACTCCAGAGTCGAAGCTTGAAATACCCTTGCAGATCTCTGCTGAAACTCCTTTTCGAAGTTATACCGATCGCATCCTTGAATAAAGACATTGCAGATAAAGTTTCACAAAAGTGCAAATACCTTCTGTTAGGGTGTTTCCATGCGAGGACGATGCGAAAATATTTGGGGGCCATGCAACGAAATGAAGTTGCAACAAGATACTTTACTTTACTTAAGGGCAAGGAGATGCACAACTGATACACGGACATGGGGCTTGATTTGCACCGCTGCCCGCTGTATCCCTTTTCCCCCGGCCCCAGCCCTGATCGAGTTTAATTTCTTGTGCAAACTTCGGGCCACTTGATGTGGGGCGTGTTAAGGCGGTGGCGGCGGCGGCATTGCATGCAGCGTCAGAGTCTCAGATCGGACTCTTCGTCTTCGTCTGCCCTCATTTGGTCGAATGGAATGGGACGAAATGTGATGGAATGGGATGGGATGGGATAGGATGGCGTTGGCCCAGGGAGGACATGGTATTGGCATTGTTTTTAAGGCCTCATTGGAGTCGTTAAGCTGCGTTACGTGCGCATCATTTTGAGGTGTTCAATTAAAGTTTTGCAGTTCCCGACTCTGGCTACGGCTGCGGCTCGTGCTCGCTTCTTGGTGCTTTGCTTTTAATTACTCGAGCTCGGGCGATGGGATGGAATGGGATTGGATCGAGATGTGCAGCCTTAACTACGGACACTACTCACGTCCATCAACCCGACCATCCATCCGCGTCTTGGTGTGGCAATCAAGGCCCGACCCGAGATCGAAACAAAAACAAAAAAATTAATTGTAAATAGCAATAAAGTCTTTGCCGAAGGGGGGTCCCAGCAATTGCGGAACAGTTGATGAGGCTTTCGGTAGGTCGATTTTCGGTAATTATTTGCTGGTCCAGACTCTCTTCAGTCCATCAGACCCTAGATTCGTGGCTAGGGTATGCGAGATTCGTTGCGGATCACAGCTCTATCGGATGTGTTCTCCATCTCGACTCTCTTGGGCACTCATTTTGTGGCTCATTCACTTGACTCTTTGGCTATTTATAGTGGATTTCATTTGGTGAAACTGTAAAACGCCTTCGGCCTTGTTCGAGCTCCAGTTCAAGCTTCAGCTTCAGCTCTGCCTCCCTCCTCTGATTGATGGCGTCGACAGCAGCAGCCGCATCACATATTTTGTTTAGATGTATTTTTGGCTTATTTATTACGAGTAATGCCTTGATTCGCTTTGATGATGGTGCCGCTGGATGATGAAGCATTTTGAAGTGCATTTCCAAGTTGTTTGGCACCATGAGATGGATGGATATATCCATGTGTCTGTGTGCTGGTTCTTCATTTCTCTCGCCAGCTGTTTGAATGTTAATCAATTAATGTGAGGCCGCGGGTCTATCATAGGCCTAATAAGCAGGCAATGCGGAACCGCGAGCTTGCCCAAATTATTTGCCATCAGACTAATTACTTTGGCACTCGGCCTGCCTCGGAACATGAGCAGGCCGCTGCCGCTCTCGGCGTGCTTTCATCTCGTGTGGCATGCAACGACAGCCGCATTCGCACTGCACCGCAGCGCAGCGCACCGCCAAATGCATTCAGGACTTGGGACGGGACGGGACGGGACTCTCTGTGGGTCAACTCTGGCCAGTGGTCAACCTACTTACTCTTACTCTGGCAGCACGCCACAGAGTCAGGCCAAGACTAGACGAGCCCGAGTCCCAGCCAGAGCCAGAGCCAGAGATGGAGATGGAGTTGGAGTCAAAGCCACAAAAGGTGATGATGAGGTTGATTACTTCTTCTGCTCACTCGCTTGGCGACTTTCCTTCTAATTTCCAACTGTACAAATAATCAAAATTTTTTTTGGCGCATTTAATTTGATCTCCAGCACGTTTCGGCCTATTTGGGCTCTGGCTTTAATTGAAAACGATTTTCGGGGCGCCATTTCCAGAGCAGCTGGAACCGACTGCACCACCGACTGACTGAAACCACTCCACTCGGAGCCACTCTGAGGGTTCAGATTACTTCGTTGGGTGTCAAAATCGGTGCACGTTTTCCGTATTTTCGATTCGAAGTCTCAAAGTTTCGGAGCGGCTTTCACCCATTTGGTGGGCGTTGGCAAGGGCAAGAGTTGCCCACAGATTTTTGCTCATTTCGTTTGGAGGATATTGCTGCGGCTTGCCGAGCTGATGATCAACTCGGTCCAGAAATAGATGAGGCAAATTATGATCGCATTTCTCATTATTTGGCTCAATTACGGCTACACTTTGGTACACTTTGGTATACAAGGTACGAAGGGCAAGGCTGTGCTTGACAATCCACAGAAACTGGCCACGCGAAGAAAGATCGATCAAAGATTGATCACCAGCCTAGAAATGTCATGAAAGATAAACCCAGTGATTGGTGAATGGCCAAATTAGCAGGAAATGAAACCTGATGAGATCGACTTTTGAGCTAGCTTTTACTATAAATCCATAAAGTTTGGACATTTGGAAAATTCCATTATTTCATATTTAGTTTTTTTTTTTGTCTTTTGCAAACATTTTAAGACCCCCAACAAAAATCGGCGTGAAATCATCTCAAATTATGGGCACGCGCCCATTTAAGACACGTTTCTGTCTCGGTCGCAGTCGCTGCCTCAGTTTGCGTCTCTGCCAGCACTTGACCCAATGCCTAGACAATAGATTTAATTTCCATTTGTCCAATTGTAGTTTCGTTTTTTTTATATTTCGGGGTTTTCGGGCACTGCGATGCGGGTGTGGCGCATCTCGGGCTACGTTTTCTTTGCAGCGTTTTTGATCTGTGCGCCTCGATTAGGGGGCGACTCAACTCATCGCCGACAAATAATAATAATGGGTACCTGAAATTGACTGATGCCGCACCATGAGCTGGACTACAGCCGGAGATGGCCCGCTCCCAATGGCCGATGCCCCGTGCCCATTGGGCATTGGCCTGGCGGGCCATTCCCTTCCAATTCAATCCATTCCCTACACACACACACACAAGTGGCGCTCTTTTCGATTCAGTTTTCGTTTTCATTTGCAGGGGTCAGCGTTTGGGGCGTCCTGACCCGGCTTAAATGAAAAGCCATATTTCTCTTGATGCCTGGCCCCAGTTTCTGACGTGCGATCGATTGCGCCTGTCCGAGCGCTGAAGCAGCGCAAATTTGTAGCTGTCTCAGGGCTCCGTCTACGTCTCCTGCTTCGTCTCTGAATCTGAATTTGTCTATGCAATTGTGGCTCTTTGGGTTGGCCTGATTTCGTTTCGAGGTTAGGCAGCAAAAGTCATGCACTTGCTGGGCTGTGGCTGTGCCTCTGTCCCAGCCTTTGGATGGAGCTAGAGCTGAAGCTGGCGCTGGTCGATTTCGATGAGCATTTCGCCATTCGGGGAATTGTCTTCTAATTAAGTGCATTTCGTTTAATTAATTTAAACTAACTGTAAATTGAGAGTTTGTCTGTGGAGGCTTTGGGCGCGGTGGCGTCGTCGTCGTCGTCGTCGTGGTCGTCGTCTGCCAATTGCCAGTCGCTAGGACCACAAGTGGGATCCAAAACCCGGCCAATAGTGCGACCTGTGCCTGGGACTGGATCTGGGCCTGGGCCCAGCACTTGAGCTTGTTAAGGCTGTGCCGCCGAGTCGAGTCGAGTCGAGTCGAGTCGCGGCAGAAAGACCTGGGACGACCAAGTTTATTAGTTCGTGCCTTCATTTCGTAATTACTTCAATTGATTTTGCGCTGCTGATGGCAACGGGACTGCGACTGCTACTCTGTGTCGGAGTTGGAGTCGCAGTCGCAGTCGCAGTCGGACTTGCAGCTAGGATCCGGGCAAACGAATTGAACGGAACTAAACCGAAACTCAACTTGAGACTTCATTGCAGCTCTTTGCGCTTTGCGCTTCGTTGCCTTTGATTGTAAATCAGTTTACTTTGCCATTTAGAAGCCTTTGTGTTGTTTTTGTTGCTGTGGCTGTATCTGCGGCTGTTGGCTGCTTTTTTGGTAGTTGCCGTTTTCAGCCTTACCTTGTACAAAAGGTGAAATCACGATTTTCAAGTGCATCGCCATCGATATACAACCGACTACGACGACTCCAGCCAGGCCAGGCCAGGCCAGGCCGTTGCAAATTGTAACTCTAACTGTACAACAGGTTCAAAGTATCTCTTAACAGGTACGCCTGACTCGAAAAGGAGATCGAGCGAGCGACCGAGCGCGCCTCGAGTGGAGGTGCAGTGCAGTGCCGTGGATTGGGATTTGGATTTGGATTTGGATTGGGCCAAGAATTGCTGGCTTTAATTATCGCTTAGGCATTTCAGCGATTTCCCCCGAAAAAGCAGCAAAGCAAATAAACAAAGGCTCTGGTAAAGAGTTAATTAGGTTTTCCTTATTCTCCCATTTGGCATTCCGGAAATCACTCAATTAGATCGCGGCAAGGCGAAAGGCCGCCAAATTGTGGCCATAAACCAGGGCCATCAAAGACAATGGTCAGAGTGTGGTCCGCTGCATGTGTTTTTGTGTGCCTGTGTGAATCTGTGTGGGGTCAGGGCCTGGGGCTCACGTGATAATGATCATGTGAAAAGTTTGATTTAATAAAGTAGCAAACACTGACGGAGGCTGCCCTGGCAGGCGACTATAACAATAATTTTGCAGCCTTAATCGCGGCTAAGCGATGGAGGAGGAGACAATCGCTTTGCAGCAGGAATGGGGACTGCAATGGGTCTGCAAATGGGGCTGCAATGGGGCTGGAGCAATGAAGATGAGGCACAGCACAGCTGCTGCACTGTGAGCCGGGTCAGCAGGCAGCAAGCAGAGTTCGCCGGCATCAACACCTCACTGGAGGAGAGTCCCGTCGCTATTCCCCTGGTCGATGGTCGATGGTCGATGCGATGCGATGCTGACCCATGGCTGGCTAATTGACAGTATCGTGACTAAAATCAATTTGTTGTGTGCAGGCAAAGCAACAAATTTCACGTTGTCGGATGCCTCGCTCCTGCCTGCCTGCCTGCCTGCCTGCCTCTGTGCCTTGCCTGCTCCCTCTATGAATGATTTACGATGCGTCGTTGCCGCTATGACCCCAAAGTTCGACGTTGTTGAAACATCAAAAAACACAGAAACAAAGGCCCAGACCAACAACCAACAACCAACATCAGCGACGCGACGCCCGCTCATAATCAGCAGCACATAAACAACATTTCACTGACCACCGCATTGATCAGCCGACGAAGACGAAGATCGGCGATGATCGTCGAAGATCGCCAGAGATTCCTCCTCAAATCCATACTGCGAGTACCCTAGCTTACCCTACCCTACCCTACCAATCCTATACAGACATTGGCCAGACGAACATAATCAGCCCCGGCAGTGGGTGTCCAGCAGCGACTGATCATAGCCAGGCTGCTGCGGTACGGTGGTACTGTGGAACCGCACCGATCAACATCATCAACATGATCATTACGTTTGTTTATTGGCGAAAATTTAGAAATTTATTGCTCATTTGTTATGAGGCCCCCAAAATGTGCGTTCAAGCTGTATGGAAAGTCGAGTCTGTTCTCACACTTTGGGGCCATTGACAGGTAAATAGTTGTACCCACCGCCCCCTGGTAACCCCTTTTCGTAGCAACACTCTTTCTCTCCCCCAAATGTGCATTTAGGCAACATTATCGTCAATCAACGGGTGGCACTCTCGGGTACCGGATTAAGCCAAATTAGTGAGCCACACAAACGATGGGCCAAGGGAGGAAGCAGTTCTCTCCGTCTCAAGTCGATGAGTTTCTTGTGAATGCAGCCAAAAATAACCACAATTGTGGCCAGAGGTTATATGTTAATCACCAGATATAAGCGATCAATAATGAAAATGTTTGCATCAAATAAATTGCTCTTTTTTTCTCTTTTCATTGACCACAATAGAAACCGTTAAAGCGTCTACAAATGTGTAGGTCAAGTGGCTGATAAAAATATATGTTGATTTCCTTATTCGTTTCATGGCTAAACTGTGTAATTTTCCATCTGCCAGCTGCTAGTACAGATCGTCCATCAAAACTGAAGTAATAGATCATCAAATCCGAACAGACATTCGACATTTGCTAATCAGAAATTCTAGACATTTGCAGCAGTAGTCTTTGAAGTATTAAGATCTATCTTGGGGTTTTACATACTATCTTTTAATAACTGCAAAATTTATTGACTGTAATCCATGGAGCAGCCATCAAAATGTTCCACAACTGTGCTCCAGTTCGATTCTATATGGCTGCCACCCTGAAATGACGTGATAAAGTCGCGTAATTAAAATATGAACAGCATTCATCTGTTGGCCCGACATTGGGGATCGCAAGATCGGTGATGTGGATGCCTGCCCTGGTGGTTGGTGGTTGGTGGCTGGTGGCTGGTCGCCCGTGGTGGATGGAGAAATGCTGCTCCATTTTAAATAAATGTTTTATGGCAACAGAAACCACACAAAAGCCAAGAAAAATGTTGGTCGCATTAGCCGGCGAGGCTCAAGGATAGAAAACCGGGCACGATGAGCGGCTCTCACGCGGATGTGGATGCAGCATCAGCTCAGCAGCATTGACTGCTGGCAACATTTTGTATGTTGCCAAGAGGCCAACACATGGCCACGGACGAGGCTGAAGCCAGAGTTGGAGCTTGAGCTGGAGCTGGAGCTGGAGCCGATGCTGAAGTTGAAGCTGCGGGAGCTAATAAATTTTTCGACGTCTATGCCAGCCTGAAAGGCAGGCTGCCTGCCGTTTGACGCTATTGATCGTTAAGTAAATTGTCTGCAATTATGCCAAAAGGGAAAATAATAGAAATTATAACGAAAATGTTGCTGTTGACTTTGTGTGGATATTGTGGGAAGTTGCAGTCGCAGTTGGAGTCAGAGATGGAGTCAGAGTCAAAGACAGAGACAGTCAGAGTTGAATCCAGAGCCAGAGTCAAGCTAGTCACTATCCACATTTGTGCATAAGTTGAGTCGCCTTATCTGGCATAGGAAATGCTGGCGATCATAATTTTCGCTGAGGTGGCAAATTGCTGGCAGTTGCCAATTGCATGTGGGTCAACATGCTCACGAATCTCAGGGCTCGGAGGCTGGAGTGAGTGTCTGGAGTGTCTGGCATCCTGACATTTATATTTATAACTCGTGCAACTGCCGTTAATTGTTTCGCTCTTGATAAGTGAAATTTACCGACTCCCTGCAAGTAGAGGCTGAGGCCATAAAACCCCTTGAACCCCCACCGCTGCCCCGATCCGATCGATGGTCAGTCGCAGGAACTGGGCGCTGGGAGCTGATGTGGGAGCAGTGACTCGACTCGACTGGACTGGAGTGGACGGGATTGGACTGACACTGACTCGGTGGCTGCCTCACTGACTGACAGCTGACTGACTGGCCAACTAACTGCGCTTTTGGTTTTTGGTTTTGGTTTTTCGATTTTTCGATTTTTCGATTTTTCGATTTTAGTTTTCGAGTTTTGGTTTTGGCCTGTGTCAGGCGGCTATCGCAATGTTACATCCGTGCGTGCTGTCAATTAACATGGCCAACAACCAAATCAATTAAGCACTGGCCAAACGATGCTAATAATAACCAAGTCCCAGTCGGAGCAGTGCTGTCAAAGCCACGCCTCCAGCCCAGGGGCAGTGGCAGTGGCAGTTGCAGTTGCAGTTGCAGTTTCAATTGCGGCTCAGGCGGCTGTCATAAGAGTTGCGGCTGCTGCATTTGCATTTGCGTTGGCATTCCTAGGGCAATGCGAGGGCTGCCACAAACAGTAGCAGGCAGCTCTGTCGCGCTCTGTCTTGTGGCATTGGAAACCGATGGAGCAAACCTCGAATGCATATTTTTTGGTTCAATCAGAGTGGAGCTAGCTCCGGTTCAGATCTGACCGACTGACGACATGTTTGTCCTCCCAGGCATTTGATTGATGCATGTTCGTTGCATGCAGACAAACTGTTTAATTGGTGTATATTCATGCCACAAGAGCGGGCACACAGAGAAGAAAAAAACGTCAGCATGGCATCGTTGATTATATAAACGCCGCTGGGTTGACAAATGTTTAGGCAGGACTTTGATCCTGTTTTCACACATTGTGCAACACGCCCCAGCATCGACAGTTTTGGGCTTGTTTTGTTGGCTGTTGCCCCGCCCGCGCATTGTCACTTTTAGTTCAATTTCAATTTCAATTGAAAATCTGGCTGGCAACGTGTAAAAATATTTGTGCAACAGACTGCGTTTTTCTTTTGGGGCAGTTTCTGTCCGACTGTGACTGTAACTGTTACTGTTTCTGTTTCTGTTTCTGATTGCTGCCTTTGATGCATTTCAAATGAGTTGATTTATGGCAAGTTTTTGGCTGGCTTTTGAATGACTGACTGACTGAATGACTGACTGACTGACGGACGGACTGGCTGGGCCTGCTAACTGGCTGGCTGGCTTGTGCTTTTGGCTGTCGCAGTGCATGAATGAAGGCTTGTTGATGTTGTGACAGCTCCAAAAACTGGCCAACTCAGACATGTTAAACTGCTTTAATTACTCCGGCCAAGCATATGTACATATGTATGTACAACCTCCATCTACATATGTACTCGCTCGAACACGAGTTGATTTTTTGGGCCATAGATTTATGAGAATTTATGCCACACCCAGTCGCAGACATTTCCAGTAAGAGTTACAGCTCCAACTTCGACTTCAACTTCAACTTCAACTTTAACTTCGACTTCGACTTGGAGTTCCAGTTTCAATACCATTGCCGAATGAGGCTGCTGCCGCCGCCGCTGAATGAGCGGCTGCCCTTAGCCAAAAGGAAAGTTTGGACGTTGTCTGGGACGTACTACTACATGCTCCAAAGACTTATCTTAACTGACCTGCAAATAGTTTTATTTCGAGCAGAGGAAAGCAACATTTGACGCCCACGCGAACACACACACAACGAGAGCAATAAGACGAGTGGCCCACAAGCCTCATGCTCTCTCTCTCTGTAACTCTCTTGGCCATCGTCTGCCTCTTTTGCTGCAGGAGGACTTTGATAAATTCCGCACAAACACACAAGTAATTTGAATAATGAAGCGGGGGCCCTGACTTCCACTGTTAGGGGGCATCAATCTGTCAACGCCGCAACGTCGCCTCGCCTCGACTCGACTCGCCTCGCGTCGCATGCGCGCATGCGCACAGTTTGAGTTCGATGGGTTTTCTGCCACTGGCAGGCGGCCTGGCAAAGAGCAACAGCAGCAGCAGCAGCCATCGCGTGCCACTGCCGCGTGGCATGGTCTGGTCTGGTCTGGTCTGGCTGATGCTGATGCTGAAGCTGCCGCAGCGTGGGTCGTCGTCGTCTATCAATTAAACAAAGCGGCGGCTGCAACATCAACATCAAATGCAAGGCCGGCCCAGAGGTCTCGGGTCCCGGTTCCCGCATCCCGCATACCGCATCCAAGCACACCCCAACCCAGGTAGGACTCTCCGCGATCCGTCCGGCCACCCAAAACGCTGCTCCAGTTGCCATTTTAGCAGCGCTTCCGCGCTCGTCGCTGGCCAACCAGTTCCAGTTGTGGCTGGTCTGTTTGTTGGCCTGGTCGTTTTGTTTGGCTTGGTTTGGTTTGTGTTTCGCGGGTCTCGTGCAGGACAAACATGGAGCATTATTTAACGACACAGTTCGTGCAACTCCCACGCATGCAAACGCCAAACGAAGAAACCGAAGAAACTGAAGAAACCGAAAAAAAAAACCTTAAGCCGAAGAGCTGCAGGAAAACTGAAAGCGAAAAATGCGAATTGCTGCACTCTGAGGTCTGGAGGTCTGATGCCTGATGTGGCTCTGGCTTAACTGATGGCCCAGCGACCGAAATTGGCGCAAAAATGTCACCAGCCTGCACTGACTCCCCGGGATCAGGCGCGCGGGATCCATCGATCATCGCCGCGAAATGTCAAATTGGTTTATCAGCCCACAGGAAAGGCGGCTTTAATGTCAGTTTAGCAATTTGACAAATGACTTGCGATAATAAAAATGCTAAAAATGTTGCATGTGGCATGGTGCACACACCACGCTTTTCTCGAGCTGTTGAAAGCCGCGTTCAATGAACTCTTCTGGCAGCCACGACTTGGTCTACGGCTACGGCTACGGCTACCCGAGCCCAGCCCCAAGCCCCTTCTTATCGAGTGCAGCTAATCGGCGATAAAGCCGCTTGCTTGTTAGCTTGTTAAATCACATGTAAGCTTGGCTAAGTTCGAAGATTGACGATCGAACATCGCGGCCATCGCCTGGACATTCATAAATGAGCAATCGCCAATATGTATCGCGTTTCAGTAACTGCAACAGCAACAGCAACAGCAGCGGCAGTGGTTGGTACAACTGCCACAAATTACACGCAGACCGGCGACAACAGGCATTAATAATTGGCCAACTAAATGCAACATCGGGCCAGGCCTGGCCTGCCAAGCCTTATCAATAAAAACTGTTCAACGGCCACGCCCGCACACACGCACTGCCAGTGCCCATGCCCCGTGCCCCGTGCCCCGTGGCCCCACTGGCCACTCTTCTCCACAGCAACTCCGATTCAGATTCCGATGCCGATGCCGATGCCGATGCTGATTCCAGGATGACAAATTGCGCAAATCCATGAGATAGTTTTTGGTTTTAGCATTTGTATATTGCACGATCGCCCTGGCTATTGCCGCAGCCGTTGCATAATGCGCCGCTTAGATTTGTATCTGCTGCATGCGCCATGTTGTTGACTCAAAACGCTGTCAAAATGGCCAGCCAAAAATGATTCGTGAGATAAAGACCCAAAGAGACAAACAAACAAATGCAGCCAAGCCAAGCTCTTGGGAGCTGGGAGCTGGGTGCTGGGTGCTGCTGGGCTAGGCCTGGTACGGCCTGCCTGCCTGCCTGGCTGCTCCACTGACCGACGCGTCGGTCAGTCATGAACATTTAATAAACATTTTTGCACCATTTTTCAGTCGGCTGTGCTGCGACTGCCGCTGTCACTGCTGTTAATGGCCATCATTAGCTGTTCATCTGCAGCCGAAGTTTATCAATTTATCAGCCTCAGACGCAGCCACAGCCATAGCCACAGCCAGAGCGGCAAATCCTGCGACTGGCAATTAGCCAGTCTAAGCGTCTAATTAAGTTGCGCCTGCCGCTGCCAGAATCGGTTGGACCATAGCTGGAGATACAAATGCTGATCGATGGCTCAGCTTTAGCAGCTACAGATGGAGGAGCCGTGACTGGGTAGCAGAGATTCCAGATAGAGCTGCAAACATGGCAACCCGAGACTAGTTGTAGTGTCTGATGGGAGCTCATACATTTTATGGATTTTACTCTTGTAAATGGTAACTGTAGGGTGTGGCACATTTGAGCATATTCTTGGAACAGGTTGCCTGACACTCAGTCAATCAAAGTTTTACCACAGCTGATTATAAGGTTTCATAGAATGTCTAAAACGCTATTTAATGGCAATAAATAAATTACTTAAATACTAACGAAAAACAAAAACAGAAATCACAGTTCTACCAGCAGCACACCTTCCAGTGCATCTACCTAAATAGGTCCCTGAAGAAGCTCCATTCGAGCACCACAGTGTTCGGTAACAGAGTAATTTTCAGAGATCTATTATAGTCGTTGTTCGTCCTCCAGTTGCACCTCCCTGTAGAGCTCATCGAAGAAGCGGCACTCCTGCTCCGTGAGGGTCAGCCACAGAGTGTCTGTCTGCAGAGTGTCAATGCTGGAAAGGGATCCAAAGTCTTCAGTCAGGTCCATGGCCAAGTCGTCCTCGTCCAATGGGTACTGCCCAGTGTTGGGCGCATTAGCGGGAGGCTCTCCTCCTGCATGGGTTCGAAAGTCCTGCCGGCACAAGGGGCAGCGAGTGTCAAGTCCCACCTGCAAGTAGCGCTCGAAGCATTCCGTGCAGAAAGAGTGTCCGCAGCGTATCCGGCGAGGCCGTCGCTGTTCGTCTAAGCAAAATATGCACACACTATCTGTCATGGTCTCAGTTAGAAACATTGCCCGAAGCTCGCGTGATAATTTATTTTTATTTTGGAATTTTTTTCGTCTTGAACTTACAAAATATAAGAAAATTGTGTAAGGCGATCGAATCGTCAACTGAGACTGTTGATTTAATGCGTACAAATCCAGAATGAATGTATGAATACAGAATCATACATTTCAATTATGACAGCGGCTGTCAGGGCCTATTGTTGCCAGGGTTGTCAACGTAAATGTAGATTTTCTATTTTCGGGAATGAGCTAAATATTAACCCATTACTTGTTGAGTTTGACAGTCGGACAGACAGTGGTATTAAGTGAGTATTTGATCTTTGCTGTTTCGCATTCTGCTGTGATGGCAGCATGGAGGAAAAGGCAACCTCATCCCGCTGCACCTAGTTCTTGATGAAGTTCTCATTCGACTCGTGGTGGCTTTAGCTTCGATCAGGCCTTGTTCCCAGGCAGCTCTTTTGCATAATTCCATTTAATCTTGGCCAAAGTTGAGGGCAATTTTCAATTTGTGGCTCTGGCTGTAGCTGTAGACGTTATTGTTAATATTGCCATTGTGGTTGCTGTTGCTGTTGCTGTTGCCATTCAAATTGCATTCAAATCAATTACATTCGAACTAAACATAATTCATGTGGTATGGGTTAATACAACAAATTACAACTGACATTTAAACAGAAACATGAAACGGACAATTTAACATGAGAGCGAGGAATAAGAAAACAAAACCCGAGAAAAAATAAAACGGAGACATAACCCAGAGAAATACGGCCACAAAAGTGAGCTCCACAATAGCTGAGCTGCCTGCCCTGGCCTGTTGGTTGGCCTGTTGGCTGGCCCGCTGGATGGCTGTCTTCTGGCTTTCCGGCCGTCTCGCTGGCAGGCATCATACTCATACTCATACTCATACTCATACTCGTATGCGGCAAAGGCGAGAGCAGAGTCGAAAAAGGCCAAAAAGATACGAAAACAGAATTCAACTTCACAAAATCGCAGCCACTCGGCGGCTCAAGTCAACAGCGGCCGCTGCAATCAAGGCACAAGTGACCTTCAGTATTCACAAAAATGAAAACGAAACGAAAAAAGTGCACCTCCACACACAGAGGCCCAGGTGAAACAACAATAAAATTCTTTTCTCACGATTGTTGACTTTAACACTTACAACGGTTCTGCAAACAAAAAAGACAAAAACTAAATTGCGAGCGGCATATTCACTGTCATTGCCTTCCAAAAAACTGAAGCCCCCCTGCTTGAGCCTCCGCATGCAACACAATGAAAATGAGCTACTGCTTCTGTGATGACGATGATGATGACGCTGTTGCTGCTACTGTTGGAGACAAATGTTCAGCTGACGAAGAAGATAAATACGTGTACTCGTAGCAGCCGGAAGAAGAGAGACCAAGCCCTGCTCCACATGCATTTCATTTCAATGGAAACACTATCGAAGCGGAGGTAAACGTTCTGGCCTGGGCTTTTGTTTTTACTTAATTTTATGTGCTTTGCATATTATTCGCTGGTCTGGTTTTTGTCTCTGATGGCATTAAGCATTTTGCCTGCGTGCTGGACTCATTTATTTGTGGCTGCATTTTTTTGTTTATCGATTGGATGCATTCTGGTTTTGCCTGATGCAATTAAGTGAAATTTATGGTACTGCAGGCTCGACGCTTAAGTCTTTTGTTTGCGGGTCGCGCGCCATGGCACGTAAATTGCCGAAAAGCGCAGAAATGTATTTCCTACTTAGCGTGGGCAGACAGTAAGCTGGCTCTCTCAGTACCCAGTACCCAGTGCCAGTGCCAGTGCCAGTACCCTGCGGCTGCCCTCTGCCGCCACCTTCCCCTTTGACTTTTGTGTTGCTGCGGGGCTGACCATCCTGCTATCCAGCTACCCGGCTACCCAGCTCTCCGGCTCCTTCTCTTCGCATCCAGCAACGTCTCCCCACTTTAATCCACAGCGTTGGTGGCGTGCATACATAATGCATAATTACCGGTTTCACTTTTCTCTCCCCGTCTGTCTCTCTGTCTTTCGGTCTTTCGGTCTCTCTTTCTCACTGTCTGTCGGCTCTGCGATTATCTTGGCATGCCTTGGCGTTTTTATTTTACTGTACAGATATTTTATTTTACAGGCTTTGCGGTTTTATTGCCGACTCGTATGGTTTCTTAATTTTTAATTTTTATGATGTGTTAATGGATATTTTTGTGACATGACCTCCTGGCGTGCCGTTGCCGTTGCCGTTCGTCAAGCTCTCTGGCAGCCTGCCAGCCTGCCAGCCTGCCAGTCAGCCAGTCGGCCCAATGTCTAGATATATTAAATTCAAAGCCCCAAAGGGGAAAAACAGGAGCAACGGCCACCACCACCGATGCAAAAGATGCGGGAAACGAACCCCAGCATTATGCAATCTTCAGCTGTAATTGAAGCTATTTAAAGCCGCTTACATGGCAAGGACAAGGCTCAGCCCGAACCGAAGGGCGAATCGAAGCAACACTGGTTCTGTCAATCAAAACGACTCCAACGAGCACTAGGTGGCGTCCCTGTTCTAGCCATGTATGTGCCCCATCATCGCAGTTAAGTGAACCGAGCTCGACGCTACGAAATGTGACCCAATTCCACAATCGAGATGCGGATTTTTGCCAAGGGATCGACTTGTCGCTCAAATTACACGCACACAGCTCTCAGCCCTCGGCCACAGAGCTGATTACAGGGCCCTGGGCGTGCAATTTGCATCAATAAAACTCTGAGGGACTGGTTGGTATCCCTCGTATGCCTCCTCTACTCCTGCTCTTGCCCCTGCATATTTTGCTGCTGTAGGTCAGTTTGCATGGTTTCCTGCCTCAATCTGCAGCAAAAGCAGTTCATCTTTCTGCGGTGTGGTGCTGACGATGGGGCCTGGCGTTGATTTGTTGCCTGCTTCTGCATTCTGGGCCTTCAATCAAGTGACGATGGGCGCAAACGAGCCGCCGCACCAGCATCCCCAGGAGGCTGGAGACGGATTCCAACGCTGCCCATCCTAACGCACGCCCCAAGCGACTTTCATCTGCGCCGCGCCTTATCCGGCAGCTCTCAGCCATCCCTGGACTGCCCCTCTTATCGGATAAGAGACGTCCGTTGATTTTGATGGGTGTCGGAGCCACTTGACCAGCCAATAATTACTTTCTCTGCTGCAAGTGGGCAACGGCAACAGCAACAGCAACGACTGTTATTGATTTCTGCCATAATTTTATTGCGCATCATTAAGATACAGCCACGACGCGCATCTCTTTGCCCATTTGCAAATTGTTTACGTTCCTTTGCGAGAATCACACACAAACTCCCATCCCCACATCAGCTCAGCTGAGCTCAGTTCAGATCATCCGATCTCATCTCGTTTCGAATAACTTTCCAAAAAACCAAAGCACAAAATATTATTATGTGTAAATGTGAAAGGTTCGTGGCCCTCCCTCTTTGGGAACTTAAGAAGTGAACTCTTCTGTGTTGTGGCCATTAAATTCTCTTTTTTTTTTCGCTTTTGTAGGGCCTCTAGATCGAATGATTAGCACATGTGAGCAAATTCTCATACAAATAGTTTCTGAATTTACTAATGACATGAACCCTGAGCTTCTGAGCAGGTTGTTGCTCCAACTCCAATGAGGAAACAGTCAGATTTAAATGTTGTAATTCAAGAAACAGACAGTTAAACCAACCATGAAGGATAAGCGTGCAAAAATGAACTGTCTTTTCGTTAATTATTCCCACTGAAATAAAGATGCAAGAGCAAATCATCAATCAATTTATCTCACTGTTATAGAACAACGAATAAGATGATGTACATATATGTATACTTGTTATTTAACCAAGTTCTCATCAAAAGGCCATTACAGCTTAAGGTTGAGAGAGGCCCTTGCCCTTTTATACAGATGTACAAATATGCAACCTTTATGTATGTAGCGCTCTAAATGTCCAAGTATATATATCATTGAGCAATTTCTTTTGTGTCAGTTGAAGTTCGCTAAATTAACTTCACTTCACATCAAAAGCCACCAAAATAATACGAATTCAGAAATAATACGAATTCAGCCACAGGAAGGAGCAGGGCAGTGGATGGGCAGGGGAAGGGTTCGTGGGGGACTGCTGCTTCTCCACAGACTTCAAGTGTTATTTTCTGACAGTTCGGACGTCAACTTTAAAGTGAGATCTGTCATAAAAGAGCCTGCACCGCTTTTGATTTTGATATTCTCCTTTTTTATTTCGGCGTGTCTTCGCAGAAAGAAAACGAACTGAAAAAATACAGATGGGATGGGGGCAAAAAACATCGCGACTTGGCAGTGCCCAAAAATGTATGCAGATTTTTAATTAAAGCGCGTTATCAACAATGCCAAGAGACGGAAAAAATGAGCTAAAAGGAAACCGGTCGAGCCGATAGCCAATTTGGTCGGGACTCCAGTTTCGATCTCGTTTCAGGCCTGAGCGTTTTCTTGGAGTGGCACTTCCTTAATTGGAGCAAGCATAACAACAAGTGCAAGCGCTAATGTATTATGTTATTTAATAAATATAATTAATTAAGAAAAATAAAACAAAATAAAACAGAGAGCCAATGATCGGCAGGCTTGCGTGTCGGCTAGTATGAAAATTACTTAATAATTCCCATCAGAAATAATTAGTATCAATTTATTCCAGTATGGAGAGTAACCCGAATCCCGAGTCCCAGTCCAGGCCCTAGGGGGCTGCAGCAGCATCATCAACTCGAACATGTCAGCAGCAACGGCGTGTTAAGCATTATTTTGCCCCCAGTCCGGCCAGCAGTTATTGTTATTGCGACATTAAAAATGCTTATTATTTGCAGCAGAACATGCAGCACGCCCAGCGGCTATTCATAATTATAGGTACATAATCGTGGTATATGCATATAACTAGGTACATAATACAGTATGTCGTAGTCCTCTCTGCCCTCTCTGGCGTTTTGGAAGTAACTTAAATCAATTGCGGCATGTGGCTGCAAGACTATGGGACTGCAAAGCAGATCCCTGGCTCGTCCGTTATGCTTGAGTAATTTCATTTTTTGGCGGCTTTTGTCCTTAGTGGCAAATGACTTGAAGCCCCCAGCCACAGTGGCCAATGTTGCCTGCCGGCTTCCTGGCCAGCGTTTTATGGCCAGCGTTTTTATGCTACTTATGCAGCGGCTGCTGGGCCATCCGTGCATATGGAAGAGTAAGTCCCTCCGTTGCCTGCCCAGAATGACCGTAATTAATCAATTTGGTAAAAATGGCAGCAAACACAAGCCCAGAGGCTGAGGGGCCGAGGTACAACAGATTGGTCAACGGCAACAGCAACGGCAACGTCCGTGTAATAACAATGAAAACAGCGTGTGTTGCTGACCGACTGTCCATACACTCGTACACTCGTACACTCGTACTTACAAGTATTCGTACAGCCCCATACCCGTACTCACACTCGCACTGGCACTCATGCATATCCGCACACCATAAATTATGTTCGCACAGGGTTAAGCGCATTATTTAAGCATTCATCACGCGCTCTCCACCAGTATCCACTCCACACTCCACTACGCATACCCAGTCACAGTTGAAGTTCCAGTTCCAGGTTTCAGACCCAAAGCCAGTCCCAGTCGAAGTTCCTCTGTCCCGAACCGATCCTCAGACTGATGGAGTTCCCTGGTTTTGCAGGCCCTTGGCCACTGTTGCCGTGTAATAATTTTTGAAATTTATGTAAACAGTGTTGATTATGGATGAGTTATGTGGCATGTTCTACCTTTTGTTTTGTTCGCACTGCCCGTCCCCGTCCCGCCGCAGTTAATTTAGAGCTTGTTTTGCAACCTCGTTTATCACCAGCTCCTCCCGGGCCCGAATCCCTGCCAGAAAGCCACTTGAGTCATCGCCCAAATTGATGTCTTTATTAGGCTATGGTCCCAGTCCCAGTCCCAGTCCCAGGGTTTCGCTCTTGCCAATAAAATGTTGCCTATGACTGGAATATCAGGCGTGTTCATGGGCCATGGGAAGCTGCCAGTTCCACTTCAACTGCCACTCCATGTGCTCCAATTTCGGAGCTCATGGGGCGTCTGCCTCTTTCTGTGTCAAATTCGAGGAGTATTCGACATACTTAGCCTGACAAAGCGACCACGTTTGTGGCCCATGATTTGTTCACGTGTCTCTGGCGCACATTAAAAATTACACGAAAAATTGTTTTGCCCAACTGGCAGATATATTTATATTTTGGGAGGGGGGGACAGCTATGACCTGCGGGTTGGAGTGGATGGAGCCATTTGGGTGGCGCCTTTTGTCTTCGAAACGTGCCACAACCATAGCCACAGCCGCAGCCGTAGCCACAGCAAGAGTCGCAGCCAGAGTCAGAGTGCCACATGCGGCGCTCGGTGCCTGCAACGTTTCATGCGCGAATAATATTTTAATTCTTTCGATCAGGCGGGCACGTTTCGTCGAAGCCAATCACAAAAGCCAAACGGTATGGGGACATGGCTTCCACCGGCATATGGAGACGCATGTCACTCCAATGGAGGCTTGGAGTTGGAGGC
Source organism: Drosophila guanche (assembly GCF_900245975.1). NCBI lineage: Eukaryota > Metazoa > Arthropoda > Insecta > Diptera > Drosophilidae > Drosophila > Drosophila guanche. The sequence continues at coordinate 7,228,121 of NW_022995747.1, read as the reverse complement.
CTGAGCCTGGGCAGGCTTGGAGTAGTGGGTGCTCAAGCAGGGGCTAATGGAGCTCTTAAGCATGTGTGCAGATAAAAGCGACAAAACATTTAACAAGTAATTAAACATAAAGCTCGCCCCACGCCCCGCCACCGCCGCTCAGCTGCTGGCATGTTCTAGTGCTGCCACCGCGATATAAGTGGGTTAAGGACGCAGTGCAGCACTCAACACTGCAGCAGGCAGCACCCCACTCTGCACCACACCACACCACACCGCAAAACTGCAAACACTCCCCGCCCATCCCCCGCCGCAAGGCTTTGGCAGCCAACATTCATTTCGATTTCGTTTAAGCCATTTTTCTTGAGCTTTTTGTTTTTTTTTCTTGTGTAATTTTTGTTTTCGGGTGAGTTGTAATAGAGTTGCTGAAATTTGGCATTGTATTTATGGCCAAGGCATGGGGCATACCATACATCTGACCCACACCCACATTTCATTAGATTCCCGCCCAGTACTACCCCTACCGCCGTAGCCCCTACACCTATCCCCAACCAAGTCAGTCAAAGGGGAGCGCTGTCCCGTGATAAATGTGATAATAAATATTCGAGTTGTTTCTGTGAGTGTTATAATTTAGTGTTGATTAGTTTGCGCAAATAAGAGTTATTGATTCAATTTCAATTAAAAGGATATGAATGTTGAGCCTTAGCGCCAGATCAGATCCAATCCGAGTGCCCATTCTGGCAGCAGTAACGTGGCAGCAACCGGTAACCCACCGCAGTGGTGTGTCGTGGAGTGTCGCCCACAAACAAAAGACTTGGGCAACGAACTTGTTTTGAGGTGTGCAACATTTTTGGCACCTTTTTGCATTGATATGCCCGGATTATTAATGATGCCTAATGAGTGGGTTGGACCGCAAAGAGCTGCAACTGCAACTGCAACTGCAACAGCCACTGCCACTGCCCCGCCGACAGAGAGAGAGAGAGGCAATTATGTGTCATTTGTATGGACTTCCAGGGACATGCAATTTGGACTCGAGCGTTTATTAACTTATTTTCGTATGGGTAAGAGAAGTTTAGCTTTGCCTTAAGTGTCGATAGAGTAGAGTGGAGTGGAGTGGAGTGAAGTGGAGCCTCTACAAGGGCACCGAGAGCTGCCAGCGCAGTCGCCGGTCCTGGGGCGACTGGTAGCCGGAACTGGAACTCGAGTGCCGCGAACGGATCGTATGTGAAGCTGAAATGGAACAATAATCATACCGTTTGGGTAAAGTATGTAATAACAGACGAATGGAACTCACATAGAACAGAGACGATTACAAGCTATAGCAACATGGAACATGGAAAGACGAGACACACGGGGCACGGGCTCTAGGAGGCCTGATCGGAATGGTTGTGGGACAGCTGACGCATGGTGAAGGTGGTTTCTGCTGGACAAAACGGGGACAATGCATTAGGAAGAGCAATTACAGGACGGCTCCATTGTATACCTGGTGTGCGGAAGCCCTCCTGGATCTTGTATATCTCGTTCAGCTCCCGAGCACTGCACAGAGGCGTGTCCACCTGCGTGGTCTCGTTGAAGCGGGCATAGTCGATCTCGTACGCCTGCAGATCCTTGTTGTACAGCACCACAGGATCGAAGCGGTGGCCCCACAGGATCTCGGTGTTGATGTAGCTCGATCTGGCCTGTGTGGACTGGCCCGTGGACTCCACCGTACCCTCGAGTATGACCACAATCTCGAACCTATCGTGCAGCATGTCCGTGGCATTCAGATTGTAGAGCGGCGAGTTCTCGTCGATCTTGTGCTCGATGATCATGGGCCAGATGAAGAACAAATCGGAGCCCGAGTCATCGCTGCCGATCTCCAGCTCCGTGAAGAACTGTGTCATCACCTCGCCCTCCTTGGTGCTCTTCGTTCGAATCAGCTGGGCCCTGACGCCGGCTCCAATGATGTGGGACTTCCGCATGTCACCCACACGGAACATCAGCGACAGACTGCCGTCCCGCTGGCAGATCACCGCCTGCTTGGAGAAGAGCAGCGTCTGTGCCCGCTGCTTGGCTCGGGTCATCTTGGCAAAGACAATGCCTGCCATGAAGGCAGAGGACATCACGCCGTAGATGGACTGGAAGCACATCATGAATATGGCCTCGGGGCACTCCGTGGAAGTGGTTCGCACACCGTAGCCAATGGTGTGCTGTGTCTCAATGGAGAACAGAAAACAGGAGGTGAAGCCATCAATGGCCGACACACAAGGCGCCCATCCAGATTCCTCTGTTAGAACCAAAACCCATGTGATAATCTCTATTTTGGATAGTTGTAGTGCCTCTCCACTCACCTTGATTGTCCGGCAGGTGCAGCTCCTCCAGATCGCCGTGCGTGTAGATGATCAGCCACCATATGAGCGCGAAGAACAACCAGGAGAGTATGAAGCTCAGCGCAAAGGCCAGCAGTGTCCACCGCCACTGCCAGTCCACCATCGTTGTGTACATGTCCTGCATGAAGCGCAGTCGCCTTCTCTGCAGATGCTTTTGCACCACATTGCAGTCGCCGTTCTTGAACACGGCTCTTCTGCGCACCCGCCGCATGCTTCCAGGACGAAAATTGCGAGATCTGTGGAGGGGAAAATTAACGGATCGATTCAATCCAGTGCATTGCAATGGGAACTCAGGACCAACCGAAAACCAACCCTCAGCTCACGCGAAAAATATTCTTTTTATTGCGCAGCTTGAAAGTATGCAGCATTTAATGCTACACCTCAATGTAGAATACGCGTAATAATTACATTGAACTTACAGTTTCCTGCACGGCATACAAATAATTGAAAGAAATTGAATTATTTCAAATGTTACGCATCAATTAGACACTAGACTTGGGATGCTCTACATCAGGGTAAATATTAAAATTTCAAGTCAAAATCTCTCCTTAGACTAGAGCTTCCTCTTGGCATTTCAATGGCATTTGCTGTCCATGATTTATGGCAGTGACATCTAGAATTAGATGTCCAGACATTGCCTGTTTAGTTCGTGTAAATTAAGTGTGCACATTTGCAGTCGCTGGATTTGGACAGAGCCAGCGAGAATTGCATCTAATTAACAATGCCAATGTCGGAAGGCGACCAGAGCAGAACCGGCCACAGAGCAATCGCAGCCTACCTCCCTCGATTACTGGTTTAATTGCAGCTCACCCACAAAGTGCCTGATTTATTGTGTCTACTTATTGCCACGAGTTGTCACTATGCGATTTAATAGGGCTGTCTGCCTGCTCTGCTCTGCTCTGCTCTGCTCTGCTCTGGACTGGAATGCAACACCCACATGGGATGGCAGCGCTCAGCTGCAAATTGCCTTAACCCCCCATTGACACTCGAAGACGGAGCCCGAGCCAGAGCCGATTAATTGGCATTGTGTCGGTTGCATTAATAGTCGCTAATCGAATTTAACGCTCGGTCAGTGGTATATGTGCCAGTAGTTCTCTGGCGATGATTCATTATCTCGCTGTGTGGCTTGTCGGCACTCGCTTAATTCTTGATTGTTTCCACTGCGCTGAGCCGCCAACGCAGTAGCCGAAAATTCTCTGAAGCTGCCGACAGTTGATGGGGAAGAAAGTGCCCGAGAGATTTTCCAGTGGGAAACCCTCAGCCAAAGCGTTTAACGAGTGACAAATGTGAGAACAAATCACCGTGATTTGGGAGAGACAGCATATACCTCTGTTTACCCCCGGTGCCTGGCCGTGCCCCTAAATCGGACGGAATGCAATCTGCAGTGAGGTGGATTTGTATTGCGAAAATACAAAAACTGTGGGCGGAACAAGATAAATTACAACCGCAAGCGACGGGCAACACGCTGCTAATCAGCTAGACAAAGCAGCCCATGAGATGCGACAACGTGACACGCAGTCATAATAACAGACGAGAGAGGCCCAGTCCCATTGATTGTCGGCAAGTTCAAGTTGAATGTCAGACCCCTTGACGAGCTAATTACAATCCGGAAAGACACACTGTGCTGTACAGAACGATTCTGTGTACAATTATCACAATTAGATATGCGCACCCCTTGGCCAACGAGTGGCTGGATCCTTTGAGGGCCTCGTAATAGACTCCAGCCTGGGAGGGCGTGTGCGAGATGCCCCTCATGTACTGCCGCTTCCACTCTTTCATGTGGGCGAAGGTCTCCTCTTGGTCGCCTCCACCATTTCCGACTATGGTCTCCTCATCGGCAGGATCGTGCAGGACCTGGACATCGCTGAGCGGCACCTGCATGTTGAAGGATGTGACTAGCTGCTGACTTATGACGTTCTGACTTCGCGTAACCACACTCGACTGAAGTTCCTCGCCACACGCTTCCAGCCAGGCCAACATCGGTTCCCAATACAGCCGCAGAGTTGGCCGATCCAATTAGAGTCGCTCTAACTAATGTTCAACTATTGACTGAGCTACTTAGAGTAGTCAAATACCCGTCGGCACCCTCCTCCATCCCTCAGACTCACCTGCAGCTCGTCTGGCGCTGAAAAGCCTTGCCATTGGGCGCCACTCCATAGAAGCTCGCGGGGCGATTGGGCACTATGGTGATGGGAAACGATTGCGGATTGCTAATCACACTGTCCAACGAATCGGGATCGTTCTCAATGGCCCTCTTCAAGGGCTGGGTGGCCGAGGCCTTCTCGTTGCCATTTGTTGCTGTTGTCGCTGGAGTGGCTGTTGCTGCTGCCGGGGCAGCCGAGTGGCTCGAGAAATTGAAGCGCATCTGTGGGATGTGTCGGTTGAAGGAGCCGCTTGAGTTACTTTTTCAATTAAATTTATTTATGTCTGTACAAGTACGAGTACGAGTATCAGTAAACCGCCGAGTGGGTAAACAGAAACTTGTGATAAGTGCAAGGCAGGTGCGAGAAATGTCAGCTGATTCCTATCAGATTTTTGCGGATGTTGTAAAGGTAAACAACAAGGGATGAACGTAATGGGAAGAGTAACCATAACACTTGGAGATTTTGCGCACTCTTCACGAGATCAAACACTTAAGAATACCTTAATTGAATACCTTCAAATACACACAAAGCACCCTAGAAATGTGAATTGAAATTAGCTGCTGGCCGGGCACGTTTCAGCTTAAACAGTTTTAGCACCTTTTTATGAGCAAACAAATGTTCAATTAATTGACACCTTTAGGCCGATCATTTGTTGGATGGCCTTTTGTTATGCTAAAGACCGACGAAACGGCCGAAATAAATATAATTTTACGATCTCTGCAGATTGGGACTCGCTTTGTTTCAGTGCCGCTCGCCGGACCGGGAATGAGACGAGCCCCAGAGATCACAGGGCACACAGCACACACAACACTGTGAGCGCAGAGCAAACAGAAGCCGCGACCGACACCAGAAACAGAAACAGCGATGACAGAAACAACTGTGACTGCGAATGCGACTGCGACTGCGCCTGCTACTGCGACACCGAGAGAGATCCGCAAGTCAGTCCAATGGATTAAATGACGGCCGACTGCCGCCACCGCCGACGACGACGACGACAGCAAGAAAATTGTTCAAACTAAACAAAAGTTGTGAGCAGAAAGCGGGGCTGTAAATGAGCTCGCTTACAGACTCACACATGTCAGCAAAGAGAAGTACTCAAGTACACACACAATGACACTCTCCACGCTGCAGATTGGCGATGCTCTCAGATACAGATAGAGATACAGATAGAGCCCAGAGATAAAACTGGCGGTTGCTCTGCCAGGGAAAAAGTTCAATTGAAATGATTTGTAAATTGAAAACGAAGCGGCAGATAAGCGTGATAAGCTCTCCTTATCTGTGTGTCATTGGAGAGAAGAAATGGGGTGGCACCGGCGACCTTGAATCGCAAAGTGCAGCAGGGGGTGCCGCATGGGTTCGTAATATTTGGTATGCGCTGCGCCGTTTAATTAAATAAAATATCTGTGATTGCTGCGATCGCAAATAAATGCATGAGAGCTCGTGTAAATATACTGATAAGTATATCACTCACTCATTTGGCTTACAGTCTGCTCCAACAATTCCATTCGCCTGCAGCTTTCGAGTACAAGGTGGCGCTTGGTGGTTGTAATTTTTGTACGAATCTCTGTTTAAACAAGATAATCTCTTCCTCTGCCTGTTGGCTGCATTGTGCAAGTACAAATAATTATGTCACGGTGTGAACAAAAGTTATGCGTAATTAATTTTGAAAGCGTTTCACCAATTAAAATTCGACACCCCGAACATAAATCATTGCAGACCATTGAGCACCGGCCAATTGTGTTAAGTGTTAAATCACTTTTGAATTTTATTATTATTTTATATTATATATTTATTATTATTTACTTTAAAATCTGTTGTGCCATCCCTGGGCGTAAAGGGATGCTTGTTTGGGTTCTTCATCAACAGCTCATCAATCAGTTCCTTGGCATCCTTGCTGACACTGTCCTTAAGCCAGAACTTGCCAGAACCATGACATCCGTGTATGTGGATCAGGCCAGAGACGACATCCCGCATGATCCGCTTGGCTGTGGGCTCGGGAATGCTGCCGTGGAGCTTCCTCAAATCTTGCACGCTACAGGCCACTGCCTGCATCACAAGGAAGATGTGGCAGTCCTTCGGCCTGTGCACGGTGAAGAGCAGATCCACGACATTCGGGTGGGACTGCAGCTTGCGCATGATGTCCATCTCTTTGTACTCGGCATCGAGACTCAGCATGAACGCCTCGTTCACCACCTTGACAATGCAGCTGCCCATTTGCTTCGACTTGGGCTCAGCCATGCAGATGGCGGTTCTCTCATTGCTAACCAAACTTTGGCGTTTGTCCACGTCTAGCAAAATGGAGTCGGAAAGGTCCTCGGGCAGTGCTTCGTTACAGACCTTCCAGCGACGGATCGCCGCCTGCAGCCGCCCGAAGTGTTTGTTCACGGAGTAGTCCATTTGGCTGAAGCTTTCGTACCGGCAGCAGCAGACGACAACGTCCCCGTCCAGAAAGGAGTCCAGAAAGCTAATCGGAGTGCCATCGATGCGCCAAATACATTCGATTGTGGATGGGAGCACCACATGTGAGTGCAGAACTGTGGTGACGTGCCCCAAGAGTATGTCGAAGTCGTTGTAGTGGTACCGGGACACGGACAGTGTGACGCCTCTGAAGTGTGGATCCCCATTCCGGAGGAAACAAACACGAACCGCCTTCATTGGTCTAACCGTTGGCCTGGCCACTGCCATCGCAGAATCAATCGTGTAAAATATAAAATTAACAAATAAAACAAATTGTGTCGTGTGTAAGTGGGTGTGGAATGAACCGAAGCTTGAAACATTTCCGAAATGTCAGCAACCCGAGCACAAAGTCTGTGCCAGCTTGGTTTCGTTTTGGTTTCCATGCGGTAGTGTTGCTTTCAATGCTCTTCCGTCATGTGCCCATCGTGTCCATGCCCGTGGCCGTGTCCCGGTGGTCCCGGGGAGGGGGTGTGGGTTGTGTGCGCGGTCACAATGATAACCGTGTGGCAGCAACAGCATAATTTATGAGACACTAAATTGTGAATGGCAGCAGCCGTTGCCGCAGATGAAGAGCGCCAAAGCCGCTGCTATAATTGAATAATCAGCTTTGTTGCCCAGCGGGCGAGTGCGCGACCCTCCCCCGAGACACACTCGCATGTGGCATCCCGAGCGAACGAGCGAACGAGCCAACCCGTTCGAGAGCGACTCAACCTCTACTCACGCCAAGTGCAAAATTTGTAGTCAATCAAACAGCCACTTTATGATATGATTCCCCTTTGGCCGGGCTGTGGGTGTTAATTTATTGTCAAATCCATCGAAAGGCCTCCCTCCGGCTGTGTGGCTATTTCTGTACAAGTTTGCAATTTGTTTTGATTGACTTTCTTAATTAGCTGACTTCTGAGAGATTTCTATGTTTTCTGCTAAAAGTATTTCTTCAATGGAGTTTTTCACCACGAAATCACTCAACATGCATGGCCACACATAGATGGCGTAGCCAGACCAAAAGTATGCAACATAAGTTAGTATGTTTTTTCAACACTAGATGGCGACACACGCCGATTTGGTCGCAGATTTTCAAAGGCAATCAAATTCGGTTTAAAAATAAAATAATATTTATTTCTTTCTACAAAAACATCGTAAAACGGTTCTCTGCTTGGCATTCGACATATGATAGACACTGACTATTTACAGCTGATTATTGCCGATAATCGTACATAATTTGTGGCATGTGGTAAGGAAAGAAGTTTAGACATTTGGTTATCAGAATAGTGCGTAGGTGGATGTGTACATGTGAGGATGGGTGTATGGGTGGATAAATGCTGCAACACTTACAAGCTAAAATGCTAATTAATATAGCTAAGAATATAGCTAGAAATTCCTACAAACTACGAAAATTGTACAATGAAGTTTTGCATTTAAATATTCTGGCTTTCGTGCGCTCTCTTTCACAAAATGGCAATACGAAATATATGTGTGTTGTATGTGTGTGTGTGTGTGTGTGTGTTGTGGTGCATATGTGTGTGTTTTGGGTGTGGTTTCACTTTACATGGCAGCACCATTATAATGCTGATACATCTCGTCCCAGAACCTCTGTCGTTCCGGCTCCGGATTCGTCTTCATGGCAAGCGTTCCCGAGATATCCAAATAGTTGAGGCTGTTCATCACATTCGTTGGATCGATGGGCGCCCACTTGGTGGTCAAATGCGAATCCTCGACATCGGGCGTAGGGGTGCTGCATTGTCATAGTTAATTGGTTACCAGAAAACTTGGAGAAGTTCTGCTCAAAAACTCACCCGTATTTGGCGAAATTCGTCCACATGCGCACCATGCGATTCTTCACTTGCACTTCCAGCGATTTGGGGTCCAGGCTCAGGTTGAAGAAGCCAAACTTGAAGAGATATCCCAGCTCATCGCCATGACACACCCCCGGTCGGGGAATGCCGAGCATTCGCTTGTACAGCCCCAGAGAACCATCGAAGGAGAAGCGGTACATGTACACGGGAGCACTCCCATATTTGGCATGATTACGGGCTGTACGGCGAATTCCTTGCAGGAACATGAGATCAGTGAGGAGCTGCAATGGGGATAATTCACAAGAATCATTGAAGTTCATGGATCGTTGCATGCATTGCACTTACTGCTATCATCTCATCGACAGACTCAATGCCCACACGCTTGTTCCCCAGATAGAAGGAACGAATCTCACGGGTGACCCTGTCATGGACATGCGTGGCATTCAAGTCATGCGGCACCAGGCGTCCAAAGTCGTTCTCGATTATGCCCAGCAGCTGCGGATTCTTCCGCAATCCTAAATGGCAGATAGTTTAGTATTTATAGTACTCTGAGAGGGAATGTCCCACACGTACTTCTTATGAAGAGCATTGCCTCGTGGGTGTTGTAGCCCGTCATGTAGGCCACGTCGCTGTTGAAGTTCTGCTCGTGGTACATGTCACTGGGATGCTGGGTGATGAAGGGCTGCTCGTAGAACTGCTCCTCCGCGGAGTCCTGGTTCCAGTAGCCCTCGACATTCGGCACGAAGGGCAGTCCGATGTTGTTGCGCTGATCCTCTACCGTGATGGTGGTCGGCGCTGCCTCCACCAACTTCATCGCTGGCACCCGGCGCAGAAAGTCCAGGATTTCCTCTGTTCTGTTGGCACCCACGTAGCCCAGATTGGCGGCCAGCTGGGAGGCTCTCTTGCTGGAATTGGCGGACATGGACCAGGGATTCAGGGCGGAGCCACTCTGCGAGATGGCCCGGTGGAACAAGCCCTTGGCCATGGGCGACAGCAGAAGTAGTTGCACCGAGGAAGCGCCTGCAGACTCCCCGAAGACGGTCACCTGAGCGGGATCACCACCAAAGGCGGCAATGTTGTCTCGCACCCACTTGAGGGCCAGCACCTGGTCCTTCAGTCCCTGATTGCCAGGCGCATCGGGTCCAGCCGTGAGGAAGCCGAGTGGACCCAGTCGGTAGTTGAGCGTGACGAGAACAATGTCCTCCGCCACCAGGTAGTCCGGTCCGTAGAGGAAGGCATTGCCCGAGCCGAAGGAGAAGCCGCCGCCATGCAGCCACACCATCACTGGCCGTCTGCTCGACTCGCTGGAATCCTCGTCCTCCTTGGGCATGCGGGTGGTAAATACGTTGACGAACAGGCAATCCTCGTCTCCCTTGAAGGTGTCCAGGATCATGTTCTTGTGCGGACAGCTCTGGCCCTCCCTGGAGGCATCGCGGATGCCAGACCAGGGCTTCTCCGGCTCTGCCGAGCGGAATCTGTGGGAGATAATCTTGGTAAATGCTGCTTCATCAGTGTCTCGGTTCAACGCACCTTCTGGCTCCGATTGGTGCCGCTCCGTAGCGCATCCCCTTGAAGCTGTAGTAGCCTCCTCTCTCCCCAGAGCGGTACTTCTGGAAGCGTCCCCTCACCTTGCCCAGCGTTGTGGTCGCCACAATCTCACGCTCCTTCTGCTTGCAGGGGAATAAATCTTCGTTTAATCTGGGGTAACTCAAGTGCTTGTGAATTTTTAATTGCTTATTAATACAGTTACATGGCGCGAATGCCAAGAATGCAGAATTGCGCAACGAATTTGCATTAGAACCGGCATCAGGCAACAGCTAGCAGGCCGCAGGCACCAGGCACTCGGGCACTGGGGGAAATGTGTGCCATGGTGCAAGTGTTGCGCAATCGCCTCGGTCAATGCTCAGTGATCGATGGCCAAAAATGAAAAGCCAGTTCTCGCCTCCACTTAGGCCGAGAATGAATTTGCTTCGGGCGGTTCTCAAATGTCAGATCTTTCTTTGCTATTGACTCGACCTCAGCCCCAAGTTGAAGTTGATTTGGCTATGGCGGTTTCTGTTGCAGTTGCAGCTGCAGCTGCAGCCTGGCCATGTTTGGCCATCTGGCACTTAGCACTCCACGTTCAAGTTGAGATTTGATTGGGTCAAGCAGATTTACCAACACACATGTTTGACAATGCTCGGCGCAAGGTCGAGCCAGTGGCTGGCTTGAGACTCACCCGCAGAGATCGCACCACCTCCTGGACCACGCGCATCGCCCGCGAAGGCAGCAGCTGGACAAGCGAATTCGGATGCGAGGTCAGGGTCTTCCAGGCCGTCGTCTCCTGCAATTACATAGAGATTGAAACAATGTCATCAAAGTGGTGCAATTTTTACAACTACAACTGGAATATAAAACACGCAGATCGCCCAGTCCAAGTTCATTGGGTCCGTGTCCGACGTTGACAATTTTTTGGGGCTGTCCAATTTGTAATGATGTTAACTGTTAACGGACAACCTTCACCGACTGCTGCTACTGCTGCCAAATGAAATTTCATTTAATTGAAATGCCATTTGCATCATTACACTGCGCTACACTCGAACATAAAACTGGACTGCTGGACAGCTGGACAGCTGGCGGGGAGGTGGCAAGGTGGGCAATTAACAGCAACTACAGTCACGTGCTGCCTGAGGAAACGATCGCATTAGCCAGTCCCCACAGACCACAGACTCGCATTGGGATAAAGTTAGAGCCAGTGTGTGTCTCGAAGTGAATCATGACACAGTTAGATGACGATGATCGTTGGCTCTGTTGCTTTTGTTGTGAAGCACCAAATACCCAACGGGCAGTTTCAAGTTCACATTTTATTCGTTTTTATGCTAATTACATTTGCCGGATACCCTCACAGAGTCAACAAACACGCGGCTGATGTGAATGGAGCGCAGACACCACTGGCTGTGTGCTCTAGTGCGTGAGAGGTATCCGGAATTCGGTCAAGTTTTGTGTTGGTTTTGCATACGAAATGTTTTCGTTTTGGGCTTATGCTAATGTGGGTGTAGCAGGTTTATAACAGTTTTCAATTTGGCTCTATTCGCATCGCTGTTTGGCTTTAATTATAACTGTTTAATGCGCTTGTTGGCTTTTGTTCGATATCCAAACAAATTGAATGTGGCGGATAGCGGATAAGGCTTTTAAGAAGTGGGTCATTGTTCAATTGGCTCGAAGTGTGGCATGAACTGTGTTAAGAAAGCAATTAAAAGCACTCTGGATTGGTTGTCTGTCAACTTTGGAATGTAATCCGAAGTAAGACTTCGGGGCAGTCAATCTCTGGGCTATCAGATGCAGCTGCCAATACATAGACCATTTGCTAATATGTAAATTAGTGAGAGCAGCAGACACATCACATCATCATCATCATCATCATCGTGCACCCGTGCACTCGCACTCGCACTCGCATAATATTAGTTGCCACTTGCAATGCATCCATTATGTAATGGGCGCTTTCACGGTACGCTCGCAATCCAAAAATAAATGAAATGCAGGCCGGCAGATCGCAATGCAACAGGTGAAATAGAAAGTTATTGTCTGGATGGACTGTTGCATAAGAATTATCTACAAGTATGGCAAACAAACCGTGGTAGAACGGACCATGTCCAGTGACCCGGAAGAGCTGTCCGTTGCGGCAGTTGGCGCTGTTGTTGCCGTTGTATTTGCGGATATTGTTCGGGCTGTTGTTGTGGATGTGTCGATTAAAAAAAATGCTTTGGCTTGCAAATCTGGCGAATCACCGATAACCGACTCCGACTCCGACTCCGACCCCGGCACGCCCCAAACAGCGGCTGGAGGCTCATTTGGGGACTTTCTCTCGGTTTTCATTCGATTGCCGGATTCATTCGGTCGCTGCACACAAATTGCAAAGACAATTAGAGCAGTGGCCAGCAGAAGGCCCGCGATGGTAGCTCCACAGGCCAAATGGCGGCGACAGGGCATGACGAGGCGCACGCGGGGCCACAAGGGGGGACACGGGACAAGGGACAAGGGACTCGAGTCGCGGAACGGGGAATTTTGCTTTATGCAACCGACGACAATTGTACAAAATTTGTTGTTTGCCGCTTGCTGCTGCTGCTGCTGCTGCTGCACGTTGCAATGCAAAACCTATAAACTTTGATTTATTGAACTCAAGCGCAATCCCCTCCTCAATGGTGACACTTAACACTGCGGCACTGAGACAGTTACTGCAAAAAGTGTGCGCTGTCTTTGTGTTTGCGTTCGTTTCACTCGCTGCTAGTTTCGGGACCAACTGTTGAGCTGGGGGCACAAACAGCGCTTCAAATTAGATTCCACTTGTTCCTCGTTTTTGTTTTGGCCCGCCAGTCATTACACACACCCTGGCAGTGTCGAATGTGTTGGGGTATTTGTGACTAGATGCTAACAAACATTCGGAGTCACGAGATGTGAGAACCAAGCAGACCAACTCGCCCCAAGGTGTGTATGATTTAGTGTCCTACGTTGCAAAAGACTATAATTATTCTTCCATCAGCTGCAGGGTATCGCTTGGGCCACTCTTTCGCTGCCTCTACACTGTATACTTTATCTTATTAGAGTTGCACTTGTTACTCGCATTGTCTATCTGCTGTCCGTTTGCAGTTGTAAACACATTTTTTTGGTTTTGGTTTGTTTTTTAATGGCTTATTTTATAGCCCGAGTTATGTAAGGCACGCAATGGCTCGGTGCAGACATTGTGGCTTTGTGCGGTTGTTCTCTTCTCGGTTTTATCAGTCAATGTTATCCGACCGGCAAACGGAAATGTTTTTACATTTTAATGACAATATTTACCCAGAGTTAGTGTTGTTAGTCAGGGACATAACTTGATCATTGAAGATAGTTTTTATACTTTTTAATTGAATTTGCTCTGTGTTTTGATTGTGGGATCTACACTCGATAAGAGGGTGTGCCAGCGTATTGGCTAGTCGTCTCTGAGCTTTTCTACTGCCCAAACGTATTCGTTATGGCGTCAAGTGCATTGCTGGAATATGAAATTCTGATGACATACCTAGGCAGTTGCGTTTGGCTTGGGATTTGATTGAAACAGAGGCGTAGGCGTTGCTCAGAATGGGTTGCGGCATAGTGAAGTTTTTTAAGGGTAAAAGCGTAACTTCTGTTCTTTATTTGACCTCCCCAGTGATGTGTGCCACTCTGCCTGATTCATTGGCAGGTGTCAAACAAAACACTCAAAGGTGTCTGCACTCCAGAGGCAGAAAAAATGTGCGAAATACACATTCGCTGGCTGTGGCCACTGGAATTGGAACTGAAACTGATCAGCCCCACCTTTTTTGGCACTTTGACTCCTTGGCTCATAAAACCCATTAGCAGCCATATGTAAATGCAGTTGGTGGGGGCACAGAGCAATCAGAAAGTGCTACCGCAGACAACTTGGCGAAGCACTTGGCCAAAACAGAAGACAATAACTAGAGACAATGGGGAGACGTTCAGAGACACCCCAGCGACGCCAGCTCTGGTGTTGAGTTACCTTTTGGGGCGGCAACAAATTTGCGACACGATGTCAAAGTCACAGACACGCGCCCAGCGACCAGCGCTTTGTGGCTTTGATTTAAATATAAACCCAAAATGGTCGAGTCAGCTAAAATGAACAGCGCTGGCACGAGCTTCTTTTGTCTAAGCTTGAAGCCAGGGAAACTTAATTTATTCAAGAGATTCTTAGACCTACACGGACCAGACAGGTATTCCTGGTGGCTTGGACTCACCTTTAGTTGGTTGGAGATCTTCCCGGCACGTGCTATGGCAGTGCCGAATGTGGACGGAGCAATGGCAATGGAGGTGCTCTCCTCCCACAGCAGTAGTGTCACCAGGAAGAGCAGCAGCAGGCAGAGCATCGAGGGCGGGGGTCGCGGACCCGCTGACCGTCTGGCGGATGTCATGGTGCGCTTGGATCTTGGCTGGGTAAACAGATTCGAATAATGCATTAGTCGCTTGTTCCACAATCTGGTCTAATGTGTTTGCATAGCGTCAAAGCCGAATACCGAACACCAAACACTGAATGCTGAATACTGAACAACGATAACGAATGGCCAACAATGAATACCGAATCGAAGCGGGGCAAGAGCGTTGTGCGCAGCGCTTCTGAGCCAACTTCTTGGTCATGGCCAAGACAAAGACGCGAATGTCAACCGCTCGAGAGCCAGCACAAGCTGACTAAATCTTGCATGAGTACTTCACTTCCACTCCGGTCCACTCCAACGAGAGTTGACTCAGTTTTCCGGCACTCTCTGCGCTCTGCCGCTAGTCGCAATTTAAATTTGCTTGCGATTATTTTCAAATTTGTTCACTCTGTTTGTCTTGGACTAATACAGATATTATTCAATTGGTGTAGTGTGATTTTGGTTTAGTTTCTGGTTCCCTAGGTGAGGTCATTAAATATTTTGCATGCTCAGAGGGCGTATGATTAATTAGGCATTCATTAGGTGTGTGATATCGTCGGACGCTGATGACTTTAAGTTTATGTCACATTATTAATATATACATTTGATGTTTTACATAAACAGACAGACTCAATGACAATGGGCTAATTGAAAGGCAAGACCGGAAACCGAAGCGAGAAGGTCTCAAGAAGCGAACGAACTAGGTTTCGGGGCAACCTTTATCCACATCAAGCCGATATAGATAGGTGATAATTCGAGCTAAACAATGTTTCCTCTTCCTTAACGGCCGAAGAAATGCTCACAAGAGTCAGGGCACACCCACCAATCTACCAATCCATGAGCGACTGTTAAGCCAGTAACCCACTCCAACTTCCTACTTGCTGAAGTGCGACCAGTCCTCTCTGTCTCTTCATCTCTCTATCTCTCTGTCTGGGCCATTTATTGTTATGACAATGCCATGGCAACACTTGCACTTTCGTTGAAAGCTGTTTGGCCAGCTGCAGCGATGGCCAACCCAGAGAGAGAGAGAGAGAGAGAGAGAGAAATATCAAGCGGAAGAGAGCACAACCCAGCGATCAGCTGTGCACACTCTTTCTCCTTCTCTGTCTTTATATTTTAGACATAAATCACGATTATCGGCTCATTGGTATGGAGATATGATTACCACAATGCATGCCTCATATGCAAATCGGAGTTTGCCCGAACTTTGCGCAAGTCTGCATACAAATGTTGAAGCAAATCGAAACCGTAGCCCAAAGAAAATAGCAATCACAGAGAATGCGGCGGTTTTGTAATGCCCTGACCAATTGAAGACCCAAACAGCGAAAGAGATACGAGTACACGAAGAGACAGTGAGAGCTACAAATTAGCAGCAATGAAACGGGAAATTAACAGAAGCATTAACAGAGGCCAAATGCAGTTGGCAGCGGCAGTAGGAAAATCAGCAGTAGCCGCCTCGAAAGAGTAGGAAAATGCAGCCTAACTGTGTGTGTGGGGGGAGAGAGAGAACCCACCACCAGCTGACTGCTGTATGCGGGGAGAAGGAGCTGGAACTGAAAGCTGGAGCTGCAAATGGCATGGGGATTGCAGCCCAGACTTGGGAGCCCAGACCGGGGGCTCGAAGCACGAAGCCGGCCAGACGAGCTTACGACACGTTACGTAAGCGGCGAGCAAAACAAAAAAGGTAAATATTGGATGGGAAAAAGGTTGAAAAAAATAATGAAATAAATAAGTCGAATGGCTGATACAGCGAAAAGGCATTCAAAGAAGAGAGAAATTGCCAGAGAGAGAGAGAGAGAGAGAGAGGCACAATCCCGAAGAGAGGTGTGAGAAAGCGAGAGCTAAGCGGATGATAATGTGCCCAGTATTGAGCTTGTGCAGGCGTTCAAGCTACCAATTAACGGTAAATTTCGCTTGACCCATTGCATAAGAAGCCGGCGCAGCCAAAAACGGAACTAATCCGAACAATTTGGCAGGCAGCACAGATGAATTGATGTTCGCTTTCGTACTGACAAACTGCCACACAAAGTATTGGAAAGGCATGCGCCATGTGCCATGTGCCATGTGCCATGGAGAGGCACTCGCTCAACCAGCGAGCACGAGTACGAGTGTGTTGACGTTGGGGCATGAAGATTCATTAACAAAAGCTGTCTGTACAAATATTGCAGAGGACAAAACAGATAAATATTTGACACACATAATTTTGTTTTGGCTCAACGTGACTCAACAACAACCTCAACGGCAGCCCACTGCAATGCTCAGTTTTCCGAAGATTCGATTTGGACAAACAGTTTGAACACTCTGTTCAATATTTGCACAATTTCAATGGCATTCTGATGGGATCTGTTCGGGAATTCTTCTGCCATTTCGGGACACATGCACAGTTGCTGGTTAAACACTTTTCGATGCACTATCTAATTGGTTTTCTGTTGGGCAAGTTCAAGTTTGTGGCTTCTGTCTTTTGCCTACTTTGATTGCTGCTTTGGACTCGAATTCGGTTTTAGTTTTGGTTTCGGCTTCGGATTCAGACTCGGCTTCGGACTCGGATTCAGACTCGTCTTGCTCTCGCGTACCGTACAAAATTTCGTGCTTCTCGTTTGACTGTCGCCGACGAAGTGAAGCTGGGACTGTGCAGCGGTGCGCTTAAGCGTCAAATTGCTCTTACTTATACCTTAACCCCTGGTGTACGCCCGACCCGATCCGCTCTCCGTTTGGGCATGCATATCAGGGACAGAAGCTGTGCAAATATCCCAAACGTTTATCACCTGAGATGAGTTCATGATTGGAATAACTTTCACTTGGTTAACCAATTCTTAGCTTTAATTAGAATTGCTCTTCCAAGAAAGTTGGGTACTGGGACTCTTAGTAAAATGAATAAATATTGGGAGTTTATATTTGCAATGGATAATTAAATGTCGAAAACATTTCAGATTTCAGTCCCTAGCTCCAGCTGGCTCAAGCGTATTTTTAAAGAGTATTCAAGAGTCAGTCAATGCTTTGGGGAACTGCCTACATACCTATCCACATGGACAGACCCAGCTGAATAACAGCAGTTTGTGAAAAGCAGAGTTTCTATGAGCTTGAATTATGGCCGCACTCATTTCGAGTCCACGCCGGCTCACGCATATATTATGCAAAATTATATCTACATTTCAATTTTGGCAATTGGTTAGGTACCATAGAGCAAACAGGCTAATGACAGCCGCGTATTCTTGACCAAAATTGAGTTGTTTGGCCCTATTTGGTCATTTAAGGCACGCAGGCGGAGAGCTCTCGTTTATCGGAATCTATAGACACGTGCAATTAGGTGGCGACGCTACCGTTTATTGTCACCACGGAAAAGCAGTTGACACTGGACTGAGATGTGTGGAGATGGCACACCGTTTGAGATCAAGGATGCAACTAATAATCTGTGGCACAACCAGTCAAGGCAAGGCAGATACAGATACAGATAGACACACAGACAGGCGACAGACAGAATGTGGATGTGGATGTGGAAAAATAAACTGGCAATGGGTAATGGAATAACAACTGTAAAGGGTACTTCAAGCTCGACAATTAATGGCAGACATCTGATGAAAATGAACTTTTCACGAGTTGCAACTAATTAACGAAGCGATTGCCTAATCAAATGATCAAGTCACTTGAGCTGCAGTATTAGCGAAACAATTAAGCGGGGGATTCTTCCGAAGGGCCATTAAGTTATCAGCTCTTAGAGCTCTTTGGCTCTCTGACTGGGCTGGTGACCTCGTTGGGCTGTTCTCACATCGCCGCTCTACAGGCGAACTTAGCCAAGCGCAGATCGTAAACAAAAGAATGCCGTAGCACTGTGCAAATAAACCTCGAAAATACAAATGAAAAATGGAAAACGAACCGAAAATATCAGCAGCAGCAGCAGCAGCACGAGAGATATTCATTTACACCTGTGTTCATGAATTCATATTTTGTGCATTCTGGCAGCGTGTCTGTCTGTCTGTCTCAGTCTGTTGTTCTGGCCCCGAATGTGTGTCAACGCGTTTGGTTGTAATTATTCTACGCAAATATTTGATTACCGGGATGTGACATGTCCCCGGTCAGCGGGTTCAAGAGTAATCTACATAGAGATCGCACCAGGAAGAATACAAATGGGATGAAGATTTCACCGCAAGCGAAGCATCGCTGATGTGACGCAGGTGAAAGGCAGAACCTGAAGTTGGGGAGGCTCGTGTGGCAGCCACAGCTCAAGGATAGCTACAAGTTTATACAGCTCTGACGTCACTTGCGTCTTTGCACTCAAAAGAAGTTAAGAATTTGTACATGAGGCACGAAGATGTAGATAGTATCTTGGTGGTTGAAGACGATCGTTTAGTGGGAATTGTATGAATATTTGTATAGGAAATTGTGTATGACATTGTATGTATGATTATGTAGCAATGTTTAGTTTTTACATATAAAATACATTTACACTTACACTTTACATGAAGATCACAGCCTAAAAGTATGCACCACTTATATTAACAGACTCATCAAGCATGTTTTTCGGGTGTGTTAATGGGCATTTAGACTGATTTCTTTTTATTTCGATTTCTAATTGAACTTTTTTGGAGAATGCACAGTCCCTCAGTATCACAGCCCCTCACAGAAATACATCTAAAAACAATGATAAGCTCTAACTAATGTAACAGTTGCTGTCTATCTTGTATTATCTTGAACAGCATAAAGCCCAAAAAGATCACAACGACAGCCATGATGCCGAAGTGGAGGCTCAGCAACAGCAGGTTGTCCAGGCTGTAGTAGCGCATTAGAGGAACCTCCTCGATGTTCATGCGCATGTGGGAGACGTTCTTGTGTCGGAGCGCGTACTCCGTCCACCAGACTGCAGTCTCCAGGGGACTCATGGGTCGATCCTTGAAGCACTGCGACAGCTCCTTGGCCTTGCGGGCGTACCGCGGATCCTCGAGCATCGATCGGATGGTGGTGGTCAATGCGTCCACCGTCATGGTGTTGATGTCAAGGCTCTCGGCCACGCCGACCTTCTGCATGCGTCTCATGTTGCCAAACTGGTCAAAGAAGACCGGCAGTCCCAGCATGGGAACTCCGCTGTGAACCGCCTCTATGATGCTGAGGAGTCCACCGTTGGTGATGAAGAGCTTGACATTCGGATGGGTCAGCACCTGGCGCTGTGGACTCTGATGAATGGTGTAGATGTTATCCGACTTGTTGGGCAGCTCCATCTCTCTTTTCCAGACGATGCGCTGCTCTAGCTGGGCAAAGGTATCCAGCAGCTGCTGCTGCAGTTTCTCGGGCAGGAACCGGACCATGATCTCCATGCCCATCGAGAAGTAGATGACGCCGTGCTCGGCCTCGTCCAGGATGCGTTGCAGCTCTTTATCGCACGGCTCCGGGGGCTCGCTGAGGTGTAATCCGGCCACCTCGATGATGTTGGGTACGTTGGCTCGAACCCGGCCCAGGCTGAAGTGAGTATTCATCAGGATCACTGAAAACCTGGCCCGCAGGTCACCGAGCATCTCGGGGGGATAGCCGAAGAACTGCTTCAAGAGACGCAGCTGAGCTGGCCGGTAGATCATGGTCTCGATGAGCTGTTCCTCGGTTATGTAGATCCAGTTGTACCATCTGCTCAGCAGCGAGTTGTCCCACAAGTATCCTGCAGGCGAGATGGGCTCATAGACACTGGGCGAGGGATTGCCCGCGAAGTAGTCCACTGCCCAATTGATGCTCACAGCCGACATGCCCATTAGGGGTGCATCATAGAATTCAGCCAGCCCAAAAAGGGAATCCATGTGAATGGTCTCCAGAGTAATTATATCGAATTTCTCGCTTCTGTTTCGAAGCATCTGCTGGACCGCACTGTCGCTCAGAATTGCGTGAGACATGTTGTACAGAGACATGGAAGTTAAACGCCCCTCGGACCATTTGCTTGATATGAATTCCATGAACACATCTGAGTTCATAATTTCTGCAGGAAAGTAAGGCAAATGGTATTCACAGCAATTCTCTTTATATATGAAATGCTCACCCTGTGTTTGTATGTCCAGCATCGGGACTCGAATGTGACGGACTCCCTCGATGTCGCTCGGCATACTCACTGGCGTTATCATTGTCACCTTGTGGCCACGCTGGGTGAGGGCTCGCATCAGAGGACTGACAAGCTTGAATGGAGAAGAAAATCGGTAAGGAAAAACCGCTAATATATTGGCAGCCCGTGCTAGCTCCAGGAAGAGGAGCAGCGAAAGCGCTAGCCAAGCACTGCCGAGGCGCATTTTCACGTTTTTTCTTTGTCGGCTTCTGGTCCGTGCATGTCGGAGCTCTACACTGAAGTGAGTTGCAATCTAATCTAAAATTCTGTGCCAGCACAGAGAGTCACAATCGAATTACACGCCATAACAATAAATACATTGATAGCTGATATCTGCTGATAATTGTCAAAAGAGAGAATAAGATAGAGCATTTTAATGAATTAAGAGAGCGAAACAACATCAGCTGTTGGCCTTGCAGCATAAAGAGAAATCTTAGTTTAAGTTCAAAGACCTTTGCAGTTCAAAGACCGTTAAAGTTTGTTTCAAAAAGCATTCGAAATATCCCAAAAAAGTACTTTTGTTGCTAGATTTGCCTCTTTTCTCGAATAATGTGCTATCTCTTTCAACATCCACTTTATCGTCATATAGCTAGCTCTTTTCCGCAATCAACGCATGCGCAGATTTTCTCCAAATGAAATTCACAAACTGCCGCCAGTGCTCACGGGGATGGAGCCATAATGGTACTTTATGGCGTCGTCCTTTAGTTATCCATTTGTACCCAATGGAACCATTTCACATCCTTGCCATAAAATATTTTATTCTCTCAACTTAAATCGCTGCCGCTTATGGCGCTGTTATTTGGGACTCTAATTTGTAGCGCCATCCATTGCCTCCCATTGTTAGCTTGCTGCTTACTGCAAAAAAAACTGTAACTCTTATACCAACAAATACCCCTTTCATGAGATGAAATTCTGCTTTAGGAACTGCCCGTAATTCACAATACGCACCCAACCCGCACTATATACAAAAGTGATATTTCGCTTCCGTGGAAATGGAGCAGAATCATTGAAACAAAGTGTCAGCCCAATCGCACGCATCGACCTGCAAGAATGTGTTCAGCTCTTTAACATTCAGCAAGTTGTACTGCCCCGCAAGGTGGAGGTGCAAAATGGCATCGCTCTCCATTTGGGCGAGCACAGGCCGAGCTCTCGTAAATGCAACTGTGCGTTTTATATGTACTTTGACTATAACTCAAAGTGCATTTCGGCAGCGTAGCTATTTGCATTCTGCGGGGGAGCCTGGTGTTGGTGCCTCTTAAACATGCATGAGCTGCAGCAGGGGTGCGACGGGGCGCAGAATGATGGAGTAGCGGGACCCACGGGGATGACTGCTGTGGCGCCCAATCAACTCTGCATCGGGGGATGGGA
The DNA here is from genome assembly GCF_900245975.1 of Drosophila guanche. Taxonomy (NCBI): domain Eukaryota; kingdom Metazoa; phylum Arthropoda; class Insecta; order Diptera; family Drosophilidae; genus Drosophila; species Drosophila guanche. The sequence goes on along the minus strand of NW_022995747.1, from coordinate 7,206,020 downwards.
GTGAGGTATAGTAGTAGGCAGACCCAAATTAACTTAACACTCATAAATCAGCGTTAACAGCAACCGCAAAAAGCGTTGCATAAAAAATGGTTATGGCTGCTCCTCTTTTTCGGCGCTTTTTTCGGCATGTTGTAGTTGTCCCTTTGACGTTTGCCGTCGAGGGGAGTGGGGTGACGGCTCTGTGGCAACAATGCATCGTTGCACTGCAAATAAACAGCTCTCGTAAAATGCAAGCGTTTGCATTGCAGAGTTGATGGCAGCAACAGCACCACCCATTGTCAGGCGCACGGGAATATCAGGCTAAGCAATCCCAATGGCGGCAGGCACCTGATGAAGCAACACACATTTCAAATTGTGTCTAATCTCTATGACAGGAGGCTTTACTCTGACAAGAGTATAACGAAATTAAATCGATTACGGGAGCCTCTCATTTGCAGTTGCACTCTCCCCGATGATACCCGATATCAAGAGGTCGGTTCGAAGCTCTCTGCTGATGGATTCTTCTCTTTGTTGGACATGCTCTGCGGGGGTTACGGCTGCTGTTTTGTTTTCGATTCTCCATGTTGCTATTTTTCCTGTTCCCTGACATAGTAACTGGCGGGCAATTCGGTTCGGTTGCCCCGAAATTGCTGCCGTCAATTTTGGTAATTAAATTGTAGTGCACAATTTGCCATCATTTTAATCGGCATCCAATCATCGTCCCCAAGCAATTTAGATGGATTTCAGCTGGAAGGATGGATTATTCCCATGAACGGTCCCAAGTAATTGATCACCAAGAACAGTAAAACAAAAGAAGTCACTTCAGGCGCGGAAATGTAAATGATATCAATGCGGTAACTCAAGCTGACATTATTTATGCACTTTTGATTTGGACCTCCGCCCGATGCAAAGAAGTGCCGAGCACTAAATCACAATTTGCCGCCAGCTGGCGATGACAAAAAGCGACTTGAAATGACAGCCCCACTCCTTCGCCATGGAAAAAACTGCCGTCTTGGCAAACAAAACCTCAGCAACAGCTGGGCACTGGGACGTCTACTGTCTGGGGATGGACCTTCGTTGGGTGTTCCTTGCCTCTTTTTTTGTGCATCCATTACGCCATTGAGGAGTCTCTGAAATAATTTATGCACGCAAACGCCAGCGGAAGCGGAAACGCTGCCGGAAGCTGTCTAATTATTCAGCGGCAGTTGGTTAATAGAGTGGCCCGTCTCTGACTTGTCGACGCTGCTCGCTGCTCTCTCGGTGCGTATTTTGCATGTCTGCTGAGTGATCCCTTTGCCAACTGTTGCTCCGGGCTGGGGCTTTTAATTATCTTAATGGCCCAATGCGGCGCAATATTGACTTTTAGCCTTCTGGCAAAAGCTCCCACTGTAACACGCACATCGCGGAGATATGGCACATTGCATCTAGCGCAAAACAATAAAACGCTTGCCAACCCATCCCGGCAGGTGTCGCTGCCGTGATAATGTCAACAGCGGAAACAATAAAAGCCGCAGTTGTCTTTTACTTTTGCTGCGGGCTGCCACGAATGGAGGCAGCAGGTGGGACTGTCTGCTCCAGATGAAGATAGCGGTTGACAGGGGCAGGAATGGTGCTGCTGCTGGCTCTGTGTTCTGTAATGTTTAACTTGCTGTTGCCCTTTTTCCTTTTCTAATAAATATAATATGAGCGATGCCAGTGGGATGTGTGTGTGTACCTATTCAGCAATCCTATTAGAACCTGTCTTTCCTTTCCCGTGCCACAAATTGTTTGCTTTTACTTTTCATTTCCGTTTGCGCCTAAAAGTTGTCAAAGGGTTCGGTTCGGTTCGGTTTCCTTTCAACTCGAGTGCCGCCTCTCCTCCTCAGACTTCACAGAAAAAGTTGGCCGAGAGAGAGGAGTCCTGCGCCCTGCTCGACCCACATAAATTCAAGTTGCTTCACACGCCGCTGACAAGCGTCAAACTCGATAAATTACATTTCGTTGTGGGCCTGCCTGTCTGTCTGTCCGGTCTCCACTGCGGCTTCATAAATTGATGCTGGCCATCTGACTGGCCACGGCCTTGAACCGCTGCCCGGGCGCTCCTTTCAGCCTGCAGAAGCCACTCGTGGCTGCCTCTGCTGCCCGCTCCAGATGCTCTCGAGTGTGGCCAATGCAACTTTAGTTACGTTTGTGTTGCGTTCTGTTGTGTGGCATGCCGCAAAAGTTCCACCCCCAACGCAGGCAAAGGCGAAATTAAAATTTATATGTCAAGCAGGCACGAGCAGAGCAGAAACTTTTGCACCAACTTTGCGGTCTAAGGCCCGGAGCTGGCAGAAAGCAGCTAACTTTTGTGCCACATTGAGCGCAATAATACTAACAATAACAGTTTTATCCCCAACCCACAGGCGGCTGCACAGCACCACCCACACGAGGTCCACCAACTCCACATGCCAGGCTACAAGGATAATGCTGCCCCCGGAGGCTCATTTTGCTGCTCTCGTTATTATTTTCATGGGCAGACAAACGGAAATCCAAATGCCAGTGCTCTCTTGCAAATGCGATCTTCAGTGGGCTTAAAGTGTCAGCTGTGGTGCTGCTCTTTGTCCCGGTTTCGGTGCCCGACAGGCCCACAAGTCCCAATTAGCCGCCCGAAAACCTCCAGTGGGACAAACGCCGCTCTGGTATCTAGCAGTGAGCTAGTCCATTCTCCACTGGCTGACTTTTATGAGCATAAGCACAGCCAATAAAACGCTCAACCTCATGCGATTATCGCCTTTGCCTCCCGCGCGGCCAGAGCACCTAAAATAAGCTCGAAGAGCCAAAAGGATGCTTGGAAGGGGGTGAATGTTGTTGCTCTCAACTGCAATTGCAGCACTCTTGGCCCGCTCTTTTGGGGTCCTTGCTGGCTTTTAAGCGTTCAAATATTTATAAAGAGAAAAATGTTATGTTGACGCGCTGGCGGCCATTTCAAAAGGAGGTACAGGGACATGGCCATGGAGCAGGAGCAGGAGCTGGAGCTGGAGCAGAACTGACTAAATGCAGTGCAAGTTAAGTGCTGAAAATTAGATGAAATGCAGAGTAAAATTGTACTTGGCCTTCGCCCAACTAAGCGTGTGGCCATAAACAGCGGCAGTCATAACCATTTCGCACTGGATCTCCCTCTCAGTGTGAATACGACCCATGAAATGGGTTTTACTTTGAGTATATTCAGCTGATGGAATTGAAATGTATTTCTTAAAGCTATTGCCACTTAAAATAGTTTAACGATTGACTTGAAAGCTGTTCATTTGAGTTTCTACTTGGAGTATTGCATCTTGCAATGTTTTATTGTATTATTTATCCCATTTACTCCCTCCATCAGTCTAGACACACGCATTGTTGTGCATTTTAATCAAGGCTGTCATGTATAATTCCAAGCTGCAGCCACAGAAACCAAAAGCCCTCGGAAAACTTCACATCAAGTGAAGAAGATGACACAAAATAGGAGCCGTATGCATTCCAAATACTGCGCATACGTCGCGTGGCTCGGGCCCATATCACAGAGAGGCAGAGGCAGAGGCAGAGTGGCTAACCAAAGGAATATGCGGACTTTAACTAACTGACTGGGACTGCAGACAGTGTCAGCGTTGCGGCATTAAGACCTCAGCTGAAATGATTACATGCCTGTTTAGATTTGTCAGAAAATGAAGAAGAAGGCAAGCACAGCAAGCAGAGCCAGCTCATGTATTTTCCACTTGATAAATGATCAAATTAAGCATGGACGCAAAAACTGCAGCAGCTGCTTTAAACTTCTGCTCGGCATTGTCTTGGGGCATAGAACACTTTCGCTGCACGGAAAGCAAAAGAAAAATAATACTGCCAGACGTCGGACAGTCTTCTGCCTTCGAGACTGCACCACACTCCTCCACTGCTTGATATGCACTGCATGTCTTCTACTTTTGCTGCTGTTGCAACCTGCTTTACTTTTGCGGCATCTTGCTGCTTACTTTATGTGGCTGCTTGTGTGCGGTCTGCCCCATGAAGAGTCCCGTCCCGTCCCCCGTGCACTCACTCCTCGGCAGACTCTCCTTTCACACAGAGATAAAATAACGCGCATCATGTTGGCTGGCACTAAACTATTTGGAAAAATCGTGCACGTTTTCATTTAGCTGAGTGCACGCGGCTGCCACAGTTGCCAGCCCGTCCAACCGGAAGTCTATGCTGCGGCGGGTCCTCTTGCAGCTGCGCTCCTTCAGCTCCTGCCACTGCCACTGCCACTGCCAGAGCCAACAGATGCAAATGCAAGTTACTAGCCTCTTATCGAGATTTATGGCAAATATTTTTATTTTTTGGCCAAAAAACGCAACACATAAATTTATCTACTTGAAACTTGGGTGGTATCCACACACCCTGCCTCCTGCTGATTAGCCATGCCTTGACCCTGAGAGGCATTCATTCTCTCTTCAACGTTTATCTTTTAATTGTTTTGCTCTACACACAATTTGGGTCAGCAATTTGCCTTTGGGCTTCTATTGCAAAACTAATTGCAATAATTAGGCCAGAGCTGGCAATTTTAATCACTGCCATTGTCTGGGCAAACACTTGACTGGGTCCTGCCGGCACATGTGACAGTTCACATGCAACTAATTGCAATCGAAACTTATTCTATGTCTCTCTAATGTCTCATGAAGATACTAAATTATTTATGTGCTTATCCATTTGCCATCTATTGGCTCATCAAAATTCACCGAATTTACTCAGATACAATTTAATTTTCTGCATTTGATGGAGGTTAAATGCTGTCCCCTTGTGGGCTAGCAAACTGCTTTATTCTTGGTCCATTATTTCTCTGGCGTTATTAACTCTGTTAAAGAGTCTCCATTTTCCATTTTCTAATAAATAATAATGCTACAGCGTTCTGTGGACTCCTTTTGCAGCTGCAAATATTTCATTCTGACAAAGCTGTGGATGAAATCTGAAAGCGCAACAAAAACAGTCATCCAACATTTCTTTTGATGTCCAATGAAAGGGTATACTGGCTTTGCGGGAAAGATTCATATGTTCAATTATACATTGGTTAATCTTTGCCAGAGCCATTTTAATTAGCCATTTTCTTTTTGATTAACTCGAAAGCGTCTTGAGTGGATTATGATTGGAGCTGCGAGGGTATCTGGCACTTCAATGTCGTGGCAACTATTTCCTTCTTGTTTCTGGTCTGCGGTTCCCTGGAAATATGAGCTAACTGCCTGCTGTTGAATTTATTTGCGGTTTCACCGCTGCACGCCCCCTCGCCGGCACTTCACATGAGCAGCATATATGCATGTGCAGCAGCGACTGGTACGAGGTGAGTGCTATGCTGTTCCCTTTTGGGCACTGCCGTTGACAGTTTGTTGCCATTTGTGTTGCTGAAAAATGCGCTGCCTTAAACGCAGGGCATAAATTTAATCTGCCACAACACAACATCGGCCGCAGGCGAAAATTAAATTTTCGCCTTTTCCTCATTTTTGTTTCCCGTTCACGCTCTATTAGTCTAGCCCCTGCAGGGACTCGGGCGGTGGCAGCAGGAAGGCAGAGCGGGTCGTGGCGGAGCATTTTGAAAAGTTGCACATTATAAAAACAATTTTGGCAAGTTTGGAGTTGATTCAATTTTTGTTAGCAGAACTTTTTGCCAGCTCCCATGGAGCAAAAGGCGAGCGTCTCAGAAAAGTTGTGTCGTAACAGAAGCGGAGGGAAACCAATTAATTGCAGTTGCCAGGCGGGGCGAAATTGTTCTATAAGGTTTATGGATATATCAATTACCATGTTCAGCCATTAATCATTCCGTTTTACAACTAACAGTAGAACATTGCAATATGTATATTCAATTATGTATTTCATTTGCTATGCAAACACGTTTCTCTTGTTTGCATTTTAATTATGTCAGTGGTAGGACACACACACACACGCCCAGAGGGCAGGCACCCTTAAGCGCATTATGCACGCCGCTGACTGATTGCAGTCATGCTGACATTTTAAATGCATATTTGGCTAGGCTTTGCACTCGCATAATGGCAGATATCACAAACATTTCGCCGCACGTTGACACGTGCAAATAATGCAACTGCCGCGGAAACGCAACCTCCGCTTGACACATATGGAGAATATGCAGAGAAAGGGCTTGGAGCTATGCAGGTGTCGCTGTTATAACTTCCAATCGGTCTGCATTACAAATTCCTAAAGCGTCCTAAAGCATTGCAGGGCTTGTCACTGACTGTGGGGCGTGTACGCAACATTCCATACGCGGCTCGCAACCGACTGACATGAACTACCAGCTGGCTTAATTAGAGCTGGAGCATTACCCGTGTCCGGTTTTTGGCGAGGGGCACATTTTACAGATTGAAAATTGATGAATCGTGTTAGTCAGGAGAAAGCTTTCATTGGATTGAAATTCCTCAATTAGGAGATCTTTCTTTGGCGCTAGCCCGAGGATAACGCTCCGTATCTCCATCCAAGATTTATGGCCAGGGAATGTATCTGTCATTAGGGATTCCCTTTGTTCTCCTTGCGAGACAAAGAAACAAAGAATCTCGCCTGTCGGCTTCTTATCTGCCTGTTTGTCTGTTTATTCAGCCTGCCTGGATGGCCGCTTTTGTATGGCTTAGTTCTCGCTAGCCTTTGTCCAGTGCTGGCCTCCATGCCGGCCTGGGCTTAGAGTGTAAGAGCCAAATAATCCTTTCAGGCAATTAGCTGGCAAATCAATGCTCTCTGTCAGCAACTATCGGACGAGCCGCTGACTAGGGACCCGTACCAAGTTAATTTGATTTATGCTCTGCTAATTGGATGCTCACCCCGAGTAGGGCGAGTGTGAGCGAGGGAAATGTGCCAGCGGAGAGGCCACATTAATCCGCTAATAAAAGCATGAAAGTATTATGTGTAAACACGCACACTCGTACAGAGGGAGAACTCACACAGATGCTTAGACCCACAAAGAGGAAAAACGTTGGGAAATTGCGAAAACCGTGCCTGAACTGACACTGGAGCTTGTTCCTGCCCTCCTAATTAAATATAATTAGAGTTGTGCTGCAACCAGCTACAGACAGAGCCAGACACGCAGGAGGCATCCTTGCAGTTGGGCATTAGCTGGTCCTTATGACAGAGTCAGCATCTGTCAGTGTAACCAGAAACATATTCCCCACTCGACCCTTTGCACTGTCACAGCATTTATTACTGTTTCATTTACTGCAACTTTTTAGGAAGTTTGAGCAGATTTATAAACTGCAAGTATGTCACACGGAAGTCTCCTAACAAAGGAAGACGTAAGCCCGAAGATAGCTACAAAGAAGCTTAATATTACATCAGATTGGTGGCCGTCAACAAGTCAGCACATGGAGAACAAAGAGGGAAGGAACAATGTAGAAATAAAATCAATGAAGACAATTGGTACTTTACCCAGGAGTAAACCATGCGACGACAAGGACTCGACTCCACTGCTACTCGCACTCCGCATAGCCTGGCAGGACACAAATTGAATGACTGACAAATGCACTTATCTACGAGCAAGCTGAGCAAGTTGGACGAAGCTTATGGGATTTGCATACGCAATAAGCCAACAAGAAAATGCTACACCCAACAAAAAATGAGAAACAACACAGAAAATTCCAGAAAAAAAATAAAATAAAAGTAAAATCCCCAAAGTCTTTAAATACGTCAATAACAAATGCACTGTGAATCACTCATGTTCCTCTCCATCTGCGTTTTGCTGGAAACTACAAGTACGATTGTGCTACGAAAATTGAGTGATTGAAATTTGTTTGATTAGAAAATAAGCAAACATCCATCTCTGTACTGGGTCTCCACTGAAGCGGACAATGTGTGTGCTCGAGGCCCCATTGTGCAATATTTATTGTGCTTTAAGGACTGTGTTCCACCCCCAGCCACATATACGACACACAAAAACCCACAATAAATAAATATATATGGCCAAAGCAATGTGTAGTTCTGTTCTCGTGAATGGAAAGTCCTGCACATAATAAACAACTGCGAAAGCAATGCAGCATGCCCACACTCAAAGCAGTCGAAGAAGCGGCGGAGCAGTCGATGCAAGGGGTGGTTCCCGCATATTTTTAATAAAAGCAAAATCATCACAAAAGCTCTGGGGAAATGTTGGTTATATTAAAGCGAGCAAAGGGCCAGCCTCGGCCAAGTAAACAGAGCCAGCCCGCGGCAAGCCCAGCCATGGAACACAAGGCGAAGGCAGCAGGCAGCAGGCAGGCCAAGAAAAAAGAAAGAAAAATACAATAAAAATTACTGGACCGAATGCATCATAATGTTTATGTCAAAAATGAACAGCAACAACAGAAAAGAGCCAAGCCAAGGAGATCGGCCATCCTGCTCCAGCTCCAGCTCCAGCTGGCCAGGCCAAGATGCAGTTCCTGTCCCCAGGCGAAGGGCAGTCGGTTGTGGCCTTTGTTCCAAGTAGGAGCTGCCTTCACCCGGCCTCCCAGTTAGATGTTCTGGCCCACTGTGAAAGGGATATGTTCAACATGCACCCACACTACATAATTGTGGTGGCGGTGCTGCTGCTGCTGCTGTTGCTGGGGCAGCATCAAAATTGATTATGGGGCAGCTGGGGCCAAGGTATATGTATGTCTATGTGTGTGTGTTTGTGTGTGTTTAGAGAATCCAATGCTAGCAGGGCAGAAAACTGAGCTGCCAAGACGGAATAGTGAAGTCTGCCTGCACTCGGGTTTATTTTCTCCATAAACTTTCCTGAACGAGCAAAAGCCAGTCTCTTGCAAGGTTTTCCTCTTTCTGCCTTTCCAATCGACTAGCAGGCCGCTTAAGAGCACCTTCAGACCTTTATGGGAGCAGCAATTAAAGCTCCCATGTAACCCACACTGACAGTCTGCCTCAACTCAACCGTTGCCGCCACCTTGAATATTTTGTTGCAACTTGCTGCACTCGACGGCAAACAGCAGCAACATTATGGCAGGAGCAGGAGCATAGCTTTTAGCTGCTAAAAACGGCATCTCATAATTAAGAGTTGCCGTTTGTGCTTTTGATACCCACAGAAAAATGAGCAGCTACGTTGGTTCGCATTTCAGCGCAAAATTCAACGATATCTGCAGCAACAAACTGAAAGGGAGAACCAGTAAAACGAGCAAGAAGTTTTTGAAATCTTTGAAATATATTTTAAAAATATTTCCTCCACATATGCTTCACCCTTTGGTGGGTATCAACTATTCCACACCTCTAAAGCATCATCATTACTTTGCCGTTTCCCGACGCCTGCCATTAGGAACGCTGCTCGACAAGCAGTAACGGGGGCTGTAACATCTCCATCCCCACATGGCTGGCCACCAAGTGTCATAGAGAAGTGAGCTACAAAAAAAAAAAAAGCATTTGGAGCGGGATTTCTGTTCTGTGTATTATTTCAGTGTTTTTCATTTCCTACTCCGGCAAAACGCCGCAAAGCGACCGAGTGCGCACTTCATTCACACTCGATGCGTTCTGCCACTGCCACAGCCCGGGGCGACAGTTGCCGTTACAGGTGCAGAATGGAACAAAACACAAAAAAAAAATATAAATGGAAAAAAAAGGAAACGACTTCACTCCAGTCGCAGTCATTGCTGGCAGTCGCTTGCCGCTTGCCGCTGTTTCATGGCAAAATATTTACGATTTGGCATGTAAAGTGGCGTTTCTTGTGCACTTTTCCGGCAAATTCGCACTCCACGCTGAATGGGGCTGGATGGATTTAAAAGCCTCCACATTCAGCACCGCCGCGCCGTTGTTTGCACTGCAATCCTTTTAATGCTTCCCTCAAGCGCTTGGATTGTGCCTTTGACACAGAGGAATATTTGAGGTTTAGCCCCCAAAGTTGATTAAAATATTCGATTCCATTCCTCCATTCGCCATTTGCCTGATTGCACAGATCATGGCAATCATATTTATTTCTATATAAAAAAAACGCCATCCCATCATCGTTGACATCTCTGCTGAGTGCCAAGGTCCCCGCTGACCGGATACGGCCATGGGGCCATGGGGCCATGGCGTGGGGTTGGGCTGGGAATTGTGTCCTTGGGCTGTCTTGTGTCTCCGCTGTGTCACTGTCCCCGGCGCATTTTTCTCCGGCGCTCGCCTGTCAATTTGTCTTTTCATTTCTCTCTTCTGCTCTGCTCTGCTCTGCTCAGCTCAGCTCAGCTCGGTTCCTGCCTTCATGGCTGCCACTTATTTCCTGTCGCTGCCGTTGAATGCATTTTTAATTGGCTTCAAATTTCCGGCAGCGCCGAGTAAGGCGAGACACAGAGAAAATAAAATGAAATTGAATTTTATTATTAAACACTCTGCTGTAGCGAGCAATCAGCTTTGGAATTGAATGTAAAGCTGAGCAAAACGAAGCGAAGACAGAAATGTAATGTAATGCAAGGCGGTTCAGGAGTCTATTTGATTTCGAGTAATTGCCACGGGACCATCAAACAAAACTGTGTACATAAAAATCACGGATGAACACCACAGTGTCTTTCATAATTTAGCTCACAGCTTCTCCAGATTTCGTGGGCAGACAAAGTTTCGCAACAAAGTTAAAGTTGACCGGCAAGAAAAAGTGTTACCCTGCTCGACATTCTTCTCTGTCCGGTTCTTAAAAATCACATTTGTACTACTTTCGGAGCGTTTATTGATTGCAGTGACGACCCCAAATTGCTCCAATGAAAGTTGACTTGGCCAGTGGGGTGACGGTTTGCCCCTTTGAAGGCCAGTGGCAGGAGGTGCCTCTGCACAGGCGGGACGGGCTGTCAAGTTGCAAACGAACATCTGTCCGATGGCGTAGCATGGTTGCTTTCTTGGCAAAGTATTTAATTAAAATGATACGCAATCATATGGATTCAGACAAACACACGCACACAATGCACATCCATGGAAAACAAACTTAATCCATCTGCACTTATGGGGAATACCTTTCGTGCTGCATTTTGCGGCAATAAATTCACAACCAGCTGCGTGCTATGCTCAAACAAACTACTAACTAACCCAAACACACACGCAGATACAAATATGCATACACACACACACACACACACACACACACACATACTGTGGCACAGCTGATCTCCTTGGGGGGTCGCCTCTCGACGAGGCTCTGCACATTTTTGTTACCAAGATTTTAACTGTCAGCAAGTTGGGCGACTTAATTTGAATTTACGGCACCACCAGGGGCGTACTCGTTCCGACTCTTTGCCACCAACACTCTTCTAACCATTGCCATCTCTCTCACTCACTCACTCACTCACTCTCTTTCTCTCTCTCTCTCTGGGGGAGCCGAGCTATTATTTTTCACAAACAGTATTAAATAGTGAGTGCAGTGGCAATGGTTTCTCCTGCTGCTGCTATTACTGAGGCTGCTCTCCAGGTTGCAGTTCCGTGTCCAAGTCAATGTGTGTTGGTGCCTGCGTCCCCGTGTCTGCGTGTGTGTGTGTGTGTGTGTCGGTTGTAGGTTTGTGGGTGACAATAATATTCAAATTCTACTTTGTTGCAGCGCCCTGCACAACGGGCACTGGGCATGGCAGTGACACTTTAACACTCAATATATCTGCCTAGGAAGTCGCCACTCGCTTGGTTGCCACGCAAAACGCACACTCAAAGAAAGCAGGGAATATTGTATGACAATAATATGCAGCCAAAGATAACAAACAAATATATACAAATAAACCTTTGTGTGTGTTTGTTTAGCTACCAGTAATTGGGATACTAGATAATTTTCTTAGTAAAAGATTGAGTGGATGTCACGGCCACTATCCTGAAGTTCCCAACAGATGGCAAGTACTTGGTGTATTTTCTTGCAGTGTAGTTCTCAAGTCCCGCTTGTGTGTTCATATTTATGTGTCTCCTGATAGCGACGCCCGCTGCAGTCAAAAGTTTTACTTCGTTCACACTTGCATTTGTGTTTGTACTCTTCTCTCTTTCTCTCTCTCTCTCTCTCTCTACATCTTTCTCTCTCTTCCTGTGTGTGTTTGTGTATGTTTATATGCTAATACTTTAGCGCACATGGCAGGGCGCTATTATCGCGACTGCCACTTGGGCGTCGAACTTCCGTTTCCCTGCTGCTTTTGCCTTCGCCTTCTGCCCTTACCTCTGGAAGGACCTCTGGGTCTCCTCATGGAGGAGGATCTCCGAGCACTGAGCACTCGATGGCAGCCCAAAAGCATTTGCAATTTCAGTTTGCATTTGAGCCTGAGCTCTCGTCGCTCTCGTCTCTGTGTCCATCTCCTTTTCTGACTTCCTCTCTGTCTTTCGTACGTTGTAAAATGAATTTTACTTCATTTTGATATGTTTTCCCTGCTGGTTTTAGTGCCGGCACATAAATACTTGTGGGATGTGTGGGGCGTTCAGTTTGTTTTGCCACTATCGCAATGATAATAAATTGTATTAATCTCGCTGTCACCCACCCACACACAGTGAGCGAGCGGGGCAGAGTGAGAGGGAGACGAAAGAGTGAGTGAAATGGATGGAGCCACCCACACTCTCGCTGATCAAGTGCCCAACTAGTCGCGAATGCATTTGTAAACGTGGCCGAGGATTCCGTGCCGCTCGCTCACTGGCGCAGTGCAACTTGTTTCAATTTACATTTCGTGGCAGCTGTGGCAGAGCCAATTTATTATATAATTATTGTTGTGCGGTGTAATTGTGTGGGATATTTATATTACTTATACATATTCGTGTCCCACTGCCGGGAGTGATGTATCTTAGTTGCAAGTCTCTTAAAGAACATGCCAAGGCGAGTAAGAACTAACTGATTGATTGATTGATTTCCCTACAGATTCTTGAACTCAAACATATTTTATATGCATTGAATAGCACTCTTAGAAGGGTTTTCTTCAGGCTACATGCATCCAAGTTAAGGCCATCTTAAGCCGAAATAGTTTACACAAAAGCGGTCACCAACAAAAAATCCTAACCCAGTAAGCTCCGGCCTCAAAAGTACTTGCACATGTACATACACGCCCATGTCCTGTGTAAGAGGTTGTGTGGGTCTGTTGGAAACTATATAGAAACCGGCAGAGCTGGCTAATCAAAAATTAATTCAATTTCTTGTCCGCTCAACGGCTGGTGGCTGGTAGCCGCAGTGAAAGTGCGTCCACATCCTGCAAGGCCTTGTCCGGACTGGGGCAGCGATTAAGGCCCTGAAGCCTGTAACAGGGAACAAAGACAAGCATCAAATTTGATGATGTCAGTCATGCACGAAACCTTCCGACCGAACCCTGTTCGGCCACGTCCTGTGCTGTTGCTATACGAACGAGTAGCTCCGGGAAATGCAGTCTAAAAACCAACAAATGCCGGAAATGCGCCGCGACTGTCTCTGGTGCTGGAGCTGCCACAGGCACTGCGATTCAACTTTCTGCATTAAATATTTTGAGGTTTTGAGGGGGGTTTTCGGGAACGAATTTAGGTATTTTGAGTGCGCGGGGAATAGAATTGGAAACGAGGCGCGGATGTTGTGGCTGCCTTTTGCCAAATCTAATTGCAAATTTTATGTAGCGACAGCGGAGTCCGCCTCCACGGACTCCCACTCGACAGCTCTGTGGAAACAATGTGGCAGCCACTGGGAACTGTTCATTTTTTTCTTGTTTGCGCTTCCCGTTCAGACGGCAGTAAATCATGAAATTTATTTAACAACATGAGAGTCGGAAAAAACAGGCAACATAAATTGCACAAATGTCCGCACTTCGAGTGGCAGTTGCGCCACTGCACCGCAGTCATCCAGCCCATTCCACCAGGAGCAGAAATTGTCATTAATGTTGATGTGTTTTTAATTCGGTTTTGTGGAGGCAAAAGCAACGTCAACGGCCACAGCAAACCCATTGACAAAGCCTCAAAGAGCACACGAAGCCTCCACAGAGAGGGGCATTGGAATTCTGTTTTGGGATTTAATTAAAACTAATGAAAACTCTCGCCCCCAGCTGCAACCCTCCTTCCCACCACCCACCAGCCACTCGAGCAGCAGTCAATCTTGCATTTTGTGCCCAACGACAAATGACAAGAGGCACAGACGAGTTTTCAGGTCCTTGGACTGCCACATCCCGTTTCTACTGCCAACTGCCAGAAGCCGAGCACTTGGCCGGCATTTTCTGAAATCTACCACAACTGTGGAAGGGAAATTGGGACCGGACCGGGTACGGGTACCGGCGATGAACTTCAGATTCGACCTCCAGGCAGAATGACAGAGAAAAGTTGAGAGCAATTTTGCACACAATTGCAGAAACCGAACAAAATGAGCTGCAACCACGCACTCGAGGGCACCTCGCAAATGAGCAATGAAAGTGCGTGGCCAAGTTGGAGACCATCATGCAATTACACAACCCCTTCAGTCCGGATAAGTCCACTTCCCCCTTACAGTGTCTTGGAAGGATTAGGCACAGAGACAATTTCTGTATGGGGTGCCTGGAATACAGAAGCAAAGTAAATTTATTGTTGATAAAATGATTTCAAACTGCGAATGCAGCTCGGATCCCGTGAAACTTTGAGTGGGTTGGTAGTCCCTTAGTTCTTTTCGTCATAGCCAAATCTTGATTTGCGGCTACATAGATTTAAGAGCGATGTCCTACTGGTCTTTCGTGGAGGTATGATATTCTCATCTTCATCAATCTGTATGAGGATTTCCGACTTTACTACTGGCCGCTCAAGTGGCTCTATTTCTGGTGGCGACAGGGACGCTGGCTTTCCGATTTGTTTCACAAAGCAATTGGATGTCTGAGCGTCTGGCTTAATGCTCGCTATGAAGAAGCAGCTGGTACCCTCCTCCAACGGCAGCTTCTGCTGCTGCTGCAGTTTCACCAGCAGATCGCCAATCTGATTGATGATCTCTACTGACTCTTGGGAGGAGAACGGTGACTCGCCGCCAACTGTTCGATCGCTCAGTGAAGAAGGCTCAATTCTGTCAATGTGAAAGGTGTCCTGCCTGCTGATTCCAGGATTGTCTGGTGCTTGAGCACTAAAGTTGCTGATTTCTTCTACTCCATCTTGCTCCTCTGTGTCCGTCGGAAATATGCAAAGTTGTTGCAACTCCTCGAGGAAACTATTCTCATCGTCATGCTCATAGGCGGTGCTACTGGTGCTTGTTACGTCTAGCTCAGGCGGTGGCTTTGTGTTCTTCAAGCGATTCAGCAATCGGTCACACTCCGCAGTCACCTCGGCCATTCGCTTGGCCTCTATCTGGGTCAACTCTGGATCAGTGAGGGGACTTTGTGTCAAAAGAATTGCGTCCACAAGTATGAACGGAACGCCGTCGAAGGTGTCTTGATCCCCCTCCTCTATCCCAGTTGGATTCCGATTCCCGGCATTGTTGCTGCCAGCACTCTTCTCGTTGGTACTGTGTGATGCGCCTGCGGTGTTCGAAGTGGTCCCATAAGCGGACTTACGGCTGCTCTTCGTCTTGTTCATTATGCTGTGAGTATGGGTGCATCAGTGAATGTCTGCGAGGGTGTGGCTGTACGAGTGTGAGTATGCATTGAGCAAACGATCGCAAAGCTCCATTCATCGGATGGCATCGTGTGGCCAGGGCCAAAAACTAATCCGCGATTAGCTGAACAGCCAGAGAACACTTACCTGAAGGCCGAAAACTTAATGGTGCCGCCGCCACAGGACTACGATTGTTTTGGTAGCACAAACAAACAGAAATTTAAGCCCCTCAAAAGTACTCCGGACGAGAAAACAAAATTGAAAAGGAGGAAACTTTTGCGTACACAGCGCAGGAAAAGCCCCTCGGTTCGTCTTGGGCACTTGTGGCTGCTTTTCCCAGTGGGTGATGTGATGCGGCGGTACGGGATCTGGATAGGAAGTGGCGGATTGGGGGGGATTGGGGGGGATTGGGAGTGCAAGTGGAAGTGGAAGTGGTGCACAATCCGTAAACCAAAACTTTATTTTGTGCTGATAAAAACTTAAATGTTGCTGCTGCCCCTTACTCTTACTCCTGTTGTTACTGCGCCTGTGTTGCTGTTGCTGCCTCTGCCACGCAATCGTAAATGTTTGATATCCCCAAAGGTTAACAATTTCCTGCCGCTGGCCTCTTCCGACCACGGCTCGCCCTTTCCTGGCTCAAGTTAGTTTTTCCTGTTTCTTATTTGGTTCAAAAAGAATTTTGCGGTTGGCCAATTGGAACCACAGCGTTTGCTGGATGCCACAAGCGAGTACACGTACACACACCGAGCACGGGAGAACACGCGTAGGTCTGTATGTGTCTCTTTGATAGTGTGTGTTTGTGTGTGTGTGTGTGTGTGTGTGTGTGTGTGTGTGTGTGTGTGGGGGCTTGGTTGTTGCTGGGTTGTGCGGGTCTAAAGTGGAATTTGGAAATTTACTGAACTGCGACTTGGATTTCAAATGTTTTGAAATTCGATAATACTGCCACTCGTATCTATAGAGATTGACAGGACAGGCAATGCCACATTGATGCACATTAGAGTTGCTCCTTCCTTGAACAAATATTGCATTACCCCAAAGCAGCACACAGTCGGCAAAGAGCGCCATCAGTTTCGAGTCTCTCTTTGGCCTACGATATAACTTACGATATTCGAGCTCCAGTTACTCTTTGTACTAAAAGCGCTTTTGGCGCTCTCTGGCCTTGTCCTGGCCGTCGAGGGCTGAGCCGAGGCTGCCACCCGAGCCTGCCACGACGTGGCGACTGCCAGACGAGCTACAAACAAATCAAACATGCCCGTGTCCGTGTCCATTCAGTCAGAATCGGTGCGAGAAGTGGCAAGGACGTGTACGCGGTCGGCAAGTGTCATACTGAAAGCGAATCGAATCGAATCGAATCGAATCGAGTTGTGGCTAAAGTTCGTTGCAAAGTTGAGCTGAGCAACTGCATGTGCTTGAGGGCAGGCAGGCAAGCGGAGGCGTGAAAACACATTTGTGGCGAGTGTAATTTTTTCCCCGCCACCCCGGAACGTGTGCGGGCAATTAAAGTTCCTCGTGCCAGCGGCACCAGCACCTCCATCGTGTATTCTCGTCTGAGTGACTGACTGCTGACTGGTCGCGCAAATTGCATGTCAGAGCAGAGGGTGCATGGCTCGTGGTGGCATGACATCGAAATAAATGTGCCGCAGGAATAAAAAGCTTAAAGTGTTGCATAGCTGCCCCATCCCATTCTGTTGGTTTTATTAAGTGGAATTATCAAGTAAAGTAAACATATGTAAACCCCATCAAAGGCAAGTGAAATAAATAAATGTGTTGCACAGAGTAAAAATCGAATTAAAGCTGAGAGAAAGGGAAAATGTTGAATAAAAAATGAATGCAAATGGCAGGGAGGAACCCTGTGAAAGAAGCAGCAACATATGAAGCCAGGGAAACACCATTCGGCTGACAAAAACAAACCCCAGACCCAAGTAAAGAGAAATTCGCATATATATCAAAATTTATGAAAAACCCCCTTCCACACGTTCAGGCAAACTGATGTTTCGGTGATGGTGTGGGTAGGGCTCTCTTATGGAGAACCAGGCCATGGCTGTGGCAGAAATTTTATTTATTTGTTTGCTTTACTTACACAGCAGAAACGACAACAACTACAATATACTTGAATGTACGTAGAATACCATGCCAGAGGGAAAACTCGAATGAAAACCAGCAGCGTTTTGTTGGCACTTTCAATTCTGGAATGCTACGAGTATTTTCCGTCAAATGCCGAACTTTTGAGGCATCTCTCCGGAAAATACAAGTGCTGGCAATTAGCCCAGCAGCTACCCACCCCCACATAGTGTTTCACTTTCGGGTGGGTCGAAGGGTTGCCAGCCACCTGCAGCCTACATCCCTTGGGTCTCCTGGGTGGCTCATGGCGTGCGGGGGCATTGTAGCCAAACAATGCATATTCTAATATGCTAAATGGTTGGCCATTGTAAGAACCACATGGGCAGGCTGACACACAGACCTGCCCACACTGCCAAACCACAACTGACATAATGGCCAACAAAGCGAGGGAGCTGGCAAAACAAAAGACAAAACGAGCCAATTCAGGTTCGTTTCGAATCGTCATAATTTCAATTAAAATTCAATTGAAAATATATGCAAAGGCAAACAATGGCGCAAATTATGGGGTTGTGGCATCCACATGCACAGCCATAAAACTCACTTAAATTATGCATTCCGCGATATTTATCCGGTAAACAATATACACGCATATATCTTCGTTGTGTACATGAGAAAAAATCGAAAAAATATCCATTATGCCCTTTTTTCGATATTGATTACCCATTGAGAGGCAATTGACATTTCAATAATTCCATAAATAGTTAAGTAACTGGCCCGAACCTTACCTTCCTTTTTCTCCATTTCCCATTAAGCGTTTTCCATTTTCTCTCTTTTGCTCTCAATTTAGTTCACGCCACTTGAGCGAACTTAAATATTTCTTCACACTTTGGCGTTGTCGCCAACATCTTTTGGCAAAAGTTTTCCAATTATATGTCGCCTTTTTGCGTCCAAAACTGTTTTTCCCCAACGCTTTTCATATTTGCTTTCTTTTCTTTTCGCCCCTACTCTCTTTGCCACACTCTGAGTTTCTGGGAAAAGTTTTTATCGGCGCACAGAAAAAATTATGTTGGCATTTGCTTTCGTTCATATGTATATGATTGGCATAGCAGCTGCCCGAAAGTTTTTCCCCTCCGGCAAATTCTTATCAGAGAGCCGTGTTCCCCCCCAGCAAAGACAATTTTTCAGAACTCAGTAAGTCTTTTTTTGGTTGCTGCCAGATCAAATGAAAATCAATTTTGATTTGGGACAAATGTAAGCCGAAAGTCAGGTACATTTTGCCCTGCAACAAGGTTTTGTTTTTCCGGACTTGTTGATATTGTTTTTGTCTTATTTGCATTTGCACTACCCTCGCTACCTTTGTGTGTAAATGTGTATGCGTATCTATAGCTGTATATGTGTGCATTTCTGTGGGTACTGTCGTCCGCATGTTTCAAGAAATGGCATACACGTTATTTCACTTTAGTACATTAGGGCAGACTTCCTCTCGCCGGTGCGCTTAATTTCCGGCGCAGTCAACAATACGAATAGGAATCCCCAGGGGGAGCTTGCGGGAGGGCAAGCCAACTGGGGATTAAGGATTGGTCTTTCTTTTCCCTCTCTTTATTTCTGTGTTTGCTTCCGGTGCATTAAGAGACATTGTCAGATAGAACCGGAAAACGAGAGAGAGAGAGAGAGAGAGGGGTAGGAGTGGATCTATAATTATGGGCAACATTGGAGTACTTTGAGATTCCAAAGCCATCTGTTATGCATTATTTACAGATTCCACAATTGAATTAAAGGTTCAGTAATACGAAAGAATTGTTTGGTCACATGCAAAGACCACAAACCTGTGTCCAATTAGGGACCTGAAGCGGTTTCCTTATAATTACATCATCATCTCTGGCGCATTGCTGCGTAATCAATTATTAATGCTCTGCAATTTAATTTATTAAAATGCAATTTAATAATTTAAATATTTATGCTCCTTCCATCCTTCCGACATGCCACCCGCTTCTCGTGGGGCGGGAGCCAATCAATTTGAGGGGAATTCGTTTCTCATGTAAAATATTGCCGCTGCCACCGCCTCCACGCCACACTGTCGCCGTGTGCATATTTGAGAGCACTCGTATCACTCATACGCACCGTTGCCCCGACCCCAAAGCCCTCTTGCGTGGCGCAAACGTAGCAAACAAATCTTCCATATAACATTTATTTTTTTCGACTCACGCGCCAACTTTTGCGGCCAGCCAAGCAAGTCAAGGAGTGGTCGTTGGAGTGGGTGCCGCACGGAGAAGGCTGAGCTGCGGTTGTGAGGCTTGAGGAGCGAATGCCGCAGCAGCCACAACGTTTCCATGGGAATGCTGTGGCGCTAAGGAGGTATTGTATAGGGCCAAGGGAAAGGAAAATACCTTTGAGGGTTCTCCATTTGTGGATAACTATTTATAGACCCAGCAGTCGTGGACTTTGGTTAATTTAGAACTCGATTCGTGATGCCCGAATGCCCTAAGGGCTTCACATTGCATCACTTTTGTTTGTGAGTGGTATTTAAAATATTTTTGTTGCAGATTCCATTACTCCGTCATATTCCACTCACTTTCTCGCTTTGATTTTGCTGTGTAAATTGCCTTTCACTTCGCTTTCTGGCGTATTAAGTACTTTTTCATTTCCTCTTCCGCAGAGACACCCGGCCTCGATTTTTGTTTTTTTGTGGCGCGTCGCGAAAGGGAGGGAACAACAAAATTTGTTAGCCATAAAAAATGTTTGCGAGCTACGCGTCTGGGTGACAAAATGTGGATGGTGAATGCCTCAACCAGCACCCCACCAGTGCCGCACAATTGCGGCATACCGTGGCTTTCCACTTGCCTTACGCTACTTTGCATGCCGATCCGCTTTGTACTTTCCCCGTTGCCTGTTCTTGTTTTGTTTTTCCTCTTTCTCGTCTTTCTGTTCTCCAGCACTGTTCCCAATTCTTTTTTATGTGTCTTGCACCTGAAAAAAGACAGGGGATGGTTGGCAGAGTTCTGGCATTAAAAATTTAAGTTTTATGTCAATGAATGTCTTCTGCTTTGACTTCCTGCCTCTTTCTTTTTCATAAAGTTCTCGTTTTGAAGTTGATTTAATTAAAGCCCCAACAATTTCAGGGAATACTGCATTCGAAATAGCCAAACAACGCCCAAAAGTAATTGGTCCCATCAAAAATACATGGAGCGGTAGGCTGTGCGTTGGCTTAACCAAATTATAATTTATTTATAATAATTGCAGTTGGCTTAGGCCGATCTCCAGCCAAGGGTGTGCCATACAATAGAGGCAGGTCATAAACACTTCGTAGTTTAGTAGGTTCATTCCATTTATTTTTTGTGTGCTCCCATAAACGCATTTTATCCCCAACACGTGATATTTTGTAACTCATGAGTGTGAATCTTTGTTAGTTGAGCACTCTATGAAAAGGGCATCAAAGCGCTGATGGAAACTACATGGAAGCACATCTGTGCGGATGGAATAAAATGTACAACCACCCCAGAATGAATTTGCATTGTCCATCAAACTGTTCGTATTTATTTCCCGTTTTTTTACAGTATATATGCATATATATTTTTTTGGTGAGTTGGCAGCTGCATTTTTACGACCCACTTTATCCGATTGTTACCGCAACAAACTTAAAAAGGGATATGGTCGTCCCTCACCCAATCAATTGTCATCGATGTGCTATGCGATGTCCTAATCCGTCAAGCCGCATGGGTCTGATGGAGTGCTTATCTGCTTGACACATAAAAGCCACATGAATTTATTGAGAAAGCCAGATCCACACGAAATTCCCATTAAATATACTGTTCCATCTGCCAGATAAAGCAATGTCCAAAGGGCGCCTCCTCCCTTGATTTACTGAACTCTGGAAAAGTCCTCGGTAATTGATATTTAGTGACATTTTTCGAGCTGGGATGCGAACAGTTCAAGCCACACTCGTAGCCAAACAATTTGTACATCTTTAATCGCATGTCAGGTCCAACTTAGTCATGGACCACAATACGGCTTTGAGCGCTAATGTAAAATTTATTTTTAATTGGATTAAGTGTCAAACATTTTGACTTTGTGCCAACAATAATTTAGTCTGTTGAATTTTAATGCGATTTTTGGTAATGCAACTTTTGCACCTGCTACGGCCACACCACACCACACCACACCACACTACACTCGCCGTGACCCACTATGCTCCATGCTTCCGGGCACACAACGTCCTGTGGAAAGGGAGCTTGGGTTGGGTGTGGTGCTGTGGCTTGACTCGGACCCAGATTTATGTGTCAAATGAAAAATCAATACTATTATATCCAAAATACACAGAGATATCCACTTGTGTAGGGCCATGTAAATAGCTGGTTGACATTCTGACAACACGACAGGCAGTCGGTAGGGGACTTCACATGTCTCCCCTAATGTTATTAGGTCACTTGCGGCTATATGTTTATTTCTATGTTTCTATAGCACACACATGCAAGTGTGTGTGTGTGCGTGTTCGTATTGTTGGGTTGGAAAATGGAAAGCTGTTGCTGGTTGATGGTTGATGGGAGGAAATTAAATTTTCCATACCATCACAGTTGGGGGAAAATTATAATAATTGCTAAAATAATCGATTTGGGGCCTAGTCCTTGTCTATTGGCTATTGGCTGGTGTGCTCTGTACATCACAGATACTGCAGAGAGAGCCCAGAAAGATGTGTCAACAATCTGAAATATACACAAAACATCCATCCCAACCATGCACACACAGATACTCACAGATATATACACATTTCAGCACCCTGCACACCAGAGGGACAAACTTCTTGTTTGGGGTTTTGTTTCACAATAATAAAGTGCGGCTGCAGCTTTAATAACTTCTGCCGTCAACAAGAGGTTCAACAATAACTACCAAGTCCCTGATAGAGACAAAAACCCCAGAAACAGAGAGACAGAGAGAGAGAGGGAGCAGAGAGATATATGAGAAAAGCAGGAAAATGCCAGAGCAAACAGCCAGACTCGGTAGAGTGGCAGTGGCAGTGGCAGTAAAAGTTCAACCAGAGAATGGAGCTGCATTCTAATATGATGGGACCGCAACTAGAAAAGTTACCATCCTCCAGAGGGTGGTGTGTCTTGGGTGAGGCTAGGGGCGATAGAGGGCCTCCCACAATGCCAGGAGACGAATTACATTTGTCGCACAATGTTTGCACATATTTAAGCAACTTAAGAATTAGCCAACTTTGCTGGAAAATGCAGCGGACAAATGCTGGCAGTTGCACTGTCATTGGTAGCAGCCCCAGCCCCAGCTCCAGCCAGGCCCTTCGTTGCTTGCTCACTTCCTCTGTCAGACTGTTATTCTTTTGGGGCAACATCAATCCGGCGAAACTCTTGAGCAACCCAATTTGAGTTGCCCGCGCTTTGCAATGCAAAATGGCGGCGCTGCGAAAGTTTTTGCTGCATAATCGCAGGCGCAGCACTTTGGGGCAAGCAACACAAAACTCTAGAAGAACGGGGAGCGAGTGGCAGTGTGGAACGAGGGCAGGAGACCAAAAGGAACAGAAGAGCAAACAAACTTTGCTGGCACTGCGCATAATGAAGCGACAGGGCAGAAGCGGCACCGGCAGCGGCAACGGCAACGGCAACAGCAGCGGCAGCGCAACAGAAAAATTCATCTCCGAATGTGGACAAAAAGGCTACAGTCAAGGGAGCGGGATCCATGCCAGCCAACCCAGAAATACAGCCAGGGATGGAGTCCCGGAGTCGGGAAAAAGTTTCCGTTGCCAAATGCGAAAAGAATAAGACGGGACGAGCGTCACAGTTTACTTGGCATTTACATTTCCGTTGCCGCCCAAAAGTTGTTTTCCATTTGCTCCTACTCTTATGTTTTTTCTGATGATTACTTCGGCTTCATTTTTCATTAGGACGAAACTTCCGTATCAGGCCACCCGTAGTCCCAGGACGAACTGCAGCCAGTCGTAACGCGGCTCGTTTGATTTATGCCTATTTCATGAGCTCTTCGACATTTGAGGGTCATGATACGTGTCCTTGAGCATTGTTTTTTCTGGTATACAAATAACCATTAGGGGGAGTATAAGACTGAGCATGGGAGATGGGAAAATAGTCGCAAGTTGGTAACAGTTTTTGATGCCAGAGCATCAACACTTCGATTCTCTTTTTGGCGAATTATTTTTCGTTCTTTGGAAGTCATTTTCTCATTCGTCTGAAGCCATTTTCCTTCTCCTTTTGAATGTTTATTTATGATTTTTGTGTGTTGGTTTTTTTCTTTACCGATTTGCGACCAAATTCGTTAGCTGCTGGTCTGATTTCCTCCATGGCAAATGTTTGCATAGAATTTGTTAATTCGGTTCGATTTTTGCCAAATTTTTGCCTATTCATATAGATATTGAATAGGCTGCCCTGACCTGTGACCTCAGTTGCGGCATGTGGCGATAACAGCTGTCAACGCCCACGCTCCTGTCGTCCTTGACACTTCCACACTCGCCCACATATCAACCTTTATTCCCCGTCTATTTATAGGTGGTAGGGAAAAAATTCCAGAAAAGGGCAACCAGTTCAATGGAACAACATCTGACGCTGAGTGGAGTTCCGACCGGAATAAATGACAGCATAATGCTGATGGTAATGGGAGTGCTACATAATGGGCTCCCATTTCCATTTCCATTTCCAATTGCATTGGCAGTCTACTAACCAGGAAACAATGGGCACAATCAATAAATTGTCTCTCCCTTTCGGTCACCGAAATCATTTGCTGATGACGAAATCGAGATTAAAGACGCCTGCAAAAAATAGCACAAAAATGGAAAAAATAGATAAAGAAACAATGTCACTTCATTGAGAATTATTCTTGGAACTGACACGGACAGGGAGCGGGCGGGTCGATAGACAAATGTTTCACTTGTGCTTTGACCTGATGAGAAATATAAATGACAAACTCGACCTTATTAGGGGGAAATGTCGAACAAATTGAAACGGAAACTTGGTTTGTGTAGAAGCACTCCGAAAGTAGATACTCACATAAGATAACCATAAATAGGAAAACTTTACCTGTGGTGCTATTGTTGGTACTTGAACTTTATTAAAACCCATTTGTTTCTTTCATTTTCTTTGCAGGTTGCACAAGTGGAACAAAGCCGATTTTAATGAGTTCGTGGCAGAGGCAACACATGAGCCCACCACTTGTCCCTGCCAACTATAAATGGCAACAGGCTGGAGGTTTATGCGAAAAGTTGTGCAAAGTAATAAGCAAACAAAACACAAGCCAAGCGAAATCCGGCCGACAATAAAGAAGAGCCATCAAAAGACCAAAAGAAACTAACCGCCGAGAAACGCTTAAATCAGCAAAAGAAAACACTGCCAGGCAGTGGGAAAAGTTTTCCCGCCACAAGGAGTTCCATCTGCTGCCAACCAGTCCTCATCATCGGCTGGCTGGCTGGTGATTGTTTCGCAAAAGGATTACCAGACTCGTACATATTATGCTGTAAACATGAAATACCCAAACGATACACGACTCATTGTGCTCATTTGCTGTTTGCTGCAAGGTGAGTGCAAAAGCATCCCATACTCGTACAATAAGTAGGAATGAATGGGGATCCGAGCAGAACAGTTTCCAGTTCAGTGGCTGCCACTGCCACTGCCACTGCCACAGTGCCATGCGCGCGTGTCGACACCTTGCCAGTCAATAAAAAGCAAATTGTAACTGCTCGACAAAGTCACTTGTGGCGTTTTAACACCCAAACGCACATATATACGTATGGATGTATGAATGAAGCCTTCTGTGCGTGTCGGAAACCTTCACAAAAAAAAGAAGGAGAATGCCCCAGACTAATCCCCTTCAGATGAACACTCAACCGTTCAACCACCCATCCTGCCAGTCTGCTCGTTTCACTTATATCAGTTATTTTTTCGTGTGTGCCGCATGCGGAGCGCATACAAATGAGTGGGGCATAGCCAGAGGTTGCCATGACGCCACTTGGGGTTGGTCATTTTCGCCTTTCCTTAAATAAAACATGGTAATTTTTTTAATAGAGTTTCCCTGAGCTGAGCTTTATGTGCGGCATTCAACATACAAACAATCCACCTCTTTGTTCACCCACTGAGAGATCTGTCAATTTGGGTGTGTGTGTGTGTGTGCCAAAGTTGGCTCCATTTCGATTTGCTTACGCATTTGTCAAGTGCAGGCAAAGGAACGTGACCTGACAGACACAGTTCCACTGCAGTGAAGCTGCCACTTCCACACATCCATCTATGCAGCCACCCCATCCTCCCATCCATCCATTCAGCAACCTCTCCAAGGAAATCACTCGCTCGTATTAAATGCCATTGACGCACGAGCACTGCGAGGGAGGGGGCATGGCGCAGGCAGGCGTAGCCGTGGGATGGCTGCATAAATTCCATTTCATTTTGCAAATATGTAATCGCACCCAAAGTGCAGTAGCACTGGCAGTGGCTGGAGCACACAAGACACAATGCCACATCGATTTCCGAAGGGCAAACCAACCATCCACCCATTCTCCATGCAACTCCCACGTTGGAGAAACAATAAAAGAAAACTTTGGCTGCATTGGTAAATTGTTTGTTGAACGTGCCGCACTCCACTTCAGTCTCTTCGCCGTCGACTTGCACCTCCCTGGAACTTGCGCGTGTACTTGTGTGTTTTCATTCAACTTTAAGTGGCTGCAAATGAATCGTCCGTCCAAATATTATCCATACGCCGTGAGTGTGCGGCGACAGTTTACATGCTGCTTGGCTTCCTCTTTGTCTGTGGCACAGCTATTGTTATCCCTATTTTCAATTACACGCCACTGCTGCTCTCTCTCTCTTGGTCTGCATTCTGCCTTTTTCTGTCCGTCTGCGTATGCGTGTCCCGGCTGACACATCACCTGCGGTTATTTTGATTTTAATTTGCTCGTTTCTCGCTCGTCAGTTGCTTGTCGCTCTTGGTGTAGCCGTTGCCGTTGCTCTTGTTGTTCCTATTTTATTCATAAATGTTTTGTTCGCTATCTCGGAACACCAACACACTGGCAACTCTAAGCCCAGATACGTACACAGACACTCCTACACATGCCTGTCAGGGTCTCTTAGCGTTGCGCTGTCGTTTTGCCTCTGTGTGAGGATTTGTGCCAGATTTGTGTCAACTTGAATACATCACAAGCGCTTGAACAGATTTGCCCGTTGTTGCATGTTGGTGTGCTGCTGCACAAACTTTTGTTGTTTTTGTTGTTGCGTTGTGGTGGCTGCAAACAAAAAATGCACACGCAATCGCGCAGTGGCAACGGGGCGTACGAGTGTTTCGCCTTCGCCTTCGCCTTCTCCTTCTCCCTCTGACTCTGTGTTGCCTTTGAAAACTGTTGCATAGTTTTTTTGCTCTGCAGCCGCTGCCGCTGCCACAGCCTCTGTTGTTGAAGCATTGTTCTTGTTGTTGCCGCCCCAGCCTTGTGCTGCCCATGCCCATGATGCCGCGCGCCTGTTGCAAGGATACCCTTTGTTGTTGCTCGGTTGCTGCACAAACTAAGCTAAAACTATCCCAAAGGCTTTTTCATTACAATTTCGCTTGGTTCTATTTTTCCCCAAACCCCTTCTGGTGCTTTTCTCTCTGGGATTGTTCTGTTTTCACTTCCACTGCTGAATTTTTTAATATAATTGTTTGCGTACTTATTTGGGGCAAGGCCAAATGGCCTGCCATTATGAAGTTTTGCCGACTCCCAGCAGGAGTTGAGCCCCGAAGAGTGTTTTTTAAACGCAATTAATAGGCCAACGCTAAACGGAATTTAAACTGTCAATGAAACAATAAATACTCATCAAGGATACGGGCACGGGCCCCAGCAAGGAGCAAGAAAAAGGTGCGACTATAACCAAATGTCAGAGTTTTAATGAAGTCTAGACGATGCAAATGAGGCAACAGCAAAAAACAAAAACAAGAACAAGAACAGAAAAGTATACCTTAATGAGCTGCCTCTCCGAGTGGCTGGCATTTCACTATCCAGGCACCGTCGTCCTTGTTGTGTCTCTTACTTTTTTGACACTTTTCGGCAACTTTGCCCTAGCATCCTATCTCGCAGTGTCTGGTGTCTGGGGGGACACAGGTTTTTGGGCAACACTTGAACGTCGAATGATTTGCCAGATAGCAAAGTTTGCCAGCCTCTTTCCACGCCCTCAAGTGGGGCCACATAATTGCTGCGAAGGCGCAAACTCATTAGTGGTGTAAAGTTAAGCGCCATTCAACCGATCCCTCCCACTGTGCCTGTGCCAGCTCAGATTTCCCATCATTGATAGCGACTAAGCTGCCCCAACCGATTTCTGTTGCTTGCTTTATCTTCTAATGGCGGCCTTCATTATGCGCTATTTGGCAGCGTGCTGTGGGTCAGTGCTCTTCCATCGCCCCCATCCCCAACGGGCACTCCTTCAGCCATGTCCCTCCCCCTGCTGCCAGCGCCGCCTTTGTTTGTCTGTCCACTTTCCCATCCTTCGTTTCGTTTCGTTTCGTTCCCTTCCCTTCCGTTTGGTTCCGTTTCGTTACGTTTCATTCTGTTTGCCAATTTTATCGAATTATGCAAAGCAGCACTCCCCCTCTATATTGATGGTTGGTGGGTCCGACCGAGAACCCGAACGGTGGCCGAGAACTTATTTAACCTAAAGGTAAGCTGCCAGGTAACCTCTGGTCGAGTGGGTGGCAGTATTGGAAATAGATGGAGCGACGGCCAGGCCTGTTCAAATATGCGTTAATGAGCGAAATTATCATGCATACGAAATGATATTCTAAGGCCTGCCCGCGCCTCAGCTCCGGCTTATGCATATTCAATTTACATCAAGTACCCCGCGCTGCCTTGCGGATACTTTACATAATAATTTAAACATGCAACTTTATTTTAGTTCAAGGCACTGGCGGGAGTGGAATGGAGTCAGGAGAAAAGCAGACAGGGAGATAGCTCGAACTTTTGTTCTCCAACATTTGTTTCCACTGCTCCAGGCAGTGCACAGTGGATAAAGGCAGTTGTTTTACTGGAATAATTTAATAGGAGCTTTTAACTTTTCACTTCCCACAGCACTCCTAAGAGAGAGGGGAATTTGGCAGAATATTTTATTTACTTGCTCTCGAGTAAGTCCTAAAATTTGCTGTGACTTTTAGGATAATTAGTCAGTCATTTCGTTCTGCATAGCCATCTGAGTGAATACCATCTAAGGCTTCTTGTAGTAAACCTGCATTTGGGTAAGGCATAAAGCATTGACAGATCCTTTCAACTGGGATTCCATTTGTGATCCCATTCCCCTGTAATTTAAATTCGAATTTGAATGTATGCCTTCGTCAGCCAGTTACCATCAATGCAATGAATGGCTGGCTGAGGGGAGAGGGAGTAAAGCTAAAATTCTTTGATAATATTCCCCCCCACATGCCCCGAAAGGCAATTTTAATCAGCTCTCATGCAACATTCACCCATTGTGTGTGTGTGTATGCCACGAGCTGCTTGCTGCCTGCCGACTGCCACCAGGCCGAGCCCTGGCACCGCTTTGTTTCGCTTTGTCCTCCTGGGCTGCTGCCAGCCTCCATTTGGCTCCTGCTGCTCTGATGGGACTTTGCTGTTTTTTAATTAACATTAAGATACTTTGTTCTGTAGCCAAAATGACATGTGTTTGCTGCAGCTTCTGTTGTCTCGTCTCCAGCTTTGTCTTGGCGCGTATCAAGGCGATCGCATTTGCAGACTGAGACAGAGCTCGACTTTGTTGTAGCAGCCAGGCAGTCGCAAGGCAGGAAAGCTGCCTAATTTCATTAAGAGTCCCATTTGGTGCCTTGGGCTGACTGACATCACCGCTGATGGCCGTCAGGGCACGCCCACGCACCTGGACGACGCACCTTGACTCGTTCATCAAAGTCGCGCTGTGACTGTCATAAAAATTGGCCAATTAAATAACGCGTGTCGCCATTAAGACCCACGCAGAGTTCCAAATTTCTTTGCTAATTAATGGGCAAATGTAATTACTTCAAATGAATGTATAGAACTTTGAGAGGAGATGAAATTCGACTGCAAACGCTGGCATTCAGGAATGCATTTAAATGTTTCTTAATCACAAAATTGATTGCAGATTGCCGAAAGTTGGATAAATCAAAATTGTTTATAGGACTCGCTCAGACACTCAGAACCACAATCATTCTGCCAATCCGTTCGACATTTCAATCCATTTCTAGTGGCTCCAGGGAGTTTGGAAAAGTTGTGCAGCTGCAATGGAAAAGTTTTGTTCGCAAAGACCCAGCTCAGGGGCTGTCAATCTGTTTAATCCAATTCAATTGCTGATGTCTTTAAGCGGCTTCTGAATCTACTTCTCTCCCAGCTACAGTTTCAGCCACAGCTGCCAATGGCCAATTAGCCGACAGCTCTGCTCCTAATGGTCAGCCATTTCTGTCCAGATATTCAAATATTTATGACGACTGGAGCTAGAATTCTAATTTAACGCTGAGTGAACAGCTCCGCGTTTACTCAAAATAGACCACAAAACGACGTATTTATTCAGTGGCAGGGCAAGTGACAGCAGGGATGCGGACAACAGCCAATATCCTGTGGGCGGTGGTGGGTGGCCGATGTCCTTACCCTGAATGGCAGCTCATAATTTGTGGCCTCGCCGCTGCTCTGTTGCGCTGTAATTTTACAAAGGATTAAGCCCGATTACGCACTCATTTATTAATATTTACGAGCCGCTCGACACAGGATAACAGATAGCCATGTCGCGTGGTGTCATGTCGTGGCGCCCCCTTCACCTCGCTCCTTCTCATAAATAAGCAATTGACGATCTAGCCGTTGGTCTTTTTTAATTAAAACAATAATTGTGTGTCCTGGCCAGAGATAGAGACAGACCACTATATATTGTGGCCTCTTCTAGAGGACAAATCAATTATGCAAATATCTCATGCAGCAGACAGGCGCAAAATCTGCGCCATCAACGAAAAAAGACTCAACTCGACACGACACGAACAACGTTGGAAATATTTTAATTTTCCTCTGCTCCTCTGTTATGACGAGCGTAATCCCCCTGGCGGCTGGCACTCGCTTGCTTGCCTCCGATGCGCCCTTTTCTTATGCAAATATGTATGTCCCCATATCCTTGTGCGCCTTGGGAGCTTATTGATTTTCGGGGCACTGATTTCAATATTCACCGCTTATCCTTGCCGTCCCCAGGTCTGGCCGTGGGCCTGCGCATGATCAAGGTCTCCATTCCCGCCTACAAGCTGCGGGGCGAGTCCGCCTTCCTCGAGTGCCAGTACGAGCTGAACCGCACCCACCACCTAAGCCTCGACGGGCATGGACTGCAGACGCACTCGGATCACAACTACGGCCGCAACCACGAACACGACCGCCCGTCTCACGCCGGAGACTTTCACTACCCGGATGGGGAGTCTGTGGACGATGAACGGCCGCCGCATCGTGGTCGGATGCACCAGGGCCAGCGTCAGCATGGACAGCGCCAGCGGCAAAGGGACCGCGAGCCGATCGCCATGGGGCAGTACCGAAACCCACCGCCCCTGACGCCCCCAGAGAAGTCTCCCTATGGCCACAGCGTCTATCGCGGCAGTGCCGCCTCCGGGTACCTGGGCGCTCATGTCGGTGCCAGCACCCACAGCGGCGGCAGCATCAGTTCCAACGGCGGCTCCATGGGCTACATGCCAGAATTCGACCGAGCGGATAGCTTCGGGGACAGCGCCGAGGAGGAGGATGAGGATGAGGAGGAGCAGGCCGAGGAGGGCGAGGCCCTGTACGCCATCAAGTGGTACAAGGACAACGAGGAATTCTATCGCTATGTGCCCAAGGCACGACCCCCCAAAACCAGCTACCGCGTGGATGGAGTCCGTGTCATTGTGAGTATCACACCCAAAGATTATGTTTGTCCTGGCTGATTGTGCCCATTACAGGAGGAGCTCTCCGATGCCAGTCGCGTGCTGCTGCGAGGCCTCACCCTCAACTCCACCGGCCTCTACCGCTGCGAGGTATCCGCGGAGGCGCCCAACTTCTCCTCGGTGCAGGGCGAGGGCCGCATGGATATTGTCTGTAAGTAGTCGAAATTCTCAATCAATTCCGAAGCACGTTCTGCATTATTTTGTTGCACTGCCAGCCAAAACAGCAACCGAGCAAATGTTTGTTCCGAAAAAAATTCCTTTCAATTACAACGGACAAGGGCAAATAACTAGAGTTTACGCTCAAGCGGGTGCGAGCAGATACTCGTAGGATGTATGCAGATTTAAAATCCATGCTCTCAGGCAGGGAATTGTCGGAGTTTGTTTACTCATTTATCTGGCTGCATGCAGATGCATGTCGAATATTATTCAAAGCTATCGAACGCACACCGAACATATCACGACCCGCTTTCAGTGCAGCAAACAAACCCGTACCTTACCATAATGGAATTCATAAATAAATATGTTGGCATCGCTTAGAAATCAGTTGAAATTAATTAAAACCATATTTAAAAATCACTTTGGTATTATTTTCATAGTTTTATTTGAAGCACTCACCCAAACTGTTTTCATTGCGGGTAAAACTCTGACCTTCAGTCGAACTATTCCGCCACCCATTTAATATTATTGTTTTTGCGGATAAGCTTTGGCGATTTTAATTTGAATATTTAAACTGCGGTCCGTTTCGCATAGCAAAATCCCACGCAAAACTCCCACGGACCCACTTCCAGCTCCACTACCAACTTGCATGAATCCCAGAATCGGATGGAGTTATTGGAGCTTCGTACCACACTGGCCATGGCTTTGGTCTCCTAATGCGACTGGGTAGCTTTGTTTCTTTGGGTGTTTTTAGGGAGTGCTTTTAAAAAGCCATTCATAAGCTTTAGTTGCGCAACAGCATATTTCTGTAACCCAAGCCCGGTCCCTCTCTCGCTCGGGTTTTTAACGGTTTACACTGGCGCTAAACTTTTCCTGCTCCAACGCTGCTTTCCCTCCCCTTGTTGCAGTATTTTTTTCCGTATTTGTATTTACTTTAAACCAAATGGCCAGCAGAAAAAAGAGATTATATAAAAATGGTGAGGCTTTCACCCGCCTCGTGCTGCAGGAATATCAACATGGCAGTGGTTGGGGCCAAGCGATTTATAAGTTAAAATGCCATTTTAATGGGCATTTCCGCAGCATGGCCGCTTACTCTCACAACATATTTTGTGTAGTACGAGGACGAGGACGAGGACGAGGACCTTCCTTCCCCATTGCTTTATCTGTGTGTTTTGTGTTCTATTTGAGCAGCGAAAAAATATTTATTTGTATATCCCATTGGAATCGGCGGTACCCTCCCCATGCAGCACCGCTGAATGTGTGCACGGCAAATATTTGTAGGGCAAAGCAAACCAAAAAAAAATTGTTAATAAATTACTCGACCAAAAGGGCGGGCCAAAGCGAAAGCCGCAGCAAATATTTATTGAAGATTATTTGTGGGGACTTGGAAAAGGGAACACAGTCCAGTATGGCAGATAATATTAAGTGAATATTGCAATATTTTGATCAGATTTCATTTCATAGATTTCATTTGGTTTTGAAGGAGAAACTAAGAAATTAAATATCATTTTACATTTTTCTATCGAGGCGAGTTTTAGTGTCCTGCTGTTACAGTGTCCAGTTGGGAATTATTTCTGAATATAACAATATAAAACATTTAAAGAGATGGTGGCATGTACATATGTCTGTTTATGATAATCAACAATCAAACATTTATATATTCAATACCATTTTGTTCCTTTCAGTTCTGCCCCGCGATGGTCCGCACATCAGGGGCCAGCAGTATCAGTATCAAATTGGCGAATATCTATATTTAAATTGCACGTCGGGGAAATCGCATCCGGCCTCGCATCTGCAGTGGTTTGTCAATGAGCAGCCGGTGAGTTTGTTAACACCAAATTTATTCCACCTGCCACCCATTTTGCCCAAATAAAACACAACAAAATTTACCCTTTTTTTTATCGGCCGTGCACCTAAACGCTCCTTCACCTCCTCCCCCCTCGCTAATCAAGACCCTTCGGCAATGGGGAATGGGAATCGGTGAAAAAGAAATGTCGGAATTATGCATACAGTAAATATTTGAGCTTCTAACAACGCGGCAGACAACGACCCCCGGGGACCGACCGGATCCGGGCTGGAGTCCATCCAAAGTTTTCGGGGAAAGGCTCAGCTGCCGTGCAGGTTTTTGAAATTATTTCATGAACAAAAATCATGTTCCCTCGTATATACTATATTCGGGGTTCTCCATCGCCATCGTACTCGTCGGGCCCTCGCTTTGGCTTTGGCATGTTTTATGGCCGAATGTTGGTGGGCTTAGGTGTGGAAGGTGTGGGTGCAGTGCGGGATGGCTGGGCCATCCATCTGGGCGAAAGCTCGTTACATGTCTGCCATGGCCGTAGCCGGAACAGAGCATATATACTGATGCAGGGACTGGGAGGGACTGAGAGGGTAGCGCACTGCATTTTATCGCCGACGTTGACTACATGGCACTCAAATTGTGTGAATCGAGGCGTTAAGGTACGAGTTAGTTCATTGTACCATGCTACCTCTCTCCCACTCTCTCTATCTCTCTCTCTCTCTTTCTGTTGGTTACATCCTCCTGAATGAACCTACCCCACAGCAGCTCTCGTGCTCCTTTGTACAAATACGAGAAAAATCAATAAGTGTGATTAGGCACGTTTCCCGGTTTATTTGCGTTCCAACAATGGCAGCTCGCCGACGATCCGCTTCGCCCCCCGCCTCCCGCCCACCACATCACCCTTCTCAGCCGTCAAATAAATAAAATGGAGAATGAAGAACAATGAAATCGGTGAACGTTTATTTAATAACATTTGTCATGCAGTCCGGCAGTCCGGCAGTCCGGCAGCCTCCCTCCAAATGGCAGCCTCAATTGTCCAACATGTCGTCTGCCTGTTCCCTTGGCAGGCATCTCAGCAACTTACAATAAAAATGTCCATCAGAATGGGCAAAATATTCCTGCAATTCACCCGAAAACTTATAATGCCTTGGCAATGGTATTGGCCAGGCCACAAACTGCGTAGAATTCAATTTTGTTGTAGGTTGCTTGGAATGCGAAAGGCATTTTGAGGGCCCCCATTTTGTAGAATGTTTCTTTTTATTCCTGACTGCCACGACAGCTGCTGGCGGCATTTGCAGCCTGTTTGTTGTGTCAGCAGAGGCCGGACCGAGGCCTATACATTTTTAATTTGTGCTTTTAAAATTTCCATTTTAAATTCAAACATTTTGTATCCGGTTCCTGCAAGGCCAACGAATCGCCTAACAAATGGCAACAATCTCGCTGGCAAAGTGTTGCCCCCCGCCCTCCGTTCAATTGGCATTCGAATTCCCAGTCCGATTACAATCCCAGAGCCCACAGTCCCAGAACCCAATTTCCCAAGAAAATCGAAAAAGGGAAGGAAAACGAAAAGTTCAAGCTATTTATTTGAGCATTTCACATTTTTTATCAGGTCTGCACATTTCTCTTATTTATGGCAAATGATTTTATTTCTTTACGGGCAAAGCTTAAGTGTGGACCTCCAACCCCTACTTTGAGGGGGAATGGCTCCACTTCCGACCCTCGGGAAGGCAGTGCACTCTGCTGACATCAGCAAACACTGAAAGGGAGGAATTATCAAGTTCTTGTAATTGTAACCTTCAGCTCAGACTCCCCAGCTCCAAGATGGGAATACAAAAGCGTCCCCTTAAGCATTTGCCAGACATGGGCCAGACACGCCCCCTACTCGTTGCTGGTGCTCCTTTGCCGTATGTGTCAACCCCTTGATGGAAGGAAACTCCTTTCAGTCTGGTCTGCATTTCCTTGGGCTGCGGATGCAGAACATTTAATTTCGCATCTCAGACCATCTCTCCATTTAAAACTCTCTTGTTCCGTGCCATTGCAGATCCTGGACGAGCATTACCTGTACAAATACAACGATATCGTGCACAAACACGGGCTAATCACCTCGACGCTGGGCCTGCAGCTGCCGCTGGAGTCGCGCCACTTCCACGACGGCGACATGCGCGTCAAGTGCCTGGCCAGCATATCCCCGGTTCTGTGGAAGGGCGGCAAGGAGAGTGTACTCCAGCGGCGGCCGGGCATCATTGACAATCGGGAGGCCATGCTCTTGGGTGAGTGAACTTTGAACACGACAACTGGCAGCACTCAACTAATTCAATTCAATTCCATTCTATCTATGTGTGGGTGTGTATCTGTATGCGTGTGTCTGGCTGTGTAGTGAGAAGTGCAGCTGGCCATTCGCAGAACAGTCTACTGCGGTCCCTAACCATCACCATTATTCTGGCACGCGCGTGTCAGTGGCTCCTAGGCTCGGAACTTACCTAAGCGACCAGAGGAGGCACAGCCCCTGCCCAACCCGACTCGTTTCAATTAACATGAATTCATTTTCAATTCAATTCAATTGCAATTGCAGAGCATAAATGGTGATTTTGTATACTTTAAGTGTAATATCCTTAGTTGTTAAGAGCAAAACCGCAACAGATCAGATCAGATCGGAAAGACAGGGGGCACGGAGCACTGGATCACTGGATCACAGGATCACTGGATCACCAATCAAAAGGCGACAAATTGGGTAAATGTGTTATAGCATGTAAAAAGCATTAAGACAAAAACCAGGTACATAGGAGTATGTCCAGTATTAAAGGCAGGAGAGTTCATGCATCCACTCGTACATACATTGACATCCCCCACATTGGAGCAATGCCCAATGCAAGTAAACGGCAGAGCGGAATTCAATTAGCAAAATTGTTGAGCAACTGAATTCACATCCGAAATATCAGGCATCCACTTGAGAGTCTGCCACTCCACCATCCCCATGCCATCACCATCCCCATCCCGCCCAGCCCAGGGCTCGTTGTGCGTAATTTCTGTGTAAATAATTCAATGGGAGGACTAAAGTCCAAGGCAAACTCCAAGCTCTTGTCTAATAATGTCTCATTGGCATCATTTTCGAATGGGAGCTGGAACTTTGCCATAACAGATGCTTAAAACTAGATAATTCCTAAAACGAAAAGTGAAACAAAAGCTTGAAAGTGCAACGACATTTTTGATTTTCAGCCTTTCAGTCCATTTATTCTGTTATTCTGGCCATTGAAGGGAATATTATAGTTTGCATTTAGTTTTGTAATTGTTCCAACAGAATAAAACAGAACAGAAGACAACTGTGAATATGCATGAGTTGAATTTGCTCTCAAGAATTGTTACAAAAATAATGTGCACATTTCCATTGTAAGAAACTTTGAAGTGCAGCTCCCCGAATAAATACGAACACACTGTATAAAAGAGAAACTGGATATAGTCGAATATACTCGTACATAAATACATACATATATGCATAAGGTCCTCTGTTTAACTAGAACTATAAGCTCTCTGTTTAAGTTGTAGTGGCTCTATCGAGGCGAACTATTGATTGAGGAGAACTCCATTGACTTGTACGTAGTAATACCAAAAAGAGAATACTTTGAGAGGCTCCCCCCCAGAAATAACTACTATATATAAAGAGAATATGTAAATGTATACAATAAATGCAGAATGACGAGACCCACGACCCGAGACGCCCTTCTCCCCAGAGTGTTTAAACAAATATAAATGTGAAAGCAAACATTGAGTTGTCTTTTTTGTGTATTTTTTTCGTGTGTTGATTTTAGCATTACAGATACGGGCAGAGACACGCACGCAGGCCATACAACAGACATTAACACCTGTGCTACCCACCTGCACACTCACGATCACTCTCTTTGGCCAAAAGGTGTTAAAATCGTGGTGGCCTCTTGCAACGGCAACAAAGGAGACACACAAAAATTATATATATATGTGAGTGTGGCACATAAAAGCGCGAAAAGTTAAAATAACACGTACAAATTTTGCATGCAAACAAACCGCAGAGCACTCACACACACATTCACAGGTGCACACGCCAGACACGAACACATTTGCAGGCGCACGGCCACGGGCACGGGCACGGGATGGCCGCAAATGAAAATATTGCGTGCAGCCTTTTAGGCGCTCCGGCTGGAAACTCGTCTTGTTGCGCCTTTTTATATGAGCCAGCTTCTGCTTCAGCTGCTTCTGCCACTGCTGTGGCGACTCTGCGTCTTGTTCTTCTTTTGGCCAACATTTTGATGGCGTACTAAACTTTATGCGAGGCACACAT
Organism: Drosophila guanche; assembly: GCF_900245975.1. Taxonomy (NCBI): domain Eukaryota; kingdom Metazoa; phylum Arthropoda; class Insecta; order Diptera; family Drosophilidae; genus Drosophila; species Drosophila guanche. The sequence continues at coordinate 7,168,449 of NW_022995747.1, read as the reverse complement.
AAATAGAAACGCGCACAAAAAACTTTTACAATGCAATGGCAAAAATAAAACAAGAGCGTTTTTTTTGCTCTGATGGTCAGAGACGAGAGTAGAGTGAGAGCTGGATGGTTGGATGGTTGGCGCTGGAACACACGCAAACGCCATAGGGCAGCCGGAATTCATGCGTGGCCAGCGGCAGTTTCCACAGGCAATCCCCCTCCCTATTTACTTTAGGTTGAGGCACCGCAAATCCTAACCTGACTCAACCACCTGAACCAGCCATACCCACACAAAGCGCCAGCGAATGGGAAGCAAGTGGGACTGTACCCATTTAATCTGGTCCTGCACTTTGGCCAGTTTTGCCAAAGATTTATGAGCGCCTTGCACTGCATAAGCGGCGCCATTTAAATGTCTGGACCTCCAGACCTATGCCTGCGAGGGAGCCCTCTTTCATCTCCATCATATGTTTGGGCTTGACCGGAAGTGGGCGTGCGGAAAGGAGAGCCAGAGGTTGGAAACAAAAAAATGTATGACCAGCGATTGCATAGCTGATAAATTTAGTTTGCACTGGGCGCGGCCACAGAGAGAGGCAGAGAGGGAGAGCCGTACAGCTAGATGGTGTTGGAAATTATGACTCGTCAATTGGTGGGTGGCTTGGCAGACACCCACACTGGTCCGCCCAACCAAGCACCCAGCAAGAGAAAGGTGCGTGAAGTGCGGAAGTGGCTGACTAAATTGCAGCGGGGCTAGAACAAGAGTTGCCTTTGATTTAAGTTGCATTAAATTAGCCTGCACACAGAGGTCTCTGATTAATGAGTGCCGGTAAAGTTTCTGACAGCAGCATGGGGCAGAGTGGCGGTGCAGCCAACATTCAATCAGAGGGAACGCTGAAAGAGAATGATCAGTGAGCACTTTGGCTGATTGAAATGTATGACCCCGAAGATCCCCGTGATTTTTGCAGACTGATGAAGCCCATTAACCGTACACCCTGAAGCGGAGAGAGTAATCCCATCGGAATTATGCGATTGCAATTCGAATTGTTGCCCTGGCATTCTGTGATAATAATGCAGAATCGCAGCACTTGACTTTTCGCAACCATTTAAGTGCCCCGCCCAGCCCCCTGTCCAGCGCAATGGGAATGCTGCATACATGATATTGGTCTTAACAAATGGAAAAAAATAGCAGCACTGACCCAGCAGCATCATGCATAATTTATGTGGCAGCCAGCCTCTTGCTTCCTCTTGCGCCACACTCGATGCCCGTTAAAGGCAAATCAAAATGCACTTTATTGCACAACGAAATGCAACAAAATAATATGCCATTCCCACCGCTTTCTCGTCGATTGAAATGGTGAAATGAAATGGCGCAGGATAACGAGACGCCGGGAGCGAGAGCGTGAGCTGAGTTGACCACTTTGGCCATTTGCATAATATTGATTCCATTTGGAAGCTTCAATGCCATGGAACACAGCACGTAATGCCAGTTCGAGTGCTCCACATACACCAATGCATATCCACAACCCATTCCGATCCCGATGTGGACTCTACAAATAAATTGCAGTGAGCTGTAACCGTATGAATTGAGTAAATGGAAATCACATGAAATCGCCGCAACTTCAGCCATAAGCATATGAAAGTCATGAGAACAAACACACTCGGAGGCTCACTCGAACTGCGGATGAAGCTATTCGAATTATGCAAATTAAGACATAGACCGAGAACACCAGTCCACATTTTCTGCTGATGAACTGCAGCAGCCAGAGAGTCAGAGTCAGAGCCAGAGACCGAGCTCCTCCTCAACAGACAGACAGCTCCATTAGAAAAACGCATTTAGTCGATGTTCGGCAATTAAGATCCCTCCCGTACGAGAACGAAAAAGGATAAATGCTAAAATGAGAAATGTCCAAAATGGGAGAGGATTTCAATGAAGCCGCCGACCCAGTGGCCCCGTAATGATATTTCACCCGGATGCCAATGCCAATGCCGATGCCATGCCATGCCATCTGCTTCGAAATTGTTCGCAATCAACTGGCCTCAGATTCAGGCAGAACTGTGACCCAGGACTCCTCTGTGTCACAGGCTGTGCATCCTGGCCTCGCTGTGCATGTGTCGCCCTGACATGATGATCTTGCTGTGCCCACTGGTGGTGGCATTTGCATGCAAAACTGGCTTGTTACGTTATGAATACTCGCAGCACAGCAACGAAGAGCTGCAGTCCAATGCATCCAATGGTATGTGTATTTACGGCCCAAATTAGCGGTCAAATGATGCACTTTGTGCTGGTAACTCGAACATGTCCATGTGGCTGACAGTGGAGCAGTGGCAGTCCTGGGTCCAACACTGCCACTGACAGCTAGCCTCGCGGATATTAAGGCTTTGATTGATGGCCGCGAAGTGTGGTAATAGTTTTTCGACCTAATGCTGCTTATGCTGCTCTCCATCTGGCATGCCAGATGGGCATATCCTTGGACATATGCTCTGGGAGCAGGGACAGACTTCCAATTAGCCGAGCACCCTGTGTGGCACCCTGTGGCTGTGCCTGCACAAAGGCATTCACATAAAGTGGTTACAAGTATGCGGCAATTAGCATTTAACGAGCACCACATGACAGCCACAATGGCACGACACGGCACAGGACAGAGTCTCTCTCCTGTCGCCATAATACTATACATACATACAAAAACAACCACAATCTACTCCTCCCACAAAAACACCTCCAATCACACAGACACACAGGCAAACGGAAAACAGAAAACAGAAAACAGAAAACAGAGAATTCGAAGTGAACAATGTCATCGACAAAACACAAGAGTCCCGGTTCCATTCCCTGACCAGGAACCTCCTTTGTTTTCCTTTTCCCCAGTTTTGGAACCAAACATTTTACGTTCCCAGCCACGCCCCCTCCCCCATTCCACTATCCGCTTCGCCCACGAAAAACTGCTGATTACTTAACTAAATATGGCAGCTTATGGCGGGACACGACATGTCCACTAAACTCTCTGATTTACACGATTTGCATGTACAGGAGACGCCTGCGTATGGGCGTCGGCGTGTGCCAGGCTCTAATTAGCTTACCCCAAAAGCATTCGCAACAGAATTATCAACTAGATGCTGTGCAACCGCCAACGAGAGCGAACCTAACGAATGTGGGGCACCTGATTAGGACGAGAAACAGAAATGGTAGACTAAATCACGGTGCTGGGGCTGCGGCTGGTGGTGACATTCAAAAAGACATACCCCAAGGTTGATGCAATAGCAATAGGCAAAACAATAGACTGTTAGTCCCAAAAAGAGTTTTGCGAAAAGCTGCAAAAGATTTGTTCTGCTTTTCTAGCTTTCGCGTCTAAGTCAGGTACAGATTCCCCGAGTATTCTATGGCCACAAACAGGTCGTTAAGTTGGCTTCAACACAAAGAAGAAAAACTTTCCTTTGTGCTATACTCGGAGGAGTTTTCTTTAAGGCCGAGTTCATTAGCATGTCGCTTCGCCAATACTTTTCGTGCAACACTTCAAGGCACAGACAGGCCAATGGTGGATCTATGGTCTTATCGGGAAATTCTTATCTGGGCTACATAAATTCCTGCCTTGACTTGGGCGTCGGGAAAGTTTCTTGAGGTTTTGCTGCATGGGCCAACCGGCTGTGGGGCCGCTAATTAAGACACGCAAAGTGCGGCTCTAAGATAAATGGTTCCATAGCACGTAAGCGGCGCGTCAATCTTGGCCATGGGATTCGTTGAGGTGCCCCCAAATGCCGCCCCGAGGCTCAGACACTTTTCTCTCAGACTTGCAGACTTGTTTTATTTTCGAAAAGTTTTTCCATCCCCCCATTCTCCTATTCTCCTGTTATCCCACTCCCCCCTGCCGACATTCGAAGCCTCATAAAAAATGTCAATGAAATGATTTATAAAAGAAGAGAAAAACCTCCCTCTCCGAGCAAAAATATGCTAATGTGACTCTGTTAATCAGCGTCCACTGTCCCCGAGATGAACAGGGTTTGATAAGGCCAAGTTTTCACATTGCCAATGGTATTCATTTGGCCATAAGTGAGGGGGCTGGCCGGTGGTCAGCGACTTAATAGGCAGCCATACCAAGTAGCTAGCAATTTTTTGGCCCAAGCAAAATGTCTTCATCGGCCTTCTCCCTGTGTTGCTTTCCCATTTCTTTGCCTTATTTTTTTTTTTTGCGTGCCTAGAGTTGAACATTAAATTTTAATGCCATATTTTATGCTTTCAGAATTTACATATATTTATTCTAGCCACAGAGTGTGTGTGTATGTGTGTGTGTGTGTGTGTGAGTGTGTGAGTGTGGGGGGGCCTAATCAAATCAAAAGAGTGACGGACCCACCAGCTCTTCCCTCTTCAGCAGCTCCCTGCAGTCCAGCCATGAATGGCTAAACAGACATGCAAAGTTCTCTGCTGGAGTTTTGACTCAAAAGTGGAGCCCCAGGCAAAGGCTCCCAACTCACACACACACGCACCCCTATGTATGTGTGTGTGTGTGTGTGTGTGCTTAGATGTGGTTAGAAAAATTGCAGGCCACGCTGTGCACACTACGCGTTGCTTGGCAGAGGGCCAAATAACCAAAACAACAGCCGAAGCTACGAAGCGAAGAGAAAGTCAAGCTGTGAGGAGAGTGGATGAATTACCTACCCTTTCAAATCAATAATTTCCAAGGAGCTCATTTGATTTAGTCAAACATGATATTTGTATTAGATAGTTAATCGATATTGGCGGCTGCTCCGTTTCTATATTGAATCACCATGCTGAGGCACCCTTTTCTAGGGTATGGCATTGTAGTCATGCAACAACCAAAATATCAACAAGAAGAGCTCTAGCCATTGCCATTGCCATTGCTTCTGCTTCGGCTATAGCATTTGGTTTTGCCATTTGAGTTGGCTTGTTGTTGTTTTTCTTCCGCTTTTTTTTCTGTACTCCCCTTGGCGGAAGGCGTTCCTAGAAAGGCGCATGTATAATTAGAGCTATGAAGCATGTCCGGTGAAGTTTGGCATTTAAATGTGGCAACAAAAGCAAAAACAGCAACAGTAGCAGCTGCAGTTGGGGCACAGAGGTAGCAGGATCGCCACTTTACCATTACCAACTTTGAAATTGGACAAAGCACAACAAAAAGAGTGCAAGAGAGAGTGGGTCGAAGGGGTACTAGACTGTTGCCCAGATATATTTTATAATGCCACAAACATGCACGACTTCAGCTATACATGAGACTTTGTGTGCATTTCGTTTAGTTTACGTACTGTGCCTCCACATGCAAACAGGACACGGACTCAGATTCAGCCAAACCCCCATCCAAACCCCAGCAGCAGACCAGACACAGTCCCCGGGTTCTGGCAGCAGGAAGTTTGTGTGCAACTTTATCTTTTGATTTATACAATAATAAACAGAAATGTGCACAAAAGTTCTTTGTACTTCTTCTGCTGGCTAAGCAGGAGGAGCAGCAGCAGAAGCAGCAGGAGCAGGGCCAGAATTGCAAAGTTATATCGGGATATGTTTACATGAGTAGTTGACTCTTGCTAATTGGAAGCAACGTCAAAGGAACTACCCTCGGATCGCTTTCCAGGCAATTGTCAAGGCTTAGTCAGTCAGTAGCTATTGCAGCAGCTTTCGCCTTGGACAGAGAATCAGAATATGCGATTACAATGGGCAGGAACACTCCTATTCAGAGTGTATTTCGGTCTGCGTGGATCGATTTTCAATTGTAGGCAACTCAACGAGTTGTAAGTGGCCCACACCCACACCCATACCCACCACACACCAGCCCGCACAAATGTGTGCCCAATAACCCATTAAATGCAACCAAATGCAATGGAACACGCAACCATCTCTGCCTTCGGCGCCTGTCCCCTAACCAGCAAGCAGCAAGCTGCACCATGTGGCATGGCGGCAATGTGGTGCACATTAAGCTTAACACCGCTTAAATGCGAGTGGAGCAGAGCTTAAAGGCGCTGCCTGTATTGGCTGCCACGGACGAGCAGTCATTCCGTATTCGCTGGGGTGCCGCGTAATAATGTTAAATGTCAGGTGCAATGCAGCTGCAGCTGCAGCCGTAGACGGAGCCGAAGCCGAAGCCAGTTCCTGTCCCTATCCCACCAGCAGTTGCAGCCGTAATCGAAGTGGAAATGCAAGTCAAAGCCAGAGCCAGAGCCTGAGCCAGAGCCAGTGCCAGGGCTGGAGTCGAAGCGCACCAGCAGGCACTAATTAAGTTGCCCGGGAGCCGCCGCGTAACTGCCATAAAATATGCGCAGTGGGGGAGCTCGAATTCGGATCCGGATTGAGATCGGTTTGTCGGCCCCGCCAACTTAGCAGCCATGGCAGTCGTAACACACACTCACTGCACACAGTTGGTGCACCTTCGCGGGGCAGAAAATACTTGTACGATATTTTATGGCATTGGGCTAAGCGAAAAGGACGCGAGTCAAGAAGTTCTCCATTTGTTTTCAGGCTTAAATTTACACAAAACATGCAACTAAAGACTGTGGGAAAGGAGGTGGAGCCATTTCGGTCGGATATGCAGAAGTACGTAGATAAATGTCTTACTCAGTCAGAGGCGCTCAGTCGCAACGAAACTTCGATAAGTCCATTTCCATTCATGGTCTGCCCCAACAACTAAATGCTTGAGAATGTTTTGGCAGAACTTCCACTTGAGGTAAACATAAATAAAAACTCAACAAAAATACGCGTATAATCGAATGTTACTATAATCTAATCAGCAGCAGCAAAATAGTTTTGGGTGTTCGTTTGCTTAGAGTCATCCTGCTCTCTGTTGGCAACAGAATCTTCAGCATTAGATGTGAAGCCAAAATCGTACCAAAACGTGAGCATCTGCAAAAATAATTTTTTCTCTCTCTTTATATTTACAATCTGTTTTTTTTGTAAACAATAAGTTTAATTAATTAATATTCAATTAACAGAAATAGCAGTTTTCCAATGAGCCCTGCTATTAGATATAACATCTTTTCAGTTTGTTGGATTTATCCATCAGGGATATCGAGAATGTTGTATCTTTTCAGTCTTCTTACTGTTAGGCTATTGTCTAATAGACTTAAGGCCAAATTATTTTCGTGGTTGTGGAGTACGTCGATGTATTTCTTACTAGTTTTCTTTATTTCTTCTTTAATTGTTGGAATATTCAGATCTTTGTGGATGTTTGCATTAGATACGTAAAACGGAGCATTGACAATGTGTCGCAAAGTTTTTGATTGAAAAATAATTGCAATACAAAAGACTTGATCGTTCACAAATATAACCTACCACAGTATAGTCGGAAAAGTAGGTATTGGTTCTAGTTTTTTTGGTGTTTGCCGCCACCAGGAACATGTGCCAGCTGTACACGGAATACGAGAGTCTCGAAAGTGGCGAAAACGATCCAACAAAGGGCCAGTTGCCACGTTAGAGCACGATGCAGGAAAGCATGAACCAATCTTAGCTGGCTTTGTTTTTAATACATCAATCTGAATTCCAAACACAACAGATCCTCTTGACTGGTTAATCGGGTGAGCAACAGATCAAAGTCCGTGAGCGATGCATTGCTGAAGTGTTCGCCAAACTCGACTCCCATCGCGCAAAATTCCATTAGGCGCTCGTAATTCTGAAAGACAGCTTTGTCCGCAGACAACCAAAGTCCCTATAATGTTCACCATGGTAACAGATATTCGATTGAAGGTGGTGGAAATACTACAAGGGATTTTAGCTGACAAGAGCCTTAAGTATAATCTGGGGTTTTTAACTATATGCGATAAGCATTCACTCGTTGAGTAGTCGATTAAAATCAGCCTTGTCACAAAGACCGCCGATCAGACAGGTAGTTCAGTTCTGAAGCTAATTTCATGAGAAACTTCCTAATGGTATTTAATCAGTGGAAGTTCTAGGTAGACGGAGCGCTATTTTGTTGTGACTGCTTATCATTTTGTGTTAATCGTTTTTTGTATTGAGTAGCTAGGGATTTTCCAGTGCGTCTGACTGGCCAATAGCCATACAACTTTTGATCTTTGCTTTCAGAATAAGTACAGCTAATTTGTGATCTGTTATATGCGATTTATTCGCTACTTAAGCGAATTTCGTTATCATTTTCACATATTAAAGTGTCATTTTAAAGAGTCATTTGGCGCTAAAGCATGGGGAGGCACTTCAAAGAGTGACGTCTGGTCAATAGCCCGATCGTAGTATTAAATGGTAGGTCCAACTGTTATCTGTTATAGATAAGAAAACATTTAATGAAATTCTAAGATTCTTACATCAGAATATAATAGACTAAACTAACATTATTTAAAGCATAACAGAGGCAATTGGTGGGGCTTCTGTTTCCAGCGCTTCAGGGACATCTTGCTTCCGGATTCGTTGTCATTCAACTGCTCCTGCTGCACTGGGTCATCGTTTAAATCTACCTTCGGTTCCATGGGAGCTGCTGTCTGGCTAACAGTCTTCGGCTGGGAACAAGCAGACTATCAAACGCGCCCAAAGGAGCCTCAATTATACTGTACAACACAAACGATATCAATAGAGTTAACCCAAAGTCGGACCAGAACTTCAGCATCTGAAAAATTGAATGTAATGTTGGTTCTAGGCAAACACTTTCAACCCACTACTGGAATCGATTATTCGATTGGACTTATTCGATTGATTGTGTGTCACCATTTTCTAGTGATTTCATAGGAGAACTTCAAAGATAGTCTGGAGATAAGACTATCTAGCAGTGTGTCAGCCTTCGAGTCGATTATAAAATCGATTATTATGGGTAAGTAGATACTCACTCAAACTAGCACAACGAATCACTTAATTCAATCGAACATCATTGACATTTTCTGCTAATCAGTATAATTTCGGCGAAGTCGGAAGCACAAATCTTGTTTATTTATACTTTTCACAAGTAATCGTTTAATTTATTTGTTTGTTCGATGGATTTCAGTGGGCTTTGTTGATATGTGCTTTCCATTTCTTTGTAAAGAATTAAATTAGCAGAATTGTAGAAAGTCACATGCAAAATATTATTTTTCCTATAGATTTGGGATGATTGACAGGACAAAACTCCGCCCAATGGTCATGGGACTTGGCTTAGGGATAGTCTTGTGACCGCCATGACCAGCATCGACCAGCTTCAATGTCCGAATTGATTTAGCCATGATTTCTACCCTTCTGGATAAACGAAGTAGAAAAATTACATTAGAACATGTGAGGAAAATATTCTCACACACATAGGGTCAAGGCAAGTCTATTTATAACGGCGAACTGGCTGTGGTTCTCTCTCTCAGAGCGATGAGAGAGCAGAGAGATGATGGGATCGGGCAGGCAGTGGTCCAGCGCATGTCAAAATATGACCATGAGATGAGTCAACCAACCAGTCTGATCCCGTTACGAAGCAGGTGGAAAGCATCGGAGACGCCGATGGAAAAGTACGGGCACCGCGTGGACGAAAGTCCCGTTGTTGCAAAAAAAAGAGGAGCTGAAAGAGAGTGAATCCCAAGGTAGCGCCCTAGAGCTAGACCAAGGAGCAGTCTCAAATAGCCCTAAGTAGCTTATAAGAGAAACCTCCAAAGCCTTTTACATGGTTACTCTATTTGTCTCTGTTTTTCTCTCTCTCATAAGAAGAGGCATGAAAAATAGGAATAATCAAGCTAAGAAATTAATTCTGTCCAAAAAATTGGATACCAAATGACATCCAGAGGTAGAGTATGCGACAGTCCTCGGCTCCGATACAAGTTCCGGCGTTTATGTATACCTCCGTAAATAATATAATGTATTCGTTACATAAAGCTCAAATAGTCAACATATTGACTGAGTGCGGTTTATAAAATGTTCCAGCTCGTTTTATTCAATTTATTTGAAAATATCTGGTTCAAAAATGAATGCTACAATTTAAACGAAACTATTTTTACTTGATGTATTGTAGATGTAAAACATTTAGGTATTAGCATTTATTGCTATTCAGAGGCAGCCGTCTTTTCCGCTTCCCTGGGCACTTCGGTCTTATCCAGATTCCGTCCGTCATTCAATTGATGCGGCTGGAAATCGGCTAAAATACTTTTCCTCTTGGGTCGTAGGAGACCATCGAGTCCGCCCAAAGGAGCCTCAATTATAATGTATAACACATACGACATCAGTAGAGTGAATCCAAAGTCGGACCAGAATTTCAGCATCTGTAAAATAATTATTTATGTTAGTTCTACTCAAACAATTTCAACACTATACTATCAAAACCTACCGCATTGTAATCCGATAAATAAGTATTGGTCCGTAGGTTCCTAATATTTACTTCCTGGAAGAAAATGTGCCAGATGTACACGGAATAGGAGAGCCTGGAGAGAGGCTGCCACAAGGGGGAGGATAGAAAACTGTTAGCCAGACCACCATGGCCCTGCATACAGGCGAAGACGATCCAGCAAAGGACCAATGGCCATGCCACTCGGGTAAGTGTGTAGTGGAAAGACTCCTCGAGAGTGGACAGAGGTGGAGCACTCCACTGGGCAGCAGGATACAATGCGAAGATCGATGTGAATATCATGGCAAGGCTAATAGTCCATCCAGACCACACGGCAATCCGACTTAACTGGAATTTCTTTCCCCTATTAAGGTGGAGGAAGTACCCGAAGACAAATCCAATAAGCCAAGGAGCCGCATGCGTGTGCGTGGCGGAGTACAGTTTCTTACCAACATCTTCTTCACTCTTTACTCGGTTCCTGCAATTGCATGAAGTCAAAACAGGTCAAAGACAAACATAAAGATAGATCACACACTTTAAGAGCATTGAGTAGTTGTTGACCATCATAGTAGCAAAAAGGCAAGACGAGACTAGCACTATTAGTACCACAATGCCAGCGGCTGCCTTCTTTCCCCACTTATAGAGAGCAATCAGCAGAAGGGGAGAGATGATGTAAAGTTGCATATCAACGGCCAAGTACCAGGAATGATCAAGGCACTAAAACAAAAATGTAATCGTAGTCAATCAAACAATGGAAGGAACTGAGATCTATGACTTACAATATTGCTTGTTGCATAGTTTTGCACAAACAGCAGCGTCCAGAACCATCCTTTTTCGCATTCTTTCATGCCATGAAACTCCCCAGAGGCTAGTGGTCCGTCTGTGATAAGAGTCATCAGATTCATGTACACAAGAATGGCCACTGCCAAGATCGGAACAATTCGAATGAACCGATGCAAGTACATCAGCGGCACATTCAGCTTTCCCTTGGATCTGTCAGAAAGTTACCAAGGGGCTTTGATGGATTTAAAACAATTCTAAAACTTACTTCTCCATGGATCGAAGGGCAACCATTGCCACTAGAAGGCCACCAATAAAAAAAAATGAATCCACTGAAAAAAAACCGTGCAGAATAAAGCTAGAAAAGGGTTGCACGGCCCACTAGAACATAAAGAGAGGACATTAAAGATCAATTGGGTTTAGAAGAAAAGACTGGCACTAACCGAAACAACTTTGGAAGCATTCATATTCGGCGCAACTAGCGAAAGGAGATATTCGTGGCCAAAAATCACCCAGATCAAGGACATGCATCGGATTCCATCCAGGCAACTAATAATATTCGGATTCGATTTGCTGTCAACAATGCGGAAGAGGGCGCGGGAACTGGCACGTGCCGAGAAAATCTTCACAGCCACAGGAATTTGGCCTGAAAATTAAACATCGATGTCATGTTGTATGTAATTTTGTTTCCTCAATTACTCACTTTGATCCTGGCACAGGAAGTAGTCGTACATTGTGCACAATGCCACAATAGAACCCATCAGGCCAAGGAGTACACTGCAATGCAGAAGTAAGTAATTCAATAACATAATTTTCATGCCTCAGGCAACTACTTACACTGTGAAAATTTGCATGCTATTCCAGGGTTTCGATTCATTTGTCTGGCAGCTGGTCTCGCTAATTCTTATGCTTGTGGTACTCGAGTTGAAAAGTTTCAGCATTAATTGACCAATAATCGTATCCATATGAGCGGCAGAGCATGAAGCCGGAAAGCAAGATCCTATCTTTAGAGGCCAGGAATCAATGGGTACGATGAGAAAACAGTACTTTCCATTTATGCGGTGACTACTGGTGATTTCCTTGCTGATTTCGACGCACTCATCAAAGTTACCGAAATGAAATTGGTTGCCGAAGAGTACACCCGAGGGAATGGAGCCCCAGGCATCGATCACTGCTCACAAAATTCATCAAATTTAATTTGCACTCACTGGAATTCAATGTTTTATTATTCATTATTCACCCACTCTTCACTGCCCACAATTTTCCAGTAGTGAGTGCCTGCATGAATTCAGCCATGTCCGCCATACAAAGCAGATCCTCTTGACTGGGTATACGTGGCTGGAACAGATCCAAGTCCGAGAGCGATGCATTGCGGAAATGTTCGGCAAACTCGACTCCCAGCGAGCGCAGAGCCATCAGACGTTGGTAATCCTGTGGAACATCTCCGTCTTTTAGTTGTGCGGCACCAACGAGTGCCAGTCCGCAGACAAAGAGAGTAACTAATACGTTCACCATGCTGAAACTTTTTCGATTGATGGCTTTTAACCATTTTCCTGTGATTTTATACCAAAGTTTCGAAAGGCAATCTGGCGATAAGACTATCAAGCAGTGTGTCAGCCCACAACTCGATTAAAAAACGATTCTTTTGGGTTAGTAGATACTGAGAGTAGCACAACTAAACACTTAATTTCAGCTAATCAGTATAAGTTCGACGTAGTCGGAAGCACACATCTTGTAAATATATTTATTGTTCGATTGATTCCAGTGGTCTCCGTTGATATGATCGGCCCATATCTTTGGAAATTGTTGATTTGGCAGATTTGTGGTTTTTCCTTTCGAATGCATGTTTGTCTCTAAAGATGGAACCTCATTTTCGACCACAGGACCAGCATCAACCCTCGTATGTCTCGTTGCCATGACTGTCTGTACTTCAGGAAAACGATAGGAACAAATTATATGAGAACAGTACGTACAGGGAAGTCATACTGTATTCATTGAGAAATAACTAATTATTAGGTCCTATTGGTTTTCTGAGGCAGTCGCTGTTTCCTGTATCTTGGGCACTTCGTGCTCATCCAGATTCCTTCCGACATTCAATTCATGAGGCTGGACATCGGCTGAAGTTTTTGCTTGTTCGCTTGGAGCCAAGGGCTGCATAATAGTTTTCCTCTGGGGTCGTATAAGATTACCGAGTCCGCCCAAAGGAGCCTCAATTGTAATGTACAATACATACGACAGCAATAGAGTGAATCCAAAGACGGACCAGAACTCACGCATCTGAAAAACGATTATTAGTTTTCGTGGCATCTCAACTAAAGCTTTCAATCAACTGCTGGAAACGAAACTTACCACATTGTAGTCCGAAAAATAGTTATTCGTCCGGATGAGTCTGACGTTCACTTCCTGCATAAACATATGCCACATGTACACAGAATAGGAGAGTCTCGAGAGGGGCTGCCACAATGGAGAGGATAGGAAACTGTTGGCCAAACCACCATAGCCCTGCACGCAGGCGAAGACGATCCAGCACAGAGCTAGAGGCCAGCCCACTCGGGTGAGTGTGTAGTAGAAAGACTCGTCGAGAGTGGACAGAGGTGGAGCACTCAACTGGCCAGCAGGATACATGGCGAAGATCGATGTGAAGATCATGGCAAGGCTTAGCACCCATCCGGACCACACGGCAATCCGGCTAAACTGGAATTTCTTTCCCCGATTCAAGTGCAAGAAATACCCGAAAAGAAATCCAATAAGCCAAGGAGCCGCATGAGTGTGCGTGGCAAAGTAGAGTTTTTTAACGGTATCTGCTTCCGATCCATTCCTGAAAATGCATATCGTTATCTACGTTTAACTTTAAATATACAAATTCTGGACCTACTTCGCGAGCATTGAATAGTTGTTGACCATCATTGTGGCAAAAAGGCAAGACGAGACTAGGAGCACCAGCACCGCAATGCCAGCGGCTGCCTTCTTTCCCCACTTATAGAGAGCAATCAGGAGAAGCGGAGAGATTATGTATAGTTGCATATCTACGGCCAAGTACCAGGAATGATCAAGGCACTAAAACAAAAATGTAATCGTAATCAATCAAACAATGGAAGGAGCTGAAATCCATGACTTACAACATTGCTTGCTGCATAGTTTTGCACACACAACAGCGTCCAGAACCATCCTTTTTCGCATGCTTCTTTGCCATGATACTCCATATATGCCATCGGCCCGTCCGTGATAAGAGTCATCAGATTCATGTACACAAGAATGGCCACTGCCAAGATCGGAACAATTCGAATGAACCGATGCAAGTACATCAACGGCACATTCAGCCTTCCCTTGGATCTGTCAGAAAGTTACCAATGAGCTTTGATGGATTTAAAACAATTCTAAAACTTACTTCTCCATGGATCGAAGGGCAACCATTGCCACTAGAAGGCCACCAATAAAAAAAAATGAGTCCACCGCGAAATACGCGTACAGAATAAAGTTAGAAAAGGGTTCCTCAAACCACTGAAAAACCAAAAAAACTAAAAAGATAAAAGGTTATTACAAGGTACGCTAATAAGTTCACTAACCGTAAGCAGATCCAAGTTATTTACATTTGGAGAGTTTGCTTCATATCCGAATTCATGTCCAAATACCACCCATATGAGTGACATGCAACGGATTCCATCCAGGCAACTTATAATATTCGGATTCGATTTGCTGTCAACAATGCGGAAGAGGGCGCGGGAACTGGCACGTGCCGAGAAAATCTTCACAGCGACAGGAACCTGGCCTGATGATCAAACATCGATGTCATGTTGGATGTCATTTTGTTTCCTCAGTTACTCACTTTGATCCTGGCACAGGAAGTAGTCGTACATTGTGCACAATGCCACAATAGAACCCATCAGACCAAGCAGAACACTGAAATCCAGAAAAAATTAATTCAACAACATTCTTCCCATGCCTTAGGGCAGTACTTACACTGTGAAAATTTGCATGCTATTCCAGGGTTTCGATTCACTTGTCTGACAGGTGGCCTCCCGAATTTGTATGCTTGTGCTACTCGAGTTGAGCAACTTCTGCATTAATTGACCCAGAAATGCATCTATGTAAGCGGCAGAGCATGACGCTGGGAAACACGATGCAATTCTCATTGCGTTGGTTAAACTTGCCACACTTTGAGGCAGAAAACCAACGGACACTTTGAGAAAACAGTACTTTCCATTTATGCTATGACTACTGGTGATCTCCTTGCTGATCTCGACGCACTCATCAAAGTTACCCAGGTCATAGAAATTTCCGTAAAGTAGACCCGAAGGAATGGAGCCCCATGCATCGATCACTGATTTCAAAATTCTTGATATTTAGTTCCCACTTACTTAAAGATCACTTTCATTATTCACTTACTATTCAGTGCCCACAATTTTCCAGTAGTGAGTGCCTGCATGAATTCAGCCATGTCCGCCAGACACAGCAGATCCTCTTGACTGGGTATTCGTGGTTGAAATAGATCCAAGTCCGAAAGCGATGCATTGCGGAAATGTTCCGCAAACTCGACTCCCAGCGAGCGCAGCCCCATCAGGCGCAGGTACTCCTGTGGAACATCCCCGTCTTTTAGCTGTGCGGCACTGACAATTAGCAGTCCGCAGACAAACAGAGTGACTAATACGTTCACCATGCTGATACTTATTCGATTGATGGCTTTTAACCATTTTCCAGTGATTTTATACCAAAGTTTTGAAGGCAGTCTGGCGATAGCCCTATCTATAATTGTGCCAGCCATTCAGCCGATTATACAAATCAGTAAGGAGATTGTTATACAGAGAACCGTTTTAATTCTCAGGAAATTTTCATATGTACATACAGACATGTATGCAGACATGTACTTAAGTATGTACATGTGTAAGCAGACAAAAGAAAAGAATGTCGGAACATATCATATTTACGAACATTGTATGTACATATGTATTTATATGTTTTCGATCGCAGTATTATGATAATTTTGTTTTTTTAATCAGATCCTCTTGACTGGGTATTCGTGGTTGAAATAGATCCAAGTCCGAAAGCGATGCATTGGGGAAGTGTTCGGCAAACTCGACATCCAGCGAGCGCAGAGCCATTAGAGCCAGAGCTGGTACTCCTCGTCTTTTAGGTGTGCGGCACCAGCGAGTATCAATCCGCAGACAAATAGAGGGACTAATACGTTCACCACTCTAATAGGTATTCGATTGACGATATTTCACCACTTTTCATTGATTTTATACGAAAGTTTCGAAGCCATTCAAACGTCAATTATAATCGCTATCTAGGAGTGTTTGTTAGCCTTCAAGCTGAATATATACATCTGCCTGGGTCAGCAGATGCTCTCCAACAAACCACAAAAGTCTTTGCAATCTGTCTGCAAATTGCGAATTGTCTGTGAAAGACAGCCGACAGTCTTTTACAGACAACGTACAGACAATAAATCAGTTTGGGAAGAGTATACACATGTGTTATTGAACAGAACCACAGAATTATGATAAGATGGTCGGCTAGATAATGTGTTACTCACCGCCTTGCCATTTTACAGGCTCTCAAGAGCTATAATCTGAAGAGGTTTGAAGTCCCCTATTTAAGTAGTTCACATTTTGAACATGTCTTCTTGGTAAATATGAATAGAACATTATGAAAATTATACTGTTTTTGCATATTCCAGGCAACTTCCACCTGCGTCCACAGAAAAGCTGTGAAATTCAGGAGAATTTTTAAACATCAGCAGCGACTGTTCCTTATTTACCTTCTCGTGAGTACGTTAAATGCTCGCAGCTTGAACGCGACGTAAACCCATTATATTTTTTGCCAATAATTTTCAAAGCATTAGCTCATCATCAATTTGCTCCCTTGTGAAATTGGCAGCAATCACGTTATGCGCACCCAGACACGCCCCCACAAGAACCTAGAAACACCACAGAAAAACATCGGAGAAAAACCAACAGCCTTACTTACACACCCACACATCTACAGCCACCTATACTTGAACACATTTGCTTAATTTTCGAAATGAGTTCGCATGACTTACAGCCACACCGACGCCATACGACCCGTATCCTTCATATCTCGCTTTTCCTTTGCCTTCGTCTGTGAGTCATTCCTTTGCTTTCTCGGTGATTAAATGCGGAAATTGTTTGACTTTAGTTAGGCGCATGCAATTAATTAAATTAGAGCACCCGAAAACCCATCAAACGAAAATTATTCCATAAAAGAGTGCTTAAAATGTGGCGACAACATGGGAGAACGGGTTTACATCAAACACTTTTTACAGATCCGATTTCCATGGAGCGATTGAAATTGAATTATCATTTTGCTTCCACGCCTCGGCAGGGGGCTGCAACAGGGCACAGCTCCACTTTATGCAAATTTCAATTTATTCCTCAGCGCAATCCCAACCTGCTCCTTGGGCCTGTGGTTTACGACTTTATTCCATGACAGTTTGTCGTTTAAGTTGGTCGAGTAAAGGACGGCGGAGAGGGAGTGCAGCACGCCAATGCTGCTCAACTGCCATAATGAGGGAATGGCGTTTTTCCATCATATTTTATAGGGCCAAGAAGCCATTTATCATGTATCGCGCATGTAACAAAAGGCATATGAAACACTTTTAGTCTGAGCTCCAACCAATCCGCGGGGCTGGCACGTGCCATAAAACGCGGCGCGGCATTGCCAATAAAGCCTGAGATACGCTCGGCGCGATAATAAACATGCTAATGGCCATTAAGAGGCTAATTTGAATTGAAAATACTTAATACTTAATAGAAATACTAACGTACATATTGTGGCTTTACCTAATAGGATATGACCGTGTAAATGCATAATTAAAATACTTAAACTTTAACTAAATCAAATGCAGACACATCCAGACACACAAGCCCACCGTGAAATTTTCGCTTAAATAGTGCATTAGAAGCAATTTATTTGCTTAAACGCCTGGAAAAAGTGCGTTTTAAATAATTGAATGCAGTGCATAATGGAGCCCTGTCTGTCCGAAGATTTAATTACGGTAATTGTCTAAAAATGCTATTTAATGTTTGCAGAGCCAAAATTACATGCAATTATGTCAGGAGCATCGCTTAGACAAAAAAGTCTTTCATGGACAACAAAATTAAATAATGTATACAACAAATCTAAATATATATACATTAAATGGGAAGGAAAATATTCTAAATGGGTTAAAAATAATCGATCAATTAATTAAAATTGTATAAGTTTAAAAACTAGAATCTTCACATCTCTGCTAACCTAAAATAACATATAGTACATTTTAAAATAATAAAAGGATGTGTCAGAAGAGGGGCTTTCGAGCCCACGCCTACAGAGACTACCCGAACGCCGATGATGACGTCGCCAGCGAAAACAACTACAACAATGACGATGACGATGATGACGATGATGATGATGATGATGAGGAGTTTCTGGCGAGAAGCAATAACAGCAAACAGGCATTTTCACACCCAAGCAGCGTAGCATGTCTGGCAGCTATTTATAGATTCTCTCCATCTTTCCTTCCCCCTCTCTTGGACTCATTCCAAAAGCTCGCGTGTGTGCTTTTTTGTTCGAAGGCAAGTGCATACTCTTAGGCTCAACTAATGGGAAATCAAATGCAGCTGAAAGTTGATCGAATCGCTCGCAATCTGGCTCTCTAATTACTTGCCATTTGGGAGATGACTTTTCCTTTACATTAATCCAGCCGAGAGGCTGATGCGGGAGTGGAGTGAAGAGCCGTCAGACAAAGAGCAACTTTGGACGAGTCAATTCAATTTCAATTTATCAAATGCTTCAGCAATTTCTCTAATTGAATTTCGTTTCATTTGGCGGAGCATAATTTATAAAATATAACATTTCAATGCCGGCCAGGACAAAAGGCGTCCTACATCGAAAACCCGCCTCTTATTGATGCCATTCACTCAGCCCCAAAGAGCGCCCGGCTCTAATCTATTGTAAGGATGCCGAGCCCTGGCAGCCATCCGCCGGAACGTAATCATTTTGAGCGCATTCCGATAAGTTTGCTTATAAATCACAAATGTCCGAAGGCCGGGAAAGAGCAGAGCCCCAGAGGAGCGGTAGCTGTGGCGTCCTTGGACTCCCTTGGGCGAAGGCTTTTAAATCGATGAGCACGTCGCAGAATTGACAATAATATTTTTTAAATAATTTTATTATTTCATTCAGCCGGTCATTCATGCAGACACTCAAGGAAAGGAAGGAGGGCAGTCCGTCCATGTCCGTGAGCATCGACGGAGCTGCCTTGGACTCGGTCATGCGTGAATGTAAACGCAGCTTGAACCCACTCGAGGGGCAGTAATACAAATTTGAGCATTTCTTTCTCCTCTTTAATTAAACGAACAAAACTGAAATCTAATTATGTTTGTCTTTCCATTTCGCATCCGCATTCAAAGGCGGGGCCACCGTTGGTCGTACTGCCCGATGACGTAGGTCAGCTTCTTGATGGCCAGCTCCACCTGCTCGTCGTCCACCTGATGGTAGAGCACCACTCGGGCAAAGGCCCAGTCCCGAGCACTGGCCTTCAGGATAATACCAGAGCCATCCTTATCCGTAACTCCAGTCTCCAGCTCCTGGTGCTCGACCTGGGCCAGGCGTTCGCCAAACTCACTGGCCGTCAGCTCGGATCGCTTGATCTCAATTAAGAGAATGTTGCTCTGAACTGTGTCCAGATCCACTGTGATATTGGGACTCTGTAGGTGATGTATGGCTGACGGGACAGTTCGTTAGTAAATGGATGGAAATACTGTCCCAAAGTGGATAGTTACCATTTGCGATTCGCTTTGTGCGCTCATGATCCTTGCCGAGCAGTGGCACCACCTCCTCTAGAGCCACCAGGCCAGCAGCAGCTAATATGCCTGCCTGACGCATGCCCCCACCCAAAGCCTTGCGCAAACGACGGGCTCTAGGAGAAACCAGAAATGGAGACACAGAGAAAGGATTAGCTGGCATCGAAAGGGATTTTGAGAGAGTGAGGAAACCCACTGCGAAATGAACCGCTGGGAGCCGACGAGCACAGAGCCCACCGGTGCGGACAAGCCCTTGCTGAAGCAAATGGAAACCGAGTCAAAGTCCCGACAGATGCGCGCCACACTGACGCCCAGGGCGGCAGCTGCATTGAACACCCGAGCCCCGTCCATGTGCAGTGCGATGGGTGCACAGCCCACTCCGGGCTGGCGCAAGAGATTGGCCAGCTCGTCGAGAAAGGCCAGAGGAATCACCTTGCCGCCGCAGATGTTGTGCGTGTTCTCCACCACCACCAGCGAGGTGATGGGCTCGTGGTAGTCGTCGTGACGGATCCGGCGTCGCAGCTCCGCCAGGGAGAAGGTGCCATCGGGCTCGTTCTTGAGCGTAGCTAATTGCACGCCAGCCAGGTGTGAGGCTCCGCCTAAATGTGATTAATGAATGCACACAGTCAATGTTTGTTCTCTGCTCCTCTGCGGTGTCCTGGTCTCACCTTGCTCGTACAGAAAGACGTGCGATAAATCGCCGACAAGGGCCTCCGTGCCGCGCTTGTGGCAATGAACCATAACTGTGGGGATTACAAAAGAGATGCTCGAGAATTCACTTAACTGGCGAGGGGCGGTAATTGAACTGCCTTAAATATTCATGCAGATGCCCCCAAAAACAATTCATTTAAGAGCCTCTATAATTGATAAACTCTGTGCTGCTTGATGTGTCAATATTAAAATATAAAAGGAACTGCACATTTATGTTGTAACGTGTTATTCTAGCTTGTATAATATATGATCAGCTAAGAGGAAATCTGGAGTCAGTAAAAATGCTTTAAACAAGGCCTCAAAACTATAAGAGATGACTCCAAAAAATGACTGACAAAAATTCCCCGCTGCATACTCAATGGACTACCCTCGTGCAAAATTAGCACAATCGTAAGTCTCAGTGCATTCTGTTTGAATGAAATGCAAATTTCAAATTCCATTAGAAATATTAATTTGAGAAGACGCATAAATTTCCAGGAGGCACACCCAGTCCTGAGACTGCTCCCGTTCCCCGTGCCATCTCCTACTGGTGCTGCTGCTCCTCCGGCACCTCTCCACTTCTTAGATATACATACCTTCTGTTGACTGTGGCACACGTCCACGTCTAATATTAAAGTCTATAAAAATTAATGTTATGTTTATGGGCGCCCTTAACCTTTACGATAATGTACCTGATGCATGATATGAGCTCTGCTTTCTTGTTTCTCCCTCTACTTGGTTTTCTTTTTCTTGTTTGCCACATTTCTGGTGCTGCCCCTGGCTTTTGTAATCCGAAACTGGCCGCACTTTAAACTAATAAACATAAGCGACTCCCGCAACCCCAACCCCGCGCCTGTCCATTCCATGGGGAGGCTGAGAATGTGCTGCCCTGAGCCGTGTTATTTATGTGCATGTCTTGCCACTCACTTGCCAGCAGATTTCCCATGGTGCCGCTGGGCACAAACAGTCCGGCCTCCTTGCCAAAAATGGCCGCTGTCTTCGCCTCCAGTTCGTTGATGGTTGGATCCTCCCCATAGACATCGTCCCCGACGATGGCCGTGGCCATGCGGGCCCTCATCTCTGCCGTGGGCTGGCTGACGGTGTCCGAGCGTAGGTCCACAATGGAGGGAGACATTTTCTAATGTGGATTGCGGACGGAAGTGGATTAGGTGTGGCATTTGCATAAGTTGTGTTATGCTGATTCACTTGCTTAATGTTTTGTATACGTTAAAGTTAAAAGGAAGTCTAGCTTCTATAGCTGACGCTTTTGATGCCCTTACGGATCGTACGATCATCTGAATTTTGATTAAATTTGACTGAACAATCCAAAGATGTTCTCACACTGATTGATAAGTTTTCTCTTATTATTATTTGCAAAAAGATTCAGAAAGCTCTCTTGGCAGCTAAAATCGTACTACCCTGCGCTTAGAGTATTAAATCAGACCACGTCAGTTGCATTGCCATAATTTGATACTCATTTGCACCATACACTTGATAAGCCAGTGTCTGGTGTGGTCTTGGCTGATATTTTATGGAGAGGCAGCACCACTTGAACACTGATTTGCGATTATATAACCTTCAGCAATAATATTTATGCTCGAACACTTGACACTTGTCAGTTTAATTCAATTACAACAACGGCGTGTTCAATTTTCGGAAGACTTAATTCAATTAACAAACTTTTAGGTAAAAAGAACTCACACCAGCAATTAGTTGATAAGGCGGTGAGTGCGAAAAATAGAACTCAACGTGCTCGCACGAGTAACAAAAAATAAGTGACCCCCCCAACAGCTGCCGGCATTGAGTTTAGCCCTCGCTGAGGGCTTCCAGAAGAGAACGAACAGAGCATTATTGGAGAGCACCATAAAAGATTTACTGTACAATATACAATTGAGCGCGATCGATCGACGTGCCGGCCGAAAGCTCAAGCAAGAGAGGGAAAGCTCTCTCCAGACACGCTTTTACACTGCACTGCAAAGCTGAAGGTCTAACTGTCAAAGCGCGTTTACACTGAACACATTTAGAGGATAAGTATAACAGAGAGAAATCAGTTTTCTTTGGTACTTTTTTTATTAATTATTTCTGAAATTGTCACTAAAATTTTTACTAATTCTAACACAATTTTTGTATTCTTTCGTCTATCGTTTTTTCCTCACTCTGTTCACAATGTGTCTACGGGCCAACAAAACAATTTCTGCAGTTCTATGTCACTGCAACCACATCATAAGGTACAATTCAAAGATGTTACAATAATAAAAATAACAAATGTAACTTAGTTATATACTCGGTAATCATTATAAGTTTTTTAACAGTAGTTTAGTGTGTTTGTTTTTGATTCGTTTCCCACATGGTGAAGTACATACATGATTTTCGCTGGAACTAATTGGACTAACTAAGAAGAGGGACCAGGGCAGGCGGTTACACACCCACCCGGATCCGGATAAAGCTACGCCTGATATCGATCATAAAGTTATGTTAACTTACCAACTAAATTTGCAACAACTTTTCTTAAGAATTGTGGGGAGGGAGGGTTTCATTGGGCCTGGGGTAGGGGCTGGCAACTTGCATACGCGATAAGTGTATGCCCATCAAAGTTGTGTGTGTGTAAAATGTATGAAAAAATTATAAATAAATATTTAGAAAATAGTTTCATTTTTCCGCTTCCGTTTTAGTTTCAGTTTCAGTTTTCTTTTTGTGTTTATAGTCTTTTGAACAAGTTTCATTCCTGTGAACGCCGGCCAAGTGTTCAGTAGAGTTCAGTTTTCTTTAGCTTTAGTTTTACTCTTGCCTTCAAGTTAGTTTGTGTACTTTTGGCACCCACTATGCTGTGGGTGTGTGTGTGTGTCTGTATTGGTATGGGGAGGTACTCCATTTTCATGCCCAAA
This sequence comes from Drosophila guanche, assembly GCF_900245975.1. Taxonomy (NCBI): domain Eukaryota; kingdom Metazoa; phylum Arthropoda; class Insecta; order Diptera; family Drosophilidae; genus Drosophila; species Drosophila guanche. The sequence goes on along the minus strand of NW_022995747.1, from coordinate 7,145,110 downwards.
TCACTTTAAACTACTCTCCGAAGGGGTCACTCCACTACTCGCTGGCTGGCCAGCTCTTTCGGTGGCTCCACAAACAAAAACGGGGTGGAAAATCATATTAACTAACATTAAAGTGAATTAATTTCTGGCCTTGGCTCTGGCTGTGCTCTCATTTCTGACATCTGGCATCTGGCTTCTGACTTTTTGGTATGTGCAGACAGAGCGACAAGGAGATATTTCACTTAGGACGCCGATCTTTTACAAAGATCGATTGCCACGAACTGTAACTCTAAATTCCGTTTCCCTTTCATCATTGGACAACACACAGGACACGCAACTAATAGCTAGGGGTGTAAGCTAATGCTCTAGGATGCTTTTGTTGGTTCTGCCACGCGCTCCATTCCTAGCGCTATGAGGACAGGTCATTCTCGGAGGCGTCCACCTCGCCGGGGGGATTCCTCTTTATGCAATCCCGTATGCTCTGCAAGATGATGCCCGTGCGCCGATCGAGGGCATCCAGATGGGGCTGCCAGAGCACCGGATTCACGGGATCGTTGCCCAGTGAATCGCTCATCAGCTGCGACAGCGTCTTGGGACCATTGTGGAACCTTCGAAGTAAAAATCAAGCATTTCAGGGTATCAGTATTGGGTTTTGGAGTTTTACTCTCTCTCTCTCTCTCTTAGGGTACACTCACTCAAGCAGCCGGATCAGCGTTGACTTGCGGATCACACAGCACTGCAGGACGGGCGCCAGGATGGAGAGCTCGTCATGGAAGGGACGACCAAATCCACGCCCATGGTCCAAGTGCAGAGGAAACGTCTCATTGCCGTAGACTCTGTAATGCAAGTGAAAAATCCAAGACCGAATTAAAGTGGATGCAGCACTCAGAAACCCCATCAGCCTCCTCCCGGAAGATATCCTGGATAATTGTCTGGCAATATGTGGGGAAAGTGCCAGACTCAGACGCAATCACCGCACGGATGCTCGGATTGGATTGGCTCAGTCATGTGTGAGCAGGCTGAGCAGGGCGGAAGGGTGCCGGCGATGACATCGCCATAAGCCCAACAAACGCTTTTGCATAACAAACAATTTAGTAGGAGCCAAGTCACCTGGCACCTGGCACCTGGCATGGCAGCCTGGTCTTAGAGCTGGCCTGTTCCCGGCTACTTCCCCGAGCCAGCATCGATGATGTGCGGCCATGGTAGCGGCGGCTTACGAGGCTGAGATGTTTTGTAACCTTTTGCCAGACGGGTTGGGAAATATCTTTCCGTGGCACTGCCTGGCTCCTGGACCTGCTCTGACTGTTGTTCCTGCGGCCATGGCTGTTGCTGCCGCTTTTCCTGTAGCTGCTTGGCATGCAGGTGCTGGCATATCCCTGCCAAATGCATGCGCTTAGGCGGCCGCATATGAGGTATATACGTAACGTGCTAAAAGCAGCCAGAGCCAGTGCCGTTGCCATAGCCAGACAGTGGGAGGCAGTGGTATGCAGTGAGAGGCTCTGAGAGGCAGCGAGGCAGGAAGCCAACAGAGCCATGTGTGCGGAAATAAACCGATCGCATTAGTTGCCATGCCAAGGACAGCCATGTGCACATATCCAGCTAAGCCCCAACTCCCCCAACCAACAGATACCCCTCAATATACTCACTTGAAAGTCTCATAATGATGACGATCCATGTTGCCAGTGAGGAAATCAAAGACGGCCATGTCCATGAGGTCGTACAGCCGCCTGCCCTCGTCATAGGGTGGAATATCACGGACCTAAGTGGGTTTAAGGGTGAAAATCAAATGCAAAATTAAGTTGCATTCAAGCCAGTGGAAATTCCAAGCGGGGAGGGGGAATGCAAAAGAGCAAAATGGAACCAGAGATGTCTTAATTAAGTCAACTCCGGGTCCGGGTCCGGGTCGGACCACAATAAAAACATTTGCATTTCAATCGAGTTTAAATGCAAATTAAATAAAAGTAACCGCAACGGAAGGCGCTCCTCAGAGTCCGGAATGGAGGAGACTCCCTTTGCCTGAATGCCCATTCCCTTTTCCCCACTGAAACGAGCAATACATACCAGGGCACAGTAATGGGCATCTGTCTCCCACTGAGCCTTCTTCCGCTTGTGATAGGAGCGTCGCCAAGGATGCCGCCAGAGCTGTGGAAGGTGCAGAACAGAACAGAAAAGAATGCAACATAAAATCAATTTCCATTCCGAAACACAGTACGACTACGGGAATTGGGGCAGGCAGTCCTGTCTTAGCACGAGGCATTCGGTTAAAATGTAAGAATATTAATTTCGCATTTTGCTTTATGGCGGCTTCTCGTTCACTTTCTCTTTGGAGAATTCTTCCAACTGCAGCGAAATTAATTTTGCTTAAATTAAATTATTTGCTGGCCAGAAGAAGGGCAATCAAAGTTTTGCTCTCGTTTGACTTTTTCCTCCTCTCTGTGTGGCGCGCCCACCGCAACTTACCTTCCGACCCTGGACAGGCCAAGGGGTACATTTTTATGTGGAGGAGGGGCAAGCCCCAGGACAACAACAACGACAACAACGCGATGGAGAAACAGGAACGGGAGCAGGAGCGGGAGCGAGAGCGAGAGGCGGCGTAGAAGCAGCAACAACAAAAATTATATAAAATATATATAAAGGAATTAAAAAACAACATTTGGGGCGAGAGAGGAAGCGAGAGAAAAAAATGCATAATAAAAGCTCAGCGCGTTGGGCGCTTTATGCAGGCAGAGTGGGCGTGACCATAGTGTGTAATGACCGGAAGCCTCGTGGGGGGGTTAACGGTCTCAGAACGCAGCAGCAGCGGCAGCAGCAACAACAGCAAGCGGTGCAAAGCAAAAGCAAACCCCCGCCACACACACCACGGAAACTGCGGGAAAAGCAACAAACTACAACAAAAAGCGCAGGAGACAGAAGCGAACATAAAGCACAAAGGTGAGGTAAGTTAACGGTGGAATGGTGACAGCAATGAAAGGGAATGGAATGGAATGGAATGGGTCCATGGTATGAGAAAGAGCGAGGTGCAGGGAAATCCGCCGTATCTAAGTTGAATTTTTTAGTTTTATTTTTTGGCATAGAATGCAACGCTTTACCCTGCCCTTTTCTTCCTCATCTCATCGAAAAACCGAAAAACAACTCCCAAAAAATGCATAAATCATGAAAAAAATTAAATTCCATAAGGGTAGCAGTGGGATGGCAGCGGTGGATACGGATGGAAGCAACGGAATGCGGCAAATGTGAGGAAAGCAATTTGCAATTTTTGTTAGCAACGCGTTAAATGTCCTTGATAAATGCTCGGAACCTGAGCAACCACGGCAAGAAAGATACTTAAAGATGAATGGTGGAATGGGGAATGACTTCAATGGACATTTTTAGGGCATTCTCTATGAAAAATGGGTTTCGAATATTTATAATGCGGTATGAATATTGTATGCTTCTACATAGTTTCATAGTATCTTAAAGAAGAATGTGCACAAGTGGAATTTTTCAGTAATTATTTATGAAAATTGTTAGTAAAAAAGCGAGCCAATAAAAACTGACATATGCATATCCGTATTCCATGTAAATGCTTTCATAACAAACTGAATTTCTCATGTTAATGTATAATTTGATATGTTAATTAATTAATAGTCCATCAGACCAATTAACATTTATAACTGACAGATGTAAACAAATGAGACTTTCACGGCTAATTTGTTTAATTATTTGTTTACTATAAATATGTAAAACATCTACGACTGGGCTATTGTTTTGTGTGTCCCAACTATTTTCTTGGAAACAAAGGAAGAGCTACAATTTCCAATGGTTGTCTTCTGGCGTTCACTTTGCCACCTCTATAACTGTTTCAGTACACAGAACATCTACCTATTCTTTGCACCTTAAGGACTCCTCCTATATTGATTCTCCGATTTCTTTCTCCATACCCAACCATACCCAAGCAATCCTCAAAGCATTTAACAAGCGTGCAAATCAAATTTGCAACTTAATTAAAATTCTGTTCTGCTACAAAAAAAATGTTCTCGTTGTTTACTTCTAACCAACTTGGGCCCCCAGGGCGATGGAAAACCCGAACAGAGCAAACAGAGAAAAGGGGAAAACAGAAACGGATACGGATACGGATACGGAAAGAGAGAATGACACAGAGACAGAGACAGGGAGAGAGAGCTGCAGGAGGAGTGAAAAATGGAGGGAAAAGAAAAATGATCTCTTGTGCATAATTTACAGTTTCGCCTTACGCCAAATCTCAAGTATACACTTAACCATTTTCTACTTGTAAACTGTTTTGAGAGCCAGCCGCAAAAAAAGGGGAATAAAGAGAATTATTCCTTTGAGGCTCGGGGCAAGGATACTAAAAAATAAATGTATAAAGTAGACTAAAAATAAAAAGCCTCTGCATATCTGTGGGACAGACCTGATTGTGGAGAGAATCTGTGTGAGAGGGATGAACCCTTGTTATAGCCTTGGAGACGGTCAGGGTGATGCGGACGGAGTCCAGCAAAGGCTTTAATTTTCGGTAATTTGCATTTAAAAGCTGCCCTATTTTCTCCCAAATCTGCTCCGTTTTGATGGAGTGGACTCTAGAATTTATTAACGTTAGAGAAACGGAGATCCAGACCCACTGCATTTAAACATTTCATTTTACGCTCTACCAGACGCTAAAGAACTGATACAATATTTTGCTCTTATTTCAGCAGCCAAATGAATGAATGAAATTTCCGAGTGGCTCCGGCAAAGGATAGGAACGAGTCGCACAAACAAACAAAGGATACAAAAAATTATGTAAATGAAAAGAGAGTTTCTCCTTTTGGCTGTATAAGTATTAAAGGTAATTTTTTAAAAATACCTCCTCCTTGCTTCTCTATAAGTGAGCTGTTTTTTATGCTTTGAGCCCTCTAATTGGGTCACTCACCAGCGGGTTGGGTAGGATCGGATTTGGTGGGTTTGGATGGTAGTTCTAGGAATCAGAGCCAGTCTGGAGCCCCATGGGTTACCTGTTGCCGGCCACAACATACTACATTCTGAGTAAATAAAGTGATTTGTTATTCGGCCTGGCCAAGCGAACGAAATTAGTAATGAAAGCAGGCGAACCACAGCACATAAATTGTAATCTGGCGCAGTGCTGAGAGCTGGCCGTGCATTAATCAAAAACCACTTAGCCCAGCCTGTGGCTGTGGCGGGGGCTGGGCCTGGGCCTGGTCGAGCTCCTCATGACTACGACAGCCGTGAGAGACATGAGGGAGATAGATCCAAGCGAAGCGAGCCCCATGCGTGCGGTTGTGAGGGATGGCATGGCATGGCATGGCGTGGTATGGCATAGTATGGGATGTTGGGGAATGGTACGTACCTTGCGATTTCCCGACTCAAAGTTGGGCAGAAAGGCGGCAAAGGAGCCCTCGAGCAGGTCCGGGTTCCCGCAGATGGCATGCGAGGTGTCACAATAGTAGGAGCACTTGCCATGGAAGCATAAATTCAGCGACGGCGAAACAAAGAAGGTCTTCAATAAATTCTCCTCGGCCAGTTGATAAATTTCGGTCGTAATGTTCAGTGTACGTCCCGCCACAGGCATGGCACGCCGGAATCCCAGTATCCTGTAACCAGAGACAGCGAAGAGAACGGTTAATAAAAAGGCCAGACAAAAGTAAAAACAAGAGAAACATTTCCTTAATGGCGGAGACACACAGAAAGCGAGAAACTGCTCGGAGTGTGAAGCGAAATGCGTAATCAAGAATAAGGAAAAAGAAAAGATTCAGCGGAGACGGAGGAAAAACAATCGGTTGAATATTTCCTTATTCACTTGAGCAAACAAAAACCAAAACAATTGAGTTAATTCATTGCACGTGGCAGCCACATCTGACAGATACTTCTGCAGAGTACAGTCTGCCATGGACTGGCAACAATGCATATCTGACAGTAACGATTGCGTAGTCCAGAGCATTCGACTCATCAATTTTGAGCTGTTTAAACAAAACTTTAATCCGATTGATTGGAAAACAGAAAATAGATTTCAAATCCAATTACTGCATAAATCTTTAGACAATCTTTTCGGGCCAATCTGTCTGCCTCGCAATGGGGTTAAAGTGTTTCGCCCACAAAATTATATCGCAAAATGGGGAAATGTTTATTGTCTTGGGGTCAAGGGGTGAGGGGAAAATGCGATAAATTTATATCTTCCAGAAACCACTCCAGAAGTTTGGGGCATACTCCATTAGTGGGCTGACAGCCCAAGCTGAGCTCAAAGTTTGCCGTTGCACTGGGACCAACTCTGGGGGCTTGGTACTCGCCATCGATGGGAATGTTGGGGATGTTGGGAATACGGGGGCTTGCCTGCGTGTGGCAGCCACAACAATTACACAAGTTATGACGCCTTATCTGAATTCAAAAATGCCTCAGCGGGGAGCTCCAGACCGGACAGGGGACACGAACTGGCAATTAGCCTCGCTGTCAAAGTTTTGTCAAACGCAAGCAGCTGCTAACTATGCAGACAATTTGCAGTCTAAATTACTGGGGAACATGTCAGCCCTGGCCTAGCGTGGCCATGGACTTGGCCAAGTTAATTAGCCATGAAAGGGTCTTCTCGTAGTCGGGAGTCAGGGTCGGGATCGCTGGGATGTCCAAATTTATTTGCCCACATAATTTACATGCGTTGGCGCCATATCCTTTTTTACCCACCCACAACTACTCCTCTCTCTCTCTCTCTCTCTCTCGGCGTTGGCTTGAAAAATAATCTTAAATATCATTTAATGGCGCCATTTGGCCCCCGCCCGTATGTTCCTGTGTGTGTGTGTCCGTGCGAGAGGATAAGTGTAGGAACAATTTTTATTTTATGCGACGGCTCATCATAAATAATGAACATAAATGGACTGCGGCCTGACCTCAGCATGTGCCCGTTCACGAAGAGAAGAGAGAGGGGTGAGTGTGTGAGTGTTTGTGGGGGCCAGGATTATTGGGCCGCCGTCTAATCGCAGAAGGTCAGGCATCCTTGTGGCTTTCAAATTGCCAAAAAGTATCATAAATTTGAATGCCGAATGTAGGCCCAGGGAATGCTCTGGCTAACATTGCCAGCAAATTGGTTAATTTGATTGCTTTGTCAGGTACCAGAAAACCCGAAAAATAAAACTCCAAAAAGTCATAAATGTGTAAGAAAAACTCAAAGGGAATTCCAGCTGGCGAGTCAGCTGGTATAATCCAAAGGAATGTCAGAATGAATATTTTTTTGCAATATTCTGGGATTTTTTAAAATTAAATTTGAAACTGTTTTCCGACCGCAAGCCCCAGCCGCCCTCAATTGATTCCTCTCAGATACAGTTTTTGTTTACCTAATTGAATATTTCAAATTGATTTCGATTAAAAATTGTGCTGTTGCTCTCCCGCTGATGTTGTGGTGGCAATTCATGAGCATTTCAGCATAAATATTTGCGTATAATTGAAAATTAAATGAAAAATAAATATTCGTGAAGGATGCCAGATATTTACAATGATTTAAGCCCCACAAAATGCCACAAAAAATGCATTCCGAAATTGCGGTGGGGAGACGAGTACGTGGAAGGCAACTGAAACGGAAACGGAAACGGGAACAGGAACGGGAATGGGAAAGGGAACGGGACTCACCTGTCCAAATGGAAGGCAGCAATCTCGGCATTGTGTCGCTCATAGTCCGTGAAGTAGAAATGATTGGGCAGCGTTTGCTGGTCCCTGGGAAACCTGTGGAAATGTAAATCAGACAGCTGAGAAAGGTGGCAGGGAAAAGGGCAGCGTGCCACAGAATGAATTGAATAGAAACTGCGGGCGTCTGTCACCAGCTTAATGCATTTGCGTGGGTGGCCCCTGTAGGGGCAGGAACTGGAGCTGGAGCAGAGGTTTGTGGTGTGGCAGCAGAGCACCTGCAGTGCTATGCTTAATTACTTACACGAGCCCCACACGAAGCGGGGACTGCAATTAAAAAGAAAATATTAAAAAAAAGAGACGAGCAACCATTCATTTAAATTGCAAATGAATGGCATTAAAAGGACACTTTGCACTTTGGCAGTTGGCTGCTCCAACTCCAGCTCGTGCTCCACATACACCTTCAGCGTCAGCTCCAGCTACAGCTCCACATCCAGCTCTCAACTGACGGGCCCAGGCGGAGGTATCCCAATGGAAGGACACATTGACCAAGGCATCGCGTTTAAATCTCATTAAAAAGTGCATAAATGTTTTAAATTTGCTCACAGCTTGAAGGGACCACCGCAAAACGTCGGAATTTCCATCGACATGCAAGTCGCTGGGAAAGTCAGCGAAAATGGGGAAAGTGTTGTCGACAAGTGGGCAAAAGTTGCATTCATTATGGGACAGGGACAGGGACAGCAGGCAAATGCATTAAGCGGTCGATGCGTTGAAGAGTCGATGCCAGGCAGTCTTCGCCTCGGCCATACTTACCTCATGGGCTTCATTAAGGCCTTGACATCGTTCGGGTATTCAATGATCAATTTCAGCTGGGTGCCGCCCTCCTTTTGCACTGCAAAAAGAGAGAGAGAAGGAGAAAAAAACAAGTGGTGAAATGAATGTAAATTAATCAGGCACTCGACATTAATTGAGGCAAAAACCGAAACCAAGAGAATATCAGGAAATATTGAATTCCCAATAAAATGACTCTCTTTTTGGAATCGGCTTTGAAATTGTTGCCAAGCCAGAATTCCAAAAACACAAAACACACTTGACTTAATACCAATTAAATTGCATTTGAAAAGGCTCAAAAAAAACCATAAATATTACGTAAATGCAGCCACATAAGGGATCCTCAAACCACTTTGGGGTTCTGTTCTGTGTTTGTATGTGAAGTCATCTGTATGCATTGACCATTAAAATAATAGACAGTAGGGGCTTATTGGCCACATTTCAGACTCGGGGACTCGGACTGGCGCTGGCGCTGGCGCTGGCCAAAAACGAGAAAATTAAACCGCATTTCATTCGAATTGAAATAGAACACAAAGGCCGGACAATGTGGAAAGCTGCAGAGCGGCGAAGATTCTACTTTACTTATGAGTTATGACTCGAAAGTTGCTCCCCGGCCATGTCCTGGCTGCAAATGTGTGTTGGAAGAAGTTATTTGTATACGTTCCGTGATAAATGCTTGCCAGTGCCGGAAAAAGCCCTTTCGGAGGCAAAGTTGCAACAATTATGCCACGAAAGTGTCATTGTTGCACTGTGTGTGGCACCGCTCTCTACGTCTCTCTTTTTTCCCCTAGTGGCAAATGAGTTTTCTTTTTGTTGGCTGCTAAAAGTTTATTATTAATAAATTAAGACTTTAATGAAGGCGCTGGTAAAACTTTGAAATGGAAATAGTTTCATAGCAGCACCTCAATAATCCAGCGGCTCGAGGCTCTCTCTCCCCTCCATAATTGAGTTAAATGTGCCACTCCGGACTCCCCAAGCCAGGACACATCTAATCCCACAGGCAGAGGCCAACAAACTTTGCAAGTTTAAGAGTACGACTACGACTACGAGTATTTATGACTTTACACACCCGCAGTTGCAGAAGACGAAGAAGAAAGATACGAGTATAGGAGGAGAATGTCTTACCAACATGCTGTATTGGCAGCTTGATCATGTCACGTAGCACCGCATCCACCAGAGTGTCCTGTTCGCCGTACAGCTCCTTCTTCGTGATGCGCAATTGGAAGCGCTCCAAATTGCTGGCATTGGCACTGCAGGAAGAACAGAACAGAAACAAAATGTTGGAAATGTAAGTAAAAATCGAGCATCGAAGCCCTAAGCCAGCTGTCGTTTCAAAGGCACAAAAAGGAAACCGCAGGGACAATCAGGCAGCGAGTGGGTATGGGCTTGGGTTTTGGGGTTCTTGGGGTTTCAATTTTATTTGGGTCTGGTCGGGCTCCCTCATAAGTATGCCATGCTCTTGGCTGCATATCAAGATTTCTCACATTGATTTGTCAAAGCTATGCACACAGACGGAGACGAGGAAAAGTGTTCATTCCATCTCGCCCTTCTGTCTATCTATCGGTCCGTCTGGGTGTCTGGGTGTCTGGGTGTCTGTGTGTCTGCCTGTCATGACAATTTGGTTTGCAAATGCCAAGGCACCACCCATATCAGCCGTAATCTTTTGGTAGTGCCCTGCATTTTTCCTGCCGCCTGGCAGTTGCCAGAAACTATCTTTTCCCCGACGATTATGCTTTAGTCTCTCGTTTTTGACATGTGCCGCTCACATGGCAAATGCTTTTGTCTTAAGCCCTTGCTTCCAGTTACAACTCGTTGTGTGATTTCCGATTCCTATTCACATTCACATTCAGTCCAATTTGTACTGGTCGAGCACATAAACCGATGGCCAGAATGTAAGCTGCAAAATGTTCAAACCAAAGTAAAGTAAAGTACTCTATTTCCAATTTCTGTCGCTCTTCCCTTCCCCGCAGTCCGTGTTAACTTTTGGCAGTGGCTTTCCCTGTTGCACTGCAGACAACAAATTATCCCAGCAGCCATGACAAATTGAAATGCAAAACTTTCCACTGAAATCTAGCTGATATTTCTGCTGCTGCTGCTACTGCTGCTGCCACTTCTGTGTTGGTTGCCCCGGCACTTGGCCAAAAATGATGGCGCACGATGCTGTGGAATGAGAAATGATTTCTGCTTGCTCCATTGTGCGCCAAGTTTATCACGATAATGAAGTCATATCCGGGGCTGCTGTCCGCTGTCCCCCTGGCTGCTCTCGATGGCATCCACATAACTCATTCTTTCGCACCCTTTCCGGTCGCCAGGACACCCTTCTCTCTGTCACAATTTGCCTGTTGACGAGTCTGTGTGGGACGTTGAACACTTAAGGTTTTTTATGCTGTCGCTGCCTCCGTCTTTTACTCAGAGTCCTTTTGCAGCTTTTATCTAACCTTTTGTTCGAAAGGAACCGGAAGGAAACAAATGTCTAGATGGCAACCTTCTTGTGCACGGAATGCCTTTCAATATTTCAACGTTTTATGGAAACGGTGACAGCATCCGGACTGTCTGCTTTGCTTAGCAATGAGCTGTGCCTTAAAGCCATTTCCAGCTCTGGTAGAAGTCTAATTGCCATCAGGGCCAAGCGGCAATTATCATGAGGAGCAGCCACCGCAAAGCGAGAAATTGACAAGGGTTCCTGGGCTTGGAGGTTGGTTCTTCGTTCTCGTAAGTGGCATCGAAAGGGGTCAAAGCAGTGGCAGAAACACGTGCTTCATTCGTGCCACAAAGTATGCATCATAAGGATGCCATGGCAAAAGCCAAAGTCGTGCGTATGTTTCATTTGTCAACTGTGGTGGAAAACCAACTGCACCAGAAATAAAAGGAAGATAGCTAGGGAGAGAGCACCCAGAGAGAGCAGCAGAAGCAACAGAAGAATTCACCACAAAAGCAGGATGCTGGATAGAGTTAGAGCTGCCACCCTAGAACCTGCGTAATTGATGAAGCCTCCCGCTGTGGACATTGACTAAGCACTGGACCCTGTCCACACAATCCATGGCCTGCGGTCAGAAGCGGCTTGGCTCTAATGTTTTGCCAATAGTTTTGGGTCTGGCTGCCCTCCCGACTGGGGACCATTTCAAGCTGTTGCATTTTTGGGTCTCGGTGCTACGAGGAAAACCCACAAAGGGGGAACAAAAATCCATATGGGGATGGCAAATCCAAAATTCAAATTCCTTTTGTAATTGAGTCACGTAAATCAGTTGCAGCGGCCGCCAGTCAAAAAAGAAACCCCAAAATCGCATTACAAGCGAAAGTAAAATGGACAGAGACAAAGAGAGAAAGAGAGGGAGAGCGGAAGATATGTGTGCAAAAGCGGGAGAGAGAGAGAGAGAGAGAGAGAGAGATAGAGATATGGCACGTGACACGTGGCTCAAAATGCACACAAACCCACATGTACTCTCTCTCTCTCTCTCTCTCTCGCGCTCTCTTATACACGCGAAATGCTGACAACCGCAGTGACAGCAAGGCAACGCAAGCGGCTAACAAACCACCACCGCCCCTTCCCCCTGCTGAGCCCCGTCTCCCCTTTGCCACTTGGCTAAAACCCGCGCAAAAGTTTGTTATGCAAAAGCGTTGACAACCCAACGACGTTGCAAACGACAACAAAAAATAATACAAAGTAAAATGAAACGAGCAGAGAAGAAACAATTATGTAGTAATGTATGTAGACAGTGTATAGTATATGTAATTGAAAAAGGGATTTTCATATAATTGGTCGTGGCAACCCTCCCACACACCACGCAGCAGCCAGTGGGTGTGGTATGCTTGCTTGGCAGTTGCACGTTCCTGGCGGTTACTTGCGTCAAGAGTTTGCTTTGAGTTATGTTTAGCGGAAATTAAATTTAAATGTCTGGGTCGGTGGGCCGTCGGCCATCTTTGAATGACGCCCACTAATCAGCTTAATTGCGCTCGGCTGGGCGATCCAACAGGATGACAGGAGGACGAGTAGCGTCCAGGTGAGAGATGCTGCCATGGAGATGGAGCCAGAAATAAGTCAAGTTGCTTGCAGTAGAACAAATTTAAACAACTTTTCCGGCCAACAGCAGGTATCTACTGATGATATCTCCATCAAGTTATTCGCGCCACAGATCAAAAATTATTAATTAATGCAATATTAAATTTCAATTGCCACCGGATTCGGGCTCTACCCGCGAAAAACATTCAAAAGTCCTCGGGAAACTTCCGCAGGATTATGACTGGTCGAGTGACTGGCTTTCAGTGGATATATTTATTTCTGCGGCAGCCGCCTACCATTGTTGTCGGTGTTATCCCTAGTGCCATGCCCAAGTCCTGCGGCGGCCGGGGTGGTACTATAATAACAGCTGTCAGCCGGCATGTCCTGGCCTTTGCTTAAGCCTCGCAGTGGCGTACTCACGGGCGCACTCCCGCAACCCGCAATTATTTTCCCATAAGAAAATGTCAGTAAAGTTTTCCTGGCGCACTTTCCTCCTGGCAGCTGCGACCAGGCCGAGGCCGAGGCCGCAGCAGCCACAAAAGTGCTCCTCAGATAGACAGAGACGGAGCGGCAGCCACACAGATACAGGGCGAGAGAGACGGAGAGAGAGAGTCGCTAGGGAATGGGCAAATGTTAGGGAAAACTTTGTGCGTGTGAAATTTTGCGACCACGAAGACCAAAGAAGGGACGGACGCCGTACCCTAGTGGACGTACCAGGATTGCAGCACGGCTCACACAACGGACACTTTGGCAGCGAGTTGAAGGAAGAGAATTCAGTGGCAGAAACAGGGGTAGGAAGTAGAGGAGCCCAAGAAGTTGGAGAAGCCGGGCACAAGAAAGTGAAATTAAAGTTATACTGTAGCTGGGATAAAACTTCGGCGGCAAGAGCGCGAACATTAAAACCAATGACAGCAAACCGACTGCAGCTGGGATCCCAAGAACACGGAGTGGGAAAGGGAAGCTGGCACTCCTGCTGCTGCTCTTCCTGGAGTATCCTTGAGATGTCAGCAAGCGCTCAGTGTCGTACACACTCGTCGACGCTGAGCAGAGTCGTTTATTGCTAAGCGCATTCCTCTGCCTCATTCCCCATGCCGAATCCGCATTCGCATTCGCATTTGGACGGATCCCCTTTCGCATCCTGCTCGACAGCTGCTAAAACTTCTTGTATTTCTCCCTTTGTCCGGGTGTAATTCGCTTGAAATAAGATTTCTTCTGTGGCAGCTCAACGCGGTCGCAATTGCAGGCTAATTAAAAATTTGTCATACTAATTAAACGCAAGCCGCAAAAGGATGCGGCCAGCACCGACCCGAGCACTTTCGCTGAATCAGTGGCAATGCCAGTGTGGCACGGCATCATACCACTGACAGTAGCGGTGGCAGTGGCAGTGGCAGGAGCAGCGGCACCAACTTGCCGTAATTATATCCCAGCTAATGTTGGACAGGTCTTTGTAGTCACTGGGTGTACCTGGGACTCTTCAGCCTGTAGCTAATATTCAACGTGTAATTTAAGGCATATTTGCATTATGTCACATTTTTTTTTCTCCGCCGCTCGGTTGGCTGCATTCCCATAAAGATGGAGATGGAGACGGATCCACCTGCGCTGCGGCACTCGGCAAAGAAAAAAAAGTGCTGACTGAACACGAACCGAAACCGCTAAGCGAAAGAAGCCAACACTGTGGGGAAGGGAAATTAGATAAAAGACAACGTCAAGCATATAGGAGGGACTCCTCGGCCTGCATCTGCTCACAGGGCGACAGTATTTTAATGAGATAAAGTATCTCTGGCGACGAGCGACAGGCGACAGGCGACAGGAGCCTCAGCTTCTGTCAGACATGCCTTGATCCAGTTTTCAGCCATGATGGATATCACTGCCCAAAACAAAACCCCCCAAAAAGGTGGCCTAAATATATCTGCAGCTAAGAATGAATTTAATATTACAAAAAATGCAGAATGGGAATGCTGACCTCTTGGACTTCAATTGAAGCAAATCCAAGTTCCAGAAACTTGTTAGATCCACGTGCAATGTTTTCTGGTAAGAGTGTCCCACAGTCTCTTATTTCCAGCAAGTTATCCTTTTTGTGCCCACGAACATTTACTGGAAGCAATTTCGCTTGTTAATGAAATTTGCATTTGAGCTACGTGAGGAAGACCAAACACACACACACACAACATGGAAAAAAAAGTGTAGCCAACTTTCTGGCTTGGTTTTCGGTGATGTGCTATAAATTAGAAAATCAAGCATTTTATGCTAATGCAAGCGCCACCACTTACCCGGCAGAGAGAGCTCGGCAACCCGTGGCAACCGAGACAACCCAGACGACACCTCCCACTCGGAACACCAAAAACAAGCTGTCGGATGTGCAGGAGGAGGACGAGCAAGAACAGCAACAAACTGTTCAGTTTGACAAGTTTTTGCCACTTTGCATTTTCCCCTTTTTCGATTTTCTACACCCCTTGCTGTTCACCCCTGCCTTTCTATACACTCTACACTATTCTCTCCTCGTGTTTTTTATGCATCTTCAGCCAACTAGTGAAGCAAATGAAATTACTCATACGCTACGTATTCAATTTTGATAAAAACTGCCAAAACGATTTCGAGCGAACAGAAGCTTCAACATTGCTTCTTCGAGTGTCTGTTCTTTGTGATCGGAGGGAATGGCAAAAGGAAAATAAGGAGCAACATTTACTCGAAGTAAAGCATAAAAAGTAACGAGTAATGGAGGGGGCTATGCGGATGGGATACCGAAAGGAAGATGGAGAAAACTAAGCTGATTACCGAGCGGGAAAATCCAATGAAAACTCGGCGAAATAAATTTCATTGCAGCCTCAAGTGTGTGTGTGTGTGTGTGTGTGTGTGTGTGTGTGTGTGTGTGTGTGTGTGTGTGTGTGTGTGTGTGTGTGTGTGTGTGTGTAGAAGGGTAGGGGCAGGCGTGCTGCAAATCCACATTGATTTCTTTATTGCAGTTTTATTTGATTGTATTTCCTTGCCAAATTACGCATACGCCAAGTTGAGACAAGGCAAACTCTCATCAGCGTAATCGGTGAGCGACATCTCCTACACTTCTACACTCTGTAGCCGCCGGCAACAACAATCAGGCAACACTTACCCGAAACAGATAGAGACATATAGATATCTAGAATGGATTCTCGGCAATGAGAATGGGCTCGAGGATGAAGACGGAAGGCAGCGTAAAGCGTAAAGCGTAGAGCAAATGTCTAAAGCGTAAATGTGTCACGTAAATGGAGCGTAAATTTCAATAAAAATCATTTCAATTCCGTTGAGGCCCCAAAAGTGCCGCAACTGCTGGCTGCACACACAACCCGCTTTCAGCTTGCCACTCCCTATATCAATTACCACGTGCCTGGTGGCTGCTAAAGTAGCCCAAGGACTCGGGCCAGCATTATGTCCTTCCGCTTAGGGGAAATTGAATTTTCTTCGTCTTTTTCTGTTCGAAGTAAGTGGACTGCTCCTTCTGCACTCACCTGGCTTTGCGATGCAGCATCTCGGCCAGGGTGGGATTATCCACGGACACATCCGGCGCATTGTCCACAATGACATGAGAGTACTCGTCGGTGAACAGCAGCTTCTGCAGATCCACATACCGATCGTGCGGGGTCGGCTTGCGGGTGGAGAGCATGGAGCCAGTGCCGGGTCCGGCAGCGCCGCCAGACCCTCCAGCCGCTGCCGCTGCCGCTGCAGCCGCATCCTGGCCGCTGGTTACGCCTCCGCTCTGACTGGCGGCCGCAGCCGGAGTGGATGCCTCCTTTGAGCCAGATGAGTTGCTGTCAAGAGAGGGGAAAGATGGATGGTTAAAAGTCGGCTTAAAAAAGTGGTATAATTAGCTCCGAGGAGGAGGAAAGGGTTTAAGTTGGGGTTGCAGCTGATGCTGGGGCATACTCGACAATGGTCTTCAGGCTCTTGTTGCTAATTGCAACTGCCAAGTGGCTGAGGCTGAGGCTGAGGCTGGCTTTGAGTGGCAGCTAGCTTCAAGCAGCAAGAAGCAGCTACGTGCCCTCTGGCTAAGCAACTAAAGACACGCACTTGCAGGTAAGTTGAAACTTTGTCAGCCCCTACTTTTAGCTGCATTTATCTAAGAAGAACACTCTCCTCCACACACACACACACACACACACAGACACACAGAGATGCACAGATACACAGGCACACGAGCAAACTTGACTGCAATAAACTGAAATTGCAGACACTTCAATGTCTAGCCCGGCACCCACCCCTCCGTACATGTAGGGCAGGGTCTCAGCTGGCGACACAGTGGAGCAAAGATTGACAACTGTTAGAGAGTGTCATTCCTTGGAGTCCACCTCTCGGTGTCTGCTGCATTTGCCCCACTGTGTGCTTTGGTAATCATCTGCAGTTTAGTCGTCGCCTTCTTCAGACAAAAAGAGTGCTCGAGAAATGAATTAAAGTTTTTGCGCAAATTCGTTGGCAGCCTTGACTCCTCCTGGCTTTAACCATCGCTCGTTAGGATCGGGCCAAGTGTGGGTGGGGAAATTATGAAATTATTCTGGCATTTGTGTGGCCATTAAAACGAATGTCACATGAATGCTCGCAAACGGCCCCTTCACATGCACCAAATGCACATCATTAGGCTGGAAAGCCGTGGCTTAGAGAAAATCTGCCTAAAAAGATGAGTACTTTCCATTTCGGCAAATTGTCGCTTTCAATTTATAATTGTTGCACAATGTTATCTCTTTTTTTTTTGTGGCAGCTGATACTTTCCTCTGAGCCCCTGAATTCCCCGTCTCAATCCTGTCTTATCCGTCAACCCGACAGGTGTGTGGCATCCGATGGATGCAAAACTTTTTCAATTAACATTTTGCCAGCCAAAGTCTGAGCCAAGAGTGACACGAGGATGGGTTTCGGGGCGTTGCGCTGTGTTGCTGCTCTTCACAAATTCCCCAGCGAATTAGACAATATCATCCGGCAAAGCCGCTTTCACTTCGCCTCCGGGCCTGCTATGAATTTTCCCCCATAACGAGTTTGTGCAGATTTCACGCATTTTATTGGAAACCACATAATGCCACTTTATGTGCTAATAAGTATTAAAATCTTCCTTTGTGGACACACTTGTAAAGTGAAGTGAAGTTAAGTGAAGTGAAGTGAACTCCCTCCCTTCCTTGCTTCCGCTCCTAAACAAAATTGATTCCACATGCCACCTCAACCGCTGCGCCTGCCACACAACCACTCGGGCAAAAGCAATGACAATACATACGAGGACCGTGCAGGGCCAGGCCTTGCCGTGTTTTGTCCTCCATTTTGGGGGGCATTACGCTGTTCGCTGTTCTCTGTTCGCTGCACGCCGCGATCGATGGTGGCGTGCACTTAATTACACTCTGGCGAAACTTTGCTCATTAAACTGTCACATGATGTGCGTAATGCTGCCCACATAAGCTGCCCCTGTGATGTGGTTAATTAAACAGTCAACTGCCTCTGTAACAGCCCGGAAGAGGAGGCCAGGGCGGGAGGGGACTATCCGATGCATATGTATGTATGGGACCAGCTGCGATTGACAACAACAGGATCAAATGCAGCTCAAAGTTTATGGTAGTCTGGGGTGGGCTCTGGCTGGTGTATTGATGACTCAACTAGGACCAAATTGAGATCCAATGGACTGCCTTGGCCTGGCAACTAACATAACAAATAAAGGGCCAATGAATGTCTGCAACGAAGCCATAAACTGTAAACTGTAAACGGAAATGCTGTCAGGAAATGTTAGCAGCAGGAAAAATCGCCACAGCTTGCCGGAAAGACTTACAGAGAAATCTGTAACTACTCTTTGCACTCTTTTTAGCTGCGATATTTTTGGTAAAGTAATTGCAAGAGTCTTAGGTATTATAATTAATGGGAAACACATTAAAACATATTTTCCAAAGGGAAACTATAAAATTTATTGCATCGCTAAAGCAACTCCCCCATGGATACACCCCCTAAAATCATGTAAAATTCCCTTGTTTCCCTCAAAGACAACGAGAAATATTTAAGACATTGCGACGATGGTGCTACAGTTTGCCGTTTTTTAATGAAATAATTAAAAAATTATGAGACTGGCAGCCGAAAGAAGGGTAGCTGATGGGGAGGGGAGAGCTTCGGCTCTGACAACGAAGCTGGGCAAACATTTGATGCTTAAATAGAATTAATTACGCTTCACAGCCACGTTGCACGACTCAGTGCATGGAGGCATCATAATTTTGCATTTGCCTTGGCGCATAAGTAGATAGCGGCAGCAACAGGGCCCTGGGAGCCTGGGAGCCTGGGAGCCGTGACCCTCGGGTCGAAACACAGTGCCAGGCATCCCTGGCAGCTGGTAGTAGCAGGATTCTCTGAGACACTGAGAGAAGCTCAGCAAATATGGCAGTTGTTTTTTTTGTTTGCTTGTGAAAGCGATGTGAGGCGGAGGCGAGCGACTTATGAATTAATTAAATATTTACTGGCTAAACATTGGCGTTTTATGCTCCCGGCCCGAGCTGTAAGGTCGAGTCCGGGATGGAACGAAACTGTACCACGTGTAGGGTATGATGTGTGGCTACGGGTTTGGGTTTGGGATCGTTCGTTGCACCTGGAGACCTGGAGACCTGGAGCGGGGGACCAACGGAAGGTCTTAACAGTTTCCCTTGCGCCTTGCTGCGTCATTTTGATGTTTTATTACTTGACTTCCGCTGGCCGCAGCAAAATGGCTCCTCAGCAACGCATAATGGTGCGGAGAGGGAGAAAAAAAATGAATAAGGTGTGTAAAATGAAACCGACTCGGCCCGCTCCTCGTTTGTATGTATTCTATGGAAAGGCATTAACGTGCCTGCAGCTCCTGCAGCTCCTGCAGCTTGTCTTACTCCTTCGCCTCCTGCTGCTGCTCGCACACCTTGTTGTAGTTTCCAAGAAGTAACCTGCTGCTCCCTAGCCCGCCTGACCCACCTGGTCTACCTACTGGGTTTATGTTTTGCAGCAAATTACGTTTTAATGCCAGGCCAACCAAGTTTTATTGCAACTTTTGTTGCATTTCTGCTAAATTGAATTATGTACACTGCCGCGTTCCATTCCCTGCCGTGTGCTGGCAGCGGTGGCAGCGCAAAGAATGAATCAGCGGGGTTGGGCCATAGCCGGAGGGAATGTTTGCCGAAGTCAATGGCCCGACCCCCGACCACCGACCCCATTCGCGATTTGTGCATAATTTGTAATCCCCTCGAATGGGCAAAAGACGCGATGGCGTGGTCCGAGCGAGCTGCAATAAATCTTGGCACTTCAGGAGCTTCCCGTTTGCGTTCAAAGTTCACGATACCAACGATAACTCGATTACTGGTTAAGTCTTTTCAAATGCTCATCGAAAACTAGGGTAGGGCTTGTGGAATTCTCTCATTTAAATTATATTTTGTGTCTTGTCTGTCTTCTTTTCCATCACCTGTACTCCAATTGCGATAACTAACGACATAAATTGCTTAAATTTAGCACACAAATTTACTGAATTTTCCCTTAATTTTTGTCATTTTTCATCCTTCAAACCGACACTTGTGGCAGAAGCTGCTCTTTTCCTGCTTAAAAATCAAAACTGATTCCACGAACAGGAAATTTTGCAACCTGATTGGGAAGAGCTTTGAGGTTTTGCACTCACCTTTTCTGCAGGAATTTGCGCTTGAACTCGTGCAGCATTCCGCCAGCTCCCGCTGCGGTGGCATCGTAATCATTGGTGTTGCCGTAGCGGATCTTCTGGTGCTGCTGCTGCAGCAGGTGGCGATTGGCCACACCAAAGTCCATCTGCACATCGACGATGAGGAGGAGGGTGAGCAGCACTAGCGTGGCCCCCAGGCTGATGAAAAGCCTCTCCTTCAGCTTCATAGTACGCAGGACGGCCATGATGGAATTTGTGGGGCAGCTGTTGCTGCTGCTGCCACTGATGGCGTCTTTCTGATTAAGAGCTCTGATTGTTGGTGCTGCAGCCTTTTCACTATTCCAATCGCTGGCCCCGAAACTATTACGCAGCCTCGACAACCAGCCCAGGCTTTTCCCAGAACCTAATCCTGAAGCTGCGGCTGGTGCTGCGACTGGTGGCTCACTGCCAGAGGCGTCTGCGGGGCGTGGTGTGCGCACTAGGCGCCGCCTGATAATCACACGTCGTCGTGGCGATACCTCCTCCTGCTCCGAATCTGGCTGCGAGTCTGGCTCTAGCTCTTGTGGCTGTAACTTCTGGTCAAGAGTTCGCTCTCGCGGCTCGTACTGCTCTAGGGCGTCATGCGAGTATCGGCGGCCGAGGGCATCAACTGAAGCGGAAGCGCCAACAACGGTTGCCCAGCTATTGGCTTCGCTCTTGTTATGATTATGCAAATTGGCTACGCCTATTTGTTCAGCTGATAACTGGCCAACGAGCGGACGGCAGCTCGGGTGGAGGAGGGGGCTATCGTATACTCCGATATCAGTGTAGTTGTTCCAGTTCGAGTTCGAGTTGTTGCTCCAATATGCCGACTGCTGCTGAACCCCTGCCTGTGGTTCTGCCTGTTGTTGTTGTTCTTGTTGCAGTTGCAATTGCTGCCGATATCGGAATCGCTGCAATCGCTCTGCTAGCGGCGTGGACTGCGCTGCCCCTGCCGCTGTGCGAAGGCTGTAAAGAGAGCAACAGCAAACATATTTTTATTAGACAACCCAATGGAAAGGCAAGAAGTGCTTGGAGGGGACGTGCAGTTAGTGCTGAGAACCATCCTCTCTGTTCTCTCTCTCTTGCGAAATGCAATCAAAATCGTTCGTTGAAGAAATTATGGCCAATGCGATTCGAAATGATTCCAAATCAGGGAACAAACAAAAAGAAGTCAAAGGAAATACGGCAACATTTAATAGAGATGGCAACACACAGCCACTCTGCGGATACCCATTAATACGAGGGGTCGACTATGTTTTTCCATAAAATCAAAGCTAAACATTTCGAAATCCTTTTCACAATAGAGTCAAATATGAGGCCACTTCAAATGCTTGCAACTTTATGAGAATGTTACTCCACTTTCTCTCTCTCTGTCTAACCATAAAAAACATGAAAAATATGAACCGTCCGGACATTTTGCAGTTCGTATTTTTTGCTTCTGTTTATTCATAAAGCGGCGTCAACGACGACGGCAGCGGCGTCATGGCATCCGCCATGTTGACTGCCACCGGAAATGCGACAGCAACCATTTCTTTTTTCCTCTTTTTTTTAGCTACTGTTATCGTTTGCCGCCATTGCTGCTGCTGCCTCTGCTGTTGTAGGGGCTGCCTGCCATCATGTTGCCGGTTGTAGTTCTATTTTATTGTCTCCATTTTTATTGTTCATGTTTTTTGCTGGCTGCAACTGCTGAATGGTGTAATGGTAACTGGCCTGCACGCTGCACGAGCATATTTTTCATGCTACTCGACTCTTTTCGAGTTTCCTTTCCCGTACCCTTTTTCCCGGCTATTCGAAAATTTGAATTGTAACTATAACAGGATGGACGAGCGCAGACCAGGACCGTTGTCTGTTTGGAGCCGGTGTCAGAGTTAACGATGCTTGTGGCCCCCCACACACACACCCACACACACACATGCGGAAGAGTCAACATTGGTTATTAGGCCGCCTGACGACCAAAAATTTGTTGGTCACTGGCTGTGCCGTTTCCCCTGCCAAAGGCTCTCTTTCAAAGAGCATTAAACGCTGCTAACATATTCCTAAAGCTCCCTTTGATTGACAGGCAAGAAGACAAGAACAATCAATAGAGAGATGGAGAGCGGGGAAGGGCTGGTGCTGCTTTCTGCTGACGTAGCACATGGGTAAAACTTGCACTTGCTCCACAAAATTAAATGTCAGATTCTGCAGTTTAGTATGCAAAATTGCTGATTAGAGTCGGCAGGCAGGCAGACCGACACAGCCACACAGGCAGAGTTATCAGATAGACACGAGCAGATAGATACTCGCACATGAAATGGCAGAGAGGCGGCAATAAATTGGCAAACAAAAGGCTGAAAATGTCTGAGAAAGAGCCACGTCAATCAATTCACATATCAAGCCAATTTTCTATGCAGGTCTCTGCCCTTCAAATCTCTCCCCACTCAAAATGTTAAACTCGTATCCATGACGAGGTGGTTTGACAGTCAAACAGCAAAGGCTGGAGATGTTCTTGGGGCTGGGGTTGGGGCGTTAGAGGCACGTCACAAACGCTTTCACAGACCTGTCTGTGGAGATGTCTGGCAACAAAGCCGACCAGAGAGTGTTGCCAACATCACTGGGCAGTCTGCTGCACAGCATACACGTAATCCAGCGCGAAGAAGGAGGAGATTTAGTAGAAGAGTAACGCAGGTCTCTGCTTCCCTATCTGTCGTCGAGGAGGTGATAAGAGCTGGCAGCGGGAGCAGCAACCATGGCAACAGCAACAGCAATAGCAATTGCTGTCGTCGCACACTCGATGTTGCTGTTGTTTTTGCCGGCTGATAAAATTGCTGCGTTGCATTAAATTAAGCTCATGCGGTGTGTTTAAATGCCACACTATCGCCTGGCAGAGGGTCTTGTCTCTGGAAGTCAAGTACGAGGAGAGCAGACAGTAACAGCAAAAGATACGAATACACAAACACACACCAGCAATGGCATCGTTTTAATGCAATTGCTGACAACAGCAAAGGCAGCAGCAGCAGCAGCAGCACCAGAACCGCTGCTACAGTGAGTGACAGCAATTTCCTTTCCCACTTGCGCTTTGTTTTTATTAATCAGACATACAGAAGCAAAAAAAGAAAATAACAAGAAATAAAACAAAAAAATCAGCAGAAGGGCAAAAGAGTGCAACGTAATGTCAGCAGAACAGCGGGAAAGAGCGACAAAAGTGCACGGGAATGTCTATAAAAAGTTTTCCATATCATTAATTAAAGTTGCGAATTCTGTGTAATTGATTTCCGCTCACAGAAAGAGAAGAGCGAAAGGGAAATATGCGTGGGAGAACTATTCTTTTGGTATGCAAAACACTATCTATATCTGCTATAAATTTGATAACCAAAGCAAAATAACATCCTTAAGTTCATTGGCAATCAACTTCCGGAAACATATCAGCCTCCCGTAAAACCTACCGTAAGTGGAGCATTTCTAATCGCGGCTTATTTCAATTCACTTATCGCCACAATCACTGAGCCATAAATCCAATTCACTTTCAATCAAAGTTGACAAATGCCTTTCCGCTACCTTTCTCCCGCTCAATTAGCGGTGAGCCCTCACCAAAAGTCAATGAACTGCATAGGAAAAGTAGCGTTTTATACACGAGTATTGTATTGTCCAGCACTTGAATCGGATCCCCGGATACCCAGTCTCCATCTCTCTCTCTCTCTGTCTACTTTGATATGCCATGCATGATTGGGTTTTGGGATTTCCTCGACTTCCCTCCCTAATTGTGTTCCCAAAAGTGAATGCAATGCGTAACCCGCTTCGAACCTCAACGCAATGCAATGCAGCTCGACTTGTGCTCGACTTTGATCCATTCAAATCAAATCAGTGATTGTGCAACATCTGGAAATGACACGCTTAATGCATTTTGCACAAGCCCGCTCAGCTCTGCTTTGCGACCCTGTTGCTGGTTTTCGCTTTTGCTCGGGGCCACGCATCGATGCAGTCCGAGAATGTTGCTGCCCATCGCCGACAAAAGACTCGACTTATTGATCGGTTACGCCAGCTAGCTGTTGCCACGTCCTGGTAACACCATGCAAACCGCTCTGCACTTGAGTTGTCAACAGAAAAGCGCCAAAGAAGAGATCGAATCGATGGATACCCTTGCCAGTCAATAGCTAAATGGCCAGCCGAAATCTGATTCTAATCTGACTCTACTTGAATGTCACTCCAAGGTGCAATAACATAAATCTCTCAATCGAATTGTTAGACTCTCTGCTAGAGCATACGACAAATTAGATGAGCACAAGAACAAGCACCCCCGTCTCTAACGTGGTTTGCCTTATCGACCCACCCAATCGACCAAGCAATCAATCCAGCTGCAATTCGATATGCAAATGATTGGCAAACTGTTGCAGTGGCAGTTGCAGTGCCATTCCACAATCGCATGGAGTGTCAAGGTTAGTTTGGCTTACATATTTGGTTCATTTACATGGCGGCAACGGCATCCAATCTGAGGTGGATTCCATTCCATTTGCGCGTTCCCTCGTCCTCGTCCCTCTGTGGGACAATCGAAGCGCAAAACTTAAGCAAATTGTCAGGGGGCGGCGTTAGGATTGGAAGAAAACACAGACGAAAGCCGGGGAATAATGCAGTTTGGTTAGTAGGGAGCCTTTGCTGCTGAGGCATTTCTGGCTTTTGCTTTTGCTTTTGCTTTCGCTTTGTGCTCTGGCCCTTTTGTCAATTTACCTTTGGCTGTGCAAACTTTCGCGCTGCTCCCACTGGTCCCTTGGTTGCTGCCACTGTTGCTGTGGCTGTTGCGGGTCCAGCAGCGGCAGCTTATCATCATCATCGTCTTGGGGAGCAAACGCAGAAATGGAAGCTGTGGAAACATTGGAGAATCTTCCATGCTTCTCTTGCCTCGGCAACGTTGTTCTCAGGTGATTCAATGCCAGCGATTTCTCAGCAGATTTGCCCCAGGTCATTTCATTACCAAAGTCAACAGAAATGTCCTGTTGCAGCTCCATCTCCATGTCTAGCTCCTGCTCCGTCTGCTGTTGCTCGCTGTTAATACAATTTTCCAGCTGGCTCGTTGACTTACAGTTTTTGTGTCCACCACCGTGGGATTGGGACTGGGACTGTGACTGGCATGGAGACCAAGAGGGTGTAGGAGTCTGCTTCATTGCCAATTCAAATGCGCTCTGATGCCAGCCATTGTTGGCCCTCCCTGGTATAGCAGCTCCCGGCAGCTCGTCATGGCCTGCATTGTCCTGGCCATAGACGTTGACGCCATTGCATTGTTTTACTGCTGATTGATTCGCAGTCATTGCCAATTGATTTATGCCCAAGGCGACCGAGCCGCTGCGCCCCCTGCCCAGCCGCTGCATGTGGGAGCCTTCGGTCTGGCCATCATTGTAGCCATCATAGTCATTCGCATAGCCGTCAAGACTGCCATTCCCATTGGTTTTCCTGGCCAGCTGCCCGGTGGAGACTCCACGCAGCGACTCCTTCTCCAGGCTGGCCCTCTGGAGGGACACTGTGCTCTGGCTCCGCTGTCGCTGCTCCTTCCGCTTGGCCAACTGTGCCGGCGATGGGGCGAAGAGGTTCCGCATGTTGGCATGGCGTTGGCTGACATCGATTTCGCTGCCACTTGGCTTAACCTACAGATTGATTCAGATAATTGTACGAGTACGAGTACGACAAAGTGGGGGAAAAACGGGGAAACAGAAATCTTTCTTGCCTCCGACATCCAATCGGTTTTAAGGGCCAAGAAAGGTCATGCTCAAGGAATGCATCAAACGAACTTCTTTTTTTTTTTGGGGTTAGTAGAAGCCAACGAACGAACGCAGGAAGAATGAAATGGAACCAAACAGTTGTTATCTTAATGCTAAAACCAACAATAATTTAAGCCATCAACTCAAACGGCAACGAAACTCAACGAAGTGCATGGGCCAGAGAGAGAGGGAGGACAAACGGGGAAGCAGGAAGGACAATGGCCCTTTCATAATCGGATGAAAACAATTCTGGAGTGCTACTTACACTCATCCTCGAGGCGAGTGACATTGAAGGAAGTGCAGAACTGGGATGGACAGGAGAGAGCCAACTATGCAGGAGAGCTGCTTCCTGGCCGAGCCAGAGAGGGTCATCAAGTGGATGAGATGCTTGGTTGGTTGGTTGGTTGGTGCCACTTTTCTTTTCTTCGCTGAGTTTTCTCAAAGCTGGATCAGTCTATTCATGTGTGTGTCTGTGGGTGTGTGTGTGTAAAGCGCACTCCCAAAACACACAGAGCCACATGGGAAAAAGTAGAAGAGGGGCACACAAAAGAGTAGCACAAAGTGGAAGAGGCATGAATGAAATGAGAGAAGAGCATGAAAATTTGAAACGTTAGACAGATTAGCATAAGCGGATAATTCGGAAAAACCCACACACACACACATACACAGCAGCAGAAACAGACAAAGCAGGAAAAGCGGAAAGAAAATCCAAAAAGAAACGAACAGCATGTGTGAAGCATTTAAGTGCTGCTGTTGCTGTTGCTGTTGCTGTGAACGCTGATGCTGCTGAGGCATTAGGCTTTGGGGCAGGCGCTTGAGACGGGGGGTCGTCAAATGGGTGCAACTCAAGGCCACAACAATCCTTCCCTTCCGCACACCACCGCCCCAAAAAAAAAAAAGGAAACTAAAGCAAAGCTCTTTCTTTCAATCCCTCTATCTGCTTGAGGTTCTTTCCACTGGCTGAAAGCACTGAATGCTGCAAGCACACTGCCAGAAACGAAACACTTAAAAAACAGATGAAATTGCTTTAACATTTTGAACTTTCATCAAATGAAGTTTGATTTTCAAGCAAATGTTCGCATTCCCTCCCATCGTTTATGTAGAAAAAACAACAGAAATCTTCCCTCTGGGTTTGCATTCTTTCCCACAAAAAACTGTGTGCAGAAATATGCTGCAATTTTCTTGAAGTACAAATACCTATTTCCATGTTTGCCAAATGCCAACAACACAGTCAGAGGTGGATATGCGTGGAAATGTCGAATCAATGCTAAACGACAGAATGTCATGGGAGATGAGAAGTTAAAAGGTGGCCATAAAGCTGATGTTTGACTCTATGTTAGACACATATGAATATAAATATTTTGATATTTACAATCCAAACACAAGGCAAACAAATAGGAATACAAAAGTCAACAAAAAATGCATAGAAATAAAAGGCAATAAATGAGTGAAGCTCTATTTTTGTTTTTTTTTTTATAGAAATACAAATACTTGTAAGTATCTGCTTTAATTTTATCTTTAATTTCTTTTAACGTTTTGATTTCACTTTAATAAAATATACACCACTAGAAATAAACCAAAGCGGAAGAGCAATGGAGTTTTCTGTTAGGGAAAATCCTAGCCATCCATGATATTTTCCTAGCCCTTTCTCAGCAAACATTTGTCTCCAGCTGTTCTCTCCCCCTCTGACTATCGCTTCTTGGCATTGACATTTTTCAGTTGCATGCAACCGCTTTCCATTTTTTTCCTTCAGCCTTTAACCGAGCTTCCAGCTCCGTATTTGTGGTTTTTTTCCCTCAAAAATAATCAAAAGGGGTTGAAGGGCAGACACACACACACACACACAAAAGCAAAACGAGGAACAAGAAAAGAGAAGAGAAAACCAGTGCGAAAGGCGGTGATTCCTTATCTGATCCTGCGTTACATCTGTTTCGTTTGAGAGAGATTCCCTGAGAGCGACAGAGAATAGATAGAGAAGACAGAGATACAGAGAGAGTGAGGGGAGGAGCAAGAACATCTCACAAAAAATTGCATGTCAAGTGAAATTACTTGTTTGCCAAAGAGGAACGAGAGGGTTCAAACTCATGAGGAATGTTCAGGGTAACAGGAAACGGAAACGGGAGAGGGACTGGGAATGTGAATGTGGATGGGTATAGCTATGGGGATACGGCTAGCAATGACAGCTGCAGCACTCTCACACACACAATGGAAGAGTGAGAGTAAATAATCCTGCAGGATGGAGCAACAACAATACGCCTCTTACTCATGTGTGTCCTGGCTGAGACTTTGATATACGCAGACGACACTTCGATCTGCCCGGTAGATGTATACACAGCTAAGCACGATAAATTGAGATGAATGTCTGGCATGCAGCTAAGTCTCTCACTTTCTCTCTCTCCCTCTCTCAGCCACTCTACATCCATCTATATCTGTCCCTGTATCTATCCGTCTATATGCTATGGCGCGTCCTGACTTACACTTGACACATTTCCCATTTGAATGGAAAAGTGCATTTGCCTGTTGGACTGTCTATCTTTTGTGTACAAGTCCGAGTACTTCTTTATTTCGGGGGCGACTTTAAGGTACTCTGCGGCATTTATGTCTAGACTCTAGACGTGTGTGGCGAATCGTGCGGCTGTGATGGCCTGTGTGGCTATAAATATTTAAAAATCTCTTTCATTGCATGTGGGCCATGAAAATGATTCCTCTACCCAGCACAACCCTCGACACGACTGTAAGTACGATTAAAATGCAGCACGCATTGGGCCTGCAATTGCATTGCATAATTAAAGGCGTTCTAAAGGGGTTGTGCGGGTGTTGGCGTGGGGGCGAAAGTTGCCATAAAATATTCATTTAAAATGCAACACGCAACACTTTTGCAATGACGCATTTTTTCGCCCACTCCGACCACGCCACACCACCCACGCATATAATTGCGGCCACTGCAATTGTAAATGTCAGGGGGGAAGCAGGAAAATTTGCATGCCGATGACATGGCCCCCAACTGGACGTCTGGTCGCCACAGGGTTATTTCCGGATATATTCAGAAAGCGGGGGAGCGATCTAATCCCACGCAGCACATGGCCTGAGGAACCCTGCTGACTGACTGAGTGACAGACAGACAGTCAGCTGTGACGTGTGTGCGTGACTGTAGCTGTGTCTGCATATCTGCATATCTTTGGCAATAACAGGCGTAACAAATAAACCAACAAACAGGAACTTACCGCAACTCAAACCACAACTACAGCTCTCCAGCCAGTCTCCAGTCTTCGGCTCCGCCTCCAGCTTCCAAAATTGATTTTACCTGAACTTCAATCGTATGCAAATTCAATTGGTTTTTAGTCAACTGCAAAATAGTTTGTGGAAAACATTTTCATTAGCATTTTCGTGGCATTAACAATGAGGGGAGAATTACTTTGCATAATCAAGGTTAACTGAAGGCAAACAGTTGGCCATTAGGTGATTGAAAGACAACAGGACATGAGAAGAGTAGTAAGGCGATGAGCTCAGAGACAATGCCAATTGATTGCCATTCAAAGCTGTGCCTGTGCATGCCGAAGGAATTGGCTGGCATGTGTTTGATTATTGATTATATCTTCTTAATAGTGCGCCATGCCATGAAGCAGCATCATACAAGCCCACATAATGCACAAAGGTTGTACGAGTAGGAGTCGAAACAAAAGGAGTCAAGCCACAGATGTTGGCAGCAGCCGCAGCTGCTCCGTCATTAAGATATCCACTGATAATAAGCCACACATTAACAGGCAGTTGCAATTTAAAAGGAAAATCAAGTAAGACATACGTTAACGTTTACCCCTCAGTCCGACGGACGGACAGAAACTGATTCCAGGCATTCGATCCATTAAAATTATGCACAATTATCCAATTCACTCGACCGGTGCATGCTCGAGCGGTTGTCATGATTGTTGCCTCGGCCATTGTTGTCTTTGGTCTTTGGTTATACTTTTATTTTTATCCAAATTTATGGCATCAAGTACTGCGATCCACTCACGTTTTCCAACAGCCTCCAGACGGAGTCAGAGATTATGAGGCCGCCCCAGGCCTGGGCCTCGTTGGACGCTTTGCAACCGAAAAGGGAAATTTTCACGGTGCTCACGTAATTGAATTGCAGCAGTCGGGCTAAATTGGCATTTATTATAATAAAAGCAAATATGCAATTTTGCCTTTTCACTCGGCAGAAAATAAATAAACGGAAAAGGAATAACAACCAGAGGAAAGGTCTGGCCAAGGCTACGAGCAAACGGCTTGAGAGTGGAGAGCGCAGTAAGTAAGCCAAATGGGAAAGTTATTAAATAATAGACGAGACTCCTTTAGGTCCGAGCCTTCACTCAAGTTCAGACTGATGCCCTGGAAAATTCAGTCGAAAAGCCATCATCAATTGAAACGAAACTCAGTTTCTGCTGCTGCTGCTGACCTACATTGATGGTTATTCATTTGTGTTATTTCTACGCCTCATTTTTCTTTTTTTTTTGGAATTCTGCCCACAAATCAATCACGGAGAAATTCAATTTAAATAAATATATGTACAGTATCAAAAAACAGACGGAAAAACACATATAAAATAAAGGAAAAATAGGCAAAAAAAACCCATTCTCCATGAGCTTCGAGTTAAGTGGAAAAATATCAAATTAATAGTATAAATATTTCTCTAATTCGCATAAAAACCAAACAGGGATTTTGGGTTTTTGCGCAATAATTAATCCATAAATTAATATTATTTAAATATACTGGTTGTAAATATGTTTAAATCGCTGCATTGCCATCGTGTGAATTTAATTGTATTATGACTAAAAGCCGTTGCACATTTAATTAGATTTTCAACGGATTAGGTGTAGCCATTAATTGCGGACATTTTTCACCCAAATAATGACAAATGCTTTAAAACGCTTTCGAATCGGAACTCAATTAAACTCTCTGCGTTTCTCAGCCATCCTTAATTTTGCTGTTCCTTTGGCCAACATTCAATTTGCTATTCTCTAATTATGTGGTTGAACATTTTGGTATATTGAAAGCAATTACGCTAAATAATTGCAAATTCCCGTTGCGTGTAGGTAAATGTTCGGGGGAACACTCGTATGTGGCAAGAGGCAACTAACAGACAACATACCAGCCATCCTGCCTCCCTTTAAGTCCCTCTACCTTTCCCCTTTTCACACTTCCTGTCTCTCTAAGTGACGTACTGTTCCTGTTTCACGGTTCACACGGTTTACTGGATACTCTTCTCTCGGATATTCGTTCAAGAAAGGTTTTCATTTTTAAGGGTATTTGCCTGTTTTCTATTCCTTTATCCTATTTCTCTCTTTGGTTTCCCTAATGACTGCGACGCCGGTTTCAAATTCAATGGCAAAAGGGGCTGTCGATGTCTCTGTCGCTTGGAGGGGACAGACACTGGAGCTGTTGATGTTGATGGCGCTGCCATGGAACAGTTAACGTCAAGTGCCAAATCTGTTTTGCAATGCGCCAAGCAATTTCCGCATTTAATTACATTGATTACCCACGAAGCCAAAGAGCGGCAATCGCTCCGTCCCTCCCCCCATAAATGGCACCCATTTTTTGCCTTTTTCCTAATATTTAGAAAACTTTCGCATCAGCATTGAACTTGAATTTGCCACATATTGCTGTTGATGCGGCATGGTCGAGGCCTCCGCTTTGCTGTGACAATGCCCAACGAGCGTGTCATTGCTGTTGAATGCCTCCTGTGGTGACAACATTCAACACTTTCATGCTCCGGCAGTGCAAAACAACAACAGCAAAAACAACATGTTTCTGTCAACACAATTCGGTGTTTGTTGCAGCAATCGTAATGATAATAATTGTGGCAGCTGTAAAGCTGCAATGAAACAAACAAACAGAAAACAACCAACAAAAAATTGAACAAAATCCATTAACTTATAATTTTCTGCTATGCTGAACACAATCCAGAACTCGGGGCTCTGGCAGAGCCTCTGCTTTTGCTACTGCTGCTTTTTCCACTGATTTTCCCTGAGTGTTCACTTTGTTGTCGTTAAGCCAACACATATACGATCCAAAAAAAAGAATCAAATTGCGCGCAATTTTACGGGAGAGCGCATTTTGGCCCAAACCACCCAGCAACACCCACTCGGCACCACCCACGGTAGTAGCACCCACTCAGCCTCACACCCACCATCGTAGAGGCAACGGAGGCACGTATGCGTGAAATATTGTGCAAACAACAACCCATACAATAGCATCAGCTGCAACACCAACAAACACTGCAGCAGCATTTAAAACACATGCTGCCACAAAAGTTTCCTCTTCTGAAAAGTATGAGAGCCGAATTGTTAGATACTTTAGTAATTTACCCATATATAATTTCGAATAATTAAGTAGTAATCTTCTCGCACACTTCCCTAAGCCCAAAGAACTCGAATATCCAGAATCTTCTTTGTACTCGTCACAAAATGCCGCTCAAAATCAGAGTACCCAACGCAAGAAAAGGTGCAGCAGCCTGACTGACTCATTGCAGATTCAACATTTAAGTGCATCGTCGTTGCAAGTCGGGAAAAATCTTCGTAACAACTAGGGTGAGGGGAACTGCGAGAGGGGGTGAATAGGGAAATATATGGTAGACGGAACTCGTTTGTAACCGAAAAATAAAATTCACACGGCTCCTCAACCGCTCGTTGTTGCCTGATTATGGGAAACAGTCAAAACGGGTTTGATTGTTGTCGTTGTTTCGGTTGTTGTTGCTTTTGTTTTGGTTTTGGTGCTGTAGTTGTTTTTTGAGGTAATTTAACTTTTGCATGCAACGGTTGCTGTTCAAATGAGAGTACAACAATGATATAGTGGCTATTTATAGATACATTTCCATTGTATATGCGATTGTAAATCTTTACAGTCTATTCAAAGTTATTTCCCTGTGAATATAAACCAATTATAACCAAATAATACTAAACTAATTGCATTGAGTCATGGTTTATTTAGGTTCTAATCCTATTTAAACACGACTTACATTTTGGCTCTGATCTAAGCTTCAGTTGTAATCAAATGAATCCAACATTTAACAATAAGTGACGTAAAGGAGCATACATCACATGCCATCAAATGATGGGTAATTGACTCCGATGTATCATTGTCACCGCCCTCTAAAATGATTGCTACACCGGAGCCAATTTGTGTTGATTACAGTGGACTGTATCTCAAATCAATCATTGTTCTACAACTAAAATTAATATTCTAGGAAGTAGAGCTACTCAGAAAGAGCTGAAATTATAGTAGACCTTTTGAGAAGTCGTTGAACTAAAGCAAAGCAAACAGAATAGGTAATTGCCATACAATTAGAATGATTGAATTGGTTTTGCTCCTAAATAGAAGAAAATTGAATCATATTCACACTTGTGATGTTTATCAAATAATCGAATCAAACATAGCCTTGATTATTTCTTTTCATATCAAACTTCATCTCAATGCAGGCATACAAATAACACGATTTTGTAAGCGAAGCGTTTTGTCGGGTCTCGTGTTTGGCTTTATGCAGTTTTATGAACTGTAAATTGGTTAAATTACAAGCAATTATATATAATTCCATTGGCAGGCTGCAGCTCACACGGCTCGCACGACTCACTCACTCGAGCAGCCGTCAAACGCATTTTGTCAGACAATTTCATTAACAACAATTGCCGCCAGGTTCCCTGGGGGCTACGGAGTGTGTGTGTGTGTGTGTGTGTGTGTGTGTGTGCATAACCACTTCATTTCCATTAGCCATACAATTTGATTAAGCTCCGAAAGAGGGGCAGACCACAACAGCACAACTCCAATTCCGCAGGCAGATTACAATAATTTCTTTATCAAAGCAAACAATACGAGGCACACGCACAAACACGCAACAATAATAGCAGGGTTGAGGCAGGCCCAGGGACAGGCCCAGGGACAGGCCCAGGGCCAGGGCCAGGGCAATGGGGCAACAACAGAAGGCTTAAAGGTCGTTGCATGTTGAACAACAAGCAAAAACCCTAATGCCAGAGGAAGGAATGGGAGCTGAGGGGCAAAAGTTGTGCCCCAGAGATGTATTGGTGGATGGTGAAGCTGGAGCGGAGAGACGTGGACAATGACAACGAAACGGAAACTAGCGGAAATCATTAGAGTCTGCACAAATGACTTCAAGATACTTTTACTACGGTGGCCCACAAGCAGTTTTCGCCTTGGATCCGCACCGTGGTCCCACACAGAATCCACGGCAGACCCACATCATAACGCAGCAGAACGGGGCAAAATGCTTGTCATAGTCGAAATGGGAGCCACTGCCATGGACTGAATATTGAGTAGTTGGAAAGCTTTGACAGAGTTCGGACTGGTGTAGATTATTCCTTAAAACTGCTGTAGGCCCTGTCCAAAAAATATTTTGATAGAGCCTCTAAGGCTGATGGAGGATGACTCTTAGACATGATTATATTTCAAGCAAGTTTCCTTCAATTTTATTCGTTTTCCTACCACTGTGCAGTCGTCCATTGGGTCTCTTTCCTTGTGCTGCTATCCATGGCCTTTGTTCCGCCGTTCTATATGTATATTTCTATCTTTTTTTGGCCCAACTCTCACACACACCGAGACACAAAAGGGAGCAGCGTTGATAGTTCTTGTTGTGACGACTTTGTTGGTTGCCGTTGCTGGCAGCAGCTTATGCTGGGGCATCTACTTAAATCCGGTATCATTATTATAAAAATCACAAGCTGAGGATCCCCGGGCGGACGACGCACTGGGACCCAGGAAGCAATTAGGGATGCAGAGCATAATTGCCGGAATTTTTACACAGCTTTAGTTTTTTTTTGCAGGGCAATCCAATTAACAAAGATTAAAGGTGTGAAAAGCTTTGGCTTTTTTCTCGTGATTAGCCTGGTTAACAGCAGGGGCACGGGAGAGGGGTCAGATGGAGTGTGCCAGGAAGGATTCATTGTGTAGCAGCAGCACCAGTGGAGCTGCACATTTGTCCGACATAAGCTGGACCCAATGAGGGACCCTAAATAAAAATCAGGCAGACGTCAACGAAGCGTATGCGCGACGTGCAAATGAGATGCCAAGCTGCTGCCACGGGAATGCTAAAAGTGGAACTGGAAGACAGAGAGGAGTGCCACGGAGTGGAAGGTAAATAAAGAGCAGATAAAAATCAAATTAACAAAACGAAGTGAAGAGAAATTGCTAGCAAGTAAATAAAACTCCCAGAGATAGTCGGTCGTGGGGCGTTGGGCGTTGGGCGTTGGGAGGGAAACTCGGAAAAGCCACCTGATAAAAACCCAGAGAGTGGACTGGACACAGAGCTTGTGCCCCGTTTTTGGGGGCCCAATTTATATATTTCAGCATTTTTTTATAGCGCTTCCCCGTTCGCTGATTGCAAACAAAATGAATTCAGCTACTGAGAAATGACAGGGAAAACTTTTGGTGGATGTGGGAGGCTAGCAGGCAGCAGCAGACTGAGGCCATCGAGATGCGTGGGAATATAAAAATACAATTTAACAATGGACTGCCGCCAGGACGTTTACAAAAATACATTTAATGACTGTGCGTCCACCCCCTCCCTCCCACACAGAGGTCGCCTGATAAAAAGGCAAACACTGAAAAAATTTAACCTGAGAAGGCGGTGGAATGGGGCGTGGTCCGAAAGTGTCCGTAATCTGCTTAAAAGCACAGCTCGGAGCACAGGCCTACGACTGTCGTGTGCCACAAGGCATCAAAATTAACGGCAAGAAATTTAAAAATGTAATTGACAGGCCAACTGACGGGCGGCTGGAGGCCATCAGCGATCAGCAGCCTCGCTCCACCTTCTGCAGTTACACACACACACACACACACACACACACACACACACACACACACACACACACAATGAGGAAGCGGAAATGCAGCATTAAATGGAAATAAAACCAACTGCGGGGCGGGCAGGCTGGCGGGCAGTCAGGGCTGCCGCCGCTTAAGGACACGTTGGCCATGGCCATCGCCATTGCCAGAACGCCACTCGTTGTGGTTCGCTCTTGTCGTAATTGCTCTCAGCGGAGGGCTTAACATATCCCCGCCTCAGCCTCAGCCTCAGCTCGACGGCCATGGAGCTGATCCGTCCGTCCCTCCATTCCTCCGCCTGCCAGCAGATCCGTTTGTCAATGCTTTATTTGCGTTTATCGCAATCATTTTGCTGTCCTTCGCTGTC
Organism: Drosophila guanche; assembly: GCF_900245975.1. Taxonomy (NCBI): domain Eukaryota; kingdom Metazoa; phylum Arthropoda; class Insecta; order Diptera; family Drosophilidae; genus Drosophila; species Drosophila guanche. Next base: position 7,109,159 of record NW_022995747.1, on the reverse strand, counting down.
CTTTCGAATCCTGTTAATATGGCAATTTACATTTACATTATTTTTATTATGCCGCACACAGCGCACAGCCGAGTGAATCGGTTTAAAGATATTATATATGCATTTATTTTCCCGCGTACATTCTGTCATAATCAAGTTGGCCGCTTGTCAGCCACTCTCCGCCTGCGGTTATCGCATTTAATGGCTGCCCCGCAGATAAGTTAAATATTTTAAATTCCCGGCCATAATGGAGCAACAAATGCCAGCTGCCAGTCGAGTCGAGTCGAGCGGGAGCCACTGATGAGGCAGGCCCTACTGCTGCTGCTGCTGCTGCTGCTGCTGCTGCTGGGAGCCATAACAATTAGAAGCAATTGCTACTCTCTGGCAAACTCCGACGACTGGCAGCTGCTGAAATGCCACTGGCTGCAATTTCACTTATTTCACGTGCAACTTGCAACTTGGCCCCAAGAAAAGTGAGTGACGAGCGACGAGGCAATGAGGTGGCGACAACGATGACTTCCACACTGCCACTGTGCCATTGCACTTGGCTCCCAATCCATGCAGATGGCACTGCCGGGTGAGGTGTAGGCAGTGCTCAATGCTCTTTCGCTTTTAGTTTCTAAAGTTCTTTCACCTAATTATTTTCTCTCTGTGTAGGCTAAAGGAGACTGAATGTGTTGGCATATCTTCGCAAAAGGTAACAATAAACGTGAGCCTCATGACGGGCAGGGCATCGCATTCCCGGAGCGCAGAGCCGGAAGCTGTGTGGAAGACAGCGGCAATTCAGCAGCGACCATGTGAAAATTTCACTTTCATGTTTAACTTGGACCAACAGCACACGTACATGCATCTTCGTCTCTCCTTCTGCCTCCCTTTTCGCCTCTTCGTCTCTTCTTCTCTCTTTCACACTTTTGTCAATTTTCTTGGCTGCTGCAACAATGCGTCGGTGGCTGCTTCAATACTCTCCTGGGACACAGTTTTGTGTCTCGCATTACCCCAGGGCATGCGTCGCGTTTTCGGTTGCATTTTCTTCTTACCGCATGCCTCATGCCTCATGCCTCATGTCCCATGCACCTACCACATGTCCCTTCCCCTGTGGGTCGTTCCAGCGGGCATTATGTGACATCCCACAATGAATGGGACTGCGCGTCATAGGCAACAAAAAACAACAAATAAAACAGGAAAAGACGCAAAGAAAAACCACCATGCCACGATGTTAAAGAAAAGTGCAAGCGACACAGTGTGTCCACTTAAAGCAGGCAACAATGTGTGCCACCAACAACAGCAGCAACAGCAGCAAAAGCAGCAAAAGCAACCATAGATGCAGCAACAAGAGTCATGACAAAGCTGAAGGCAACAAAAACATCTGCAAGAGCCACAGCATCAGCATCAGAAACAATTTTGAAGCATTGCATAAGAGGCTGCAGGGAGCACACGATCTCCCAGCGAGTGAGCGTGGGAGAAGCGCTTAATTATCCCCCAAAATGCAAAAAAGGAAAGACTAAAGGAGTGTTTATTGGATACGTTGATGTAACGAACGCGAAGAAGCGATGAATACCGGAGGGCAGCTGCTCCTTTGAGGAAAAGTACTTGTATGCAAGGCAAACACTCATTTAATTCATGGAATACCCTCATTGTGGATAGAACACAATGACCTCTAAGCTAAGCAAAGCTCAGCGTTGTGCATCAACATGACAACAGCGACGGAACAACACATATGGAATATTTTTACTGCGAATCAACGTCGTTTGCAATATTCCACGAATGTCATTCATAATATTTCTTATTTATTGTCTTTTACTTGCGAACTTCCCTCTACATTCTACCTGCACGTACGTATGTACATCAAGTGCTATAAGTACTATAAATCTCTCCGTCAATCATCCATAAATCTTCTTGTTATCTCTGACACCGATTTAACTTCATATCTCTGAGAGGGTTGGGGATGGCGAAAAAAGTAAACTTCCAACAAACGACCCTCAACGATAAGGGAACATAATCAATAATGCAACCAAAGTTTGGTGTTCCCCACAGATTTTTCCGGGAGAGATACTTGGTATTGGGAGGTGGCACCCATGGAGGTGGCACCCCTGTGCCCGCCCATGTGGCAACACTATGCAACAGGAACCGGGGTGCCATCCAACGGAGCAACAAACAAACAAACAACCGAACAACAACTGCAATCAATTGCATCTTCTGCCGCATGAATGCGTGGCTGAATACCAGCACATGCTGCATGTGTGTGTGTGTGTGTGTGTGTGTGTCTGGATGAGTGGCATGGGGAACATATGGGATGGATGGTCATATCGGATGGTCAGTTGCAGTGTGGAGGTTGCACTCCCCGCATGCCACAGCATCTGTGGCTGTGGGTTTTTCCTTTAGTTTTCCCTCCCGAACCGAATAATTTTGTTCACTCTGCTGTTTTGCAGCTGCAACTGCAACGGCAATTCAAGTGCATTGCAGTTGCAGCATTGAATTGCATTGCATTGCATGCCTGACCGACTCAACAGGGCAGTGCGGGGCAGGGCAGAAGGAGTAGGCACAGTGAATGGCTGAGTAAATGAACACGACCGGTGAGGGGAGCAGCTCTAGGGCTGTGGGCGTGGCAGAGGCACTGGTAGCGTAACCAAAGGGCGTGGACGTAAAAGTGCGCGTTATGTTTGCCAACGCGCGCCAACAAAGTGCAAAGGGAAACCACGGGAAAACCATGAAAAACAGACACAAGGCCCACAAGCGACGACATACGAATGCGACGAATGAAAATCACACACACACACACACACACACACACACACACACACACACACACACACACACACACACACTCGCAAAAAACGGTTGACAAAGAGAGGCAAGGTGTGAGATAAAAAGACTTTTACTTTGTTGCTGCCGCTGCCAGGCCCTCGGGGAGCCTTGACAATGATATTGATTTGCTGTCATTATTGTTAGAGTTTCGGTAAAGGAGAAGGAGGAGGTGTAGGGCGTGCGAAAACTGTTTGCACTCACTGGTGTTGCCAGCCGCCATCGATCCTTTGGGCTGCCTTGTCCTGGGGCACCGCGAAAGTACTATACAGCAGTTCCTCGTACAAAATTTGAATTTCAGGCGGCACTCGATACTCGCGAAATTGAAATTGTTATTTGTTTGTGGAGTAAAGGGAACCCGTTTCGTAGGCGGCTTGGCAGGAAGTTGCTGCTGGGTGAAAGGACACAAATAGAAAACTTTCCACCCACAGCGTCGTTGAGCGTGGCTTGCCCCAAGGGCTGACCACCGTTCGAGGAGAGTTTTCCTATTTTTTGTTTTGGGTGGAGCGGTCTATTTTCTTCACCATCTGGGGCGACTCTCTCGGTCAACATTTAACTGCTCGTTTTTTTTGTTATCTTTTTGTTTGCGTCTCTTGCAGTTATTGACTTTTTCCTGGCAGGCGGCAAACAAATGCAATTTGCATTTTGATAACAATTCCCACAGCTGTGCTGCACTTTAATTGCATTCATTCGGGAGACATTTTCCTTTCGAAGGTGGTCTTCACGTTTCTACTGCCGTGAACAGAGTGAGTGAAAGACGTAACGAAATCCATTGTCAGGTCATCTGTCAATTTATTTGTTATTTCCCGACAACTGTCAGGCTGTCTCAGCCAGTCAGGCAGTCAGGCAGGGCTGCACGAAGGCACAGGCACAGGCACAGGCACAGACCCAGACCCAAACCCGATCCAGGAGGCAGCTAAAACAAACACAAAACGTAATGCTTTTAATGCTTGCAACAAAATTTCAGTCGTTCCCCAGACAGGCAACAAGACGGACAGTAGGTAGTAGCCCCCAACTGTACGGGTACTGGCTCCCCCCGCGGAAAAAGTTCAAAAGTTCGCCTTGTCGCGCTTGTGCAAACAAATGATTTGTTGTAGTCGTAGTTTCATTCCCGCTGCAGCCAAAGTGTAATTGCCACACGACCAAAAGGCGTAGCAAAATTAGGCAAACGTTTTGCTCAACGTTTGTTTGCTCTTCTTTCCCTCCTTGGTTTGTTTGGCTTTTGCCATTTGGTGGAAATTATCGACTTGTCGCCCAGCTGCCTCTCAAGAGATCGTCTCCTGCTGCTGCTGCCTTCTTTTCCCTTGCCTTTCCCTCCAATGAAAATGAATGCAAATCTCCACAAAACGAACAACAAATGATTGGCATTATACCATAGTTTGGCCTTAATTTGTTCAACAATGGGAAATCGGAAATCCATCCTGTCAGGGCGCGAGGAGCGGATGGATCCGCAGAATTAACCACACCAATTACACGCACAAAACGCCAAACAATTAATGAAAAGACTGTCGGGGGGGGGGCCAGGGTAGGAAAAACAAGTGAAAAATCTATTTGGAGGCGGCTTCCAGTTTCGGTTCCGGCATAAATCAAATTAATTGAAATTAATGGTTCACCGGTACATCAGAGTGGAGTATTTTCACAACGTTTCGAGTGGCGCCCTCACGCAAACATTTGCCCAACAAATTTCGCCTTTTTTTCCGGTCGTATTTGCACTGCCAGGCGAAGGACTTTAGGAGGATTCCATTGACCATTAGGCTTGTGCGCCCGCTCTCTGTGGCCCACTAATTATTTTGGCTTACACCCGGGAACAGGGTACGGGCGACCAGCTTTAATCCCTTTGAAGCCAAGCGGGGAAAAAAGGGATAAAGCAAAGGGATTCGCAAAAAGGTTTATGCGGATAATTAATGCGATATCTGATGTGACTTCTAATGGCAGCCATGGGATTGTTTATGCAAATTTTGGACGGCATGGGAAACGAAATTGGAATTGGCTCCATGGAAGTGTTCAACAATTGGCTGTAAATGACCAAAAGGGAAAAGTTTTGATGTCATGATACCAATAATCAAGTTTATTCATTAAGAAGTGTTATAGCATATTTATTCAGGATTTTATATCTTCATATCTCCTGCCCTGTTCACGTACATGAGCCACGCATAAACGATCATGTGATGAATGGGGGAAGCACATCCCTTTCATTAAGCTTTAGAACCGAGCTTTATTTGAACTTCAAAGGCGAACGTTGAAGAAATTAATGAAATGTTTGTCAAGTGCGGTTTTTCGGTCTCTTTCCGTCTGCGCCAATCGCCAACCCCACTCCCCTATCGCCAGTGCACCCCAGTGCCCGGCTTATTTGAGTCATTAAAATGATTTAATAAGGCCGAAAGCCGAAAGTCCATAAACCGATTTTACCAACGAACGAGAGACAGTTGGCGGGCGACCGGGAATATTTGAAATGTAATTCATCAGCAAACTAAACGGAGGTCATTATAGACTCATAGTTGTGTCGGGCAGAGTACTTGGGCCGCATCGGACGCACCCATGAATAATGAATAAAGCCTACAAACAGATTTTTGCCGCTTTGCTGATATAATTCCTGGTCAAAATTTACATATTCAACATTCATAAGGGACGAGGCATTCGTGGTCCCATTCAAATTCAAATTCATATGCCATAATGGGAAGACATATGGAAGGCATTAGTTGGAGGCGTTGTTCCTCCCATGTGGGCGAGGTTTGTGGCGGGGGAGGCTTGCGAGGGAGTGCCACAAAAACATCGCATTTTCCAATCAATTGAATTTCAATTTGCATAATTTTCTGTATGTCAATGTAATGTATACAAAATTCGATTATTTCCATCGAATTGAGCCGAAGACGTAGCAGAGAGTGGACTCTTAAACGGACAAAGGGATGAACCCTCGGAAGCTCCTTCAATCGCTCTGACCAGCCACACACACACACACAGAGGACGGAGGATATACGATATTGAGTATGTGGGAATATGCTAACGCTCTAATGGGTGTGTCATGGAGTGGACAAACATTATTGCAGAATTTATTTCTATTTGTGCGTTCTGTGGAGACGCCTGCAGACACAGACACACAGTTCACACACATTGTGACCTCAAAGTAACCCAAAACTCGCCTACGGAATATACATACATGCCTCACCGACACAAAAGTGAGGAGAGCTCGAAGGGAAACTCTGGATTTGTGGGTGTGTGTGCGTGTGTGAATCAGCAACGTAGTCGAGCGGCAGGAGAGCAGGAAAACGGATCCAAAGTGGGCAAAGCGGCAAAAGAAAAAAAGCAAGCAATAAAAGGCACGGCCCTGAAATGCTCACAACGATTCAGTTCCAGTTCGTTTCAGCTCTGAAAAACTATCAGAAATTCCATAAAGGAAAATCGTAAATTTCAAGTGGTAGGAAGCATCGAATAGTTAATGCTCTGAAGAGCAATGTATTGCGAGGAGTTCAAGATCATATGATCAATAGAAACGGAAAGTGTTTCAAATCAAATAATGGATCTGTGCTGCACCAATTATTTCGTTTCCTATCAAAAAATACTGCCTAATTAAATGGTTCTGTTTTATCCTTCTTTGCGGCCATCTAGAATCTCTTTTCGGGGCACAAAAAACACTTGAAATAATTGCATTGCTTTTTAAGACACTCCACAGCTAAAGTACTCCAAGGACACTCTGCCACATCTCTGAAGATGTGCGCGTGTCCTTTTTGAGCGTATTTTACACGCCCACATGGCTGGCAGGAAATCCTTTTGAAGGAGCACAAAAAAATCAAATTGGAAAAGACTCCGGGAGCAGAGTCCGAGACCAACAAAAAAGAAGGGTTCAAATTTATTTACAGCCGGGTGTCTGGGTTTGGCCAGCGGCTTCTCCCCTCGCAACCCTTTCGGCACTTTTCCAGACTTGTGTTTTGTCGCAGTCTGCAGGGAAATGCAGAAAACACGCAAAAGCAGCCCGCAGCAGACAGAGAGTCCTGCTGTAAGCTGCCTCACAAAACAATCCGCCCTCAAAAACAAAAATGTACAAAAGCAGAAGTTCCGCGTGGGACACCCGCAAGATACAAGTTTGTGTCCGTTTCCTATTGCCCCTCACTGTTTTTCTTTCCTGGCTGTTGTTGTTGTTGGTTTGGGGTGCGTGGTGCGCGTGTCGTAAAAATTTAATTAAAAAATAATGTTGCCAACAATAAAAATCAGCACTCCCGATGATGATGATGACAAAAGAAAACCTAACCGAACCGCAGGCCAACTAATGCTTAGGCTACGCCTCAAGCGACACAGCGAATGGTAGGCCGCCTCGCGATTTTGCGACTTTACTGTTGCTTTGGTCGAATGATTGCCACGCCCATTAACGGGGCCCAAATGTGCGAGTTATGCGCATGTAACAGCGGGCCATTTATGGTCATTTATTGTAACGCTCTCTTACTGTTGCTTCGTTGTGTCTCTTGCCTTGGGTTGGTTGTATTTTAAGCTGCTGCACCACGATGCGTTTTTCATCGGCATGCAACGCATTCAAACAAGACATTTTGCACATATGTATGCTTCGAACTGATCAGTGGGAATGAAGACTTCCTTTGAGTAACTTTTTAACTTCACAGAATTACTCTGACTCCAAATCGGTGAGCACAAAAAAATGCCAACAGAATTTATGCCATCGGTGACAAAGGTATCGTTTCCCTCCCGGATTAAGTCACCTTCATACGCTGCTTTTCTATTGTTAGAAGCCCACCGCCTCCCGCACTTGTGCGACAAGCTGAAGGAAATTATGATGACGACTTTTTATTGGCCCCAAAGCCATTGTCCGTCCGGGCTCCTGCCCATCCTTTCCTATTGTCCGCCTGACAACTGAAGAGGTTCGCCCAGCTGCCTGAACGCTTGGATGTCCTCTACGCCTCAACACTGTCCGAGCGCCTGCCGCTCTTTTTCGAGTCAATAAAAATTCAGTAAAACGTTCTCGACACAGGCTCAAGGATTATTATTGCTACTTTATGGCAGTTTATGTTTCTCTGTCGTTGTGTGCGTTTGCATGTATCTGCACAGATTTAAAAGGTTATATACACACACAGCCCCGCCCACCAGCTGGGGCTGGGAACACATGGCTGCGGCTTTCTTCTAGGGTTCCTCCACAACATCAAGTAACTTGTGTCCTGACAACCCAACTTGTAAAGTGTTCGAGACGCAAATTGCTTCCCCGGGATGACACTGGGGCCCCATGTCAGAGTCACAGTAACAAAGTGGAACACTTTGTACTCAATTTCACAGATAATTGGTGGGCCCAAAAGCAAAAGAAATTTACAACGAAACAAATGAATGCTTTTAAAGTTTTCCTGGAAAGGAACATTTCTAGCAGAATTAAAGCTCCTTCCACCGACTCTCCTCTCATGTGCAACAGGGAATACGTATACAAAATCCCTTGTCCTTTTTCCAATTTCTCCCTCAGAAATATATCCAATCAAATATTCAGTTTGACAAGAACCCACTTCTTTTTGAAAACAAAGAGATTACTCCGCACGCAAACCCAAATACGCCAAGAAAACTTTTGGCCAACAAGAAGTGCAACCAAAGTCGGAAGCTAATTATATGGCAACAGAAGGGTTATCGTGGCAGGGTATTTGAGGGGGAGTTCAAGCCAAAAATCTGCTGTAAGACAAAGCCTCTAACCCAAGAAAACTTTGCCTCTGACTTTTGGCCCAATTATGGCCACGTTTCAATGTCGAGTCGTAAAAATTTGCATATTTCCAAAGCTTTTTAATGTTTTTTTTTGGTTTTCATTTTTCTGTACGGTGTGTTTTTCTGAGTTCCCCCCGCAGTTTTTTAGGGGAAAGGAAAAATAAGCAGCCAGACAGGCAAACACGTTGACACCTTCGTTTTCATTCGTTTTTGTGACGAGGGGCGAGGGACACGGAGGTTGTCGAGAGAAGCAAACTCGCTGCTAATTGCGAGTGTCGAGGCTCAAAGCAAATGGCTTAATTACATTGCTGTTTCTAGTGCTTCTGCTTCTGCTGCTGCTGCTACCGTTGTTATTGGGCCCCGGCCCCAAAGGTCAGCCAAGCACAAAAGTTCATTTGCATAATTTGGCGGGGTTTTTAATTTTTTCGGCCCAGCATTTCCCAGGCCCCAATCCGCACGTAACATTTGCATAAACAGAATCTACAGTCGACTCTAGTGGCAATCAGCATAAGTCCCCACTGTGCAACGACAAAAACATATTTCAGCCCAAAAATCACTGCAGCACAAAAAACTTTCTCAATCGCATCTAATTTGGTAATTACTGAAATAAGGAAATGAAACGTAACCGGAAAACAAATTCCCTTTCACAAATATCCAAGTCACTTGTGGAACAGCAGATGCCCCAGTGGAACAGGCAGATTCGAAACTATCTGGAGGAGATTGGCATGGATATCTACAGCACTGAGATCAGCTTTTTTATTTGGCTTTAGAGGAAACCGTATAGTATAGTCAAAAATACTAATAATATTTTCCAGAATATATTTACCCGTATTTAAATGTTACACAGGTAAAAGTTTCGTGTTGGTTTCTCTTTGCTATGTGTATTACTATTTTTGTTGTGGGGCTCTAGTTATTTGCCCATCAAATTAGTTTTCTCGCACACGTTTTCAATTTTCGGCAAACGCTAAAAGTTTCTTGCAACACACACACGCGAGGGGGGTAGTTTAGTGCGTAGATACATATGTTTGCCTGCCACAAATGCGCGAGAGTGCGGGTGCGATAACACATGCAGAGAGGAGCCAAAGAGCGTGTCAATTGTGGAGAATGTTTTTAGTATTTTAGCAAAATTTGAATAAACCCGGAATACACCACACGTGAATTGCAATTGAAATTCCTGTAATGTAAACAAACACAAATCCAGAAACACACACAGAGGCACGCATTCGCAAAACAATAATGAGAGAGTCTGTCCGCTTGTGTGCTGAGAGATGCATAAATCAGCTGAATGGATGGACGGACAATGGGGGGCCCGTGGCAAGTGTTTCCAAAAACTTCATTGTGTTGGTCGCACTCTCATAATTGGCAACTTCCTTTTTGACATATTCCCACACCCCCCAATGTGACTATCGCTCTGCTATTGGGGTCAAATGTGCATAATAATAATACAGCATTGCAAATGCAATTTCGAATGTTTCCCCATTCTCCCTTCCTGCCGGCAGATGGAATCCACATATCCGATCAGAATACACATGTAATATCTGCATATATTTATTCGTTTTATTTGGTTTTGTTTATGAAATTCTATTGCCCATCGAAGGGCTTTAATTAATTTTATCTGCATTTAAATCGAATTATTTGTAAGCGTTTTTTGTTGTTTTTTAGTTTGCTCATTTGGGGGTTTAATTACTGTCCAGAGATTGGATTGTTTTCAATTGATTGTTACAATGGTTAGGTCGTCAAGTGCAAATTATTATTATCGTATTATTAAACTACTAATTAGTGCAAAGTGATGCAAGGAAAATGCAAGGCGTACTCAATTCAGGACGACAGCTTCTCGGCTCAAGAAAGAAAAAATATTTCACAGCACAAAAATAGATTCCCAGAATAAGAATGTTCCCGCATATCCGACAGATAGCCCTATCTGCAAGATTATGGCTTCGCGACGCGTCGTTGGCGATGGATTAGATAACAATAACATAGAGCGAGAGAGAACGTGTGGGGGGAGGTGTATTGAATCGTCCATCGTCCAGTATCCGGTTAGGCCGTAAGCCATTGGCAAATATTTGCATGGCTCTTGGCCCTCCTGCTGGATGGCTGGATGGAATACTCTTATGGCAAATATGCAAACAGAGACGATGTTTATTTGCGGCTCGTGTTGACACAAATGTGCCATTGATTATGCACGATCCACATATATTTTGCCGGCACTCGTCCCAATAGGATATTCCTTCAAAATTTAACCCAATTTACGACAGCTTTTGTTTAGTCACGAAACACACATCTCATACAATTCGCACAATATATTGCATATATTAAACAAGTGACAGCGCGAGCCGGGAGCCGAAATATTTAGCATTCGTGCTAAATAAATTTATGCACAAATGAAACGCCAACATTTGTTAATGAATGTTTCTGGTTAAGCAGCGGGCCCGGTTACAGAACTACCCAAATTTCATAATATCAATACTTCAAATATCATATAATTTTGCGTCGCAACGTCGCACCTTTTTCCTGAAGTAATATTGAACGGAATAATATCGCCAACCTTAGATACTCTACAACTATCTGTGGGAGAAGATATAAATTCTATTGGAAAGGCCTAGTCCCCAGCTTTTCTGCTCATTTTACAATATTTTAAAAATTTCCATCAAATTGTTTTATTTTATTCAAATTTTTTAGAACAGCCTTAATTACTGTATTTGTAGTCAAATTTGTGTACATTTTAATTGTGTGTTGAATGGAGAGATTTTAAGTATTTCAACAGTTTATTGTAAGACCCCAAACATTGGTACCTACAACTAAGACTATCTGTTGTATAAATGTGTTTTTGCCGCATTTGTTTTTGTCAAATGAAATCCCCTACCACTTTGAGTAAATCCTTTAATCCTCTTATCTTTTATAAAAACAAAAACTGATATATTTCCCTCAGCCCAAATGCATCACAGAAAATAATGATAACAAATTGTTGGCCTCAAAAACACTCTTTACTTCGCCAATTTTCGGATACTTTGTTGTTAATTCACAGAATTAGCACAGGGATTTTATTTCATTTGGAATTTCAGACATAAATTCAACATTTGTTTGCCTCTGAGCTTCTCGGAGACCTCTCGAAATACACAAATTTTGGTTATTGTTATTATATTTTGGTAAATATTTAACCACCAATACTCTGCGGCTGTTGATATTTGCATTTGAGATGTGAAAACGAATGGGGTTTTATTTTTTTTGGGCAGAAGCTTATTTACATGCCTCTTTTTTATGTGGTTTTCAACGAGATATAAAATATATTTTATATATGATTTTGGCAGTGACATGCCAAAGCCGCAGTTGACATGACGTTGGAAAGCCACCGGCCATTTGGGAAGTGTGACCCCGACGAATGGTTAGCCGTGTTAACAAATTATTTTTTTTTTTTTATTAGCATATCCAGGCACATGACCAGGCTATAACGAGGCTCTGGCTCGTACCCATCTCCGCATTATCAGGTTGTTGTTGATTAAACATTGAGTGTGTAAAATGACAGTGCAAATATAAAGCTAAGGAAAGATTATCATCATCAAAACTGCAGGAAGCTACAGCCAACGGAAGTCTACAATTTTTGATAAGCTTCGTAAAGAATTCCGAGCATTACTCACCTTTGGATCTGCTTCCAGTGCCACAAATATATCTTCTGGGAATTGTCTGCAAGGAGAGTGAGGAAATTGTAAACCTGATTAATATGCAAATGTCAAGTGCGATATAATTAACGGCTTAACCCAGTTCGGTTTTGTTTAGCTTTTTTTCGTGTTTGTTTTTTGTTTTTGTTTTGTGCCACACACTTCCGCCTACGAATGAGTTTTTGGGACACGCCAGAAACCAGTTTATTGCACTTGATGTCTGTCCGCTGTCGCTGTGTCTGTCACTGTCTGTGACACTGAGACTTTAACTCGACTAACTGTCTGAGATTTGGCTTTTGGATTTGTTATAACCGGTGTATGCTGAGTAGGGCAGGGGTATATTAAAATATTAAGTAACAATAATTATGCACACCAAACAATTACAACGATTGAATAATGATGATCCTGGATACCGGGTATTTTCATCTTCTCAGTTGTTGAATCCATTTTCATTTAACTCGAACTGGTTTGCCATTGGCCATTGGGAATTGCACAATTCACAATAAAGATATGTGAGGTGCACAGTGTGTGTGGAATGTTAAGTGCCAAGCTCGTAATTTAGATAATATTCAATTTCAGCAAACATTTAGTTGTGGGTCACTCTTTCAACAGGGGCTTAAAAGCGGGTTCAAGAGGGAGCGTTCAGAATGCAATGAAGCAAAATCGGACAACGGGGGCAACGCGGGCATGGGGCAATAGAGACTGGGTCACTTCATGATGTTAAGCTGCTTAGACGTTAATTGAATTAGTTTGCAAGTATCGCCCCAACGCTGAGTGTGCGCGTGTGTGTGTGTGTGTGTGTGTGCTAAGAGGTGTGACGCACTGGTGCATGAGGCAGATCCCCCAACCACTCTCGCTCCTCCTTCCCCCTTTTCACCCACTTGTGCAATTGCACTTGCACTTGATATACAATTAGATTCTTTGTTGCCTCCAAGCCGTTTGCGGAAATAGCAAAAACAACTATGGCTCTTTCTATGCAACGCTTTGCCCAGCTGCAACACCACACTTCCCCCCTTCCAAGCGTCGCCCATCTGCCATCATCGTGCAGCTTCTCGCATTAATGAACTTTTAATTGTTGGCATCTTGGCGGCGGGCTGCTCAGCTCTGCTCTCCTCTCGCTGCTTACATAATTGAACTATCGTGGTGCACCGCCTGGTTAATTGTTTAATTAAGTCATTAAAATGCCATAAAAAATAATGAGTAGAAGGCCTAGGAGAGCGCAGCTAATTTCTGGATTACCACAGATGCTTTCCTAGGACAAATGGCCCTTTACATGCGACACTTGCACTCCACTTTCCCCCTTAAGATCAAAGTTCAGTTTCATAATCTAGCGTGCTTACAAAACGAAGTCATCTAGGTCCCATCTAACCTTAGTAAATCTAACTTAATCTTCAAAACATGAAACTTTGTGCCATTCAAAACGAACGACGCCGTTCACTTTTACGACATTTTGTGCAGCAAATGGTGATAAAGCGCTGAAAGCCAAATGCATATTTTTGCTATTCTTATCTTATCCATTACCGCTTCCATTACATAAATGATAGCTAAACTTCCAACAATCCAGATCGTGCTATTCCAGTAAATTGAATTTTTCCACTCGGAGGAAGAGAAGTCACTCCATTATCCTTTGTCAACTGTTGTTGCCTATCACACCTGGCATCATGCCATACTTTCCATTAGCCAGGTCTCATATCAGAAGCCGTGGTCCCACCAAGAAAGTAAAGTAAGTATTAACCTATATTCGTGGTGCTCGCTCTGTCGCATCTCCCCATTGGCGTGACATGTCAATCTTTTGACAGACAATTGCCACAACAGCCACAACAAAGGGTGCCACATTGGTAACACCAACAATTAGATGGCCCAAAGAGAGAGTAAGAAGACTATGGCAGACTAATGGCAGAGGGCGGGGGCACAAGGCCAACAATTGCTGTCACCATGACGATAAGCGATAACAAATTCATTAATTAAAACATTTAAGTGGCAACAAAGAGCAACAAAAGAAAAAAAGATTTGCCATGCAAATGGCTTTATCTATCGTTGCGTCCCCTGCCCCATGCCACATGCCACATGCCCCAAGCATCAAAAATAAAGCAGATAAAGCAGATGCAAAAAAAAAGCGAATCACATTACACAGAAATGTGTTGATCAATAATATAAAATAAAAAAAAACGGTTGCGCGCATCATAAAAACCATATTATTAATAAATTAAATGCCGCACTTGAGAAGAGAGTTATGCACCAATTAAAGTGAATGTTAATAATTTTTCAATTTGTTTTATCCGTAATTTTACTCAGTTTTTTTTTACTCAATAAATTTGATTGCAGTTTCCCAGTTTTCCATCAAGCAGCAGTTTATTGTAATCTCTTTATGCGTTGACTTTGTTTTCACTTTAATTAAATTTTATTATTAACATCCGCAACATTTCTATAGCAACAAGCCAAACAGCCAGCGACAAGCGACAACGACAACGACAACAAATTGATTATATTCGAGAAATTTGTTTCGTGGGGCGAGAAACCGCCACTGGGATCTCTGGAACTCAGGGGAAGGGCTCGGCTCTCAAATACAAAATTGCACAAAATGTACAATTGTGTACATACATATACACATTCAAATATTATTCGAAGAGAAAACTAAGGCAAAATAAACTTTTCTCCCCACTTGCGCTGATACATTGCACTCGTCTGAACCCCACCGAACCGACCTTCGGGAAGCTGCAGGAATAAATTGATAAATTGAAACACTTTTGCAAAGTGGGGGACCACTTCTCGGGAAGTTTCTATTTCGTGTTTCAGGGCGAAACTTAATATTTTCTTTCAAAAGTCCACGCACACAGACACGGAGGTTCTGGCTTTAAAGTAATGATGAATGTGCTTAAACTTATGCCAATTAAAAATGAGTTGTATCCCGAAGCTGAGAAAGAGTCTCTAAAAGATAGGAAAATGTGTTCTCTTTTCCTAAGCTGGAGCTTAGGCTTAAGCTAAACGTTTGAGAAGGGGTTCATCAATATCCCTAAACTTAATGGAAGTTTAATATATCAATCGAGAAAGGACCGAAAATCAGAGTTCAAAGCGTCCTACCTATACACATATTTAATCAATTTGTATCCCTGATTTTTCTGTCTCTTAAGTTAAATGAACAGACATAACAAAGTAATAAATCCATTTACTTAGGGTCTAGTTCCACTTCTCTAATAATCTCCATTAAAAATTCATTTGCCCATCACTCATACGCGGGGTGTGACAAACAGCAAAAGCGGCAAAACAAATTTCATTTTGGCGAGCACACACAACGAAAATAAAGGGAAAAAAATAATATACAAATTTGAGCAATAACAACGGATAAACCAATTTAAAAAAAATACAATCTGCAAACCAAATCCGCACACACGACAGAGAGTCAGGCAGAGACAGACAGGCAGATGGAGAGACAGAGAGACAAGGGATGACTACATTTTAAATACAATCATACCATATGTATGTATCAGGTTGTATCTTTTCTTTTTTTTCGTACAGACCCGAAATTGCAATGTCTGTCACAGCAGGAACTCGTCCCTACCCAACCCAAGCCGACTCTGACCCGCAACAATCCTATTTTAATTGTTTAAGTGTCAGCAAAGCCAAAAATAAAATATGCAAAAAAAATGGAATAAAAATCAAGTGCAGAGAGTGTGTGGCAGTGGGCAGTGCTTTTAATGAATTCAATCAAACTCGGATTGAAATTGCAGCAACTTTGGATGGAGATTTTTTGGTATATTTTGTACGAGTATTCCATTTCTGCTCTCGGCATCATCATCCTTTATGGGGCATGCACAAGTTGCTGCTACCGCCGCGGGGCAAAATAATGTTAATGAGGACCCGAAAGAATTGCTTTGTGTTCAATTTTATTGTCGGAAAAGAGAGCTAAACGAATTTAGTGTTAAAAAAGGATGAGAGAAACTGGGCAGAATAGAAGGAATGAAAAAAATAAGATACAAATGGCAGTTTGGAGGGGGAAAAGCTTGGTATGGGATATAGTGATTTGAGCCCAAGATATCGTGATTTCGTGGTATGTCCACATTAACCCTAAGCGAACTGACACATTCATTTTGATACAACTCTTTCGTCGCTGCTGAATAGCAATCATCGCCGGCCCGTAAATGAAACCAAATTGTTGTACTTCTGTAAGTACTTCACTCTCACCTACGTCAATCTCTCTCTACCTCTTTGTCTGGCTGTCTTTTTCCATTGATTCTATCCATTCTTCTTTCATTAATGTTTTACGCGAAACTTTCGCTCGGTGAAACGCGTTAATTGAACTTTCATTGAAACGCAAGTCATTAGAAAGCAAAAGCAGAACACAACAGCACATTTTCCATGGCTTCCATAAGTAAAGGAAATTGAAACAGCAACAGCAACAAATACTTGGCTAATTTAAAACTTAATGATTAGTTAGTTCGCTTTTTGTCCATCCGTCTGCTCTTGGCTTTCATTGTCAGCGAAACTGAAATTCAATTAAATGCAATTATATTATCGCCTTTTGTCCCGACTAATTGGGTTAAGTGCGCCCGTCCCCCGCCCCCTGTTTGCTTATCGGAACCGGGGGCTCTCTAAAACTTCCTCTGAATGAATCAACTACAAAAAATATTTCTAAATAAACATGTATGTGCATATATGATGTATGTATTGTATGTAGACTTGCATTTTGTATACTGCATTCCGCACTGTAATTTAATTAGAGCACAGAGAGACACAGAGGGGTTTCTGTTTTAGGGAGCGGAGTCTATTCCGTTTGTCTGAGAATTGAAAACGACGCTCCAATTCAATTGACAACATGATGGCAATTGTTTATTTTCGGCATAAATAGCACAAAAAACAGCATAAAAGCTGACCCAGATGGAAGTGGTTCTCATGATACCCTGTAGCAATAAAATGTAGTTGGTGAATAAGTGGTGATAAATGGGTTTCAAGGTAAACTCGACTTTATAACGTTTGATGGCATATACATATATACATACATACATAAATATATCAACATGATTTGGTAAAGAATAAACGCCTTGAACTCTTTTCCGGATTTTTGTTGAGTCGAATGGACTCTCTGCGTGTCTATAAATAAATAGCAAATTGAATAAAGAGTATAAGAGCAAGACATGGGGAATAAGAAATTGAGCAAGAGAACGAGAAAACCAAAAATTGTCACCCTGCAATTGCACAAATATTTGTGTGTGTTTTTCTCCCATGACTCTGTGTCTCTCAGTTCCTCTCTAGCTGCGTCCCCCTCCCCCTCAACTTAGTAGGTGCCAGAGTCCCAAAGACACATCCGAAGGTGCGAAGAGCAAGAAACCGCAAGAGCAAACACAAAGACAAAGCCCGGTAGGGCCCCCTACTCCGAACAACGACACGATCCGTCATGTCTGCGCTCGCACTGTGTACATTTAATGTAGCAACAACTAAAACAACAAAAGCAACTACGAATAAAGTAAAGTAAGAGCAAAGGCAGAAACAAAAGCAAAAACAAAGACAAAACAGACAAAGGTCAATATTGGAAATTGATAAACAGCAGCAGAAGCAGAGGAAGAGACAAACAAAACAAAAAGGGAATACTCTTTTAATTTTGGTAGTCGTTGCTTTGATACTCATTATTTATACAGATTAATAGTTCTTAGGGAAATAAATAAGCAGAAAATCAGCGTCAAACTCTTCTACGGCTAATTACACGTATGAGATAACTGTATGGATATGTATGTTAGTCTGTTTGGCGATATTCATTATTTAGCTTCCATGTTGCCTTATGGAAATTAGAATGCCTCTCGGTATAGGGTAGAAATCAGAGGACACGAACAAAACTGAGCTCAATTTCAGCTCCTGCTCTGGCTGTGGCGCCGACATGTTTGTCCTTCGCGGTTTCATAATTAAAAGTAAACAATTGTGTGGGTTTTTTACCTAACCTCTTTCTCTCTCTGTCTCGCTTTTCCCACCTCTGTTCTCATTGGGTATGTTCCATTAACCACATTAACAAAAATTTCAAATTTGAATTTAATTTGTTTTGCGTCAAATTTGAGGCAGCACCAAATACTCGATTAAAATCCCATACATCAACATCAAAAATTCAACAACGGAAGGGAAATAAACAGAGCAATATAAATTGATATTAGGTCATGATACATAATTTAAAAACATGCTAAAAATAATAATCAGTAATACATTTTTAAATTAAATATATTTTAAAAGAATATGCAGAAGAGGGCCCAAGTGGACCAGCCTATAGACTAGTCTGGAAGGACCAGACCATGCACTGTCTTAAAGAGAAACACGGGCGATATGTCAGATTAAAAGCAATATTCCCAGAAAGCATGGAATGCAATATCAAACCATTATAGAAACATGCCCTAGAGGCTCTATGGAAATAAATCAGAACATTATCGCACTCCACGCAGGAAGGAGTGCTCAACACTAGTCGAATTGCTCACATGTTCCTCTTCGCATGATTTTGAATGCCAAATGGAACTATGTTTTTTTACAGATATCCCCCCCACATTTATTCTCCACAAGGGGATTTATGCTCGAAATTCCCTATAGACAAACTCCCCCCTTGGATTACCATCACTTCAAACAGTCGTTGAACATTTCGATGGGGTTCTTCAACCAAAAACCACAACAAAGTACAAAAAATAAAATAAAATGTTCACTTAGTCATGATGCGTTGATTTGAGGCCGTGCGTAAAATTAATTTTACGGCCTGCTCCGGCCCGTAACACATGTGGAGGATTGGCTAAGAGCCCAGAGAGAGCCATTGCCATAGCCATAGCCAAATCGAATATTGAATTGAATCAATGCTCAGCAAAAAGTTTTGCTGCTCGCCTTTCGAGTGTTGCTGCTGTTGTTGTTGCTGCTGCCTCTGCTCTTCCACACTCTTCCACTCATGTGTTTTGGGTTTGGGTTTCGAACACTGCAGTGTTCGAGTGTTTTAATATTTCACGAGTATTTCCAACATTTATCGACCTTCTGTAGGCCGCTTAAAGTAGTTGATTTTTTTGTATAAGCAAAGTCCGCAACGGAAGTTTGCAACCAAGCGGCATTTTTAGTTGTATTTTTGCAATTGCAATTGCAATAAAATATCTATTGGAAAAAGTGCTTTTGAAAAATTAATTTTCTGTCTGCAAAACTAAAACGAGCTGAACACCACGCTCTCTGTAGCGTCACGCTCGAATAAAGCCCCCAAAACACAATGCGAAATAATCAGAGTTTTCTTCTTCACGCGCTGTACCATGTGGTGTATCTATGAAAATATATATGTATAACATATGCCGTATCTGTATGTCGAGGGAGAGCATTGCGAGGCCCATTAAGTGCTCCCTGGCAATGTTGTCTCTCAATAAAATTTGATTTGTAAACTAAATTTGAATTGAAATGCACAAAATCTAATTCAATTACTATTTCAAAGAAATCGTATTCTTTTTTTTAAGTAAAACAAAAATATTTTCATTCAATATAAATCCTGCTGCAAGGGTCAAAGTCCCTTACAAAGTGATTTCCAGCTTTTTGAAGAGTTTTCACACATACCCGACTCATGGCCTAACAAAGTGCACTTGTAGTCGAGTGCTGGCTCTGCAATGTGGCAAAGCTCACCCATACGTTTACAGCTTACCCTTAACAAAATGCTGGATAATGCTGTAATATGAGTTTCATTTTGACTTTGAAATCCAATACTTGGCCGCAATTAAATACAGCATTCACTTAAGAGCAATTAAATTAAATTGAATATTCACACAATGTGCGCTATTCAATGATTTCTTAAATTTAAATAGCTAATTGCCTTAAAATATCAGGGACAGTTAGACGAAGACTAATCATGGCTCAATCGAAGGTACTAGTTGTTGGAGAGAGACCTTTTCCTGCATAATGTATTCAAAACTGACTCCTCCTATTGAAATCACCCACAGACAGCATCGCAAAACTCAATTAAGCCCAGTGTCTGTTCATTTTCATTTATCCAGATCCCAGATCGGGTTGATTTTCTGTCAACATTGTAGCACACCAGCAACGTCCCATCAAATATAAACCGAAAAAAAAATGCTTAAAAATAAAACTAAAACAATTCGCAGACAGAATGGAATACGATTCCATTTAGCTTCGCATTGGGGTTCAGTGAGCGGATAAATTCATTGAATATTTTGGGGGACAGAACGCACGCAACCCAAAGTAAAACATAAAGAGACTTGAATACTCTGACAAGACTTAGCAAATTAGAAAAGAGAATAGATCTAACAGGGTTAAAATACTTTGAAAAGTCAACAAAATGTCAAAGAGTTGACCCACTGATCCGAAATCTTATTCTTTCTTATATAATTTGCATATATTCATACCATTTAATCTTTTTCTTGGGCCATGCTATGGACATTCCAACCGGTGAACTTCATCAAATGCAGTAGAGTATGTGCCACTTAACCGGCAAATTATTCATGAGGAAACTCCAGCTTCGAATTAAACTGAAAACTGCATAAAGTGCCACCTCAAGGGTAGCCCCCTGTCTGCCCTTTCTATTGCCACACATACACTTAAGAGGGGGTGGCACGGACAGGCAGAGGTTAAAGCTCTAGCCACGCCCCATACCTCATTCCCCAAACCATTTAAGGTTGCAGCTGCACTGATGGTTAAATGGATATTTTAAGGTTGGGCTCTGGTTCTGGTTGGTCTCTGGGCTTTGAGCTCTCCGGCTTTTGGTTGTGGGGGATGCGGTCGACGGTCTGTTGCCTTTTAAAGTACATACCCAAAAAAAAAACCAAAATCAAGTAATAATGCAGAGAGAGAGCAAGAGAGAGAACTGTAAGAGCAACTCAAGCATGGACAAAGCCAATGGTTGTTGCAATACCTGGTCTAAAGAGCAGTGCAGGCAGCACGGAGGGAGGGAGGGATCAACAGAGCGGGAGAATGCGAGAGCGGGAGTGAGAGTGAGAGCCACATTTCAGTTGGCTTATTTTTTGTTGTTGTTCGTTCTATAAGATTTAATTACAAACTGCCCCTCGGTTACACTTTTTCTTTCCCCACTTTTCACCTGCCGCCGAGAAGCACGAAAAAAAGAATCTACTCGCACAGTTACGCTTTGTGTATTTGCAACCTTTTGACTGTTGCCTAAATGCTACCGACTGACTGACTGACTGACTGACTGACTGCCTGCCCCGTTTGTTGGCCCCCATTTGAGGCATTGTTCTGTCTCCCCCCCGTTCTGGCCCTCTTCTAAAAGGTTTGACACACTTCTCTTGGGGTCTCCTCTGAGATTTTGCTACCATTTCGCAGTGCTTTGCTTTGCTCTTTAAATGCTATTTAAGTTATGTTTTTATTTCTTCTTCAGATATGGCTTCATTCAACTGAGATCTCAGAAAGCTGCCACAACGGGGAAAAATGAAAGCTGTGCCGAAAATGTTCAGAGTCATGTTCTGGAAAGCGTAACAAAAGACGCCACGGGGAGCATTGGCCATAACAGAAAAGTCTATCATCATGACTGTGGCTGTGTCTGTAGAACCAAATTATATCCGACAGCCACATGAAATAAGAACAGACCACGCACAAACACACACGCACATGTGAAGGCACATTTTAATAATGCGTATCGTTTACACTAAACAAAGTAAGTGGCATAAGTTTTATAACTCATTAACCTTTACAGCAAGCAGACCGAAGACCGAAGACCGAAGACCACGGACTGCGGAAGAGCCACAAACTTTCCTCCGACAGACTGAGTTTCTGTGTGTCGTCTGTCTGTCTGCCTGTCGTTCTGTGTCACTGGCTCACACCCAAGAACAACAATGGCAGGCAGCCACATCTCCAGCAGCCAGACAAGAGTCTTTGCCACGAGAATCTATAAGATACTCATACGTTTCAAGCTTCATTTAATGCGCTTCATTAGCTTAAGCTGCCAAGCCCCACACTCAGGCAAGCCCAACACAGGCAGAGACACATCGAAATCGGACAATGATTTTCACTTTTCCTCAGGCGCAAGCCTATTAAAATTATATTTATGATTAATCATGCACTCCCAATAAGGCGAGCAGATGACAGTAATAGCAACAGCAACAGCAAGAACAACAGCTATAATAATAACAACAATAACTGAAATTTATGTATAGAAAGTTAATGAAAGAATTGGATGATACTTCGTATCGAATTGTACGATGAATGCAGTTCAGTTCAGGAAATTCGTTAGGGAAATCAGAACACTGGCCGATTAGAAAATATCGAATGATACAGCAATTTACAGATAACTTATGTAGGTCCAATTAGGCTACAGTCAAGTGGAGCACAAAGGTAGACTAAGCAGAGAGAATTGTTCTAAAATTATATTTCAAATAGCTGAAGTATTCATTTCCCATTAAAAGTACACTCTCTAGATATATTCAAATGATTCTAAGCATTGTATAATGTTTCCCCCTTGTTATTCTACACTCGCAATGCATTTCATAACACACATAAATCTATGATGACAGTACTGTGGGACTACTACTACGATGGCAACCAGTAACTGCAGCCATTGACAACAGTCTAGGCATACAAAATAGGTGGCATGTCTTACAAAACGCTCAAATGCGGTCGTGTGGCATGTGCTGGCGGCTTCCTGCTTGTCAAGAACGAACCCCACACGCATCCATGCTCTGAATACTAATCCGAGAGATACATAGAGAAATATTTGAAATATTTAACGCTGTTTTGGGGGAAGCAAGAGCAGAAAAAGAACTTGCCACTTCTACTGGGGTGTGCTCTAAGCTCAATCAAATGGACCTGCGACAAGTTAAACTTGTTTCTGTTTCTGTTTCTGTTTCTGAACTTCTCGCATAATTATGCCGCGCCAAAACGAACAAACTAATTATTGAAAAGATACTCCTCTCCTCCAAACCAAGTCAATGGTTGCCTCGTGGCGATGTATGCGATGGTTCGTATGAGAAATACATACTGCCAAACCAAACAAGTTCGTGAATCACTGCGATGGGGGGGCAAAAACTTCAGACTGAGGTCTGTCTCTGAAATTTTATGAGGCAGCCCGCAACTGCAGTTTAAATGCACGAAAATTTCATTGACACACATATTTTTATTTCAACTTTTTGTTTTATTTATTTTTACTTGAACTCTACACTCCGCTACGTGCCTTCATAAAAAGTACCACAAACCGAACCTACTTAAACAATGAAGAAAACGGGTTTGCTTAGTGCCCAAGCGTCGGGGAAGTCCTCCTCTGTTTTTAGTAGCAAATCATAAATTAGTGGATTATAGATAATATGGTTTGTAAGGTTAACGAAGTTGATCTTCATTATGAACCATGCATTGGTTCAGTTATAGCTCATTGAGGTGTAGGAATACGCTTAACAGAACAAGTTTTGAATTACTTTTAGTGTGTTTAACAACACAGATTGTCTCCTCGAAGTTTTGGTATCTCACTCTAAATAAACTTTATATTTTCCATTGCATCCAAAGCGTATTTTTGTCACAGCTTTCCACTGCTCTCTGGTCAGCGCCTCATTCGGAATTCAATACAAATCCGCGATCGCACGTTCCTCTGCGGCTTACATTTTATTTGCATTGTTTCTTATTTGTTTATTTCGCTCTTTTTTGGTGTTTGAATAATCTTTTTGGTGTCTCTTATTTTTGATGTCGCGACATTTATTTTGTATCGAATTTTTGCGCTGACTTTTTGAAAACATTGGCAAAATTTAATTTCCTGCTGCCTGCGTAAACAGATTTTTTTAAGCTGCAATTTGTTATTAAAACGAAAGCTACATTTCTTTTGGAAAAAAGTTAAAATTTAACTATAAACGAAAACGAAACGAACTTTGCATAAAACGTGACACTTGTGAAACTCACAATTTCATTTCGTTTTTTTGTTTTTATATTTATTTTCAGTTAGTCTTTCAGTTGCAGTGAATGTTTGGCGCTGATTTGTGTTTTGTTTTATTTTTGTTTATATGTAGAAACTATATACAACGAGCACGAGCATTGTGGCTGGTGATTGGTGATTGTTTGTGCCGTGCCGTGCACGTTTTGGACCCACGCGATGTATTTCCCATACAATACTCGTACACACGGATACTTATGGGGATACAGTCGGGGTTGGGGTGTACGAAACAATAAGGGTCTGTCGGCTGTGGCGTTGTAGATAAATCCAAAAATTGAATAGAGATACGGAAACGTGACATCTGTGAGAGTTTTGTAATGCATTTGCATGGATTCTCGTATTTCCATGGTCGATTTATATTCGATAATTCATTCACGTAGCTGATTAGCGGCTTTTATCCCTAAGCAAATGGAAAATTGACAAATGTCAAATATATTGAACTAATAAATTGAACTCCATTTTCCGAGAATAAATTACAGATTCTTAATCATTTACTCCTTCCAAGATATGGAAGCCTTCCAAGGCTTAAAAACCCTGAGAGTTTCCCAAAATATAATCCAAGTCTCAAAGCAAGTTTTCCAAATTATTGTCTTGCTCTTTAAGCTTAACATTACTTCAAATTTCTATGCTAACATTTATTATCAACAATCCACGCTGTGGTGTTATCACTTTAAGTATTGGCTGGAAATGCCCCATCAAATGAACTTTGTGGTCAGTTGTTTTTGTCATGACCAGGCCTTAGATTGTGCAACGCATATTTGTTTAGAATCCAACAGGTGAGCTTTTCCAAGGATTCAAGTTTCTAAGCAAGTTTAAAGCTCATTTAGCGCCATCTGCTTAAAGCTTGTGCAACCCAATGCAAATCGAAAAATAAAAACAAAACTTTCTTCTCTTCTTTATGGATACTTCAGTTGAGCTGTGCTGCCATAAAAAAAACCCATTAAAATATATATGCATAAAATAAATAAAATAACCAATTATTCATTTTTCATGACAAAAAGTGATTATTAAATGTAATCTGAGGAGAGCCCCTGCCTCTTGAACAGCAAAACGAAAAAACAAACAATTTTGTTCATGATTTAAGCAATTTTTATGGCCACGCATACGGGCTGATGTTTTTTTTAGTTTATTTACTGCTTGTTGTATAATAAATGCCATTTATTTTTTATGTAATGAGAAACTGTCGAGTCTAATAAGTTTGTCAAACAGAATGAATCCGGAAAAAAAGGAAATACTCGTAAATTCTCGTGGGGGCACTCGCACAAAAATGGCCAATAAACCGGTTGGTGGGTGGGTCAAAGCTAACAGTAAAATGGCCATCAAGCGACGCTTGAAGTCCGCATTTGATGTTCAATAAATATTTAATAATTCGCGTGCTGCATGGCCCATTATAATAGAGTATCAGTGGGCGTGTGTATGTGTGTGTTTTGAGTACGTGTATCGGATACTTTTGCCGGCATTTAAATATTATATAGCGTGCCGTTAGCAACGCATCGAGGAGTAGAGAGAAGAGAGAGCTTCCCGCTCCAGGTTTTTTCTACAATTATTCCATACATCAAAATTGAATACAATTAATTGGCAAATAACATTAAATGTGATTGATCCAACATTTTTGATATAACATGACAGATCCCCCGCAAAGCGATGAGATATGATGAAGGCATTGCGTGATCCAATATTATTTATTCGGTTTAGAAACGAACAGCAATACAGCAATAAAAAAGCAATCACATGCTTTGACAGCGGCTTGTCAGATATCATTTTTGCGGAAATACTCATATCAGATATCAAACTAGATCAAAATGAATCACTTAAAGGTAATTTGAATGGTGTAATTTGCCGAAAACTGAACTCAGTAGTTGAAGCTTTTAAAAGAAAGTGGTTACAAATATTTTAATGCCATAAACATAAGAGATTCAGTTTCACTTGATTTTTGAAAATCTTCACAAAGTAAATAAATCGTTCCAATAGGTAAACAGTATTTAATTTCAAAAATGTGTTTTCCAACTTTCTATAATGGTTATATGCTTAAAACCTTTTAGTTTTGGGCAATTATTATCGTATTAGCGGTATCATATTCCCAATCATTCCACTCCTTTCCACTCGTCGCAGCAGTAAAGTACGAGTATATTATAGCCGAATGAAAGGGCGTAACAGAATCCACATTTCCCACACGAGCACGGCCCCTCGCCTCGTGCGCTTTTATTTATAAAGAAAACCATAATACTCAGCTGCTATTTGTTTTGTTTCGTTTTTTTTCGGATGTCGTATTAAAAAACCATTAGGGAACGACAGAAACTCGATGAGTGGAATTGAAATTGAAATCCGCAACAATGCGGCAGACAAACGACAAAGAAATATACATGCATATACGTATGTAGTTTATGTACTCGTATTCGTATAATATTTATGGGCAAATTGTCTTTGGGGGGTAATCGGGGGGTAAGTACGTTGTGTTCGGTTTGTGTTTGCTTTTGGGGGCTGCCCCCAACACCGCCGACGGCACTACTACGGGTAGACATTGGCGGGCGTTAAGCTGTGCATGGAATGGACTCTCGTATAAACAAAAGCGATCTGAAAACGTGCTGATTAATGTTTCAGCCACTGAGAGACCACAAAATGGTACTGAAAATGGCATAGGTCAGTTTTTACACTAATTGAAATAGAATGTTATTATGTATGCCTGCTGGTGGGTCGTTCGCTGTGTTTTCGACGGGTGGGTGCCACTACTGTTCCATGCTTCTGCATATGTACAATTCCGGTTGTGAATGGCAGTACTCCTCCTCTTGAGTGGAGCCATCGTTTAGAAAGCATCTCCCAGCTTCAGCTTCAGCTTCAACTTCAACTTCCTTTCACTTTAGAATGCAATTCAGCGACTTGGCTCAGAGCGAAAGTAAAGTAAAGGAAAAGAAGTCGTGTCGGTATTCAACACATAGGAAAACCCACAAAATTACATGCTTGGAAACCCCTTTAATGACAGCTTTTTTGGTTCTGTGTTTCTTATTTCTCAATCTAAGATTTTAGTCAGAAGAATCTCGAAATCGTTTAATGGTTTGTATTTTTTTTTTTAACATTGGACTAATTTGCATAATTTCTTAGCTGTAAAAAATAGCAGAAACTTTCTAAAGAATCAGAAAGGCAACCGCCAATCAAAAATGACATCAACAAGTGGTCAAAATTAGCAGCTTTGAGAAGCAAATCCGATGAGCTTTAGGATGTGTTAGGAGCGCTTTCGCCTCGGTAGCTTTTTATTGTTTGTGGCGCCTGTGGGAATTTAAATGAAAGTCTGTGTACAGCTGGATGACAGCTGAGCCGGAAAACTATCACGTGGTAGAGCTTTCAGAGAGACAGAGAGAAAAACAGAGAAGTGCAAATGTGGGAGACTGTGCAGCGGAGAGAACAAGTACTCGAGAGAGGGATAGAGATTTCGAAAGCCTGCGCATGTCCTTCAACTGTCAAAACAAGCAATGGCTCTGATTATATTTCCGATTGGGTTTGGGGGTTTGTTATTGCAGCACAACATTTCCTTTCGTTCCTAGATTTGGCCTGATTTGATGATTGAACTTCCTATCTGGTGCACTCTGGGGGAGGGACTTCCACTTTGATTGACATGATGGAGTGGCAAATGCAGGCTCTTGAGAGACTAAGAGTGCGCCTGATGAGTGCACACACATGTACCTCATGTGACGTTCGTTGGCAAGCATTCCCCCAGTCTGGGTGGCAACCTAATGAGGCGCCAGGAAACCAAGACAACAACAACGCACAAAAACACACAAACAGCAACAAACAACTTGAGCATGCAATGCAACAGACGGATAGGGAAATGCCATCCCCACCCACCCACACACACAAACATTTGATAGTACAGTGAATGCTCCCAGTCCGAAAAGGTATTCATCAAACGGGAATAATAGATTGGGCTTTCAATCTTTGATTTTTAGAACTATATCTGTTCTCGTTACATGAAAAGTTTCTCCAATGAAATTGATAAGCAAACCAAAACCCCAGATCTAATTAGTGTATTTATTTCTGTCTTTGATTGGGTGGAGACTCTACTATAAAGTGCACCATGCTAGAGATAATTACACAACACATAACTAACTGTTCTCTATTTATGGAAAGAATATTTAAAAATATCAAATATGGAAATTATATTTCAGTATCACTTTCAGAGCCTCTTAAAGTGTGGTTAACGTTGCTTGGCTCTGCCAAATTCTTGGTAATGCTCATTATTTAATATTTTCAAACTATCTCTAGAGGGACTATAAGGTGTGATCATAGGGGCTAAGGCCTAAAAATAGAAAATTAGCTAAACCTTACTAATACACTACAAAAAATATCACACTTCTTTCATGAAGTTTCACATTGATTATTCTAAGCATTAATGTTCCCCTCAAAGGCGTGCTCACTGTGTGGTTAAACATGCAGTAACCCAACTCAAATCAAAGACAGCCGAAGACAGACCCTGTCATTAGGATATTTTGATAATTGGTTACAAATATTGAAGATGATAATGGCCACAGTTTGTAGCTAGTTCCACCCATGTCGCTGCAAAGCTGAGTTCACTGTGGAAAAAGGCGCGCCAAGGTTAAGCGTTTGCGGACTGAGGGAAGGTGGGGCTGCTGCTGCCAGCAGGAGACAGGGGAGTGTGTTGCGATGTGGGAGCAGCTTGTGCAATCAGCTGTTGCTAATGAAAAACGTCGGCAAGTTCAGGGGGCAGGAGTAAGGCAAGAGTCAAAGCTTATTGATTTTCTACGTGCTGCGTGAGCAGTTGGGGCCGGCCCTTGGACCCTTGATTTCATGGTCCCGGGGTTACGGATATGGATGTTTACTTCTCGTATTTCTCGGAAGCAACCTGAGATGGAGCTTCCCGATAATAGACAATTGAGCCATAAAAGCTCTTAATTAATTAGTGGAATTAAATGGGGAAAAACTTACCCACTCTCCTTTCCTGTCGCTCTACGGACGATTTTATGTATATTTTTGTATAATTTCAGTTTTTTATTTGTTAATTGTTTAATTATGTTTCTTTTATTGTGTTTGGGGGGGATTTTCTCTCTGATTTATTTCCGCTTGAAATTAAATGCAATTATAATTAGATATAAGTATGATATAAACGTTGGGTATTTTGTTGATGGCAATTATTTTATAGTAAATGCACTCGCGTTTATTTTAAGCCTCGTTTTTGCATTATAATTACAGCGGCTTTGCATATTTGATAAAGTCACTCGACACTGGCGATTTTCCCAGTGCGAAATGGGATCCGTTGGGAGGTGGGGTGTCGGGTGGAAGTGGGACTTGGACTGCGACTGCGACTACGACTGGAAGGAAGGCATATGAAACGTCGCAAAAAAAAAAAAAACGATTTGATGATAGCTAAAGGTCGCCGGCAAAGCGCTGATAAACCGAAAAACCTGACGCCCAAACAAAGTAAAGAGAGATAGAGACAGACAGACTGACAGAGAGAGAGAGAGAGAGAGAGAGAGAGAGAGAGAGTGTGTGTGAAAGAAAGCGTGATAGAGTGAGAGGTATTAGATGGCTTATCAATGTGTTTCTTATCAGAGCTGCCGCTGTTTCTGCCTCTGCTGCGGATTCCTGCCCACGATAGCGACGGCGATAGAGATGTACACACCGATATACAAATTGAACAACAGTGCAATCAAACGGCAAACGAACTGTTGTTTATATCTGTTTTGTGCTTGTTCGACATGTATCTCTGTATCTCATGTTTGGCGCGCTGTACAACTAGCATAGAGAGTAGTTCGGGAGTGGTTTCAGTTCTATGATAAGCAGCCACCTGACTGTGAGATCTGCACGGAGAGCAGAAGCCAGCGAATAATTTATTTTAAGTAAACTTTTGATAGTTTTGTTGTTATTTTGACAACCAAACAAACACCATGAACTTGAGGCACATACACTCACACACACACACACACACACACACACACACACACACACACTCGTAGTACCGCACAGACACCAGATTTCTATATATAAATAAAGCTTCTTGATGTTGCACCACTGTCGTCTTTGGGGTTTTCCTTTTTCTTTTCTATTTATGCACTACACAACGACGGAGATTATTTCAGTGATTATGGTGGATTTTATTGGAATTATTTCTATAAGCAAATCAAATAAAAAGGCAGAAACTATAACGATTTATTCTGCCCAGTCGTGATGTCAAAAGACACAGAGAGAGCGAGGAAGAAGCGCGCGTGGGAGCTTCACAGTGCAGAGGAGAGAGTGTGAGCGCGCGCACGAGAGCAGCAGGCAGCAGGCAGCAGTTAGCGAGGTAAAAGCAGCCAAGCAGCAAACAAACCCACCAAAAAGCAAACGACAACCGTTCGCGTCCGCGTCAGTTTAAAGCTCCAACGAGACAGCGCCAACGTTCCGATAACAACTGACGGGAGACCCCAGCAGCGGAGCGCCAACAGCACCAGCGGACCTCTGCCAGAGCGCGCAACAACACAGAGCAGAGTGGCAGCGGCAGTGGCAGAGCCAGAGGCAGCAACAACAAACGCAAACGCTCACACACATACAGTTAGCCCGTAAAATTCCTTCAGTAGTTGTTGCTTTACGACTTTTCTACGTGATGGCACATTGCACAGCACAGTATCTCATTGTTGTTGTTGTTGTTGTTATTGTGTCAATCAATTGACAAGCTCTGGGGCTGACCAGGCCTAAGCTCTGCACTCATTTAACTGTACAACTCGCACATCCCATGCTCTCTCTCTCTCTCTCTTTCTTGTACTCCGCTTTTACACTCTCACGCTCGCTGCTCTCACTGGCTCACTGCTAGATGCTCTCACTAAGCTAAAACAGCTGATTACGTTATAAAATGTAAACAGACCCAAGAGAGCCATCAATTGCCTAGAAAAGCTTGCGCTCACTTTTAGCTTTTGCTTTTGTTTGTGCTCTCTGCGGCGATGGATAGAAGGGGGGGTTGGTGGTGGTTAGTGGGTGCCGCCGCCGCATTAATGAGCTAACATTAAAACGCTTTCAAATCGAAAATACTTACAAGCAGTATAGTAATTGCATTCGTCTTAGAAATAGAAACAAAGCCAAGGTAGACGGAAACGAGTTTCGAATGCGGCAGAGACACCAACGCCGACATCGACCCTGTTGCACCCAAAGAGGGCGGCCTAGGCGAGACAGAGCTACGAGTGCAGAGAGAGATCAGGCGGCCCAGGGTACGGCAAAGAGTCACTACCCAAAATTTCAGTCCATTTTGAATGCCACAATGGATATACCCTAAGGGAAGGCAGGGTTATATTAATACAATATGCAAGATGCTCTTAATCCATTGAAGACTTTTTCGGATTTTCATGACATGATCAAAGTTTCCTCTTTGCAAGGTGTGAGCAAAACAATGCTTATTTTATTATATATCCTCTGATCCATTCCATGATCCATGATCCCTGTCATATTCGTTTCCCACCTTCAATCGTCTCCTGTAATCCTCTGTAATCAACCTCGATGAGGGTATGTTTCGTTTCGTCTAATTGAGTCTTCTGTCAGTGGATTCCTCCTACTCCCTCAACTTGGCAGACAAATTGTAATTTTCTCTAGCGTTAATAGCACGCTGGGCCCGACAAAAAAAAGTACTAGTATATACAAATGAATCTATGGGCGACACACAAACCGCAAAAGGCAACAGAAATAGATGGCAAAGAATTTCTAGTTGACTGAACACTGAATGTGGCGTTAGAGCCATCAGTCTGACAGGCAACGACCGACGCAACGAACGACCGACGACCTAGACCCAGATTGAAAGCCAAAGCTATGGTTAACGGAAGCTGAGATGAGCAGCGAACACCGAACACCTCGGAGTTGGAGGCGTCATAAATCTTGCGCAATGCCCCATTGGCAGCAAAAGAGTCTGTGGGCTGTGGGCTGTGGGCTGTGAACACCTCTGATCCCTGACAGAGAATGCCTCCGGAGTCTGTCTCTCCGTGTCAGGCAGAGCCGGTCCGGGCTGGGCCGAGACAATGGCCATTTGCATGGGTCGCATAATTATGGACCCCCGGGGCCATGGTGCACACTCATTCTAATGGCAATTTGTTGGCCACTGTGCTAATGTGATTAGAGGTTGACGTGTTGAAGTGCTGATGCGCTGATTGCTGCCGCTGTCTTGTTCTTGGCCACTTGTTGCCCAACGGCCCAAACAAGGGGGCCAAAAGGAAGTTTTGCGAGTCGTAAATTACTCGCTTACTGTTTCCGCTTTGCACCTTTATAGTGCTATCATCAGTGGCATCTGACATCCATCTCAGATCCAAGATCTCTGAGAACGAATGGAACACAGAACTTGCTAGAGTTTTCTATTTGTTATTTGCTTTGCCACCTTGTGTCTGTGTACCTGTGTATGTCTCTGGTGGTACGCTTTGGGCGCATTGCTCGTATTCAATCCAATTAAAAGCCCAGCCAGCTGTCGGCAGTGCTGGGTTTGCCCTACATGGATCGACGGTCTGCTGTGCCCCCAATTTGAGTCAAGTGTTATTTTTGGTGCTTTGTGTGCATGCCACAATTATATGACAATTATAAATAAATATCACCGCAGTTAGTATCTTTCCGCTCACGAAATCGCTTTATCTTGGGAGGTACGTAGGTCCACCCAGTTTGGGAGGTGTCGTCGTAGCCCTGCCTCCGGATACGTGTACTACTATCTTTTTTATTCTATCTGGACAGCGGCTAAGATTTACGAGTAAAAAGACCCAAATAGAATACAGCCACAGGCGTCAGCCGCACACTTTGGTGGCCATTGAGTCATTTGGTGAGGTTATTGGCATCGGAACTGACTCTTTCCAGTGAGATCATTTTCCACGCTTTCATTTGCACGGCAATCGCAACCAATTTATGGGTTAGGGCAGGTGCAGGGATAGATTCATTCAGCCGCATTGATTTCCCTTTAGTTGGCTCTTTTTTCCATTCATCTTTGCAGGTTGTTGGCATCGGAACTAACTGTTTTTAAAGCAATCACTCGCCGTGCCTTTCCAGCTTACCTTTTAGCCCGGCTATTGCACTCAATTACCAGGTGCCATAAAGCATTCTTTTCGCCTCGCATGTGGAAATCCACACACACACAGGCACATACGATGAAAACCCGTTTTTACCTCCCAGAGTGCTGGCCCTCGGACTCATCTGTCGACACTTGGTCTAGATACAAAGCAATGCTTCCTCTATCCTTCTCTTTCTGACATCATCCTCCATAGATACAGATACATTTGGTAAACTGGAGCAGCGAACAAGATTTTTTGTGAAATTCTTTACGAATCTTTCAATCGAATCGGACAACGAACTGGAATGTCAAAGTTGACAACTCTGACTCTGTCTTTAGCTGGAAAAACTATGAGATTTATGTATTTGCCTGCAACTGCATGGGAAAATGCATTTTCGGCATTCGCGACTGTGGCGTCATTTATCTATGTGTGCCTCATGCTTGGTTGCATGTGCGGCAAAGCTCTTTGTAGACGATACTCTTAAAGAATCGTGGGGCATGTGGAGCCACAGTAGATCCCAGTAAAAGAGTAGCGTTTGACTAGGCAACTAATAGATCAAGTAGAAATAGCTGCAAGTGCAAGTACAATTAAGTTAGGTAACTTTGAGTTCAATTACATCAATCATTTATATGGATCCAAGCGGCACAGCAAGTTGAACAGCCAGAAAGAACCCTAAACAATTGTAAAACCGAGCTTGAACCGAGTTTATACAAGCACTAATCTCATGGAAACTATCTCAAAATGTATCTCATTACAAACAGAGCATCTGGCATTCGATTTCGCCATGCCCCTCTGCTTTTTATAATACTTTTGCACGCGAGCCAGAGACAGGCCAAACCCAAGGAGGAGCAACAGCAGAGCAGAGCAGAGCAGACCAGACCAGAGAGCAGTAAAGCAAACCAGACGCTGATGGATATCATCATGTAATACCCGAGAAATGTGTAACGATGAGGCAATCGTTAGCAGCTGGGCCGTTGTCGGATTATACTACTACAACGAGTAATAGTGGTGTGGGGCAGGGAGTCTTTTGTGGCAGGGAGAATCGTAGTCGTAAAAATTGACAATGCTAATGGGGCAGCGGAAATCAGGCATTTCCACTCATAATTTGCATAAGAAATCAGCTTAGACCCGGCTTGGCTTGGCATCCCAATTATATGTCCAGACACGTTCCGCAGACGTGGACAGAACGCACCCAATGGAGCTTAGGCTGTGATGCCTTGACCGCTTGCAGCGCATAGCGGATATCAATTTGTACAACTTTGGAAATTCTCGATTCAGACAGAAAACCACCTCAACCAGAGAGAAAGACAGTGGTGGAGAGAGACTCTGAGAGAAAGGCAAAGAGAAAAGTAAAAGAGTCGCCAATGATATGCAACGAAACGAAAAGAAATTTCTTCCTGCCCCAAAACTGGCCGAAACTGCAAACTGGTCCACCGTGACCCACTAAGGCATCTCTTACGGAAAGCTGAAAGGCACTCAAAGCAAGCATTAACCCTGCCGCATGCACCGGTGGCGGAAAGGGACCCCCTCTCACTCTCAGAATGAGTCACATTTGCACCCCCCATAGTGGTTCTTTAAATACAAACTTTGGCAACTTTCATTTAAGACAAAGTCCGCAAACTTATTTTGAATGCCATGCGCAACCATTTCTTGCACCTGTTTGGCTGAAAAAGTAGCTGCAGCCTCTCACCGATAAGCAAACAATTACAAAACAAAGGCTAACACATGATATAAGCAGTCATGACAAGCATTCACTGTCAAGCAAGAAGTTCCTCGCAAATATATTTTTTCTTTGACACGTCAAAAGTTTCACCTCGCACAAGGGTTAACAGCGGCTCTGGCTGAATGCGTTTTCGGCAACTAAACAAGATCAACCGCAAAATGCAGCAAAGAGGCACAACAGAAGTAAAGTGGCTTCATTGGCTTGCGGTTGAACATTTCCAGCTCGAAATGTTGCAACAAGAACAGGCGATGGCAGAAAAACTGCCACTGCCAAAAAAGACCCCCAAGAAATATAACAGCAAAGTTGGACGCTATCGAGTCGCAGCTTGACATACTCTTGGCTTTTCTTTTCTTTATATAAGCTGATTATAAGCAGTTACATTTCACGATACCCTCCAGCAGTGGCCACTCTTCAGCGACACAAAGCTGGCAAACTTTAGTAAATGCAAATTAGAAGGCGGAAAAAAAGACAATAAACGACTGCAGAAATTGGAACAGAGACTCCGGCTCCAACTGCAACTATTCCGACTCCAATTCCAATTCCAATTCCGATGCAGATTTAGAAACCAGAGATAAACGTTATTCGTGCGATGGGCCCGGAGGCTGCTGGAACTCTGAGTAACACCATAGTGTGATCTATGTGATGCTCGGACCCAACTGGTCAGCGGAAAGGCAATTTGGGTTAACTGCAGCTGCAACACGTTCGGATTTGGTAGCTTCCATTGCCAGTTGGTAGCTGGGCAGACGATGCCAATGATTGTGCGGAAACCTACGAGGCGCTTCATCAAATACTGTCACTTTTGTTCATGTCTCTTTCTCTAACGACTGGTGCATCCATCTGTGGTTATGGACGGCCGCGCAATTATAAATACTTTCAACAGAAGGGGGTTTGGGGGCATTCTTGCGTGCAAACCTTGACCATGAAACACGCTCTACGATGACGTGTCCATAAACGCTTCTGGCAACAATCCCAAGCATTTCCCTGCCAATTAACAGGCATAGAAAATTAGTTAGAAACTGAAATTGCTCAACTGCCATATCCCATACAGTCCCGCACAGTCGTAAGCTGCCAACGTCCAGGCCAACTCCAGACCATGTCCAGACCAGATCCAGCTCCAGGTCCCACTCCAGACCGATGGTCAATGGCATTCACTCACTCGCTGCTGTTGAGCAAGCCCCCAAGCATGTGCGACAGTTACATCTATATATGTGGCCAACAGGTTTTCCACACTGAACAGAAAACCAAAAACAAAAACAACAACAACAAAAACAACCGTTTTGGACCGGCCTCCAGCGGGGAGCGCTCTCCACCAAAATGGAGACATTGCCTCGCTCTGTCAATTAGCAGCAACGCTACATGACAGTGCACTGAACTTGTTACGCTCCGAAATATTTGTTGGCTTTTTTGTCTCTTTCCTCCTCTTTCTGTTTGCTGAAAATTCACTGTTTATGATTTGTTAATGTTTCGCCGAGCCGCATGTGACACACTTAACGGATAGCTCCAAAATATTCGCATTAACCCAATGTCAAAGCGATTTCTGCGAAGAGATTGAAATGCACGAAATCTTGAGCGGAAATTCTAGCTCAAAATAATAGCTGTTTCGTCAGTGTTAGTCCTTAATGAATAGAACAAACGCAATAATTGAGGACAGCTTAGGCGAATTATCTTTATCGCTATTTATTACAACTAAGAAAGAGCTTTAAGCTCTACTTTGTATAGTACCAGATGCAGAGCCAGTCTTGAAGAAGAAATAAATCTGAGAATATATGTAAAAGCTTCAATTCGATAACTTAATTAATTTGTTGGTGTTTATGTCAATAAAAAAAACGCTCTCTTATGGCAGATAAATGAAATGGTAATTTAACAATTTAATTCGAGACACAACAACAAATACATTGGCACAGCAATTATCTCCCATTGAGAATGGAAGCGAGAGTGTTTCGTACAGTCTCTGCATGCAATCAGTTCACCCAAATTGTTCACTTATTAGTGGATTAGTGGCTGTCCAAAAGTTTAGTGGGTAAGGTCTGGGCACCCGCGTGCTTCCCACAGCTGTAGCAGTAAATGATGTTTGCGTAGAGAGAGCGAGAGAGAAAGAGAGAGAGTGAGTTATTGTTGTGCTCTGCAGAGCAAGAACATCTGTACACATTGGGGGAGACATATGAATATGTAAATAAATACACACATGCATACAAATATATGTACACGTCACGTATAGTTGTGGATCATGCCGTGTGCGTGTGAGGGGAATATGTACAATGGATCAGCAGAGAGTAGAAAGAGCATTTGTGTTTGGTTTGCGAGGCAGCAAAGTGCGGAAGCGGACGATACGATGTACAATAAATTGAGTTTATTCTGCGCACTGGGTGTGCTCCTCATCTCCATAGCGAGTGGCAATGGACAGAAACTGTCCTCCGCCAATGAAACGGAGGTGACAGCCACTGCAACAGCAACAGCAACAGCACCAGTGGAGGCGCAGAGACTGCTGCTGGCCATCCACTATGAGGCTCTGTGCCCGGATAGCGTTTACTTCATCCGTCGAAGGCTCCACGATGCACTGCTGGACAACGACTGGTGGCAGTACACTGAGCTGAAGCTGTACCCCTTCGGCAAGGCGGGAGTGAGTGCACAGAGCTACTTGATCAACAATAATAATCCATAAATATATTTCGTTTTAGTTCTACAACAACACTGCCACGAAGGAAATGCAAGTATTTTGCCAGCACGGCTGGGAGGAATGCGAGCTGAATGCACTTCATGGCTGCATTCTGGAGACACTCGAGATTAAAGAGGCCTTCAAGCTGATCTATTGCATGATGCGGGCCTACAGCAACCAGCTGGACAAGTGCTCCACTCACCTGGGTCTCGATGTGAGTGCGGCCAGGAAATGCAAGCAAACGCGCAACACCCCAGAGATCCTGGCACCCTACGGCAAGGAGACTCTGAAACTGGGCCTCTCCTTTGTACCCACCATTGTGTTTGAGAATGTAAGTGCATTATATTTGAGATCCCCTCTGGGCATGTTCGTTAAATTCCTGCCTCAATCCCCTCTAGGTATTCGAGCCGTACGAGCAGAGCAGCATTCGGTACAATTTCGAGGGTCACTTCTGCAGTCAGTACGAGAGAAAGTTCAACATGAAGCTTCCCACGTGCGTCTAGCTAAATCCCATTCAACTATGATGAAGCATTGCATGTTTTATAATGTGGTAAAGCCAATAAATAATAATTACACTCTGGACTGGTGTTTTCGCTGACTCAGAGACCACAACGCGGCAGTGAAGAGCTAAAATTGGATCAGCTTATCTCTGGCATTTGCATGGAGATCCTATGATTAGACTGAGACGCAGCTGCAAATAAGATTAGGGCCCCCGTGTGATGGTTCCCCAGCTCAATTTTCAGCGTAATTGCGCGCATTGCTGTCTGTCTGGTCGTCTGTTGTGTTGTTCGGCCTTTGTTTTTTTGGACTGACGCAGGCTGGCACACGCTCAATGGGGGATCTTGAGGAAATATAAATACAGTCTCCCTGCACTCGTGGGTTGATTGAGACCCCCGACAGGGTCGCTGGTTACCAGAGGGGTGGATGAAATGGCACGGAAGTAGCCAGTAAATAGCTACCAAAATCGAATCGAAATCGATCCTAATCATCGCGAGTTTGTTTTAAAACTATATACATATATATATATATATATTTTATATGAACAATACACGAAGAGTTCGATACTCAGTTGCTTATTTATGCTGATTTATCGATGAGCCTATCGATCTTTCGTTAAGAATGAGAATTCTGTCATCACTCTTTGTTTACATATTCACATTTATTCCACACATTCAAACTAAATTGATCTAAGTACTTATATAAATTTAATTTACGAACCCCCGAGTGACCCCTCCACGCGAACTTAACCTACGCCACTGCCCGCTTAGTGGGCAACGCTCATTGCAGCTCATAAGTTATTTGGACTCTATTTCAGTGTCAAGCGATCGCTGGCGCTGTGCGGCTGAACGATTTAAAGATCATAAAGTCATTCTGCTTCCCAATGAAGGCGTTTGTCTTTGTCTGCTGTCTGCTGATGTGCATTGTGGCGCTGGCTGGTGCGCGGGTGAGTGACACTTCTGCCTGCATTTCAGAGGAAGAGAACAATAAACATTCTGAATTTCGCAGCGTCACCATGCTCGAGTGACAGAGGCGAGTGACAAGCTGGCCATAACACTGTACTACGAGTCGCTGTGTCCCTACTGCATGGAGTTTGTCACCACACACCTGGGTCCCTCGATGATGGTGAAGGATCGACTGCCATTCACGGATCTCGAGCTAATCCCCTACGGCAATGCCAAGGTGGGTATTTATCAGAATTTGCACTTTGCATTTAATCCAATTTCAGTTTTAGCTGGATGATGACGGAAATGTCGTCTGTCAGCACGGGGAGGAAGAGTGTGATCTGAATGCCTGGCATGGCTGCATACTGCAGCACCATAATATCACCGAATCTGTTGAACTGATTGCCTGCATGATGCGCGGAAAGAAGAACAGACTGGACACCTGTGCCGAGCACTATAGGATCGATGTCAGCGACGTCAAGAACTGCCGGAAATCTCGTAGTGTGAACGATATACTGGCTGAGTACGGCAAGGAGACGGCCTTGGTGAATCACGAGGGCGTCCCAGCCGTAGCAGTGGACTACGTAAGTTAATATAGCAGCTTCGAATCGGATGTCAAATAGTGAAAGATTCACTTTTCCTCTTCCTTAGGTCTACAATGTCAACGAGCAAAACGATCTGCTCAATCATTTCGATTCCGTCTTCTGCGCTCGCTATGAGACCATGTATCACATAAAATTAGCCAACTGCATGTAATCGGTTTATAGTTTGTATTAAAAAGCGTTTTTGAAGAACAAATTGGATGTGCCACTGAAGCTGATATTTAATGGTTTCACAACAGCGAGCTTTCGAGGGTGGTAAATTGTTACAATCGCCATCTAGTGGTCAATTATTTGTGTATACAACTACTGACGACATCAGCCGTGTTGTAAAATACCAAAAAGCACCAAAATATTTCGGTATATTTTGTGGGGTATTTCTTA
Source organism: Drosophila guanche (assembly GCF_900245975.1). Taxonomy (NCBI): domain Eukaryota; kingdom Metazoa; phylum Arthropoda; class Insecta; order Diptera; family Drosophilidae; genus Drosophila; species Drosophila guanche. Next base: position 7,069,374 of record NW_022995747.1, on the reverse strand, counting down.
GAATCACGAATTCAATTTTCAGTACAATTATTTTTTCTAAAATTCAACATATCATAACAACCAATTTCGCTGTGGGGATTAAATAACAACAACAAAATATAATATGTATGGTATATAATCGAATATTTAATAAGTTTAATCGGTTTAATTTGAGTAAAATTACATTTTTAAAGCTGAGTAACCCAACCAGCTGGTAATATTAAACTTAACATCAAAATCGAGGAAAATGTTTTTAGATATATTTTACGGTATATTTTGAAAATGGAAAAGTATATTTCGGTGTATTTTCGAGGCCCCGATGGTATATTTTGTCGATAAATCCGCGGTCACACTGAACAAGTGATTCGCGAAATAAAATTTTTTTTCAATTTTAAATTCTGTAATTCTGGGATAAATTGCATAAAATCAATTAAAGAAACAGATAGAGAGTATAAAACGTGCGATGAGCGAGACCATAAACACCGCGGCGCAGTTTCCGTCCTTCGAGAAACCGACCGTGCAGTTCAACGAGCGGGGCTGGGGACCATGCGAACTGCCGGACACGTTTAAGGATGTACCCTACCAGCCGTTCAGCAAGAACGATCGCCTGGGCAAGATCTGCGACTGGACGAGCACCTCGAACAACGACAAGAAGTACCAGAGTAAGTGCTATACAGAACTACATTTAAAATTCGCATTTCCTCACATTTGTACGCTCACAAAGTGAGGTTATGTGCATGCGTCGTGGCAGAGGTTATAGCGTTGTTGTGTTTTTGTGTTATTTTCAGACAAGTACGCGTCCAGCTTCGGCACTGGCATCCAGTACTCGTACTACCATGAGGAGGACGAGACCACGTTCCACTTGGTCGACACGGCCCGCGTGCAGAAGCCGCCTCACCAGCGCGGACGCTTCCGCAACATGCGCGGACGCGGTGGTCGCGGTCGCAATCCCCGTGGCGGTCTGAACAACCACAGCCACCATCACCACGGCATGACCACTCTCAATGGCAAGAATGTGAAGGCTCGCGATACCCGTCGCGGCATGGGCAAGAAGTTCGGTCATCGCGGTCCACCACCAAAGATGCGCGAATCCTCGGTGGCCGTGCGCGCCGACTGGGCTTCCATTGAGGAGATGGACTTCCCTCGTCTCATGAAGCTGTCGCTGCCCAATATCAAGGACGGTGTCGATATCGCCACCTGCGGCACTCTGGAGTACTACGACAAGACCTATGACCGAATCAACGTGAAGAACGAGAAGCCGCTGCAGAAGATCGATCGCATTGTGCACACGGTGACCACCACCGACGATCCGGTTATTCGTCGTCTGTCCAAGACCGTGGGCAATGTATTTGCCACAGATGCTATTCTGGCCACCATTATGTGCTCGACGCGCTCCAACTACTCCTGGGACATTGTCATTGAGAAGGTTGGCGACAAGATCTTCATGGACAAGCGTGATCACACGGAGTTCGATTTGTTGACTGTGAACGAGAGCAGCGTGGAGCCCCCAACCGACGATGACAGCTCTTGCAACTCGCCCCGCAATCTGGCCATCGAGGCCACCTTTATCAACCACAACTTCAGCCAGCAGGTGCTCAAGACCGGCGACCAGGAGGCCAAGTTCAAGTTTGAGGAGCCCAATCCCTTCATTAGCGAAGACGAGGACATCCAGGTGGCCAGCGTGGGCTATCGCTACAAGAAGTGGGAGCTCGGCAGCGATATTGTAAGCAAAATGCCATGAAAATCCTCAAAGCATTGCTCTAACCCATTCCCTTCGATGTGTGTGTTGTAGGTTCTGGTGGCGCGTTGCGAACACGACGGAGTGCTGCAGACACCCAGTGGCGAGCCGCAGTTCATGTCGATCAAGGCCCTCAATGAGTGGGACTCCAAGCTGGCCAACGGCGTTGAATGGCGCCAGAAGTTGGACACACAGCGCGGAGCTGTTCTGGCCAATGAGTTGCGCAACAACGCCTGCAAGCTGGCCAAGTGGACAGTCCAGGCCGTCCTCGCGGGCTCCGATCAGCTGAAGCTGGGCTATGTGTCGCGTATCAACCCGAGAGATCATTCGCGGCATGTCATTCTGGGCACGCAGCAGTTCAAGCCTCACGAGTTCGCCACGCAGATCAATTTGAGCATGGACAATGCCTGGGGCGTGCTCCGTTGCATCATTGACTTGGTGATGAAGCAGAAGGATGGCAAATATCTGATCATGAAGGATCCCAACAAGCCGATCATTCGTCTCTACGATATCCCCGACAACACATTCGATTCCGATGACTCGGACGATGGTGAGGGCGATGATGGTGAGGGTTTCCAGCAAGTCTACAATTACGCGAACAACAGCAACAAACCTTAGACGACACACGCATTCAGCACCCACTTCCCGCCACAATTGGAAGGGGTTACAGACTTTTTATTAACCATAAAATCATTGATAACAAATGTCCCTTCGCAGAAGTATACGTGTTCTAGGCGCTAGTTGTAAGAATCTGTATCTGAGTTGTATCTGCAGCGTATTCCTAGTAAACCACAGAAGGCGAAACGACGAACCTATTCTTTACTGGAGGGTGCCTCTTTGTCAATTGCTACAGCATTTCTAGTAAAAGCGATCTAAAGTTAAATTTTTATATATAGGCCATGGCATGTAGTGCAGTTTTTGATTGAACACAAACGAACCGTGATCCAAGAGGGGGCTTATGCTTCCGCTGTTACTGCAACTACTGCAGAAAAGCAAGATCAACAATATGACAGTGGCTTAAAGTAAAGGGACTCTGCGTCTGCTGAGGAACGTACTTTGACTTCGGTAGGGCATTGATCAATTCTGGTCAGCCGATGTATGCTGCACATGTATGGGAGAATGGCTCCTCAACGGAGCCGCTCCACAATCGTTATGCGACCGCTAGATAACCGTTTCGAAGCCGCTCAGTAACCGCTTCACCAGCTGAATAGAGAGCTTAGCGCCCATAGCGTCATAAAAGACGTCTGGTTAAGAATTTATAGACTGCACATTAATCATTACAGGAATTTGAACATATTACTTTCCACAATGCCAACTGGAATCACCGGGAAAATCCTCCACCTATGTACATACATACATACATACAGATGTTCATATTTATCAGTGTGTAATTCTCTATCTTGGGACACCTTTGACACGCTGTCGTTTGACTCTCGCGATAACGCGCTTAATAATCTCGTCAGAGGCTAATTAATGAGACTCAAACCGGCTCAACCACTGGAGTGTGCCTTCAGTCTCGTCTAGAAGCGCATTGCGACCAGATCAATCGTAATCTGCCAATATGCTGACGGATCAGAAGCTAGTACTGCTCCCGCTGCTATTGCTGCTAGGCGCCAGTGCACAACGAGCTGGTGAGCCGTCCTTCAGGGGGCCAAGAACCGGTTTTAATCAGTGCATTAATGCATCGCGAATTGCCACTCATATAATTTAGATGCTGCGCAGATCAGCTTCGGCAGCTGCACGCCGCAGCAGAGCGAGGAGCGTGGCTTCTGCGTCCACATTGAGAGCTGCCCCTTCCTCTACACCATCCTTAAAGCGGATAAGACGACCCCAGCTCAACGCACGCTGCTCTCGAAAAGCCAGTGCGGACTGGACAACAGGCAGGAGGGTCTGCTGAATCGCATTCTGGTCTGTTGTCCGGTGAGCAAGCGCGGTGCCCAAGTCGCAAATGGCAACAATGCGGCAGAGGAGCATCTGCCGGGCAATGTCCTGCCTGGCAATGAGACATGTGGCATCCATTTTGCTGACCGCATAGTGGGCGGCCGCAATACCACTCTCTCGGAGTTCCCATGGATGGTTCTACTGCAGTATAAGAAACGTGAGTGGGCACAAGAATTTATGAGGAGAGTTTTATACTATCCACTTCCGAATTGGCAGTTTTCTCCGAGGATTATAGCTTCAACTGCGGCGGCACTCTGATCAACTCCCGCTATGTGCTAACAGCCGGACACTGCCTGGCCAGTCGCCGATTGGACATGTCCGGCACGGCCCTGCATGCCGTCCGCCTAGGGGAGTGGGACACCAATACGGACCCCGATTGCGTGCCCGAGAAGAATGGCAAGACGACATGTGCCCCCGCGCACATTGACATTGAGGTGGAGAAGCGAATCATCCATGAGGCATATGTGCCCAACTCCATTGACCAATTGAATGACATTGCCCTATTGCGTCTCAAGAAGAGTGTCAGGTGAGTGGAAGTCATATCTGATCTGAGCTCTAATTTAATCGTGACCTTGCAGCTACTCGGATTATGTGAGACCCATTTGTCTGGGCATCAATGAAGATGTACGGACGAATATCTTCGAGGGCTATGCAATGGACGTGGCTGGCTGGGGTCTTACCGAGAAGAAGGTGCCCAGTCCACGCAAGCTTAAGATCACCGTCGATGTGTGGAACCTGAAAGCATGTCAGGACAAGTACAGCACCTACAAGGTGAATCTGAATGATAACCAATTGTGTGCCGGTGGCAAGGCGAATGTTGACACCTGCGGCGGTGACTCTGGTGGTCCCCTAATGGTGGCAATCAACACTGGCGGCAGGGAGGTGTTCTATGTGGCTGGCATCACGTCTTACGGTCCGGATCCGTGCGGCCTACAGGGCTGGCCGGGTGTTTACACCCGAACTGGGGCATTCGTCGATTGGATACAGCGTAAATTGGAGGCATAATAAATAATGTTGCTAATTTATTCACATTTCTCGCATTTGCTAGCTTAAAATATAGCACGCAATTAGTGCTGGGGCAAGGTGCGCAGGAGTAGCTATTAAACATAAATTATGCTAAGCTCCCTCTCTCTCTCTCTTTTAAAGTGGAATGCGAAACAAAACACAGATTCAAATTCAAAATTAGGTAGTAGAACACGTGCAAAAATAACATCCGATATTTGGGGCCAACTTAAATGATACAAATAAAACCTTCTTTGTGACATTCCCTACATTAGACCAATTGGCTTAGCTAATCGCTACTTATTATACGTACATATTTGCTGCTTATATATTCTAGAACTCAGCAGATATTATTTAATGGATGTGTGACAACATAAACAAATTGAATTTAATTTAGAAGTACATTTTGTATAAGTAAAGGGGGCGATTGCCAGCAATTCGAATAGGCTTAAAAATAGAGATTCGAGTGTATTTATATAAAACGCTGGCATTGCTGGAGAGGGCTTGAAATTAACCCTCCTCTGGTGCAGCGCGTGGCGCCTTTCCAGTTTCGACGGCCATCCACTCGGCAGTCGACTCATCGATGGCTTCCAAAGCGGGTTCCACGTCATCCATTGCGGGATTCGGTGCAGTATTTAATGCATCCAATGCAGGTTTCAGTTGAGCTAGAACACCCTTGACCGCAACGCAAAATCCACGGCTGCACGGGAGTAGGGGAAACTCGGGCATCTCGCATGGGGCCTTGTACTCCGCCGGCATTTCTAAAATATGTCCATGTGTCATGCAATTCAATATATCAACCCAGAGGGCAGACAGACTCACCCTTAATGCTGGTAATTTTCAGGCGTTGTGCCTCAGATGAGTAATCGGCCCATGCCTGTATGCGGTCATACAACTCTGTGCCAAACTCCTTAAAGTGCTGAATCAATTCATTGCGGAAGATGAGCGGCGGATTCTGCAGCTGCTTGACCGTGGAATGGGCTAGTTTTATGATTGCCATTTCGTTATAGACCCGAGAGTTCTCTTGGCCCAGTTGTGTGCCTAAAAAAGTTCGATATTAAATTTGTTTTTTGATTTTTCGAGTATGTAATTGCTTACCGCGTTGCTTCTCATAGCCGGCCTCATTATAGTAGGGCTCATCGACCAGTATGAGGCCCTGTATCGAGACGAGCACCTGCAACATGGTGCTGGTAATCGACCACATTTCTGTGTCACGCCCTGACCAAGTGCCGAGCAGGGATACGCACACCTTGCCCTCTTCGTACAGGTTCGGATTGAGACGCTCCGTGCAGTAGCTGGTGTAATGACAGATTGGCGGAGCCTTCGGGTAGTCGCGACCCATTTGAAAGTCGAAGAAGAACAAGGCATTCTGGTAGGGCGTGCGCTTGGGTCCCACCATCATCACAGACATGAGATCCATACGATCCTCGTAGGCACGCACAATAACTCCCGGTGGCAGCGACAACTGCAGCAGGGAGTACTCACGCTGAATAGATCGCTGGTACTGCGCCTTGTTCGCCGGTATAACCGTACTGCGAATGAAGCGATGTGAAAGCGGTGCATTGGGCAGCACCTCGAAGCAGTTCTCGCAAACGGGTGAGTTGCGAGTTGGAGAGACAATTTCAGGTGTGGGCGAGGGCGATGAGCAGGCCATTGGGCGATTAATGGGTGGCAGCGACTCTGACAATGCGTTCAGGTCCAATGTGTGCTCCATGGCATCGCATTTTAACAGGCTCTGTTCAACTTCCACCTTAGGTATTGGCTGCGCCGATTCCACCTCGTGGAGGTCGATGGCGATGTCCACTGTTTCAATATCATAAGTGCCATCTGAATGTTCTTCATCTGTATCTTTCGCTTCTTGTGCCTCTCTGCGTGCACGTTTGATTTTATCATTAACCAACTTGCGGCATTTCGACAATTGTTCCTTAATAAGCAGAGCAAACATCTCGATGGTTTCGGTGCGGCAGCTGTCCGTAAACTCAGCAACCACCTGTGGCTTCGCCTCAGTAGGCGACGGCGACGGCGTCTGATCCACTTTTGGCTCGACAGGATCACGATCGCTGGCCGAGTTGGTCAGCTCGCTCATGCTGTTCTCGCCCCGTGAGTGAACTCCAGAATCATTCTGATTGAATATAAAATTAAAGTATGCTAAAAATCTACACTTGACTTGACCAAAAAATAGCCCTTACCTTTGTCTTATTCCGTATTTCAAAAGCTACGAGAATACTATTACGCGCCACTTCGATCAAATGATTATATTCGCAACGATATTTGGCTATCAACTTTGAGTTTTCGCAATTATCTTCCTCTGTGGCTGCTGGCTCTTCCTCCTCCTCGGTGACAATGTCGCCAGCTCGCTTGCATTGAACTTCGTCTATTTCGGTTGATGATTTTCGCTTTGTTGGCGTCGATGTCGACTGGGCGCTTACAGGTGGGCCATCAATCTGGAGCCTCAATGGCGTCGTGGCTAAGTCCATATCAGCATCAACATTAATTATACTTTGGATGGCCCTGTAGGTTTCGGAGATGCGATTCGAGTCCAAAGTGTGCTCGAAATGATCCGGGCCAAAGAAGCTGGTCTTCAGCAGGCGATCCAGGTAATGACAATTAGCATAAATGGTAACCAGATCTATGTGCACCTCTGACTTTTCAGCGTCCGGCAACAGATTGTGGATCTTCTCGAGCTTACCCAGTGCATCGCTCACGCTATCGATGCCCGTTATGATGTGCTCTTTCTCTGTGAGCTGGCCGTGCATACTATCCTCCGACTGGGTCTCCCACGAGTTGTCCGACCCATCGGACAGATAGCCATCGTGGTCCTGATCACTCTGATTGATCTCAAAGAGATCCTGTGGATAGCACATGGTAATATGTCCCAAGGCCCACCAGACGCGCACACGGCCATCGGGAAAGTTGTCGATCACCTGGCCAGCTGTCGAGTTGACATTCTCGTTTGTAAAATTCGAGACCCTAATGACCATGGTGCCGGGTCGATACTGATAGTCGGCGTGATCCTTCAAATCATAAACGCTCAGCTCCTCCACCTCCTTGCATGTGGGACTGAAAAGGATAATGATAAGAAATTATCCTCTGCATGAAATATGAAAAAATAAATACATACACTGTGTCCTTTTTGGTATAAATATTGAACCATTTGACCTTCGCAATACGTTCATCATGATCCACGGACTGTATTACGCCATATTCGGTCTGCGAGAGGTTGTTCTCGTTCCCCTTGCTTACAAAGTCACCCGGAAAGAACTCTTGATTGTCCAGATGGTGTATGGGATAAAGATGGGTCGACTGAATGTTCTCCTCCACGCTGCCATCCTGCCACACGACGGTCGCGGTGCTGCGTACCACTAATGTCTCCACCACAATCTCATCACCGTCGCGAGGATCTATATGTTTCTTAATAAATGGTGATGTGAGTGTCTTCTTTTGAAGCTTCTTCTTTTTGGAGGAACGTTTGCCAATCCGCACGGAGATCCGCTGCTGATTATAAGCTGCGCCAGCAACACTACCGCCAACACCACTCGTATTTGTGGAGTAAGCCACTGGTGTCTTATTCTTATCATCACTTGCCACTGGTAGTGGTCCGGCTGCCAGTTCCTCTTGGCCTTCCGATTCTGTAGTCACGTCTAGGCATACTTCTTCGCCATCACCATCCTCAGTCAGTTCCGCGGACTCGTCATGGTTGCTTGTTGAAAGCTTTGGGGACGAGCCAGTGCCCGCTTCGCGGCCTTTGAGTGAGACATTGGCGACGGCTTCGATATCGCCATTGGAACGTGAACGCGAATTGACAGACTTATTCGAAAGGCGTCGAATTTTGGGCATATTGCGGGCATTGCCACTACTGGAGCCTTTCGGCTTGCTCCGTTTAGTCTCGACAATTCCCTGATTTTCGTAAATGGACTTATATTTAGCCGCTGGAATGGGAAAGTGAAATCGTGCATTAAACTTTATATTCGTCAAACAATCCGTAAATATCTTACAGATTTCATCCTCCCACTCCTGTTGATCGAGCAGTGTATCGTGTTTTGAATATGTTAGGAAGAATCGATCGTGAATTTGAAGCATGTAAGATTCATAGAGATTGAGGCGCTTCATTTTCTTCAATTCTTCGCCCAAGATATGAGTTTTTGGCTGCTTGAGAGGATCGCCATTGCAGTCGTTTGTGGTGGCACGACATGTCCAGGCCACGTTCACTCCAAGGGTTTTGATCGATTCCACGACATACTATGGTTGACGGATACAACAATAAAAGTTAAATCTTTGCGCTTCATTTAATTGCTTTTGTTTGCATTCTTACCAAGGCTCGCTTGCGATTTGCGGGCAATGGTATATCCGGAGTTAGATTTTGAAAGCGATCACAGGACGGCAGACGACCCACAACCACGTTGCCGGGAAACATCACATTTTGAGTGAGTACTTCAGGCATCGTTGCATCCCTGAACTTGTGGAAACAGGACGATCCAATTTCAAACTTGCCTCCATTGCAAGTTCTACCAAACAAACAAAAACCAAAGAAATCAACGAATTAAACAAGCCACTGGCGATGGTATGTACGAGTAGGCTACCTGAGCACAGCGACCTCGTCCACATTGATGGTGGTGCCCACCCAGGTGTCAAAGCATACGGTTACATCACGTGCCCACTGTGAGATCGGACGAAAACGCTCCGCAGGTACATTCTTGATGACGAACTTGGAGCCAAGCACCTTCACGTCCGCCGTCACGCTAACATTCCTCACATAGCCAGACGGCCCAGTGAGATCTCTCTGGCCAGGCAGGCGGCGACGCACAACATCGCCAGGCATCAATGTGCGGTCTGCGAGGCCAATCTGCAAAGCCAAACGTTGAGGAAACCAGAAGAGAGGAACAACGAAAGAGAAAACAAACACGTGTCAGTGCCGAAAAAAAAAAACAGTTGTTCAAACAGTTATGTACAGTTATTTGTAGGCCAGTGGCAATGCCAACGGCAATGTCAATGCCAGTTACATAACCTCAACGGGGTGGCTGTACTTACCGCTGACTCCTTTCGAATCTGTTCCTTGCCATCGGGATAGAAGGACACACGAACCTCGCCCGTAAACAGCGGATCGTTATCATCCTCGTCCTCCGATGAGTGCGACTCGGCCGTCTCGGTTACGACCCCAAAGTGCACGCGACCCCGCGAATCAATGCGAAAGACCTCATCCTCGAAAAAGAAAAGGCAGGGGCTGTTTTTTTTTTCATTCCGGGACTCGACTGCTCCGCCGCCCGTCTTGCGAATGCTTGATGCACCGCCTCCCTGGCGAAGCTCTTCTGTGTCCTCCACCAGGTTTTTAGGGAGGGTGCCAACATTTTTGTCAGCACCCGCCTCACGACTCGACATATTATTACCAATGATGAACTGTGTTCATAGGAGAGAAATTATAGCTTGCGATATACTGGTGCAGCGCCTTCGAGCTTAGTTGGACAAACGATTTACAATTTGCGTGGCGAGTTCCCAACGACTTGGACTCCTTTAAACGATTTTTACGGCAACTCTCTGGTGCGACACGACTCTATACGGAAAACGCTATTGAGCCCGCAATCAATTTTTACGCGGTTATATTCGGTGTGCAAGTAAATTTTCTTTCCGATTTCTTTTGAAATTAAAACTATAAATAAAACATTCAAATTCTACAACAAAAACAAAACGAGACTAGTCTCAGTGTGACAGACGACTTACAGAGAAAATTTACCGGCAGGCCCTCAAAAATATTTCGCTATATACCAAAAGGGAATAAAAAATACCAAAAGCCAGTAAATCTACTCAATTTGGACGTCAAAATATGCCGAAAAGTATGCAGTAAACGGGCACTTGTAGGCGCTGCAACTGCTGCATAAAAATTTAAATAATATACTTGGTCAAAACACAGCATAGAAAATTTTTTTCCAGAAATTGATCACAGATATTTTTTGTTTTCCCTATTATTTCCTTGTGTATATTTACATAACGCTTGACGCCTACTTCATGACATTCTAAGAAATCCCAAAAGTATTTTTAAATACCCCTATATGTATGTACGAATAAATAGAATAACTTATTGTTTGACCCATTTTATTTGACGGAAATTTTGTACATATTTGTTCTAATATTGCACCCCCCCCTTTTTACATGTTATCACACCTAACTATCATGGGCGGCGCGAACTGCGAGTGGCGCACACCGAACGAATAGGCCTGTCCAGATTTGCCGGGACGGTAGTACATCAGATCGTAGAAGTTGGGGCCTGGACCCACGCCCTTAGCCGCCAGGCCCACACGCGGCGACATTGAGTATTGCGGGGCGCGGGTCAAGTTCACATTGATATCGCCAGGAGCATAGGCAGCAGGACCAGGTGACAAACCCTTTGTGAGCGTCTTTGTTTGCAGTCCCCTAAATAAAGATTGAATTATATCAGCTGCACTGGCTGCAAGGACTGAGCTACTCACATGCTGTACGCTGGCGCGGCTTGTTTTACGGTGTTGACGTCATACTTGTAGGCGTTCGGACCAGGTCCGTGTTTCTTGAAATTGTAGTCCGTGCGCAGACCCATGGAGTAGGACGGCGCATTGATGCCCGTGAAAAAGGGCTTTAGATGCACATCATGTGCCCCGGGACCAGGACCAACTCTTTTATCTGCAATTACGGGTTGAAAGGTGACCACTGCACATTATCCATTCGCTTACCAATGGTTTTCAATCGCGGAGCTATCGAGTACTCCAAGCCACCAGCCTTGCCATATCTCGTCAGCTTGTCGACCTTGTAGGCACCGGCACCAGGTCCAATGTTGCTCCCCTGAAAGTTGGTTCGCATTCCAAAGGAATACTGGGGTAGGCGCTGCTTACGCGAATCGTGACGATCGTAGCCCAAAGTGGGTGGCAGCATATAAGCGCCCGGGCCAGGTCCTGCAGACAACAAAACACATTATCCCTAATCCTTAGACGTTTTTAACTGTCAAATTTTCCTCACCTACAGGTCGCACCGCCATTTTGTATTATTTTGTTAGTTTTGGGGGAATATTAGAAAAAAATATTTTATTGAAAATTTTGAACTCAAAAAAGAGTTGTTTGCCGAACGGACACCAAAAATAGAATGAAAATTCCAAAAGCCCTCCATGATGGGACAATAAAAATTAAATTCAACGACTACTTTGTAAGGAAATACGCAAGGGACATATTGTGACATATTGGATCTTTATTGGAAAAGTTGAATATGATACTATCTTGAATGAATTGGAAACATTGTTAAGTGATTTAGACATGCGGAGATTCGAGAGATATTTGAATGGAAATTCCCTTTACACCCTCTTCCATGGGTACAGAAAAATGATCTCCAAATATATTGCTTTAGATGAGCCAAAAAAAGACGAATAAAAAAATAAATCTTTAAATTGATTGCTTAATAATTACGAGGATTCATGGGCTAAGTCGGGCGGGCTATTCCACGTCCATGGAGTTGTAGAGCTGCTTATAACGAGAGCCACGACCACTGCTTTGAAGCAGCATGTCATTATGTTGTTCCCTTAGGATCTGCGAGTAAGAAATATAATTATATACAGACCTATTTTATCAGAGATTATGCTTACCTTTGGATCGTATTTGTGATAGAGATAAACCAGTATGGGGCCATAGATCATGTTGCATATGCCCACCATGCGCATTAGCCAGGCAAAGCCAAAGGTCTGAGCCATCTCTCCACCAATCAATGGAGCTATAAAGGCAGAATAAAAACCGAATAGAAGAGTTCACGCTGAGAGATCAGACTAGAGACTTACCCAAGCAATAGGCCAGGCTAACAGATGTCTGTTGTATGGCATAGACAGTGCCGTAGCTGGAAATGGGAGTGCTAACCTCACCCTGCTCCTCTTGGGCCAATGTAGCATCTACAAAGGTGGCCAGCAGCGGCACGAGAGCAGCGTCAATCACCCCAATGCCAAGACCTAAAGCAAAGTGCGGCAACAGTAGCTGGCTAACAGTCGTCGCGCTGGGGATCTACAGGCAAAGAAGTAATTAAATATGGTTTAATTCATAGAATAAAGCAAGTACATACCAAAATAGAGGCGATTCCCACCAGCAGCAGACTGATGCAGGAGATCTTCACCTGGCCAAAGCGATAGGCAACGCTGCCAAAGAAATTGGTGCCCACAAAGTAGCCCACAGAATCGGGTATGAAGACAGTTCCCAGTTGCCATTTGTTCGGCTTCAAGTACTGAATCAACCAAATGGGCAAGCACGGCTCAAGCATAGCCATCGTGGACGTGGAGAACCAGATGGCTAGCACAATGGCCAAGATCATTTTGCATTCGAGCAGTGGCCGCCACTTGGGAGTTTCCTCAACCACCACCTGCGGCTGCACAGACAAATCCATCGTCAGCAGCTGCAGGCCCAAGCTAAAGAACATCAGCGTTGAGAGTATAATAAAGGGAGCGGATTTTCCCATCAGATCATAAAGGATACCGCCGAATGGATAGCCGAGCAGCACGCCCAATGCAATGCTGCCCAAGATGATGCCCATCACTTTGGAGCGACGTGCCTCCTCTGGGTAGCTTTGGGCCACCAGACTCATGCCGCAGATATTGATGCACGCAGAGCCCACACCCTGAACGGCACGGGCCACCAATAGCGACCAATAGGATTCGCCCACAGTGAACACTGCAAGTAGAGACACAATAATAGCATCCGTTTTTGTCATTAACGTACGAAAAGGGGCTTACCCAAAGAGGAGACGAGCAGGAAGAAGGTGCCCACGACAATGGGCAGGCGGTAGCCAAACTTGCCGGTCGCGTTGCCGACAATCGGATTGAAAATTAATTGCACCAGAGCCTTCGTGGCAAGCAGCAGGCCAATGGAACCGTTCTCCTGCGCCAAGGTCAGACTCCGGCTGCTGTTTGAGTGCACAATACTGGTTTTAAGGCTATCGGGAGCTACCTTGCTGGTGGGGGTGGTCACATTAGTGCCGCCCGACTGGACGGTATCTAGCATTAGTGCCGTCGCCGTAGTCATGGGTGTGACTGTGGACGTTGTTGGGCGCTCTGTGGAGATCTGAAGCAGCGTAAAATTGACCATCGATTTGCCGGGAATGGGATGTTTGGCAGTATGTAGCTGATGCCCACCACCGAGCATCTCTCCACTGCGATAGGCCAGCTTTGAGGATGGGGTTGTCTCCTCCAGACTAAGGACCAGCGGCGTGGATGCCTCCAGCTCCAGTCCGGCCAAATAATCTGGCAGAATAGGCACTGCAAAATGGGAACTAATCGTTCTGTACACTGATTAAGTTTATCATTAATTAATTTCTATTACCAATCACGGTCAGCAGCATGTTATCCAGCAGCAGGGCCAGATAGACAATCACTGCAATGAGACAGCGATTACTGCTGCCATTAGCGGGCGTTGAGCAGCGTCTGGCCGAGGCATTCAGCTGGACGGCAGCTGCTTGGGCTGCCTGCCTCTGGAGCTGGCCATGTGTCGAAAGCTCCGACATGTCGGTCGCACGATAAGCTAATTGTAAATCTTCCTCACAAACTGATTGACACTGCCAATTTATGCTGCCATATGGTTCGATGGCTTTGGTTTGCTTTTAGTCTCGATTCGCGCCACAAAGTATGCTACACAATATAATGCAGACACACACACATACACACACACTCACTAGTGTGTTCGTTCCCTCACACACACGACGACAGCACCAGTTGAGCAGGAACCAACAACAGGTGGGTGTTGCTGCCTCAACGACGAGTTTGCGAATATTGAAAGGGAGCGACAAGTTGCCGTTCTATTTTATTGACAGCCTGCGAACCGAGGCGACTTCCGAGTCCGGGTCCGAGTCCCGAGCAGGATGATGGGCCGGGTGCCCCGAACGAGGTTTCATCAGTGCTCCGTTCCTATATATTTTCTATGCTTTGCTGTTTGTGTTGAACATGAAATTGAGGCTGACCTCTTCGAGTGGTGTAGGCCAAAAGTTATTCAAATTGGAGAGAGTGCACATCCTGTCTATGAACTTTGTGGACAGTCTGAAAAAGGTCCAAAGTTATTCATTTCAAATATATAAAAAATGTTAAGGCTTTAAGCTGCTTCCATAAATAAAACTTCCAATAATCTTCCAATGTAATAAATATTTCTAGATGGAAATCCCATTCAATAGCGGACAAAATTCATTCACACTTTGTAAACATTTTTGGGGAAAGAGCATTCATTATTCTTTGGTGGCCAAATCATAAATTCGCTCATGTTTCTATTGGCTTGTTGATAGTTTTTCGTTGCGGGACAGAGAGCAAATGTTCACACACACACACACACACACACACATGACTTTAAAGATGTATCCATGGCATAGGATTCTTTATTATTAAATCTCCCTCTGCCATAGTACTGCGTCGCGGGGGCTTTAAGCACTGGCTTAAAGGCTTCGCGCGGCCCGAGCTGAACGAGTGTTTGCCACGGCCCCGATAAGCAGGCTATGGATTTGTTGGCCTTTAGTCACATTTTCCGTTTCATTGAATTTTCAGCCGTTTAAATTTAGTCCCCTCAAAATTTGTGACGGATTGCTTCAGCCCAGAGTTGAGTACTCTTTCAAAATTGATTTTATGAGAGGACACGAAGAATGCTCTCCCCACACTGTTGACCCATTTTGAGTCAAGATGAGGTATAAATATAGCTCCAACATTCTCCCTGAAAGTCAAATTGTTTTGTGTGAATATTTGTTGTGGTGTTTCCCTCTTTGAGACCTAAACACACACCTGTTCCTCACCTGTTACTATAGCGAAAAACATACGCCCACTCGAGTTTAGCACGCCGATTAGGCTAATCTGATACTTAATTCTCGTTAATTCATGATTAGACAACAAAAGCTAATTGTTAACTAGTTTATTTTTGAGACTCTACCTAGCGAACACTTTTTGGGTTGTTGTTGTCTATGCCACGCCTATGGAAATACGCATATTCCAGATTGTTGGCCTTTCCACAACGCTTTACCGAGCCCAGGTGATAGGCCGCGGGGCCAGGTCCCACAAGATTAGCACGATTAGAGGAACGGGATCTGCTGCCGAAGGAATACCGAGGGCTACGCTGCTTCCTGGAGTCACACTGCTCATAGCCAAAGCAGCTGGGCAGCATGTATGCCCCAGGTCCAGGTCCTTGTAAAATATTTATAGATTAAATATGTATTAAAAAGCCGCTTGATTTTTACCTAAGGATCTATGTGACATTTTGGGGTCAAAAATTTCAAAAGGGAATTCAAAAATAAATTTGTTAGTTGTTTGCCGAGCGGGTGTCAAGGGAGAAATTAAAGTTAACAAAAATCTTTCCCAAAAACCAAAACAACGAAAATTCAAGGCCAGTTCGATGATGAACAAAATCAGCAAGGGAAAAGCTCAATAAACTGCTAATCCTAATCACAATGATAGTCAGCCGCTATCAATAATGCTTCTTGTCTTGAGCATTCTTGGGGAAGTGCTCCAAGTGCTTAGATAAGTTGTCAGCATGTCCAGCTCGTAGCTTCAGCTCCGCCTGTGCTGGTCAGTCCGTTGGCAGCCAATCAAGCGCACGGTCAACGAGGAAAATGTCTGCCAGCAAAGGAGTTTGGCTGTTCGCAGTACTGCTGCTGATAGCTGCAATCGGTAAGTGCCAATGAAAACCATAAAACTAAATTGGAAATTGGAATTTGAACTTTCTCACCACCTGCACGGTTCTACAGGTGGCCTGGGGGAAACGGTGCCGTGCAAAGTGAAGGATGGGGAGCAGGGAAAGTTGTGCGTGTGCACTGCGGATTACTGCGACTACTTGGAAAATCCTACGCTGACAGACGACACAGAATTCGCACTGATTTCCAGCTCTAAGCAGGGTCTGCGATTCGCCACATCCAGCGGACACTTCGAGACAGAGGTCAAGTACACTGTGAAGGACTATGTGGAGCCTGTGCCGGAGACCAAAAATGAGACCATTTTCTCCCGAATGCTGGATCAGGCCATGGCCAGTGCCTTCACCTTGGAGTCCCGCGAGAGCACCATCACCCGCTCCGTGACACTGAAAGTGAATCGCAGTAAAACCCACCAGACAATGGCAGGTTTCGGTGGCAGCTACACCGGTGCCGTATCCTACTTAGTGGACAACTTCAAACAGCCCGAACTCGCCGACCATCTGTTCAAGTCCTTTTACGCAGAGGAAGGACTGGGATTTAATCTGATGCGCATATCGATCGGCGGCTGCGACTTTGACCTCAGTGCCTGGGCCTATGCCGAGGAAGAGGGCAACACAAATCTCGACGGCATGGACGAGCTGGACGAACGAGATGTGCTGCGTGTGAGCCACATCAAACGCCTCGTCGAGGTCTCGGGCGTCAAAAATCTACGAATCAAGGGTGCCGCATGGAGTGCACCGCCATGGATGAAGACCAACAACAAGTGGACTGGATTCGGACGACTCCAGAAGCAGTATTATCAGACCTGGGCCGACTACCACCTCAAGTGGGTGAAACTGATGGAGGATAATGGACTGCCCATCTGGGCCATTTCGACAGGCAACGAGCCACTGAACGGCATCGTCTTTATGTACTTTGTGCGATTCATGAGCATGGGCTGGACCCCACAGGCGCAGGCTATCTGGTTGAACGATCACCTGGGGCCGACGATCCGAAACTCTGAATTCAAGGACATCATCCTGTTCGGCAACGATGATCAGCGCTACTCCTTTCCACACTGGTTCAAAATGGTAAGATTGGCGCAGATCCCCAAGTAGCTGCAAGGTTTAAGGTTATGTCGAACATAAATTCCAGATGAATAACACACGCCCCAATTCTGTGGATTACCTGGACGGATTATCGCTGCATTGGTATTGGGATGAGATTTTCGGCATCAGTCACATCGATGAGACCACCGAATACGCTCCCGACAAGCTCCTAATCGTCTCCGAGTCCTGCATCGGCGATAAGCCCTGGCAGAAGGCGGCACCCATCCTGGGCAGCTGGGAGCGGGCTGAGAAATACAGTCGCGCATTTTTGCAGAACCTTCAACATGGCTTCCACGGCTGGATCGATTGGAATATCATTTTGGACGAGGAGGGCGGCCCCAACTATGTGGACAACACAGTCGATGCCCCAGTCATTGCCAACACCACAAGTAAGTTCGCTGTAGATTAAATTTCGCAATTACTTACCGATTTGCTTGCAGCCAATGAGGAGTTCTACAAGCAGCCCATGTTCTATGCCATGGGACACTTCTCCAAGTTGGTGCCAGAAGGTTCCATACGCGTCGATGCAGTGCCCAGCAACGTGAATCTGGATACCGTTGCCTTTTTGCGGCCAGACAAGAAGATTGCCACCGTGCTCTTCAACAGCGGGCGTGCCGACTTGGACATTACTGTGGTGGACAGTGAGCGCGGCCAGTTTACGGTCAATGTGCCCGCCAAGTCCATTCACACCTTGCTGCACAGCTAAACACATTTTTGCAATAAACAAATTAATTGCACTCCGTTCCGTTTCTTTTTTTTTGGTTTGCAAGGCGAAAGGGCCTGTCAAGGGTATATTTTAAGTAAGGTACGGTGCTT
This sequence comes from Drosophila guanche, assembly GCF_900245975.1. Classification (NCBI taxonomy): domain Eukaryota; kingdom Metazoa; phylum Arthropoda; class Insecta; order Diptera; family Drosophilidae; genus Drosophila; species Drosophila guanche. The sequence goes on along the minus strand of NW_022995747.1, from coordinate 7,051,164 downwards.
GCCTAAAACGCATTAAGTAAATATGTGTGACATAGCGCAATGCCTCACCCTGCTATTAATATACCTTGTGTTTGACTGTGAGTGCGAAAGGGATAGCCATAGTGGTCTTGTACCGTTCGATGGCCAGATCAACTGTTTTTTCGTTTTCCTCCTCCCATTCGATTCTCCCGCGCTAACCGCTGGCGTTTGCATAACTTTTACTTTTGATTGCGTGCGCCGATTTCCAAGTGGGCATGGATCGCTGCTTGCCAACGTCTTGCCGGCTGCTTTATCAGATCAACAGCTGTGTGCCCGGGTCAAGTGGCCTCACAGAAACACAAACAAACAACTTGAGCGAAATTCGGTTTCCCGCGACGCTTGATTAGAGAAACGCTTTCGCAGCACCCGCTTGACTGACTCTCTGCTCGGACTCAGTCGACTGGACGCCTCCGAACGAGACTCGTCGCCTCGTCGCCTCGTCGCCTCATCGCCACTGCTGCAGTTTGACTTCAACTGGAAACAAATATGAAAGAGATTTGGCTGTGCTTTCTTTTTGCAGTGGTCGCAACCTGCGCCCAGCAGGGAGGTGAGAAACGCACAAAAGAGATAAGTGCCTACCTGCTCACCTAAATTTCATTACTTGCAGTTGCTGCTTTAACTCAGGTGCCCTGCGATCTCCGCGAAACACCGCATGGCAGTGTTTGTGTATGCAACAGCACCTACTGCGATTACTTGGAGCAGCCGGAACTGAACGATGCCTCAAAGGTTGTGGTGATTAGCTCCAGCAAGGTGAGTGGGCAGATCTCAAGAAACCACTTTGATTGCCACAATATTTTGTTTTCTAGGATGGCCTGCGCTTTAAAGTAACCACTGGTGACCTTTCCATCAAGACGCCTTTGGTGGTGGAAGACAAACAGTCAACAGATGAGAACTTTCACGCCGAGGCCATTGTTGTGGACCAGCACAGAGCCTGGCTGAATTTGGCAAGCATTCCGCAGCGATTGTGTAGCTATGCTGAGTGTTCAAATATGGCAAACATCACTTATCCCATTCTTTATTGCAGTTATCAATGCCAGCGTCAAGACTGTAAAAGTTTCGGTACAACGGGAGCAGCGTTATCAGAAGTTATCCATCTTTGGCGGTGCCTTCACTGGGACTGTCTCGCATTTACTTAAGCTGTTGCCACCAGGCCTGCAGGATCATGTCTACAAGTAGGATTTATATCAAGACATCCATAATTGTGACTATAAACTGTTTTCCCTTTGAAGATCCTACTTCCACAGGGAGGGTATTGCCTACAACAGCATCCGCATGTCCATAGGAGGAAGTGACTTTGACATGGAACCCTGGGCCTACAACGAGCTGCCACGGAATGATGCCAGCCTATCGAATTTTACTCAGCTCGATCTGAGGGATCTGCAGAAAATTGAACAACTGAAGCGCCTCAAGAGTGTGGCTCAAATGGAGGAGCTGAAAATTATGGCCGCTGCCTGGAGTGCGCCTCCCTGGATGAAGACCAACGACCGCTGGACAGGCTTTGGCCAGCTAAAAGCGGAATATTACCAGACCTGGGCCCTCTATCATCTCAAGTGAGCGAGAAAGAATTCGTTTGCACTGCGAATGCCATTCATATTCATGTTGTTGGAACCCGTTGCAGGTTTCTCGAACTGATGCAGTCTAAAAATATGCCGATTTGGGCCATATCCACTGGCAATGAGCCGCTAAACGGCGTCATCGGTTTCTTCTTTGTGCACTTCATGAGCATGGGCTGGACGCCCTGGCAGCAGGTAGGAGGCGGCATGCCATACATTCAATCATGATTCTGGCTATTAAGCATTTTGAATATTTACGACCAGGCAATATGGCTGAGCGATCATCTAGGACCGACCATTAGGAACTCGACGCAGAGGCCCGTGCTCATCTTTGGCAACGATGACCAGCGGTACACGTTTCCCTCGTGGTTCCGCAAGGTGAGCTGGTGCATGAAAATGTTTCCATTAAACACTAAAGGCAGTCGTCACTTATTTTAGATGCGTTCATCGCGCAGCAGTGCGTTGTCGTATTTGGATGGCCTGGCCGTCCACTGGTATTGGGATGAGCTGGTTGGTCCCCAGCTCATTGACCAGGCACACCAGGAAATGCCCAATAAGCTGCTGCTCAACACAGAGTCCTGTCTTGGAGACAAGCCCTGGCAGACTCACGGCCCCGAGCTGGGCAGCTGGCAGCGTGGCGAGAATTACATGCGTGCCTATATTCAGGATTTTCAACACAGCTTCAATGGTTGGCTGGACTGGAATCTAGTGCTGGACGAGCAGGGCGGACCCAACTATGTGAACAACTTTGTGGACGCACCGATAATTGTGAATGCGACGAGTCGAAGTGAGATGTACAAGCAACCGATTTACTATGCCATCGGGCACTTCTCCAAGTTTCTGCCGGCGCAATCGGTGCGCATCGGGACGCGGATCGAGGGCGAAAACAATTCCTTTACGCAGTTAAGTGTAGTGGGCTTCCAGCGCCCAGACGGCAGTGTGGCGTTGATCGTCTACAATGGGTAAGTTAAGTGGCGCGCGTGTCTGCGCATCCTGCATTCTATTTTGGGCCTCATCTGCGACAGTGCCGCTTAAGTGCGTCAACTTAATTGCCTACAACGCTGCAGCGTTGCACATTTTTGAATGCCATGCCTCTAATGGATGCTCTGCTTTGCACTTTCTTGCAGCCAAAATCTGCCAGTGGATGTGGCGCTCAATGATAGCCAAAGTGGTGCATTTAATCTACGCCTTCCGCCCCGCTCCTGGCACACAGTGCTCTATAAATGAGAGTTCCAGGAAGTGTATCGAGTGGAGTTTTGAGATAAGTTAGGTAAGGTTACGGAGTCCAGCTGCCGCTGCCCAAAGGACCAATTAGGATAGACGACTTGTCACATGTTTGCGCTACAGACACTACAGCTCAAGTGACAACAAAACGGAAGCCAATAAATTCCCCTCAACAGGATGGACATGTGGCTGAGGATGCAAGGATGTAATGCTCGCCTGCAAGCATCTCTCCCTATCTCTCTATGACAACGGAAATTTGTTTAAGCTGCTCAATTTGCCGTAACGCGTCTGTTTACAATGAAATTTCATGTGCCGTTTAATGCTCTTTCCCGCCTCTCAAACAGAACCCGAATCTGCTTTATCTGTGGAACGGCAAAGTACAAACGGCAGCATCTATATTTCGGATCAAGTTGAGTGACAACTGCCAGTCGAGCGGCAACAACCGAACAAATATCTCTGGCATGCATATTTTTTTAGTTCTACTCTAGGATTTAGTTTCTGTCTTTTTGTGTTTTTCAATATATGCTCTATAAATATGATTGTCAATTGAGCGCTAAGTAAATGCATTTCCCGCCGCGCATCGCACTTGGCGCACAAAATGGGGCGTTTTATGTAAGACTATAAATTAAAGTATGAAACGTTTATACGACCCATAAGACTAGTGTGGTATTGTGGCAGTGGATACATTTGCTAATGTGGTATGAATTGATTCATCAGGCTTCTTGTTGTACTTGAGATCCATTCTTTGTGCATCCATCATGCAAGTATAGTATATGCAAGGGAAGAAGGGCTTGGGGCACAACATATCTCAAGTGCTTACAACAAAATACACTTATCAGCAATGAGCGTGTCAATTACTGGCCGCCTCAACTGCTCTCTACCCTTCGTTGTTTCGGAAAAAAGGAAAGTGCCAGCAGCCCGCAATGTGTCGGGTGTTGTAGTGCAGCCAGTTAATGAGGCTCATTATTAATATGGCAACGATATGTTCACGTCGGGAGCAATGACGAGTGCTGGCTGTAAAGGGAATTTACACGCGCTGCCCTGTCATCAGGAAGATCAAAGAACAGTCTCGTCTCTCCAGTGGCAGTCGTCATAATGTGTTATGAGTTATTGGCGTGGTGGCAAACTGATCCGTTTCCTGGCCGCCCGATGGCCCGATCGCTGGCTTGTCAGCAGCTGACAGCAGCATGTCACAGCAATTTGCTCTATCTGTAGGTGTTCCATGTCAACTTCTTGGCATCGCCACCACCTACTCGCGATGTCAGTGTAATGCCCTGTGACAGCCACTCAAATTGAATGCTCAAACACACACTAAACTAAACTGGATACTATTTAGCTCTAGATTTATTTCGGGCACTAAATGGAGATCGCATTTCAGGGACAGAGCGTAAAAGAGAGATGTACCCCCCATTTCCCCAGTGAGTCGGCGAAGACTCACTGCACTTAAGTGACTCAAGGGGACGGGCGCCGGATGTGCGCTATCATTGCCCTGTCCTCAGTCCCTCTGCCTGTAACAGAGCTAGAGAAAAGTGCAAGTTATAAAAACGAGTAGATACAGATACGATCCATGAAGCGGGAGTATCACGGTCTATGCGTTATTTCCCCAAAACGATTTCCCAGCCCAGATAAGATTAGATTATGGAGACACCAGCCAGGAATAGGCAAATTAGGCAACCATATCCAACCATCATAACCATAGCCATGGGCCAAATGTCATCAAACAGCGCAGAGCCATCAGCAATATGCGACGTCCGCTCTCGCCGACACTGGCCAAGCTGGCCGAGAAGGAGGTGAACGAGACGCCCGACCGCATCCAGCAGGACATTATCATCCTGCGCGTGTGGATACGCCAGCAGCCACATCTCCGTGCCCGCACCGACGATGACTTCTTGATTGCCTTCCTTCGTCGCTGTCGCTACAGTCTGGAGCAGACGAAGCGGCGCATCGATCGCTACTTTACCCACTACAACCTCTTTCCGGAGATCATGCACAATCGTTGTGTGACCCAGCGACTGCTGGACATCAACCGCTTGGGGTGAGACATGGAAACACCTGAAAATAATTATGGAATCATTTACAAGCTCTCTGAACTCTTTCAGAGTTTGCCTGTATCCCGATATGCCAAAGGGCGACAGTCGCACTGCCCTGTTCATTGCTCGATTTGGACACTTTGATCCGAATCTGTATATGCTGCGCGAGATCTATCACTTCACCTCGATGGCCATGGAGATTGTTGCCCTGGAGAACGATTATGCCTCACTGGCGGGCATTTGTGAGATAATCGACTTGGAGGGCGTCAGTTCGGACAAAATGCGTCGCTTCGACAGGGTTGTCTTTCGCAAATGGTGGAACTGGCTGTACAATTGCAGCCCGTTGAAGGTGAAGGAAATGTACATCATCAACATGCCCAAGGACATACAGGGAACGATTATGTTTCTCTATAATCTTCTCAGCATGCAGGTCAACTATCCGGTAAGCAATCGTATGCATTCAGTGAAGAACACCCTAAACAATACAGATAAATACTTGTAGATACGTGTCCTCAAGTCCAGTGAGGAACTGATCGAGCATATTGGCAAGGAGACGCTGCCGGAGGAGTATGGCGGCACCAATGGGCATATGGGCGAGTGCATGGCCTACATGGAGGATCTGTTGAACAGCTATCGTGGATACTTTGACCAGGACTGCAACTATGGTACCATCGAGGAGTTGCGTCACGATGAGATTACCGTATACGAGGCAGAGTTTGGGGCCAGCGGTTCCTTTCGCAAGTTGAACTGGGAATGATATTGACCCAAATCAAAGAGCGTTCTCTTTGGGAACACCTCCAGATAGCCCCCATTCATACACAAATACACACAGACTTACGTATCTATATCCAAGCTCTGGCGTTGTCAGTCGATCAATTAAAGATAACACAAACTTATCGCCTGCGAGTATATCTGCCCAACAGTGTTGCCGTTCGTTCCGTTTGCTAATTTACAAAGTGTTCCCCGATTAGATATCGGACTAGCGGCAGCGATGCCAGCAGCAGGGCTGCACCCACCGCGATGCGTCAGTGTGGTTTGGGCAGTCAGTTCGCAGCTAGACAAGCGCCAGCATGGCGTCCGCACTGAGAACCCTAGACGACCAAATGTTGGCCATGGCCAAGACCGAGTGCAATGAGGAGCAGTCGCAGCGCGAGGCGATGGTGGCCACGCTCCAGGTGTGGATTACCAAGTCGCCGCACCTCAAGGCCCCCACCGATGAGCAGCTGATCCTGGCCTTTCTGCGACGCTGCCGCTACAGCCAGGAGGAGGCAAAGCGGCGCTTCGACAACTATTACTCCCTTCGCAGCGTGTTCCCCGAGGTGCTCGGCTCACGGCAGGTGGACGAGGCACTTCTGACGCAGCTGCAGCGCGGGTGGGTTGTAGTTGAATACCCAGGGAGGAGAGAATCGAATTAATTTGGAATCTATCCACAGCATTCATGTGATACCCGCTCGTCCAGTGAGCCCCCAGGGACCGCGGGTTATCATTTCCCCGTTCCGACAAATCGATCCCAAGAAGTCGAATCCACGCGAGGCCTTCAAACTGGTCTTCATTCTACTGGAGCTGCTGGCCCTGGAGTGCGACAATGCGACAATTTCGGGCCTCGTCTGGGTGGTGGATGCCCGCGATGTGACCATGGAGCAGATGCTGCAGTACGATCCGTTTCTGCTCAAGAAGTCCTTCGCCCTGGTGGATCAGTGCCTGCCCCTGCGCTTCGTAGAGATCCATATGATCAATATGCGTCGCGAGGGACAAACTATCTTCAATTTCGTGACCAAATTCCTTCCCTCCAAGCTGCCCTTCAAGGTGGGTTGTGCCCCACACTGAGTCCCAAGTGGATTCTAATCGATTTCTATTCACTTTGCAGTTTGTGGTGCACAAGAAATCGGAGGATCTGTACGAGCACATACCCCGTGAGGCCATGACCATCGAGTATGGCGGCACCAATGGCTATCAGGCCGAGGCCCTGGACTACTGGCGGCAGCGTCTGTTGGACCACAAGGACTACCTTGCCCGCGATGCCCAGTACGGCACCAATGAGAAGTTGCGCGTGGGCCTGGCCAGTGCCTGGGCCGACGGAGAGCTGAACGGCATGAGCGGCTCCTTCCGCAAACTGGAGCTGGACTGAGTGAGAAGACCGAAAGAATATGACGCCGTTCATTGTTTCAATTATTGTTTAATTAAGTGCTAAAGCTATACAAATAAGTTAAGTCAATTCCTAAACATAAACTGGTGGGTCACTGGGTATCTCGTGTATCCTCTTATGAATAACTTTACAATTACCTAATGGAGATGGGAAATCTTAGTGCTAAGTGCTGCATTTCCTTTTGAAACTCGCGTGTAGACTTGTGGCTGCCGTTGCTCCCATTGTTGGCGGCGTCTTCGTGGACACTGGCGTGGCGGTGCTCTTCACAGGACTTGCTGTTGTGCTCTTGTTGATGCTCTGGACAATGAGATTCAGGCAATCCAGACTGGAACCATTGGCGTTCCCATCAAAGTCTGTCAGTGGAGAATCGATTGATTAATTGAAATCATTGTTGGCTGGCTCGTGCAGATATACAATCTTACCCGTAAATTGGCCATACTTTTCCATGTGTTTGTTGTAAAAACTGAGCTTATCTTCCAGATAGGCGCCTGCATAGGAGCTCTGCAATGGAAACAGAAATAAATCCGTTTTAGTTGTAGCCTCCAATGAAATTGGGAAAATAATAAAGAGAGAAATGCAAAAATAAAGATTCTCTTGCTCCCTCTGTGTCTCCATCTCCCATCTGGCTGTCATGTTGGCCAACAAATGCCATAGAAAATGCAGTCTAATGATGAGATTAAGCCAAAATTTATGCCAGCATCGAGCAAAGTAAAGATTCCACATGGCCACAAAGATGCCAGCCAATTAAAATGCATTGAACCACTACCATGCCATTGTGCATTGTCTGGGTAGAGCAGACCAGAGTCTTCGCGAAGTGTTGAGTACTCTTCTTAGCAATTAAATGAATTTTGTGCAATATTTTTCGGTGCGCATACGCAGACGACATGGCATCCGGAGACACGGAGATGCGCTCGAGATTTCATTAGAAAAATTTGCATTAACGCTTTAGCTAAGCAAATTATAATTGCCACTTCTGGGTGGGTTATCATCCCCCCATCCCGCTGCCAGAGAATGCCGTCAGTGCGTCTACAAGGATCGCATGGTATCGGGCACAACAAAGCAGCACATAAGTGTGTCTCCCTCTCTGTGCATCTTTTGTAATTTTATATTTAGAAGAACAGAACCGAACCGAACCGAGCCGAACTGAACTAAAGTGTAGAACACAACAGAACAACTCACACTGCACTTTTATAAAGCGATTTATCATTTTCCAAGCGTTTAGTGACAGCATGCGCTCGATATGCGACAACTCGAACACGAACACATACTGTCTGTCCGTCTGTCCGTCTGTATGTCTGTCTGTCTGGCTGTCCCTCGCGCGTTTATGTGGAATTTTGGTATATGTATTCCCACTTTACCCAGTAGCAAACAGTTTTTTATACACGTAGATATATCATGTGTTTATATCTGAATGAAATGCCACTTATCATTTGAGCATTTTGTTGCGTAAAGATTTTAAGCCGCTTTTTGGCGCGCCTCCTCTTAGAAGTTCCCATTCACTCTGCCTCGCTTGTAACGGATATGAGGCATTATGCGATTTGTAAACCGCAAGCAGCATGAATATTTCTCACAAAGTACATATATTTATGGTTGTACAATGTTTGGCGATGTCATAATTCTTGGGAATTGTGCTTGCAAGCGAGAGTCCCCCCGGATTCTGTTTTGCTCTGCCATAAACACGTATCGTTAGTTACTGCCGCATAAACCTTGAGTATTGTCTCTGCAAATTTGATTATCAGACATTGATTGAGCTGTAAGGTTAGATTTTGATAGCCAGACATGGGTACATACGTATGTACCCATAATCAAATATTTGAATCAAAGGAAACCCTATCGCTGGCTGAGTCACTTGCACCCACCCACCCACAACTATCCCACCCGCTTGACTCTCCATTTGCTTGAATCACTTGCACCCAGAAGTTCCAGCTATCAATATTTACAGTTATACAAACAATTATCATGGAAATCGCTGGCTTGACGATTTCTGAATTTCGGTTTCTGCCAGGTGCTGTGCTCGCGCACTGAATGTCTGTGAGTGCTGCAATAAATTGCGGCCCGATAAGCTAATCTACCTCAAGTTCGAGTACACTCAAACAAAGTTCAAACGAATGCGATATCATCAAACCATTGAGTGTGCGGTTTATAAATACACAAGCTCCAGGTTCTGTTTCCCTGGTAGCTCGGTGTCCGTTACCCGTTCCCGATTACGTTCCTGTTCCCTAGCGAATGAATGGATATGGATGAGATGGATGGATTGCCGGAGTCTGAGACTAAGTCTCGAAAATGCATTTCAATGTGTCTGCACGTTTGGCGTAATGCCAGTTTTTAATCAAGCTATGGCCGCACATTAATATCTGCCAATGGGGGGCGCACTATGTACTTCCTCACCGCTCCCCCCCTCACACTCGTACCGTACTGATGGCAGCATACAAATATGCAAAGTTTTATGGTAAATTAACAAATTTGTACATTAAAAATGTGAAAAACTTAAACAAACTGCATGGAAATTACTCAACCCAGTCGGCAGGGCATCGGCACCAGTCGGGACCACGCCAGGGGGCGTGTGAGTTTAACATCAAGATGGCAAAAATGTTTGCATAATTGTTGACAATTTGTTGGCCTGTCACATCCCCTCCCCGTATCCTATCTGCCACACTCCCTCCCCCTTGTGTCTGTGCGCCCCACTCAAGCTGTAGCCCATGTCCATGTCTTGCAACACCTTTCGAAGAGCGAACAGAACGAACAGAAGAGAACACCCCAAGATCTTGTCATGTTTTTCCTGTGCAATTTGTCAACTGACACATTTTCTTTTTGTTCCCGTTCTCGTACGAAACTATTATGAAATAGATGCGATCCCCTCGAACATGGAAAACCAAACGCACGGGCGAGATAAACTCCTCCTAAAAGGTGTTTTTTCCGATGGCTGCCCTCGAGGCAATCGTATTTGTTGTAATTAATTTACAACACGATTTTCATTCAGGAGTCTGCCCTAAGAACGGGGCATATAAAAAGAAAATTTATTTATTGCATTTCACTAAATGCAGACAACGACCTCCCATACAATCCCATTCGAACCCGCACCTATTCCTTTCTCTCATTCAAACATAAATTCTCCAGCTATTTGTTCTCTGTATGCATTCCTCCCAATATTATTTTGGAAAAGTTTTCTCTCCAGATACTGCCTCTTTAGCGTGCTATCATAATTCATAAATTCACGGTAATACGGAGAATCTCGGCAGCACGTTTCGTAGAGGGTTGCTGGCGGAAGCTTATTAAGTCTCACGTCAGCGAAGGCATAAATTTTGGTCAGCAAATACAAGCGGGCTATCGTATGGGATGGGATGGGATCTGGGATCTGGGATAAGATCTAGGTGGGGACGATGTATATTCTATTTTCATGTTCAGCAAAGCGGCCAGACCCTGAGATTTTGATGAATGTGCGCGTCGCCAAAGAAAAATGTATGAAAACGTTTTTCAGGCATGAGAATTTTACGAGAAAATAATTGCGGAACATTGTCCCCTCGATCTCCACCGCAATACGGGTACCTCTCTCTCCTTTACTCTATCTCTTAATATTAATTGGCGTTCAGTGAAAAACTTACCAGATAATCGGACTGGCAGCTTTTGCCGCTTAGACTCGGCGCCAGGTTGTCGCCATCGCGTGAGGGTGAGGATTCCTATAAGCCAAACAAAGATCAATCATTAGAGGTGTTGGAGGGGGGATTACTGTGATGTTAAGTCTACCTGAAGCAGATCCTCCAGGCTCTCGATATACTCGATGGCATTGCGCAAGATCTCAACCTTGGGCAGGCGCTGGTTGGGATTGGACGATGTGCGTCGCTTCAGTATCTCGAAGGCCTCGTTAACCTAGAATGTGAAAAGAAATCATCAATTAACGGCGATCGTAGAAATCATGGAAATCCATTAGGAACATCATAAAAACACAGCCAGCCCCATCATCGGGCGTGTTCCCCTTTAAGTGCCTGTTTAATAAAACATATTTCAAATTAAATAGAGCATAAAATGTTCAACAATTAAACCATTCGCCGCCCCACGGTCTTCGCTTTATGACAGCCAACAGTGTCAGAGCTGACGACCATCGAGAGTCCCTGTTCTGTCCTCCCCCTTTCGGTGTACAACATTTCGATTCCATTTGCATCGCATAATGTCTCTATGTGGAGCTATAAATACGTCTGGGGTTCATCTACAGCTTTTACGATTCTCAAACTCATAAATGGTGATGTTAAACTCTTGGTCTTGGCAAATCTTCCTCTTGTTTTATGCTGTTGTTGGGTGGTTTCCCTATTTGTTCTTTAACGGCCTCAGGGGCCCTCCCTGGTGATTGGCAAACAAACGATGGATGGATGGCAAGTGGCAAGTGGCAAAGTGTTAATTTGTGTGGTGGTGCAACAAAGTTGCAGTTGAGTATTGCTTAGGATGGTTCACGATTATAGTACACTATTTTGGATCTACTAGCTAGGGAAATGTCATGCAAAAATTCGAATTGAGGAAGAAGAAATGGCCCAAAGGGTACACAAATAATCTTCCCTCTAAGGCATTTTTTCGACATTTTTTTCATGGGTTGTTGTTAAGTCTCATCAAATTAAATGAATTCAAATAAATGAATTGTTATTATTATTAATTTCCTATCATTTCTACATTATATTTTCAGTTCAAGGAGATGATATAGGAAAAGTGTCTATGATATTTACAAATGATTTACAATGTAGATTTGACATCAACCGCATAAAAGCTTAGTTCCAGATTAACTGACGACATTGAAAGGATAAATGAAGGCATGAATATCTGATTTGTTAGTTACGCATCTAAACGTTTTATGCTCTTGGAAAATAAGTATATATTTCCATTATGCAAGAGATTTTTCATTGATAAAAGGAACGCTCCAAGGATCTTTTTAATGCGTTCCGAATATATGTTAGTGGACTAGACTACTTGCTCTGGCAGACACTAGCAGAATCCATCTTATTCCAATTGAAACTACTGTCTTACCTTTCTCAGTCTCCTGCGCTCTCGCATGGTGGCCGCCTTTCGTCGGTCCACGGTGACGCTTTTCTTCTTGCACGCCTTGCAGGCCCACGTGAGGCAGGGGCGCGAGGACTGGGCCGAGGCGCAGACCAGTGGCGCCAGTACATGCTCCTCGGAGTCCAGGCTGCTGTTCTCGTCGTCGTAGTCCGTGGTGTAGATGGGCGACGGAGTCATGGTCATCGTCAGCTGCTTGTCCAAGTCCGCGGGATGGGCGGCGCTCTGGCCGTAGCTGCACGAGGAGGCTGATGTGGAGGCGGAGGCAACATTGGTGCCCGAATTCGGATCCCCGACGGCATTGAAGCGGCTGAAGAAGTTCTGCAGTGTCTGGTGGGGATTTTGGCTGGCATTGGCATTGCCATTTGTATGTCCCAGAGGATTGCTGTGTCCCAGGGATGGGTTGTAGCTGCTGTAGTCGTATGAAGGATGTTGCTGTTGCGGGTAGCTGTTGTTGTACTCCTGCTTAATGCTGCGGCCAGTTTGCATTTCACTGCCGACACTGTGGTACTTGGTCATCGTCACTGCCACTTAACTGCACTTCACTTAAGCACCGATACGATCCCTTTGAGATCACTCTACAGATCCTGCTGCGACCACTTCACACTCCCGATTCTTGATTTCGATTCACGTGTCGGCTATCGAGCGGCAGGAGAGACAAGACAACGAACCGATTCTCGCGGCAAACGCAACACATTTGGTTGACAATATCGGGGGAAAATAAAGCAAAGAATGGAACATAGTGTCTCTGGCTCGGGGGCGCCCCCAGATGTGCTCACGATCCGCTCCGATCTTCGGTGCGGTGCCGCTTTTTGAGTGGCTGCTGGGATGTGCTCTCGAGTGGATTCTATTTTTAGCGGCGCCCCGCCATTAGACGAGACGACATTGGCGGCACTCTAAGCCAGAAGGACGCTAAATCGTCCCCAGACCACGCCCCTAGCCACGATCGAGTATAGTCTGAGTTTTATTTACGAGTTGCCCGCCTCATGGCAGTGCGGATTTTCTGCTCAATGTAAACTGTGCTCATTCGTTGTTTGTGAAAGGCTTATTCCGGGTATATTTATGATCGCGCGGAGGGAAATCCAATAAATCGGATCCTACCTGAAGAGCGATTAGTGCTGGGGCATAAATTAGTTGTGCGGCAGCAGAGCAATTCGTTAATGTGACACTTTTAGTGGAGGAGTCTCTCCCTCCCCCAGTCTCCAGTTCCCAGTCCACGGTCACCTCCTCTTCCTCCACCTTCCAATTGTCTTCGTCTTTCCATAGAGATTGAGTGCCTGTTGGCTGGGTGTGGGGATTTGCCCTTGTTTTCCCCGGGCCACCACATTAAATTGAGCAGAAAAATTATAATACACGTAAAGCGAGTGGAAAATAGAAAATGGTCTGAAAGAAATTCTGTTTATTTATCGCTACTCAAACACAATATATATCTTTGGAAATCACCTTTAAATCTTCCCAAACGATATTGTAAATCTTTTTGTCTTGGGCTCTCGTTGTGGTTTTCTTTTCCTGTGCATTTCCAAGTTTCTTTCTCCCATTTCATTTTATTTTGCTTTTCTCGCTTTTGTTTTACCCGCTGTACATTGATGGATGTTTTGTTTTGATTCCGGCTGATGGTATTTTGGTAACGGGGACTATTTGTTGTGCCACACGATAATCCCAATTGTAAATCCCATCATTATCGCTTGGAGAACGTTTTTATTCGAGCTGTTTGAATAAATATGTATTTTAAACATTTTCCATTCGATAATGCATTTGCAGTTAGGATTTCATTTGTTGATCGACGCCTGTCACCAGCCAAATGGATCGATTTTTCAGATAAAATCTTGAGGGTATAATCAGTATAAGTTGGTTTAATGTGGATATATTGGTCACAAGCTTTTCTACCTTGAAAAATATAATTTATTCTCCCATTTGGAAAATTAAAAAAACTTCAACGGAAAAAATGCATACCTTCCTACAGCTACTTTGAAGCGACACCTAGCGACGAGTGGATACCTTTCTTACACTACATTTTACACGCTGTCTGCAACTGAATGAGCGTAAAATCTTTAGTTCAGTTAATATTCCGCTAGAGCGCGCAGTGGAAGTGCGACTCCCTTGGCGGGCTGTAGAACATTTCAAAAATAGTGTTGACTGGCCTAGAGGAAGCTTCTGGACGTGGTTATATCTACTAGTATTTCTTTACTGGGAGACTCCTGGGAATATCTCACTCCATAGCAAGGATACAAACTCTTTTTTTTGCCCAACGGAACTGTGAGAGTACAATTGTGGAACCTGCAGCCATCAATAGACTTGTACCAATTTCCAGAATGCTTTTTGCCTGTTCTGGGAAACTGACGCAATATTGGAGTCATTTACGGACGGGTAGGTCCGCAGCTGCTTATCAGCGGTGTAGGTATTTCTTTCTTCATATTTATAAGGTTGGGCGGTCTTAACATGAGAACCACTTGCGAAGAAAACACAAGCGGCACAACACTTTCCAATTAAGACAATTATAAACGGATATGTTGCTGTTGTCTGCTAATTGCCTATGCCCTTGCCTTTGTTGATCTGTGTAAATTTACTGCAGCTTTCTCACCTGTTGTTCTGGTTGCTGTTACTGTTGCCATGGGACAGGTCTTTCATTCATAAAAATGTGCACCATGCGGCAACAAAACGTAAAATTACGTCAGCCAAAGAGTAAAAGGTGGAACGAGAGAGATGGCAGAAACAGATGCGCAGCCAGAGAGAGAGAAAAAATGAGAGCAATGTTGTCGTCAGCATAAAAACCCTTGAGGAAAAAAGTTTCTGCTAAGGTGAGGCACTTCCAGGTAGAACTCAAATTCCAGCAACGCGATGCTCAATGTATGTAAATATGTACAAATATTCATACATACATTAGAACTCGATAAAAGTAAAGTCCGATTAAACATTTTATTTGTATACTTTGAAGATACTGCAAACTATTTAGTATATTATGTACACGAATCATAATCACAGCGAGAGAGAGTGCCAGAGAGAGGCCACCTCACCTTATTTAGTTTCCCTCTCACCTTGGTAAACGTACACGCCAAATAGTGCAATCGCACCTTCGTACATGCATACATGCATACATACATACATACATACATGAACAAGTACGAAACAAAAAGCCGGTTCAAGTGTACATACATATAATAAATCGCAAAAGAAAATGTTTTCACACTGTATGCTTTTACACAGCAATGAAGTCAATAGCAGAGAGCTTTGTCATCCAACTGCGTGGCGTTATTTGAGCGCGGAAAAACGGCGCATTCACAATTTAACCGTTGGACGCGCGCTGTGCGATCCACGGGAACGAGAGACTCTTGTTGTTATTGCTAAACTCGAAAAGAGCGGTACAAATGTTAATTCTTAGTTCTACGCAACGTCGCGTCGGGTAAACAAAACGGAAAGAAAATGCTGATAAAAAAGAATAATAATAAACAATTGGTGCAAAAGTTGAACGGAAATTGATAAGTGCGCGCTGGGCCAAGAGTGATTTGAGTATTCGACCATTAATTGTGAAAGTGGCCACTAATGTACACGTACAGGTAATGCTCAGCTGCTGCACATCATCCTTTTCGAAAATGTGTCAGTGTGCCAAAAGTGTTCATCATATTTCTCTCTGGCAGACAGGTCTCGGTCGCTTAAACTTGTAGAAATGTACATATGTAAAAAAATAACATAGATGTGTAGGCATATATATGTATGTATGTATGTACTTATGTACATGTAATGTTCTGCCACAGCTGAAAGCTTTCATTGTCAGCACGTGAATACATACATACATATGTACATATATGTACATACGTATGTACATTTGTACATTTGTATGTATTTATTTACTTATTTACATTTACAACTCTCGGGCATGATGTTGTTATTTAGCTTTGTGTGCGTTTTGTTTTTGTGTCCTCCTTTGTAATCTGGCTGCTACCGCGCAATCTCTCTGTTATCTGATGTTGCTCTCTCCTCCAAAGTGTATTAATATAAGGTGCTGCTTATACGTATATTAAAAGGAGTTAAAACTCACTAAGATACTAGGAGATAAAGATATTCGTGCATGCTTATTGAGCCATAGGGCTCAATATATGTACATATGAATATTTTTAGTTTTGTTTAATATATACATGCATACATACAAATTTGTGCCTTGAACTCATCGAGAGTAAGAGCTTTTCGAAAACGCATCACCACTTGCTCTTTCCACCCCCACACACTCACTCTCTCTAGGAAGGCTCTCCCCCTGTGATTTTTGTTTTTGCTTTAGTTTTATAAGGTAAGTGTAAGTGTATGCGTAAATACCTATAGTTTTATTTATTGTCAACACACTGTGAATGCAAGTTGTTGATGCACATTGCGAGAGCCGACCCTGAAATTAAATGAGACTCGAATTAATTGATATACAATTACAGTACATCCATATGTACAAAAGAATGTATACGTTTGTGCCCAAAATGATATAAACAATTTAAGAATTCTGATTCCATAATAGGTAGATTCAAGAATTATAGGATAGCAAGCTGGCCGATTCTCTGAAGATTAATTTTCTCACAGCTGGAATCTCCATTACATGGACAGCTTCCCCGTAGTGTCACATGCTCAAGGTCAAACGCACAAAGCCCTGGCTGCCAGCTGTGTGAAAGAAGATTATTAACCAAAATGATAGTTGCATTAGTTTCTCAGTCGACATCACATTTATGTTTCCCACTCTGTTAAAAGAGGATACATCTTCATTAATGAATAGATACATACATAAATATGCACATATTTATAAAAGCTTTAACTTGTGTATGTACATACATATATTTAGGGCCCGTCACGTTTCACAATGATATTAATACGCTTAAACAATTATTCAGACCCATCGACGAGTCATTTCCCATTGCCCTTTTTGGCACGTGCCGTGTGCATTCCTCAAATGGAAATGTATAAAAAGCTTTTTTTAAAACATATACACATGTATGTACATACTTGTGTATGTGGATATTTGAATTAAAAAGCCTCTTACACTTTAATTTATACTCACTTGACAGCTAACCCATTTAAAAGCAAAATATTTCAATTATAAAACTATTTCAAGGTTGTCAAGCACTTAAGTACAGAGAAATGAAATGCAATCAAAAAGTAAATTTACGGGCACATTTATGGCACAAAGAAGTAAATACGAGACAAATATAGGCACAAGTAAATATTTGAAACAAACAGAAGAGAGTCTGTAGAAGGAATCAGCAGCAATATTCAACAATTGTTTTTCCAGTTGTGAGAGCAAACATCCGCTTAAAGAAATTATTTGAGCAAAGATCTTTAAGTATTGGCCGCAAACATCAACAAAGTCCAAGATGCAAGATTGTATTTTGTTTGAGTGTCTACTGTATAGTCGTGTATTAAGTAAGAGAGAACCAAAATAAGAGCGCAACACGTGTGGTCCCCCACTGAAACCCACTAAAAATGAAACGAATGTTCCCACCACACTGATTGAACACAAAATTAAAATGCGCAAAAGACCAAAATTGAATGAAGCAAAATTAGGCCAAATGTGTTAATTGTTAAAGACCTAGTGTACGTACGAGAGACCTGGAGCCCTCAAATGTTGTTTACTTTACGTGTTGTTGTTCTACCCGAATGTCTGGCAAACACTTTTATCTGTCATCTGGCTAATTTCTTATCACACTCGTAGACTCTGCAACAAAATAGTTTCAAGGGGACAGCATTTTGCAACTCTACGTGGTATCTGGGGGGCCTTTGCTTATCGAAAGCCCCTGCAGACGCAGTCATAATGAACTCTTATCAGGTTTAGCGATGATAAGAAAAGGAAACAACTGGGCGATTATAAATTACACTCTCGAGTGTTGTTCGGTCTGGAGGGTGATTTGTCAATAATGTTTAGCAGCCGGCCTGGCCGGTGGTTACCGTCTCAATCCATCCATATTTAATAGCCATTTTTCGAGGGGGAATTAAATGTTTTAAATTTCCTTATGTATAATAAAATAAAATATATTTTTAATTGTTTTGGCAGAAGTGCAAGTCAACAAGTGTAGGGGCTGGAGTGGCTTCCAATTAATTGTATAATGTCCCAATATAAAAGAATTAATACACTTGAGACATGTGGAGAGGCATTTAATTCGATTACGATGGCATTTTTAAGGGGGCTTGCTTTATTTGAGAAAATATAGTCTTAAATACTTTGTACCTTACAGAGAATGATATGCCAAAGAAAGTCGCTTTAATTCCATTCATTCAGTTTGCTGTCAATCCTAATTGTGTTAATTTGCTGTGAGATGAAATTCAAGTGATACCAACAAGCAAGTAATATAAGAAAGAACAAAATGTAGACAGCTGCACGTAAAACCCCCCAATACAAACCAACCCCAATGCAAAGGCCAATCCATGGAGTATTCGTGTCTCTCTATGGTTTCGTGTGCTTTGTGGACTTTTGACGAGCTCTGCTCCAGAGCCTCCAACTCACGTATGAGCACACAGATACTTGCCTACACTCTATATGTATACATATGTATGGACATGTGTGCCGGTACATGCCATATCTTTTTTACTTAAGCATTTTGTTGTGTATACAGAAAACGGAGCACAGAATTTTAGGCTAGCGCCTGTTACCGAATCATACACCAAAAACAGGTTGATATTAGCCATAGGTTGGCCTTCCATCTGCCCTTTTTCCTCCACCTACACACATCGAGGAAAAGACACCAGCAAACACTTTTATATAAACAATACGAGAATGAGAGGGGAAAAAACCTGTGATAACCTTGAACCGTTGGCAAAAAACTTTCACAATGAAAAAAGTTCAGTATCAAGGACCCAGAAATGTGTAGCGAGCAGATTCTCTTTTTCGGAGCGTTTTTCATTTGCCAAAAGAGACGAGGGGACACCATTGCGTGTACGTAACGAATGCGTAAGAAAGGTGGATGTACGAATAGCTATGGGTATGCGTCTGGGTATTGGTGGGTGTTTGTATCTGAGCATGTGCGTGCGAGTGCCGGTGGCGGATGTGCGTTAGGTTTTTGAACTTGTTTTCTTTTCGTTTTCGGTTTGGTAATTTTCCATCCAGCCAGCCTGTTTTTGGGTCAATTTATTTATGCAAAATGCCAAACCGAACCCCAAGAAGAAGACATACATGCCTCTATAACGTTATAAAAATAAAATACACAGGCTGGTATTTAGAAACAGCGTATAAAAACAGAAAGCTCAGAGATACACTCACGCAAAGAGAGAATGAGAAGCAGAGAGGGAAGGCGGCAATCAAAACAAAGAGTGCAAAATGTATACGATAAGCGATATAAAATGGCTAAAAATACAAGCACAACATTTAAACACACTCACATATGTACATATATCTTGACCGTATACCGGATATATCGTTTGCCATGCCATACCATGACCGTGCCTTGTTAATGGGACCCATCACATCACGATCCGATGGTGTGGCAGGCCGGCACCTCTTATGCCCAAAACATTCACATTCATATGCGGATTGGTCTGTCCGTTTAAGTTATGCGTTTAGTATAGGGCGAGTGTCGATGTACAATAGTTAGCAGAATTGGCTCCCACATTCAATATAAGCCCCTCATGTCATTCCATTTGCAAAAGTAAAATCTTAATTGATATGGGGCTTAAAATAAGCAGAAGAATGAATGCTCTTTAATACAAACCATTGACCGTTCAAGACAAGATCTTCGAGAGAAATCATTTAACGGATGATATGCGCACAGATTGGCACTTTTGTAGTTCAAAGAACTTTATGGATGAGCTCGCACTTATAGTTCCACGAAATCCCTCAGATTTGAGCCTATCTAATCAGTGTAATAGCTGTTACAATTCCCCTATCAACTGTGGGTTTGTGTTGCCAGGCAGAGACAAACAGAGAGAAATAGAGTACCACATGATTAATTCCTCATAAATAAGGAAAATCCAGGAAAACCAATAATAAAATTAATATATGTAGAAATATTTACCAGTAATACCACACATCAGTTGATGTGATTTATTTTGTGTCTGGCCGGCGCTATACGATCCATGTGGATGACATGATTGGCAAGTTTTAAAAATCAATCCACAATCGAATCGAAATTTGAGGCATTTATATATTAATGATTATTAAATGCCCCCCAATTTATGAGCGATCCTTGAGGTGAATGGGATTTCTTTCTGCGTGTCGATTTTCCATGCCAAGTCATTATATGATCGACTATTATTTAGCGTTTATAAGGTATATAAATGTTTGACTTTATTTAATTGTTTGATTATGATTATTTATGGATCGCGTTAACTTTGCCTTTAATACGAACACAGAAAGAGCCTAAATGCCGGTTTCCCCCTCGATAGAGTGCGACCTACACAGACGGGGAGAGAGTGAGAATGGGAGAGTGTGAAATTGAGAGAACTTGGGAGAGAAGCAACCATTTGAATAGACGTTCCTCCACATTCATAGCTATAGCTCTCTGTAGATAAGTCTTGAGAGTCGTCAGACACAGAGCGTCATAAATATTTATTTAACATTTTTTTCCGACTCTGGGGGATTCTTCCTCTTCTCCGTCTGGGGCGTTGGAAATGTGTTCGGTTTTCGCGCAGGTCGGCGTTTTAGTTCCCTGCCGATCGCGGAACTATTTAGTCGCAGTCGACGAAGAGAAGCGACTAGCAAATACAACAAAAATAATAAGCGCAGGAAACCAAACCCACAAACACACACACGCCTTTCGAATTTATAAAGTAAGCTTCAGCTTAAATAATAGAACAAATATGCCATAACTACAAAAACACATTAGGAAACAATGTTTCAAAATATTTTCTAAATTTCACTCTACTCTCTTTTCCGAACAGAACCCACAACGTAGACTCTCGGTGGACAGGTCGAGCCGGTGCCCGGCGAACAATGTAACAGCGAGACCAACGAGCGTGGAGAGACAGAGAGGAGCGGGAGTCTGCATGTCCCAAGGAAGCAGCATGTCAAACTAGCATCATAAGAAGACAAAGGAGCGGCCCATAACACAGGACACAGAAAGTTAGGAACCCAGAGAAAATTGGCTCAAACAGATCGGGAAGACATGGCTCACTATAGTGGACATCAGCAGGCAGCGGCAGGGGCAGTGCCCGCATCCTTTAAAGATCTCTTCACCAAAGGCCAGCTGGGTTCCGCGGAGGAGGATGGCAACAACAATCCAAACGACGGCAATAATGAGCAGGAGAACCGCCTGAACAATGCCAACAACAATGCACAGGAAGGAGCTGAATGCTGGGTCTTTGGATACGGCTCCCTCTGCTGGCATCCGGGCTTCACCTTCAGCAAGTGCATCACGGGCTATGTCCGGGGATTCGTGCGTCGCTTCTGGCAGGGAAATACCACACATCGCGGCACAGAAGAAAAGGTGAGCCCCATCCCTGAATCTATTAGTTTGCTATTTACACTTGTCTGGCTGCCACTGAGGCAATCTAAATATTATTATATTATGGCAATTATTTGCTAAATGTTGTGCTGCTGAAACACAGCTTTCGTTATCTATTTGTCGCGTGTTATCAGCCCTTGTCGGGCCTGGGGCGGGCTAATGGCAAACAAACAAGTGAAATTAACATATGCCAGTCAGGCAGCCATCAACGCGGCAGTACTCATAGCCATAGCCAAGCGATTTCGATTCCCCATTAAGATACAGATTGGATATCCATTAGCATAACTGATTCGCTTGCCCAACAAGTGGCGAGGCGCGGCGGGAGACGGGTCAAGCCCATTGCAATAGTGATGCCCACAAATGGGAGGGGAGGTGAAACACGTTTCGGGTTGGACATGTTTTAAGATGATATTTAAGGTAACATTCCTTAATACTTTTGGAGCAAATTGAGTAACAATTTGTTATGGAACGTAGAATCGAATTAGTAGGTATAGGAACGTGTTTATTATTCAGCACATCTTGACTTCTATCAGTTGTAGCTCTCCCTCTTCCCCGATTCCCTTCGTGCACAGTTCCAAAAACAATTAATCAAAAGCCCTTATGGAATAGTATAGTTGTATAGTAGAGTTTTACGCAACACCAATAGAAAATGTGTACCAGCCATCTGTGTCACTCCTATGACAAAGAAACCGAGGGGGAAAATAAGTCAAGGTCCACCTTTTATATTTTATTACTCGTTTACGTTTACAATAAGTAAAGAAGAAAAGTAAGCAGAACGTGCACTCTGGGTGTAGGCGAGCGGCCGTGGAACCTTTGTGAGGGCGATAAATGCAATCCATATACATATACATAAGAGAATACGAATAAAGTGCATTTTGCAATATGTGGGATGATGAATAATGCCAACATTAACATTTGCCTCTCTTTGTGTTTTACAGCCTGGGCGTGTAGCGACCCTAATGAAGGACAACGAGGTAAGTAAACTCGAGCGTAAAACTCATAAATTACTGGAAGAAAAAAAGTGTATTCGCCGTCCAAATTTCCCAATGTAAGCCCCATTCAGTGTAGGCGACACTCCATGAGGAGGCCAACCAACTCGTCCATATCTTAGATGAAAAACTCTGGCAGATTTCCGCAGACAACCGAGCGTAATAATTCGAGTTCCTTGCGGACCTCTCTTCATCATATGCAAGGCGAAATTCCGCGGAATATAGGTGAATGCGTGCCTGCTCTGGGCAGGCAAGAGCACATGCAATTTTACACCTTGAAACTTTCTATCCTAGGCCCGGGGACTTTACCCAGGGCATTGATCGAGAGTTACCAGGAACTCGTTTGTGACCCCGAGAGACAAGCATGAAAAACTCAAACCGGCTCATAGAACCACCTAACGAACGGTATTTATACTCGCACACTAAAGAAAAAATACTTGGGAATTATAAGATTAGAAAATCCACAAAAAAACAGCTCGGGTACAAATCACGTTAAGGATAAAGAAGAAATCTTATCTATTATTAGATTATTTTTCAACAAAAATATCTTTGATTTTGTTTTTTAATGTTTTTCTTATTTTTAATTGCAGGGTATTACATGGGGCTGCGCTTACAGGGTAACAGGCAACAAGGCCCTCGAGTATCTCAAGCAGCGCGAATGCACGTTAGGTATGTGATAAACAAATGTTGTCTGACCCCACGTTAACCACGACTCCAATCCTCCGCAGGTGGCTATGCAACCCTCGAGGCAAAGTTCTTCCCCCGCGTCGCCTCCCAAGACACACCCTTCAGTGGCGAGGCCGTCGAGGTGCTGGTGTATGTGGCCACGCCGGAGAACCATCATTGGCTGGGCGAGGCACCGCTGCCTCAGATTGCCCACCAAATCGCCACCTGTCGTGGTCCGAGCGGCCACAATGCCGAGTACCTGCTGCGCCTGGCGATGTTCATGCACGAGGAGATACCCGGCGTGCGAGATGAGCACTTGTTCGAGCTGGAGCGCCTGGTGCTCGATGAGCTGTACCGCCAAGAAATAACTCTGTCTTCTGTGATGGGCCGCAATCCGGATAGGATACGTCGCGACTCCCACGAGGATATTCGCCGCCAGCCCTCGTTCGAGTTCACGTCTCGCGTGCCTGAGACGAAACTCCGCTGCCTCAACATTTGATTGTGGGCACAGTGGCGGGTGGTGTCCCCGTCCGACAGGCAGCAAGTGATATGCACGCGGTGGCCATTATTTCTGTAGAAGAAGATGCCAAACTGACTATCGACATTTAGCACCCTAGGAAACCAGAGTCTACCACTAAATTCGCTGTATTCTTACAATTTTAAATAACCCATACGGATAAGCACTAACTAGCCTTAAGCAACATCTCCTCGATAAGTGATCTGATCTAGCAAATAAGCGTAGGCTTAGTCTAGTCAATAAGTTGTGTCCTCAACGCACAAGAGCCAACAACATTTTTACACGCGACACTTTCAGGGAGATAAAAGAATGAAACAATAGTCCGAAAGTTAATAAACCAAAACGAAACAATGACTTTAGATGTGATTTAGTTAAATACAAAGGCATTTACGCAAATGGAAATCAATATCGAGCGAAACTCTAATGCAAACTTAAGCCTAATTGGTGAGAATTTCAGCTGCACGATTCTCCATTAGCTTCTCCATGCTTGTGATCGATCCCATCCAGGAGTCCAGGGTGCTGGCCATGCCTACGATCTGGCTGCGATCAAGAACGCGCGGTTGCACCCACGACATGTTCACAACGCCAGCCACCTGATCGATTTCGCCACGCACCAGATCCAGGGCCAGGGCTTTCATGATCAACAGCTCCACTTCCTTGGCCGGCAGTTTGGTCTCATGGGCAATGTCCGTAAAGGAAATGGCGCGCTGGATGGCCGAGCGTTTGAATGTCATCTCCATGAGGCAGAGCAGAGATATCTTCTGGCGCAGCTTGACCTCCTGGGCAGCCAGATCGGGAATCTTTGACCAGATCTTCTTCATGTCATTGAATCTGTGGAGTACTAAGTTTAGCCACTGGCCTACGGATGATGTGGCTCTACGTACTTGTTAATATCGCCTGTGTTAAATGCCTTAAGTAGATCCACCAGCCACACGTTGTCGGTGCCCTGCAGCGACTCCAGGATGGGATGCGCCAGCAGCTCGCCAATGTTATAAACGCCATCGCCGAGCAGGGCAGCTAGTCCCAGGAAGAAGGCCTGCTGTGCCCATTGGTCGCGTGGGTAGTCGTCCAGCGAGCAGCCCAGGAACTGCAGTCCGCACCGGTAGTAGTCGCTGTGCTTGCCCACACGGCGATAGTACTGCGAGGCGAGCATGTAGTATTTGCCGTGAACAGGCGTCACATTGCCGGCCTCCTCCAGGACATCGCGCAACTCCTCGATGATCTTCTTGGTGGAGTTCAGATCGTTCAGATTTGTTAGATAGAGGTTGCCCTGCATGACCTGCAGATACCACACAGCCTCATCGCAGATCTTGACTTTGTCCTTAATTTTCTCGAGGAACTCGATGGCCTCTGCTTTGTCGCTAATGTTGTCCACGACTACTTCAAGAATTTGGATCAGACCATATGGGTTTATTCTGTAAATCAAGAATTATTCAACGTGAATCTGCAATTGTGCCAAGTCATGGCGGCGGGACTTACTTTGTTTCAAAGGTGGAAAGGAAGCTCTGGTAGAGCTGCAGCAGCGCCGACTCGTCCTGCAGCGACTCATGGCGCACGAATGTCACCAGCTTGATGGTCAGCTCGTTCCACAACCTATGCAAAACTTATAATTAAATCAACAATTTCGAATCCATGAGTTTTTTGCTTACTTTTCATTGTACAGCTCCTCTATGAGGGTCCACTCGGCAGCGAGATCTTTGTTTGTGGTCTTCTTCTGTAAGGCCAAGTAAGCGGTGACGGTCGCCTGTGTGTTAGACATTTTCTTTTCGTTTATTCAAGAGTTTTCCCAAACTAAATGTTTTTTTTTTTCCAAATTACTAAAATTGCAAATCACAATCGCCGACGCAGATAGTGTGACCGATGTAACAATAAAATATACCGCATGCCCCTAAAAACATTCCAAGAAAATACCATCGCATTTCCAAAATATACCGAAAGCAATTTCATGTTCCAGAATTTTCAATTCATTATATTTATTTTAATTATATAAATTGCGAATTGTATCTTTTTCCAGTAAGCTCAATAGCAGCAAAAATTACAGGTTTCTTCTCATTTTTTTAATAAGATCATGTCACTAAAATTAATCACGGAACATTTAAGCAGTTGAAAAACCACAATGGGGATACCCCCACTGACAGATGTTTTTCGTTTACACAGATTTTCTATAGAAAAAAAAAAAAATTTGCAACAAAATATTTTTGCACGGATTTGATTAAACAAAGGCTGGGGCGAAAATGAACGAAATTAAGGAAGTGGTTGTTATTGTTAAATGGAGCGGCAAGGAGTACCCGGTGGACTTGACCGACCAGGACACCGTCGAAGTGCTGCGCCATGAGATCTTCCGCAAGACACAAGTGCGCCCTGAGCGTCAAAAGCTTTTAAATCTAAAGTATAAAGGTAATTTCCATTTACCATACCAAAGCCACTCGTCTACAGCCTGATATTGCAGGCAAAACCGCTCCGGACAATGTGAAGATAAGTGCACTGGAGCTGAAGCCGAATTTCAAGCTGATGATGGTCGGCTCGAAAGAGGCGGACATTGAGGACGCTTGCCGCCTGCCCGAGGATGTGGGCGAGGTGGTGGACGACTTCGATGATGCCGAGGAGCGCGAAGAGTCCGTGGAGAACTCGGCAGTGTATCTGGCCAAGGTTCAGCGCCGCGTGCGTGACTACAAGATAAAGGAGCTCTCACCGCCACGCGAGGGCAAGAAGCTGCTCGTGCTGGACATAGACTACACGCTCTTTGATCACCGCTCGCCAGCGGAGACAGGCACAGAGCTGATGCGTCCGTACTTGCACGAGTTTCTCACATCCGCCTATGCGGATTACGATATAGTGATCTGGTCGGCCACTAGCATGCGCTGGATTGAGGAGAAGATGCGTCTGCTGGGAGTGGCCAACAATGAGAGCTACAAAATTATGTTCTACCTCGACTCGAATGCAATGATCTCGGTCCACGTTCAGGAACGCGGTGTAGTGGACGTGAAGCCGCTGGGCGTCATCTGGGCCCTCTACAAGCAGTACAGCGCCAGCAACACCATTATGTTCGATGACATTCGCCGCAATTTCCTAATGAATCCCAAGTCTGGCCTCAAGATACGCCCCTTCCGGCAGGCCCACATCAATCGGGCCACGGACACGGAGCTGCTGAGGCTCTCTGAATACTTGCGCAAGATTGCCCTTCACTGCAAGGACTTCAATTCGCTCAACCATCGCAAGTGGGAGAGCTATCATCCCAAAAAGAACTCCTGAACAGCCGCCTGAACAATTATCTCAGTTTTCCGCTTCGATTGTATGTAAGATTCGCATTAGTTTATTAAATTAAGATGCATTTTGTACGCGTCCCAGACATTTACAGTGTGTATCCGCCCTGGTCCGCCCAGTGGACGCGTCTAGCCTCTAGGTACTCCTCGTGCAGCCGCCGACGCTCCTCCTCCAGCTTGGCCAGGCGTCTGTACCGCTGCAACACCATGCCGCAGCCGAAGAGCATAGCCACCTGGCAGATGAGCCAGAAAATGAACAGTGCAATCAGAAGGCTCTGATTCATGCAAACATTATCCAGATGGAGCTGGTCGTCGATGCCAGCGATCAGCAGCACGCCGCGCTCCCCGTACAAGTAGCTGTTGGCGTTGGTCTGGTCCGGGCCGTGAACGCGAAGATTGTAGTTAAGCGGCAGCTCCACCTGCGCACTCGAGTTGCCCATGGAGCGGGTAGACGTGTTGTTGGCGGGCGCATCGGGCAGCACATCCACAACTGTCGAGATATACACTGGATTCTGCACTCTCCGCTGCTCCAGCTGCCGCTCCGGCTGCTCCACCTGGCGTCTGTGACGCTGCCAGGTGTCACTGCTGTGGCCCACACAATTGCTTGGAGAGCAACGGTCCACGCAGAACCGAATCTTCACATCGAAATTAACGTTGGCGGTGCCTGAGAACTTGAACGCATGGAAGCGGGCTCGCAGCATGCTTCTGGCGTGTGTGCGAACGCGCTCGAGGGCCGGGAAGACACTGGCATCGGTGGGGCAGCCGCGTTCATCGATCAGCAGCACGTAGTTCTCGTTATCCTGCGTTTTGGCCACCAGAGAAGTCGCTCGGAAATCCGGCAGAGGCGCCAGCTGCAGCTCCATATGCTCGGCCAACTGATGCGGGCTGTATTCGGCTACAATTTGCAGCTCCAGGTTTTGGCCAATTTGCACATCATTCGTTTCGTGCTGGTGCGAGAGATCGACTATCTGGAGCGTGATCTTTGGATGCGGATGGGGTCCGGTGGTGCTGTTGTAGTGCACCACTCCCTCCTGTGGAAACATGCTGCAAGAAGAGAGGATCAACACAGAGAGGATTGGGTACTCGTATGCGGTTACTTACTGCTCGGCATATTCCAGCGAGGACTCTAGAGCAATGGCGCTGGGTATGTGCTCCGAGGCATCCACACTGCTGTCCCGCACAGACACGCCCAGCGAGCCGGTGGCGTTGCTTTGGATGCAGCCCACCTTGATGAGTCGGTCGCCTTGGGTCTGCACACTCGGATTGTTCTGGATAACCACCAAGGCGGAGATGAATGTTCTGAAAAGAAAAGAGGTTTTGGATTGAGGAAATACAACAACATCTACATACGTATATTTATTGCTTACCTCTGGTATGCCTGCGTCATTTCATAGGCCCGCAGTATTCCGCAGCGATTCTCTTTGACCTCGCTGCCAATTCGAAGCGACAACAGGACACTGCCGTTGCCTGTGCCGTGTGCCAGGCAGTCCTTCGAGTGCATGCTGGCATAGATCTTGCCGACAAACCAATCCTTTGGGTTGTACCTGATGCTCATCTCCTCCCTCGTGCAGAAGACTTGAACTTTTGGGAAGAAGATTAAGTTTGTATAATACTGGAGAAGCATTCGTATGTACTCACCATCCAGGCACTTGACTCTTCTCATATAGACAGAGCTATCGCGTAGCTTCAGGCTGCGCGGACCCAGCGAGACAATGTCCTCCGAGTGTAGGAGGCACTCGGAGAGGGAGAGCTGATTCACATAGTGGAAGGAGACACCCTGGCAGTAGAATTTAGACTCGTGCGAGCACAGCGCCTGACACTGCAATGCGAAAGGGTCATAAATCAATCATTCAGTTGCCATCCGAATCGATTACAATCATAATGCGCGACAGTCGAAGCACGACGAGCCCGGGACAGACACACCTCTTTTTGGGTTAGGCCCAAATATTTGGCTTCCGCGTAGATGAAACTGCTGTTGGCATAGAGCTCATACGAACAGTTGTCGCTCTCTATGGCGCGCTCGTGGCACTGGTTCTCCATGTACTCCTCATCGTAGGGCGCCGCCCTGAAGGCATCTGGCTGAATGGTCTTGTCCCTGTCGCTCAGCATGCACCGGCCCAGGCGTGGCGAGGGACTGGGACCCACATCGTTGCGAAACCTGTGGGGTATGTATATTGGAATATTGTCAAACTATTCGGTTCAGGTTCAGGTTAGAACCCCCCCAAAGCGTATCTCTGGTTGATTTATGACTTCGCTTGGGGCGGCCTACAGCCAGCGGTGATGTCATAATCCGGGGAAAAGCTCTCTGGCAGCATGCATTAAAAATGCATAACAAAGGCAATTAATTTCACCAGAAACGCCGACAATTACCGCTCACGATTGTTCCGATACGAGGGGGCGAACGAGGCGGAGAGGCATTTGAATTCGGTTTCGAAGAAACATCTCTCGGCGCACTCACGACGCGTGACCAGCCGCGAAATGGTCTTCTTGCTCTGAAACACCAGCGTGCTACCGGGAATTTTGGTCAGCGCCCACAGACGACCTTTGCACGCATCGGGAACTGCAAAAAAATGGAAATGTGTTCGAAGTTAACCAAGGTCGGGAACGCCCTCGTGTCCGGCGGTTAATGGCTTACCCCTCAGGCAAGTTTTTTCGTAGAAAACGGCCTCGGCATCAGCCAACAGCGGCAGCTCCCCCGATATGGCCAGATAGCGGGAGGTGCGCTCAAAGTAGGAATATCCATAGCACTCGTCCGTATCCAACAGATGCACATAGGCAATGCAGTCGGGATCCTCGTCACAGATGCGCCAGCACATCTGACTAGCCGGTGACTCCTGGTCTCCATTCAGATCTCCATTGCGGCGATCCCAATCCACATCTCCGCTGCGTCTAGCTCGATCCTTGAACTTGCTGCCAGGCGGCGGTGCATAGATCAAATTTCCCTCGCTTAGATGATCGAGTGGCGGTCGGAAACCCACAATCTTCTGAAGCTGCATCTGATGCAGCGGACACTTGAGTAGCAGGGCAGCTGTGGGCAGAGAAAAACGTTAAGAATTTGGTACCCGATAAGGCGCTAAATCTTTTATAGTATGGCTGATGAATTTTAGAGGAATGCGCGAAGAATGTCGGAGGTGTGAGGCTACGCATGACTGGGAATCAAAACATTTTTCAAATTGCCGAGCAGTCATAATGTGTGCGTTTGTTGCATATCAATTACTACTTAGTGGAGAGACTTTCTGTACTTGTTACCATATGTATAAATACTTACTAGATGATAATACCTTTGTGACTGTGCATCAATTAATGTGGAATCTTTATGCATAACTGAGCAATGAGAAAATCAATCAAGTACGAGTATCTAGAGGCTAAAGCAAATACTTTATACTAAACTGATCTGGGAATTATAGATGCTACTAAGCCTAACAAGTAATTAATACCATTATAATATTCTTAACGTATCTTCACTAAGCACACATATCGATCATAGATAAATAACAATTATTTCTAAGCTTTTTGGACATTTTTTTGCGACAGACCATAAAAGTGTTTTAACTTTGTCACACTATATGTAGAATCACAGAGATATGTTAATTAGAACTGAAACCTTGCTCTAAAAAGGGAAAACCTCTCAATCATTTTTTAATTCCAACAGCAGTAGAGATGCAAATGTTCGTTACCTCAAACCAAGGTATTTCCTAGTCTAGGTCATTATCTTACTAAAACTATTGTTAGCTTGTTCTCAGAAAATCTATGAAATATATGTACATATAAATCTGTAATAATAATAACAACCGACATGCACATCTGCCATACTATATTCTGTATTGGTGTGGCACTCGCTTGTAAATTGATCTGTCTAGCTTTGGGTTTGGTTTTCCATTTGGCCATTGAATGCAAATTGCAAGTGCAAAAATGATTGGATTGTTGCATCTTCACAGCCCTCTCTCGCACTCTCTGGAATTACATCAGTTTGAAAACTTTTTGTAGAAATTCCCAATGAAGTGCGTCAAAGCTGGCAATTAGCGATGCCCGGGAGCCCCAGGGGGGGTAGCAGGATGAGGAGGAGGAGGAGCACTACTCGTATAACTTACCGCTGGAATGTGGATGCAGCATTAGGAATATCATGGCTATGGCTATTTTGCATAGCCACGGTGCTGTTGAAGCTGATTGAGGCATTGTTTTTTGGTTGCGTTGTTGTTACAGTCGCTGCAGCATGTTCGTGCAATAAATAGTAATTGATTTTTGGTCAGAATTCATGGGTACACAGATACACAGATACACAGATACACAGATACACGGGTACACTGAAACACGGATACACACTTTTTGGTTGAATTGTCTTTGGGTGTTTGCGGGCTATGTTTGGCACAGTTTAGCACGTGTTTGCCGCCCAATCGCCTGCAGATTAAACCCTTTATGTATTTACATATGCAAAGAGGCCGGGAGGCCAGGAATTGGAATCCGTGTCCTGTTAAGCCGACCCCATGAATTATATATTTGCCCAATTTGCCCAGATGTGGGTCAGACAGGCATCGGTGTACTAATTATTCGCAAACACTTTCATATTCCATTCCATTGTTTACTTTTTGTTGTTTTGTGTTTTTTAGCCAAGCGCACTTTGAGTGCGGTTTAGTGTTCGATTTTGTTTTGTGGTTATTTTATTTTATTAGTTAAATGTATTTATTTTTGTAGCTGCACGTCTGACTCGCGCGGCTTTCGACTTGCAAATAGCTCTGACACTGATCTCGGGGTCTGAGTCGTGCGATCCCTCCGAGCGCCAGGTAGAGTCAGACAGAGAGAGAGAGGCGCTCACACAGATACACAGCTACACAGAAGCTGTGTATGCAAATGGCCGTAGCAGCAGGGGAATATAGCCATATAGCCGATCGAGCGTCGACGTCGCGTCTAACCGAGCGTATGAGAAATTTCATGTCAACGTCGCGACGCTGAGATTGCTGATTAGATCGCTGGAGTGTATCCGAGCAGCCACCGAATTGCTCGCTGGCTCGATTTCAATGTGCAATAAACAAAACTATTTAACGCTCATGGAACGAGGGGGGATGGGCACGGGGAATAGGGAGCGAGCTGGCTGCCACATGCGTGCCTCCACCTCCACCGTCATCTCGGGGCATACGCTTCAGGTAATGCCCCAGGCATGTATGTATGTAAGTACGTACGTATCTATCAAATACCCATCGCATCTAGCCATGCATGCTAGAGTCGTCTCCCCCGTCTTTCCGTCTGTTTGCACAGTTGCGCCCAGCATCGTTTTGTTGCTGTATTCAATGGCACTTTTAACAGTTCAGTGGTTTTGGCGTTGACAACGTCTGTTTGCCTTTTGTTGGATGCCACTGCCACTGGATGTTGATGCCACTGCCTGCCGACTGCTGCCAGTTGCTTCCGAATGATAAATGGTTGCCTCTCATTTACGTCATGACATTTGCTTCTTCCAAGTGGCACAGCTCCCTGGGCGTTGCTCTCTGCTGCAGTCAATTGTTTAACTCTAATTAATACTCGAATTCGCATTGGAGCCACCCCAACTAGCCTTTAATTAGTGCGTGATTAGAGGGCCCTTCCCATGTGAGGTTGTGGCGAGCTGTGCGTGACCTTTGTGGTTGCCACTTGGGGACATGGAACTTATTGGCAAGTTGGCCAAGGTCGTCCGGTGCGTGGATTGCGTAGCCATTGCCACGGCGGCCCAAGTGTCTTGGTTGAGCGACGATATGGAAACCGTGTCTTCCACGCCAATTGCCTAACCTTATATGCGACATTTGACTTGAGGTAGGTTCGAGATGTTTGGAAATATTGTATTGTACGTAGAACAGTTTAGGAAAGCAAACGAATGACTATTCCATGAGTACTTTAATGATTGTGACATCATCATTTCATGTGGAATTTGGAAAAGTCTTGAGATGATTCAAAGGGACAAGGGACAGCCTTTTTTTCACTTACACGATGTCAACAATCAACAACCCATTTCCATGGTTTCCTTTAGCTTGAGAAATGTCCAATATATTTTTTGCATGCCCGTTCCAAGTAAATGTCAGAGTTTCCTATATTTTATGGCCAACTTCAGGCTGGATGGTAGCCCCTCCATAACTTTCCTTTTCCTTTTGCTTCTCGTTTTTTTTTGTTGGCCTGGACATACTGCGTATACGTAATAATTCATTGGGTACACGACATGCAATAACTGCGCAATAATTGCAGGCTGCATGCAACTGCAGCCACTGCACCGCCCCCTTGAGTCCTGCCCCCAAAAAAAGTAAAGGCTTGAGGGGGTTTGCTGAACAATGTAAAACATTTGGTAGCGTGACACGGGCCAAGAATGTTGCAGCAACATCAGCAGCCGAACGAAGCAGTAGCAGGAGCAAGAGCAGGCCAGAAGAATTTTGGGGTAAGTTTAAAATTTTAACGCTTTGGAAATAAACAAAAGGCTGCCGCAAGAACAAAAACAAAAACAGATGTAGGGTGAGGTTGGGGGCAGTGGAAGCATTTACGAGTTTATTTCAAACGCCCGCAGCTCGACCCACAAAAGTTTTCGTATTCACCTTGAACTATAAAGCCGGAATGGCTCTCAGAGTGGTTCCGAGAGTGTGAGTCCATGTGTGATGTGTGCTTGTGTTGGTTTTGGGGCTGGTGTCAACAAAAACACGCACACCGAGGCAACAGCAGCAGCAACAATTACAACATGCAGCACATGGGACGGGGGTTGCCTGAATGACGCATGAAAATAAAAGTTGCACACTGCAGCACACAACTGGGCCCGGGCCCAGGCACATGGCAAAGTTGCGCCTAATTAAAAATGCCAAAAAGTCAGAGGTTCTACAGAAGTCGACAGCCAGCAGCGGGGAACTCAGACAGCAGTGGCGGGGGGACAGAACGAGGCAACAATAAAGCACACTCTCATGTCTGTGTGACACGAAAGCTTTTGAGCCGTTGTCAGCCTGTCTGGGCGGAAGGAGATGGAGAGGGTTGAGTTATGTGTGGAGCACCACCCTTGCCACGCAGCCAGGCGTTGCATGCAACTTGTCACATTGTTTGATTCACTGAATTATGCAAATGAGCTGGCCAAGACCACAGACGCACTAGTTGCAGGCACACTGCCAGAGATTTGCTTATGCTGCCTAAATAGTTAGCAAACCAACAGCAGCAGAGACCCAAAAATCTTGGCCAGTTAACAGGAAAACAACAATTAAGACAGCATAAGACAGAGGCGACTGCTGGATATCCTCTAATATATATTTTGGATATAATCCTAAACACTATGAGAACGGGAGAGGTCATAGTTGACTAAAGGAAATCCTCATACTCTTTTATGGCAACCAGCAACAATGGGTATCAAAATATTCGGCCAGCAGGAGCAGCAGCAGCAGTAGTGAACTTTGAGTGACTGACTGACTTCACTTAGACTGCACTCTGGCTGCAACTTTGCTGTGGCACGACACATGTGTACCCAAACCCAAAGCTCACATGTTCACACATATCCATGTGTTTGTTCAGATTGTGTCTGTGTGCTGTTTAATTGTCGTGGCTCGGAGCTTGTCGCCGGCAACTTCCGGCTTGAACGCCATGCCAAAGTTGCCGCCGGTCTGTGCACCCTTGACACCACTGCCATCAGCGAGCCACTTCTTCCGTCCCCCCCCGTCAACTAACTGGCGTGTGAACTCGTTGCCGTTGCCGTTGCCGTTGACTTTGTTGTGCTCCATATCTCCCCCCTGTGTGTCACATTTGCAAACTAAAATTTATTTAAATCTGTGCCATAATTGTTTTTTGTGCGCCTGTTGCGCGTCGTGTCGCCCTCGCTGACTTCTTCTTGATTTTGGTACTGTTGTTGCTTTTGCTGTCTCTGCCATTTGGTTGTTGTTTCATGGGTGTTTTTTTGCTTGTGTGCGCATAAAATTAGCTCAGTAAATTTATTGTTAGTCATTCGCATTCTTGGGTGGATCTGAACTAGTTGCCGCTTGTGTATGGAGCCCCCACTTAAATGTCAGAAGTTGCCAACAATTTGTTTAATGTTGTCAGCAAGTCAACCTCCACGCGCCTCATTGGACATTCGTTTGCCCAAAAGCCACATAAAAGCTAGTCAAAGGCAAATAAATATTTGTACAAATGGCCAAGAGCCTTTAGTTTGTGTTTGGTAGAAACAAAAAAGGAACGACATCTCTGGGTGTCGGCGTCGTTGATACCCTTGCAAGTCGGATTGTATAACTTTTGCAGTTCCATAAATAAGTAACAAAAGTCATCAATTAAATTGCATTAAATAATATTTATTGGTTTCATCATCTCATTCCACATAAGTATAAACGATATCGTAGTTAGTTAAAACGAAAACCTCTGCTAACGCATCGAAACAAATTTGTTATTCCAAATGTATTCCAAATGCATTTCGTACGTATTTAGTAATTGATTAAAAATTGCAAACTATGTCCTGTTTTGTGGGTTGATTTTCGCGTGGATTATGAGTTTGCAAAGGGAAATCATATTTAAATACAGTTTATATCGAGTGCAAAGGTTTGATGCCAAGGGTCTGCGTTGGGATTTGCAAATGGGATTTCGGTTTTTGTGTGTTTCTCATTTCGGTTTCGGTTTCGGTTTCGCATTATCGTTTTCGATTCTCGATTGTGGCTTCCCCCTGGGCTCTCTAGAATTAATGCAATTTGCATAATAATACACAAGTACATAAATACATACATAAATACAATCGTAATCGTCTAGTACATAGTCAGTTTAAGGGGTGTTCACCACACATACAATAAATTGAGTTTTATTTTGTTTTAAATGCAGCCGAAAACAGATTCATCTCCACGCTTTCGCTGGATCTCAAAATGATTGTTTTTATAATGTTTTCTGTTACTTGGTTATAATCGTACTCGTACATTTTTGCTATAATTAAAAAGTTTATTCATATGCATTGGTTTTTTTTTTGTCGTATTTTTGGTTTTTGTTTTGGTTTTGGTTTTGGTTTTTCGTTTACTACAATTGGCTATATAATTTCGTTTTGGTTGCAAGCATTTTGTTTATATTTATCATATTCGCTCATAAATATGTTAAAAACATTGATTCTTCCTCTCTCTGACCGTTTGGAGAATGTTAAAAAAAAAGGTTAGATTAAAAATATAATATAAGGATGAACTACATAAGTCGTGTGTCGATCTGCTGTTTGCTGCCACTTAATTATGCCACTTATATACTTACATATTAGACATATTATATATTCATTTGTATATGCATGTGTAAGCTGTTGTCACGTACGCTTATGTTTTATATATTATTTATTCGTATGGAGTGTGTGTGTCTGTATGTGTCGTAAATTTCATTGCTGTACCGTAAATCGGTTGCAGCTTAAGTTTTGCCCAAAATACAAATGTGTGTTGTGTGTGTATCCGTATGGGTGTCTGTGTGTGTTGTCTTACTGAGATTCGGTTAAGATAGAAGCAAGTGCTACGTTTTGCCCTGGCAGGTGCTGACACAAATGAATATTTCGTTTCTTAACAAAGCAATTGCAATGCCAATGCTAATGCTGTTGCTGCTGCTGCTGCTCAAAAGCCACAAGCCATTAGCCTTAGCGATCGGTTCTCTCACTATATATCTGGGAAGTAACACTAAGTGAACGCGTTATGAGTTCGGCTCCACACTAAGTACTACACAGACTACTCTTTGGCCACGCGTTGACTCTGAATATCTGAGTCTGAATCTTCGACATTCCGATTGGGGGATGTCGCCATGTTGATTCCGATATTCAGACTG
The DNA here is from genome assembly GCF_900245975.1 of Drosophila guanche. Lineage (NCBI taxonomy): Eukaryota > Metazoa > Arthropoda > Insecta > Diptera > Drosophilidae > Drosophila > Drosophila guanche. The sequence goes on along the minus strand of NW_022995747.1, from coordinate 7,014,567 downwards.
CTACTGTCCGTCCGGTAGTCATTGTTCATGTACATATAAACTGCTTCAATGCTTCATTTTTCAAAAACTTATCACATAAATTTTTATATATTCTTTTTTTGTTTTATTTGGGCGGAATTCTTAGCGTGTGTCGTGTTTTGGCTTGCGCGAAAGCAGAGTAGGACAGACAATGGGGGGTGAGGGCGGCCAATAATTGCATGTTTTATCGTATCTAATGCATCTCAGCTTGTCTCAAAAGGCTAAAATAGACGGATTTGCTTGCGATAACGGAAGCTAGTTAAATGGCCGTTCAACCATCCGTTCAAATGGCCAGGCGTACGTGTAACGAAAAAGGGATAAATGGAGCTTCCTGGTGCTGCTGCTGATTGGTTGAACAAATTGTTTGGGCGGATGTGTGGATGCTGTGTGTGGCTGTGTGTGTGTGTGTGTGTGTGTGTGTGTGTGTGTGTGTGTGTGTGTGTGTATCTGTGTGTGTTTGCGGTAGGGGTAGCTACTACGATTTGCGTGCAATGCGCTTTCAACTATGCTACAGTTTTTTCTTTGGTTTCGCTCTCCCATGCACCTTCCTTGTGGTTTGCTTTTGCGCTTGTCCGATGATGGCTCAGCTTTAGTTTTTCCTTGTGTGTGTCAGTGTGTGGTGCGTGATATATGTATGTGTGAGTGGTTTTTTCTGCCGTTTGCTATTACGTAGATTCTATTCAAAAACGCTTACTTGGCTACTGCACATTTATGTTTCGGTTTCGGCTTTTTTTTTGGGCTTGGGTTTTCGCTTTTCGTTTTCGTTTTTTTGCATTTGCTGTTGATTTTGCTTTTTTTGTTTTTCTTACTTCCATTTTTCGGTTTGTTTGCTTTCATAATAGTAATAATAATATTATTAATTTTCTTTTATAACGCTGGCGGCCTAACGGCGCTTCGCTGATTGACTGCGCCAAGGCCCAGGGCTATCAATTTCCCCAGCCGGGCTCCATCCTCCTGTTCGGGGTCGGTCGCTTAAAAGACCAGCATCTGATCGGCGCTGCCCTCCGCGCTGTCCTCGTCGTCGGCACCCTCATCCTCGTCATCGGAAGTGAGTGATGCGGCGTTATTAACCACGGACTCTGTTTGGATTAGACAACAAATTAAAATTGTTGGGTGTTACCACAAAAAAGAGGTTGTTTATTCATAGACCATTTTGGTGGGCTAATCAAGAAGCAGAATACTCTTTAACCTTTCCTTTGTTTTCCCCTTTTTTGATCCCATACTCGACATGAGCATGAGTGCTTTAACTGCTTTAAGTGCAGAGTTAAACCAGCTTAAGCTGTCGGCTTGCCCATGCACAGGATTCCGGCTGAGAGATTCGTGTAAGTAGATTACGTATACGCAAAGCATTGCGAGAAGTTTTCGTTGCTGATAGGCTGGCACTGGCACTGCCACTGCCACTGCGGCAAAGAAGCGGACTAAAGCCGAGCTTCAATTCTGCCAGTTCAATGTAAGCGCTCAGGTGGCCAATCATTCGTGCGGTCTGAAGTTCAATCCATGAAACTAACCAAAGGGACGCTGGTATATGTTTTTTGGCATTTATCCGCATAAATTGGCATTGGCATTGGCTGTATTTCTGCACAATCGCCAGGGATTACTTTTAAACGTAAAAATGTGTGTATAGTTTTGTATATTTGAAAGCACGACAAACAAAAATAAACCCAATTTTGGCTGATACTTCATTGAGAGTTTATTTTTAGTGCTGGTCGCTATTGCATTGCATAAATTTAGGAATATTTTTGTGAATTCTGGCTTCAAACGTTTCACCATTGAAGCTCTAATGAAACCTTAATGTTATCTGCCTAATTGGATAGCATTTTCTGCGTATTGTTTTTTCAGCTTTCTTTACAAGAATCGTGTTTCGATTTTGCTCGCTTCCTTGTTGTACAAACTCTGCTCGAGGTTGTTCCCTGCATTGAATATGCTTTAAAATCCTTTTGCATCGTTTCTTGCTGCTGGCTGGCTGGCATTCCTAGAACCATTTCTGCTTCTGACTGTTCTGCCGTTCAATTATTTCTGCTTTTGATCGCCGCTTCAGTGAAACCTTTGGCAAACTTTGTTGTGCCTGTGTATTCCCACACCGAATGTTTATGTTAAGTGTTTATAGGCAGCCCAAACATGGTACTAGCACGCTGGAATTTGCCACTCATACTCACCGCAGTTGGGCTTGCCGCGTGTGCGGGTGTTGGCGAACTCCACTCCGTGCTTGTCCACGCACCAGCAGACCCCCACTGAATTGTGGCACTGGGTGGGCTTGTAGAATCCCTGGATGTCGCAGTCTGGGGCGTAGGCGCCTAATTAGTTTACGCCAGCAACAATAGACGTTTAGCGGCAGCGTTGACGAAGGAGGAGTAAAAGAGGTATGCCACATTTTAGTAAGTCAGAGTAATTGACAGGAGCTGAACGGGTCTGGGGGGTAGTGGAGGAGAGTGAAAAGCGGCACAAGCAAAAGTTGTTGTTGTTGTTGTTGTTGTTGGAGTATTCTATTTAGATGTTTGTGGGTCGTGTGGCAGGGTAGGCACAAAGAAAAAGAAAAGGAAAATTATATAGTTTAAGTTTAGAAAAAGCAAACGCAAAAGCATTGGGCATGGTCATGGAGCGAGAGCGAGAGCGAGAGCTAGAGGGTTCTATAAAAGTTCTGTGTTGTTGTTGAAAGTGTTTAATTTGCGGGCTTAAAAAAGTTGCGTTTGGCTAAGAGATACAGAAAGTGAGGAGGGAGTGGAATAGAAAGAGAGAGAGAGAGAGCTAACAACAAAAGCAGAGAGCGAAAAAAAGGTTACTTCTATTAACCGCTGGTGTTTCTGTATCTGTTTCTGTATCTGTGTCTGTAGGTGTCTGTATCTGTGTCTGTATTGGTAAGTGGCAAGTGTTTTTTTGTGAAAGTGTGTCAGGGTTTTCTATTTGGCTGTCAGGCGCTTAATTATAGTTTGAAAAGGGGTTTCCAACGAGTGTGTAAAGTAGGAGTAAGAGTAAGAGTAAGAGTAAATTGTGTGAAGCAAACAAAGGGCTCTGTGTAAAGAGGCGAGTGGCAAAAAGGGCGACAGAGATGGCATATAGCATGTGGCAAGTATAGAGAGAGATGGAGAGAGACAGAGATAAAGAGCAGTAGTGTAACTAACAAAAAAACCAACTGAAACAGAATTACTCTTCTTGCTACCCTTTAATGCTTTTCTTTTTTTTATGTTTTGCTCTTATTTTTTTTTGGGGTTTTGTTTTGCGTGGTTTTGAGGGTTTTTTCTTGTTGTTGTTATTGTTGTTGTTGTTGGGGGTAAGAGGTGGGGTGGGGATAAACGAAACCCAAAGAACCCCCCGCACAACTCATACGAATACATAGAGAGAACATAGAAGTAGTTAGTGTTATGTAGCTAGAGAAATGTCCACCTGTACCTATCTCACCTGCAAAGTCGCCGGCGATTCTTCGTCGCACCGCAGCACAAGGGCGATCGGTCTTCTCGAAGCAGCGGCACCATTCCCGGGTATTGATCGAACTGTCCGTGTCCAGGTCGCAGGTGTCAATGAAGGGCTTGATGCAGCGCTCGTTCTGGTCATGCTCCAGGTCGTACATCTCCTGCAGCGACAGCTGCCCGTCATTGTTCAGATCGAGATGGCCGAACATCCACTTGGCCTCCGTCTTGCAGGCGGGCGGGAAGTGGGCCTTGGACTTCTGGCTGTGCTGACGTCGCTTCTTGCTGTCGGCCATGATCACGGAGAACCAATCGAGCAGACGGTTGCCAATGGCTGTCAATTGCTGTGGCTTGCACTCGGCCGATTTCGATGGATAGGCTGCCGAATGGTAAGTTGTATTATATGGAAATTAGAGATCGCTGAACTTACCATTCAAATTACTATTTTTGTTGAACTTTTGCTGCTGCTTCTCCACCACCTCGTTGTAGCTGCGCATCTTGTGCTTGTCCTCCTGGTACTTGGCATCCTGGCAACAAATAAAGGGAAGGGAAGTGCGTGAGTGGAACACGATTTGGTGTGCAAAACCGCAAACTCACCTTCTTGTAGGCCGTGTACTTCAGATACTTGTAGTGCTTGTTGTCGTACTTGATCTCCTCGGGCGTAAAGGTGTACTGCGCATTGATGTGGTTATAGTGCCGGTTGTTATCCTCCTTGTCCTGCGGCGGGAACACAAACCCACACGAAAATCAGAAACACTCACACAAAGAGAGACTCAGCGAAGAACAAAACTTACATTCATGATCGTGTTAAAGTCGTTGGTGTTGCCGCCCATGATGTTGCCGCTGTTCATCATGATGTTGTTGTTGCTGCTGTCCTTGTAGGCCTGCTGCTGCTGCTGTTGCTGCTGCTGCTCGAGGCTGATCTTCTTGTTGTACTTGTTGTAGCCGGCAATGCGCTGCAGCCGCTTGCCATCGACATTCTCTGCAAAATGTGGAAAGGCAAGAAAATGGCAAATGGAAAATCGCAAAATCGCAAAATCGCAAAATGCTGGTCATAAAATCGCATGACCAGGCAAACTTTTCCTGGCTGACTGGCTGGCTGGCTCACACTGCTCAGTGGGGCATCGTTTATACTTTATGCATGTATTTTATTTTCATGCCACAAAACAGTGCTGGCTGGCAGTGCTTTCTCAGCTGTGAAAAATTGAGAATTAACGTTGCCTCCTGGCTGACTCACCAAGTGGATGCCACTCGTTCTCATCCGCTCATGAGAGAGCGAGAGCGAGAGCGAGAAAGAGGCACAGCACAATGGGCGCCGGAACACAATGGGAGGCTACTTGTTCGACGGCCTATTAAATATTTAACAAGTGATATGCTCTGCGAAATATTTAAGGCCAAAAGCCTTTGTTTGGTAATTGGAATTTTTAATTGCCAGACTTGAATAATTCGCGCGGATTGCCAGCGGCAGCGGAGGGTGCACCACACACCCGTACCCGAACCCGTTCCCGTTCCTTTTTTTGTAGCATACTTCGGTGGGTAAATAACTCCCGTCAGAGATCTCCGCTCTGGTGGGGAACGGAACTAAGCCTGTCGCAAAATATGCATGCAATTTATTCTGTAGTCTGTCCACAGACGGGGACGACCCATCCCCAGTCCCATTGGCAGTCACAATCTGGCCGCTTGCCATGTTCAGGACTAGGACGAGGCTCAGGCTCATTATGCGGCCTGCCCCTGGAGCTCTCGGCTTGGGACTGGGCTGTGGTGTAGTGTGGTTGACTTGCATTGTATTTGTTTCGGAATTTCCAGTTCTTTTTTAGTTTTTTTTTTGTTGGAAAGGACTTACCCTTGCAGGGACAGAATCCCTTGCAGGCGATCCGTATGGTTGTCGAATGTATGCAATTGTGATAATCCAATCTGCATAGTGATGAGTAGGTCCTGTTGTCGGCGCCACACAGGAACGTCGGCTTGGCCACAGGACACGGCTTGCAGTTGCTATACACGCCAGCACACAAGGGAGTACATGCAAAGATACAGAGGAGCTTGAGTTAGAGTTCGAGTTACAGTTTGACTTCGGGTGAGAGAGAGAGAGAGAGAGGTCGGGAAATCAGGAAAGTAAAGCTCAAGAGGGCGCAACAGCAACAAATAGATGACATGCAAAATTAATTTTTATGCAAATGAAGTCTGCGTTGGTTTTTTTCATTCCTCCAGCTTCCATTCTTATCCAGGACTCCCCAGGTAGGTTGAACGGGAGACCTGGCTGGCCCACACCCACAACCAACACTCGTGGAAATATGTACTTGCTGGCGAGATGAGCGGCAGGACACAACGGCGGCACTCATCCTCCTGCTTATACATTTATTTAAATATTTATTTAATATGCGCCGCACGCACGCTCAGGCAAACAGTCGAGCCATGAGATTGGTCAGGACACGGACAGGGACAAGGACAGGTACCGGTACAGGTACAGGTTGTTTCCTGCCTCAAACTTTATTTAATAATTTGTGCAAACATTTAAACTGCCAACTGGCTTCAAGTGACAGCGAAAAATGGACATAATATTTCACATATTTAGATAAATAGTGAGAATATTTTACATGTCTATAACTCTATGGACTTCAAGGATAAACAGAAAAGGCCACTCAATACGAGGTTTATGGATATATTAAATGAAATATTTAACTATCATTTTAGAGCTTAAATTGCATGTGCATGCAAATGCCTCCTCAACGTTTCTGACTTTCATGATCCATTCGATGCATTCATTGTTGCCGCTCTTGAATTTAAACTGCAGCATCATAATTGGGCGCCAATCAATGCAGCAATGAATATTTTATTCATTCTCTGTGCGGCCATTTGCAAGTAATAATATACGCAACTGTAGCACTTTGCGGCACTCCTTTTTTTGACCCACAAAAGATTAATTCAATTAATTGCCAGAGCACTGCCACTGCCACTGCCACTGCTGATGCTTCTGCCACTTCTGTTCCTGCTACTGTTGCTGCAGGGGCTGTCCATTCATTAAAAAAGGCTTTAGGCTGAGGCTTTTATCAGTTTTTATTGCCCAGACACACACTCACACAGAGAGGGCCCCAGAGAGCTTTTTTTGCCCCACTATCCACCGAAATATTTCATAATTTTATTCCGAAATATATATGCAATGTTTTCCCCTTTAATTTGGGGTATTTTACCCTCTTTTTATGCAGGTTTTACGAGTGCTCGCATCAAATGCATTTGGCATATATTTTATTCCATACTCCATACTACTTTCGGACCAATGAATGGAGAGTAATTTTCCTAATTGCCCCAATTTGGCAGTCATAATTAGAGGATTGTATTGCTATGTAAAATATTAATTGAAAACTGTCCTGTGAATCCGATACTCAGTCGAATAATTATCGCTCGGGGGGAATCTACTATATATGAAAATCTTAATTTTGTTAAATTTCTCATATGTAACTAGCTATTTGTGTTTGCTCTACAGTCCAAATGCTTTATTATTTTTCTTTTACAACATTAAATATAGAATTTATACCACTATTTAGTGCCAAAGAAAATAGCCAACAAATTGAATAAATAGAAAGAAAAGTTGAATTTGAGCTTGTGGTTGGGTTGGGTAAACCTTTTGTTGTTTTTTTTTGTTCAACATTTTGCATGCAGAGTCGCCACTTAAGCTAGCCAATTTCGTTGCAGAGCCAAAGCAAACGAATCAAATGACCAAAAAACCAATACAAACGTATACCCTATATATAAAGATGTGAAATTTCCCTCTTGCTCTCTCTCAGTGTGTGTGTGTGTTAGGTTCACTTTTAATTAAAAATTCTCTCGCATGTTCTTTTGCACGCTTCCGCTTCGATTTTGTTTGTCTTCCCTCTGACGGACTGTTTATATAAGTTTAATGAAATTCTTAGGAGCAAGTAAATAGTAAGACGAATAAATTGTGCTATGCAACAAACGATGATGCCTCATCGTTTCGGCCACATTCAGTGACAGCAGCTCATAGAGAGGCAACATCAGTGGGCCTAGCCCTGGGCCTGCCACTGCTGGCATCTTGAATGGCCTGACCGCCACAGGAGCTGCGGTTGCTTTGCACAAATTGCCCATCAAATGGCCGGCCGCATGCCGTTTCCTTGTGTCCCTATGAAAAATGTGTAAATTTTTACTCAAATATTTGCTTTCAATTTCCCACACACAGCCCAACCCACCTCCACCTCCATAAACCAACACCCTCCTTCGGCCCTATTGGGTTTTCGGGGGCAGGACTCCCTTTGAGCTGCTGCCTCTGCTTCTGCTGCTGTTGCTGGAGCCGACAGCTTCATGTGCATGGACCACAAAACAGCTCAGTGGTTTCAAATAACTGCCAGAGACAGGCAGCATGTGGCACACACACACATGCACACACAGAAATATCTGAGCTGTGGCTGAGGTGAGAGATGAACTATGTGCAACTTGCCCCCGCTCCGAAACCCGCTCGATGGCATGGCATATTGTTACAGCAAACAATGCCCGCCTCACACATGAGTTATGACTGGATGTTATTCGGTGACGACCGACCGACCGTCCGACCGTCCGACCGTCCGAACGCCCCCCGCCCGACTGCCTTGCCTTTTGGTCTGGTCTATTAGAAGTGTCCCCGTTTTCGAGCAGGGAGTGACCCCTTTGCCAAAGCAAATCCTTTGTCTGACATGTGGCTGAATGGAAAGATGAGAGCTGTGGCAGAAGTAGGAGCAGAAGCAGTAGCAAAGCTCCAGCTGCCTACAGCCTGTCAGGCACCGATGATGAGTAGGAAATGTTGGATCAAACTATTGATTTTGCCAGCAGCGCTTGAGGGGGCCAACACTCCGCAGACGGCATTCATATTTCATGCCATTGACATAGATACTCTGTCACACACAAATGTATGCATAAAAGGGAAATTTCCGTGAAAGCAAAATTGAAAAGAAAATTCGTGCACATAGAAAAAAATGTGAAAAGCCATTGTTAATGTCAGCACTGGGAGCAGCCCGACTCGTGATTTGCCTATAGATTGATTTTTACACCCTCACACACGTCTACTACTGGGGGGTGTGGTTGTTTAATTCAATTACAATCGCCTGCGGGGAGGGACTCCCCCGAGGACACGCCAACAAAAGCCACGAGTAGAAATTCATCGCTCCATTCCATACAATTTTCCACAATTTGTATGCGCAAGTAATACCCGAACATAAACTTTCCATTCTATAAAACCTCATCAAAGGATGTAGGGAAAAAACTTTCGCTGGTGGCAGAGCGGCATAAACCCCAATACAAAGTAGCAAGCAGCGAGCATGAAATTAACTTTTTTCCTTGCAACGAAAACAATTGATGAACAAGATGAACATCACGTCAAGCCAAATATTTTGACAACACTTTTGGGTCATGGATTGTAAAAGGTTTTACAAGTGGGGCGTCAGGGGAGGAATCTGTCATAAAAGTTTGTCTTTGATTTCTGCCGCTGTTTGTGTTGTTGGATACAAGAAAAAAAGGTAAGAGGTACTGGAAAGCTGGAGTGTGTCCTGCAATTCGCGGCTTGTCTGTACATACTCTCTCTTGCACTGACTATCCCGCATCTGATGGGCCAGGCATGTTCTGCCTTGATTTTTTGGTAGCCTCTTCACACTCCCCCACAGATTTTTCAGGAAAAAATGTTCACAGCGGAAATCGATGTTTGAAAGTTGCCAACAACTTCCTATGGCTGTGTGGAAACATGTTAACCCTTGCCACTGGTTGGAGAGGTTCTCGGAAGCAAAGCCAATCAGGCCTTGACACAGACTCGACTTTGACTTCATTTTCCTGGCCCTCCCACTGCCACACCTGCCATGGGCAAATGGCACCCCCTTTTCCGCCACCTGGCTAAGGCTCGGGTTGCTCTTTCTTTGAGGAAGTGTTCGCGTGTGGCTCCACAATTTGGGTTAGGGTCAAAGCGATAACACTGAAAAAGTCAGGGGATACGGCGACGGCACGCGTCAAAGGGTAAAGGCCATAAAGCTGTCGTTGCGGCCCATTCAGGCAGAAGTCTGCCAGTGACGGCAAAAAAACCAGCAGCACAAACAAAAACAAAGGCAAAAACAGGCCAGGGCCCCGCCCCGTAGGCCCCTGCAAGACTGCGTGCTAAAAATTGTACCACTGTAAATTTATTGCGGAATTTTTATACACGATAAAACAATTTGTTATTAGCATGGCCACCAAGGAAATCTGCGATACGGGGCACGGGCAAGACACGGATAGGCGGTGAGGCCCGTTTTTGATGTCAAAGGTGACCCTCAACCCTTTTGTTCGACGCGAATTTGCTTAATGAAATGTGAAATACCATTGAGGAGGCAACGGATACGGAGTAAAAGTTGAAGGCCCAAAGCTAAATGTTGGAATACTCACTCCAATTCCTCATCATCGTCCTGCTGAATGGCGGACGGTGGTCCTGCTGGTGGAATCTGCTGTTGCTGCTGCTGCTGCTGCTGCTGTTGTTGCTGCTGTTGCTGCTGTTGCTGTGACTGCTGCTTATCGCCGCCGGCAATGTTGTTTTCGTAGAAGACATCATCCTCCTTGGACTCGTCGTCGTCGCCCAGGCTCAGGCTCTTATCCTCGTCGTCGCTCTCCTCGTTGACCTGGACATTGGTTGGGGCATTGTTGCTGGCGCTGCTATCGCTGCTGTTGTCCTCATCATCATTGGTGAGGTCCTCGGCGTCCTGGCTGTCCTGGTTATCCTGCTGATTGACGCGCCGCTTGGCCTCCTCCTCCATGTACTTGGCCTTGGTGATTATCTCATCCCTGAAGAAGGTTGAATTGGGGTTGGGATTTGGGGGGTTTGGGGTTAGCGTTGGTGTAAGTTTCAGTTTTTCTTTAATTAGGCCATCAAGCTTAACAACAACCATAATGGTGGCCCCTGGCAGATCCCACTTACCGATTCTTGTGCAGCTCCTTCTTGGACACGCACACGGCGCTGTACTCGTCCTCCAGCAGGCAAATCTCACGCTTCTTGCAGTTCAGCGGTCGGCAAAGGTCACCTGCAGGCAGAGGAGTGTTTCAATTTAATTTATTAATTCTCTCCCTGCCATCGTAGCTGGCCCCGAGCCCCGCTGCCTGCCCATAACTGCGATAACACATTGCCGGCAATTTGTCCTTGGCTTTTCTGAAAACTTAATTGGCCGTAACCACCGTCCCCTCAGGCGGTACCCAATGGTGTGTGGAGCACCAGGCAGGACTCTGGTTTACTTTACTTACTTGAGGGATCATGGATCCAGCGCTTGTGTTCGCCCAAATTCTTGTTCTGCGTATTTTTGTTAATCTGTGAATATAAACCAAAAGAGAGAGAGAGAGAGAGAGAGAGAGTTAGACAGATAAAGAAGAGAGAGAGCGAGTAAAAAGAACCATAAATTGCTTGTGAAATATTTTCTAGTTTAATTTTGTTATTTAAATGCATAAAAAATGCAAAACTCACATAAGCCAAAGTGACGTCTGTCAGAAAATCGTACACATTCAGGGACTACAGACCCATATATCAACCATACAGAACCCATTCAGAGGCAGTGAGGTGTATATCATGCTCGCACACCCGGCGTATGCGTAATGGCAGTCCATATACCAGGACTCTCGGCCCGAGGACAATGTGAAACATTTGCATTGCCAGTGTGTGTTAGAAGGGGTGGAAAGTAGAAAAGCAAACACTGCTATTTCATGGCAGAGAGAGTGCGGGGGGGGGAAGCTGGAGTCATGTTCATATGTAGGTGTTTCTAATGATGATCAATAGTTTATCTGTTGTGGCAGCAAATGGGGCTGAAAGTGAGTCTAAGAGATAGGTAACAGAGACTTTCAGTGCAGCAATTGAATATTGGGTTTTGGCTCTCTGAGTCTGCATAGACTTTGCAGCAGAATATTATTGAGGATCAAATTATTTTCAGCTTTAAATATGCTTAAAAGATAAACAACTCCAAGCAGCAGAAATAAATCATGATTTCATGACATTTTTCTAGGTCATGTGTGTCCGATGTTGCTGAAGCATAGGAATGGAACTAATGATGCAAATAATATAATCAAGTCGCAAAAAAACATTGCACTTCATTTCGCAGAGCCATATGCTACGTACATACATATAAGTTCATATACTCGAATTTCATATGTAGAACAAACTCGGAGAGAGAACATGTGCAAATCTGATTGTGAACAGAATATATATGGCATTCGCTGGCGTTGCTTAGTTATGCGACACTCTGCGCTCTCTGCGGATGAGATTTATTTTAATTTAATTCAATTTAGCACACAGCTTAAACACAAACACTAGCAGCATATAAACACATACATAAAAGTGGAATAGGAGTCTATACATGTATATACACTCCAACGGCCCCATCCACTGATGGGCATTGTCAGGCATACCGAAATGTTATTAAGTGCAATGGTGCGTATGCATAATATTTAACTTGTCTATACAATTTATGACACACTAACAGCAGTTGCAACAACAGCAACATCCGCAACAGCCGCACACAACAACTACGGCAGCTGCAACAATAAGCTGCTGCTGCTGCCACGCCCACCAGCCCACCGGCCCACCGGCCCTCACTTGCCATAGTTAAATGGGTGAAATATTGTGAAAAAAGGGAAATAAGAAAAATATATAAATAAATATTCAGCACTCGCCCCCACACCCCTACACCCACACCCACATTGACTTGACTTGACAGTTTTGCAATGGCGTAGCGTCTGGCCTGAAAGAACTGCATTGAAAATGGTATACCCTAACAGAGGGTATGGTGATTAGAAACCATTGCTGACAGCTTAAACGTTCTAAATGGAGACATGTTCGTGTGTCATTCTATCTCAATCAGATCAGTCTGGTATCCCACTCTCCTCACAGATCCCATTGCTATACGCTGTAGGCAGAACAAAAATCGTTAAGGGTATGTACAGCTTCGGTAAGCAAAGACCCGCTTCTATTGCTGTTGCTCTTGTTTCTGGTGCTCTTACTAGGGCTTCTGTTGCTTTTTCTGCTGATATTGCTATCGCTGATGTCAGTTGGCTTAATGAAAACGACAGGAACAGCAGTTGGAGCGGCAGTTGGAGCGGCATCTGAAAGCTGCGAGCTCGTGTTGGGTTTGGGGCGACAAATGGCAACTACCTCTGCCACATGGAACCCTCTCGCTTGCAGCCAACCACAGGGCCACACCGATACACAACAGCTCAAGTGCGAAGTGGCAATTTCAGGGCACACAGCCAGGCAGGCAGGCGGCCTCCAACCCGCCTCCAGCCAGCCTGCAATGTCTGTAATGCAATAAACTCGTCCAGGACGTGGACGCAGGCAATTTGCATGCGTTAAAACGCAATTTGTGCCCGTTTCCTGGCCGCGGTCACCGCTCCACCCACTGAACCATCCGGCCCCCCAAGCCAGTCCACTGCGTAGCGCTTTGAGACTCGGCCTCGGATACGGGAGAGGCTCTCTGGTACGAGTTCTCCTGTAACTTTAATACTCCTCTCCCGCTGCCGCTCTGTGCGTGTGTGGCTCTGTGGCTATGGCCGTTGATTGGCTCGGTCGTGAATCTGAGTGGGATGCTGCTGTGTTGCTCCATTTGTTGGCTTTAATTGCGATGCGTTTGCTGTGGTGACACGGGCTCTCCTGCCGCTGCCGCTGCTGCTGGTGCTGTCGGTGGCTATGCGATTGACCTTATTGTGGTTTTAAGGTGGCGCCCACGCGTGATAAACTTCCACGGCGGATGTGCTGTAAATTGAGCCCGGTGACATGGCAGGTTCGTGGTGTGACTGGTTCACATATTTAAAAAGTGCCCCATCATCAGCAGCACCAAAATTGGGTCACAGCTGCCGTTGCCAGCCGGTCCTTGGTGCTGCCACAAACGACCATAATGCAACAAAAGCGAGCGGACAATGCTGCAACTTTAGCCAGCACTTTGGCACTCCCTGCCAAAAGTCTCCCTCTGCCGCTGGCTCTCCCTTTGCCACTGCAACTGCCTCTCCGCACTTTTTACTTTCTTGCAGCTACTTCTTCTGCAGCTTGTTGGCCAAAGTTTGCCAGCCGTTTAACCTCTTTAGCCAGATTTCTGACTGTTAAAGTGGTTGAGCTTATTAAAGCCCATTTAATTGGGGTTCTCTGGAGGCGCCTTCCGAGTGCCTCCCAGGTCTCTTCCAGCAAAACTTGACCCTAATTCGGATGCACTGGGGAGTGCATGCACAGGCCCTGGAGGCCCACCGACCCCATTCCAGCTCCTAGTCAGCCTCTGAGGGTTTCATTTTTCTGTTCCTGGCAAATACTTTCCGCGGCTTGCTGGGCAAAAGATAAAAGCGGCCATTGTTACTGGAGCCATTCTTGTTGCCGTTGCAACGTTGCAGCTGCACCAGTTTGACACGACCATGCAACTGCGATCGTCCTCGTCCTCGCCTCCGCTCTTGCCACCGCAGTGTGGCAATCTGTCAAGCTTTAAATTGAATTTACGACTTTGTTTTCGTTGCGGGTTTATTTCGTTTTCTTTTGTTTTCGCCCGAGTTTTTCTTGCTCTGCAATTCTTAGCAATTTTCTTTATTGTTTTCCTTATTTTCCAACATTTTTGTGGTAGCTTGGCCAGCCATCTTGCCAGCCACAGTGGCAAGAGAGTGGGTTGTGGACTGTCAATTTTGGGTTGCATTATGTAAATGTAATTTGTAAGTCGCTTGAATTTCTGGCGCAATAGCAATCGATATCTATCTATCTCTCTCTCTCTCTCTGTCTCCCACTGAAGGCTTAAGCTCCTTATCTATGCGAAAGCCTTTGTGCTCCATTTGGGTTTCACTCGAGCATTAATTTGCTCCGAATCGATGGGCTGCCATACATTTTCTATACGCTGCCAAATAACTCATTGCCACATGCAATCAGAGCAATCCAAGGCAAGGGAAGGGGGAAAGGGAAACCCGGAAAATACATAGAAAAGAATTCGCTTTAAATCGACATTTTCCTGTTCTGTTCCCAGCACGCCCTCCCAAAAAGGTGCCCATCTCCTGCATAATGCTGGTACTTTTGTGGCAGGATAAATTGGGGGGAAATGGCATTGGGCGTTGTTCGGTTCGGTTTGAAATTGCTGTAAATTATTCAGCGGACATCAAATGACTGGCAATGATGCGGTTGCACTTCCCTCTCCACGTTCCGGCTGCTGCTCTGCAATCAAATCAAATAGGAGCGCGCGCTTGCCACAAGCGACGTTGCAACAGTCAGCCAGGTCAGCCAGCCAGCCAGCCAGCGCGTTATGATGATGTTGCAAAAGCATTATTATTTTTCGGCAATTAGAGCGAAAGAGATCGACGGCTAAACCACTCGCATTGATATGCCAAACGGCTGGTCGGTCGGAGGCTCTTTTGTGGCCTGCCAAATGACCAAACTGACTTTGGATGCGCCTCCTGAATTATGCAGTTCACTTGAAAAATGCATTAGCCGTGGCAGATGGGCTGGAATTTATGCCCGTCCCGTCCCGTCCCATCCATACGATATGCATGTCCTGTCCCCAATCCACCGAGGCTATCATCTATTCTATGCTGAGCCACAAGGAAGGGGCGCAGTGTGAGACGGGGGCGACACATAAATTGCACATTTTCGTGCACACAAAATGGTAAATCAATTTCTATTACTATTATGGGGCACGCCAGACAGCACCATCGCCAGCGGATAGCTCTAAGCCGGTTGTCCGGGCCTGGCCAGGCACATTTCCGGGCCGCAGCAGGATGCCCCAGCATGAGGCCACAGCCCCGGGATGTCCTGGGACCGGGCGCAGCGTGCAAATCCATCAATATAACTTACATTTGACTTGGGAATTTGGAACTGGGATTGGGCTTTCGTTTTGGCTTCCTGCTGATGCTAAACTTTTCGAGTGTCCAAAGCCAAGTGGCAAACGAGAGAGGACATTCGGGCAGGAAATTGCATTCTTCGAGCCGTTCGAAGGTGCCGGGATAAATGGCAAATGTGTCAGTAGATGTCAATGCAAACAGGATTGGGAAGGCCCCCAGCCTCCAGCCCCAGCCCAAATCTGCCTGATGGGAAAGTTAATTGCTCCCATTCCCCGACACCTGGCCTTATTAGTTATGGACGCAGTTGGAGACTCATTAAAAGAGCTGTCAGGGACGCTGTCACATGCATAAATTACACAATAATCTCATTTTAATGGTTAATTAAATTACCATAACGTTCGGCTGTCAAATCTGATGGTTGACATTGCCAATTCGTGTGGAGTGGTCGTGCTGCTGGTGGCTCTGGGCAGCCCCAGCTGCGGCGAGTGATTCGTTAAAATGGAAAATTGCAAAATGGCAGGACAAATATTTGTGTCAGCGGCAGTAAAAAGAATTATATGATTCCTACATTAAATAAAACATGGCGTGTCCCTGTTCCAGGCATGCCATGCAACTGCTCTGTCCCCGTACAAGAAACAGGAAACACGGCAATGGCCGCCACATGGAACGTGCCTCGTGTTGAGTGCACATTGCAGCATGCTTCGTGCAACATATCCGCAATTTGGCCTCCACACTCGGGCCTAGTTGCCTTGTGTGGGCGTGTCCGTGGGGGAGTTATGTTTATGCATCATAAATGCAGTTTGCGGTGGCTGCATCTAAGAGAGGCAGAGGTCGAAGGGTAACCGCATTGCAGTCATAAAACATTTGCAGCACCAGCGACTACAAAACGTAGAAAATTGCAACTATAACAGCAGGAAAAACGAGAACAACTGCCGCAGCAGCAGCAGCAGCAGCAGCAGCAGCAGCAGCAGCCACAACAAGAGCATCAGAAGTATCAGGAGGAGGAACAACAAATGCCCCTGAAATGGGCTTACCTATGTGGAAGAGATACGCGGCATCCGCCAGATACATTGTTGCACTTCGCATTTATTAGCAAGCGCACCAGAGAAACACTCTAAAAAAAGTCGAATCCATGGCTCCCCAGTATCCCCAGAGCGAAGTGTTGTGGGTAGTAGTTACCATCCGATTGTGGCGATTTTTTATGTGTGTTTGCATTTGGGTACCGGAAACACAGTCGCAACACCGACTGTGTGTCTATCTCTCTTCCTGTGTGTGGTTGTGTGGTTGTGTCTGTGTGTCGGTGTGTGTGGTGGGAGGCAGAGATTGGAACAAGTTTATTACAAATCTGGACACATAAACACTGTGGCAGGTGGCAAGATGTAGCCCGGATAAAGGTGGTAAGCTCTTCGCCAGTCAAATGCAAAAGAGATTCAAATTCCGTTTGGCTCGGGCGGAAGCCAACCGGCAGACCACCAGACTGCATGTATTACTGAAAATCGATTATAAGGACTACAGCTGAATGCCTTGCCCCGGGTCATTAATCAGTCAGGCATTATTTGCCCAGAAATAGGAACTGGCTGTCGCTGTTGCTGCTGCTGCTGTCTCTGCTATTGTTCGGGCCACTCCCACTTCCCGTTCCCACTGCTTCAGCCTTGTAATGGCTAATGGCGGGGCATTTAAAAGCTTTCAACTCGGCATCCACATGCAATGAGCAATGTAGCACGGCCACGCCACAAAAGCCACAGATATAGCACTGAGTGGAGCGTTAAATGCTCACTCGCCCAAATCCTTAATAATCGGACCGGGCCACACCCATTCATTCAGGGAGCAGTGCCATCGGGCATGGCCATGGCGTAGCGTGCTGTGCTCTGCTCTGCTCTGCTCTGCTGTGCTGTGCATTCTCACCGATTGAATAGTTCAATCAATTAGTTAATTGCAGTTCTGGTCAAACGGAGTGCACTGCACAAATCGGGGCACTTACCAGCGGTCATTAGGAGCAGGGCGAGGCATGGAGAGGCGAGGTCAAAGCGGATGTCTGCCAAAGAGTTTTTGCCAGGAAGGAGCTGGCCAGTTGTCGAGTTTATCCAGTTTGTCAGGAAACCAGATAGCTGGAAATGACACTGGTCAGCAGAGAATTGCCATTGCTACGATCCTCATGGCTAACTCTTAATGGCTGACACACGTGTGGCAGCTGCTTCACCCTCTCTTTTAGAGGGACAATTAAAAACACTCTGGCTTTGGCTTTGGCATCCTGCTAGAAGCAGACACTCCGCTCCACAAGGGAAAGTGGAAAAGTGAGTTGAAGGCGGAAATTTTACCCAGTCTTGCTCCCCCGCCCCACCCCGCCATAAAACCAGGCAAAAAATTGTCGCGCCAAACATACAAAACTCAAATGAAGTAGCGGAAAATGAAGTTTTTCCGAGTTACATCAGGAACCAACGGAACAGGCAGTGCTACAGCCGTGCCAGAGCAAACAAAAACTTTGCAAATTGCAACTCATCGTTCACACAAGCAAAAGGGGAGGCAGGGCTATGGCAGGGAGAGTTGGAGGCAGTCTTGGGCTGGGGTGGTTCTTCGCTGTTAATAGAAAATAAAAGCAAAACGAAAATCATGTTTTATTTTCTGTGCTCTCTCTTTCTGTCGCTGGTTTCTGTTTTCATTACAAGCCATTCAGACGCCACACCCGCACCCTGCACCAGCACCAGCACCCATCCTGTCGCCCATCGCCTGCTGCCTGTCAGCCATTACAACCCTGCAAATATGGCGGCGGCTCCGGCGGCACCCGGAAGTCGGCTGTTGCCTGACTCTCGCGCTCCCTCTATCTATCTCGTTCTCTCCTTCTCTGCCTGTCGATGCTAACTGATGAGAAATGGCAGCCAATAATGCCTTTAGCTATGCTCCATCTGCATTTATCATAACTTTTGTGTTTTATTTGCTTTGATGGCGTTGCGTAGCCCCCAGGCTGTTGTTTGTGTTCCGGATCTGGTAAGGCTCTTGCTCCAGCTCCAGCTCCAGCTCCTACCCCAGGTTCTGCTCCACTTTTAATCTCTGTGGCTCCGTGTAATTGCCAAGTGAGATGGTTCCATTCTTACTGTTGCCCTCTTTATGTGTCATGTCGCGCTTTGGTTTCGCATGCAAGGATGTTCGACAGCTTGTTGATGTTGCTTAAGATACTTTTAAGCCATAATCAAGTCCATATTACCATCGGTATGTTGTAGCATTCACAATGAGTACAGACTTAAATGGGGCAAAGAACAAGTCCATAATTGTATTCGTTGACATCTTACAACATTCCTGTAGCGTGAGGTTTGCCATAAACTTTTAATTTAAAATTGGTTCATCTCCTCCAGGAAGCTTCCCTGTTTTACACTCGAAAGCATTCCGAAGTTTCGCATAACTTTTGTGGCCTGAGTGCAAATATCTGGTATTGCCATTCAGTGACAGTTGTGGAATTATTTAATTAGTTTTGTCAAGCCCTGCCTGTGAAACCTGTGAAACACATTCGCATTGACCTCTTCCCAAACCAATAATTAATTTCGAATGTCATTTAATTTATGCAGTAGCCGGAACTGATTTATTTGCTCTAAATGCACGAATCGCAAGCGAGCGAGTTGTCTGTCAAAGATAGTTTCGCCATGTTCGGTGTACACACATATGAATGCCAATAAATATTTGATTTGCTTTATTGCTTTTAGCATCAGGCCATGGGAAGCTGCATAATTGAACGACGAGTGCGTTCAATGGACAAAGCCAACAGGTTTCAAAAGAATTGAATTATGTAAATGTTATGTGTGCATATCCGGAAGTAATATTCAAACAAAGGGATTTGTTTATCATCAGCGTTCATCAAGCGATTAATGTCATTAAATTAAATTAAATCTGCAGCCTGCGATTAAGGGAATGCTCTCTAGGGTCTATGTTCAATGCCAGCTCTAAGTGTTTTTCCCAATTTACAGGGCCCCGTGGCAGTGCATACTTACGAGCAGCTCGAGTGCTCCACATTTTGATGACAGTTGCAAAAACTTTTTGAATATAAATCTCTTGAAGCACTGTCATCATAGTTTGCTTTTTGCACGCACCGAGGCAGCACAGAGCCAGAGCCGTGTGTACACTATCCATACGCACTGTTGGCCAGCTCTGTATTTGTATATCGATGTCGGCCGTGA
The DNA here is from genome assembly GCF_900245975.1 of Drosophila guanche. NCBI lineage: Eukaryota > Metazoa > Arthropoda > Insecta > Diptera > Drosophilidae > Drosophila > Drosophila guanche. The sequence continues at coordinate 6,995,204 of NW_022995747.1, read as the reverse complement.
GTGCAGTTTGCCAGAGTGCTCGTCGAGAGCTTGACGTTTTTGCGTTGAGCAGACACACTTCAGCGATGCTGGGCCTGGCCCAAACGAAACGTACTTAATGCCTCGACACACACACACACAGATACACAAACACACAGCAATAAAAACACATCAAATTGAAGCTCTTTGTGCGAAGCAAACGCATGCCTCCCGGATTGTCCTTGAGCTGTCCGTCTCTATTTCTATGCTGCCATAGTTGGTCCCGAGTTTTGGGTCCGTGCCTGTACAACAAGCATGAAAAGGGAATACGCAATAGGTATACCCGCACAACGACAGAGGTACGGGTACGGTAAGCCGGGCTCAGCTGAGTTTATCAGAGTTTCCTCTTGGGGGAATCGCCACATTTGGCTCCCTAATGTGCCCATAACGGATTAGGTGGCTCCAATCTCTGTATATCGCCAGTTCGAGTGAGCAGAGAGCACAGCTGCGGGGCCTGAATCCACGTACAGTAAACGCAAACAGTTGCCTGCGATGCTCGGATAATTGTTACAATATACAAAATTTTCATTTAGTTTATTTGCCCGGCGACAACATGTCAGCACAGCAAACAGCCCTGCCCACATACACAGCACAGCTTTAGTTGAACAACAGGGGAATGCTGTTTGGAAACGGAGACTGACCGAATCATTGGATACCCTTGCCGAGGCATTGTTTTAATGTATGTCAGAGCTGTAATTTGGATATTCTCTCTGAGAAGAACTTGCAAAAAAACTATCAGAGATAGTAGCTTTATCTTCCAGGATGTCCACATCCTGCAAGGGTATTAAAACCTACATGGCAGGATTGACAGACACACATGTGTGTGTGTGTGTTTGGATATATCCAAATGTAATGTTTGTATGTCATTTAAAATGCAGACATGTGTAGCTGACACACTTGCTGTTTGTATGGGTGCTGCGGCCCCTGCCTCTGCTATTACTCATATTGCTTCTGGTTGTCGTTCTGCTGCGGGTTCTGGCCTGCCATTAAAATCCCAGCAACATTGTTAATGAACTTTTAATGACTTTTTGCGAGTACACATACTAAAACAATATCAACTTTGGCTCCCGACCCTGTGCTCTGTGTGCATGCAATACAAATCTCAGAGCTTCAGTTTTCATTTCGTGCACCTTTTTTCCATGTTGCATGATGTTGTTGGGTTTTTCTGTTTGGATTTACTGGCACGTTTTTGTTGAGCGGCCATAGAAACAAGCGTGAAATCTAAATCTAAAACAAACTTTTGACGCAGAGGGATGACGCCCGTATGGGCGTCACATTGCAGCTGCTGCAGTTGCTCTAACAACTGTGACAACAGCAACAGCACCAGCAGCAACAACATTAATATGCGAAATTTGAAGTGCCTGCAAGTTGTTTACATGCCCGACAGTGGAGGCGAGATGTTTGCGTGTGTGTGTGCCTTGCATCCTGATTAACAAATCAACTGGAATGGGAATCCAATTGCGGGCGATTCATCAGTAATCAGAGAACCTGGCTACGGGCCAAAATGGAGGCAACATCAATCGAGTTAAGTCCTGAGCATCGTTCCTGTGAGTCAAAGGAAACCAATCCGCTCACATCAGAGAAAACTAAGCCAATAAACCTAAAGCCCAGATTTCGCATGGACTGAGACTCTTTGGCTATTGAATTATTCAATTCACAGCTGCTGTGCGTTGCCTATTGCTCAATTTAGTTTGGCAAGCGCAAAATACATCAACTAAATCGCACACAGTTTAAGTACATATTTCTATCTGCCAGTCATATGCGCATAAAATATAGATTAGCAACTTAATGTAAGCACAGACCTCTGATAAAATGAGGTTTTGGGTCAGACCAAAACCACAACGAAACGAATAGAGCAGATAAGGGGCAGTTTCAATTTCCCCACACTCGCTTCGCTGATATTTAAACGCGCGCTCCCCACCACAGCTCCAACAGTCGCGATCTAGTGTTGATAAGGTGCGTGTGGTGTGTGTTGTTCACACTGGAACAGCTGTTTGGACAAACAATTAATTCAATTAACTTCTTATCTTTCCGATCCGTTTAGTTGAGTTCAAAATGAGTGCCGACCAGTGGGAAAACAACGAGGAAATCAAAATATTCCGCGAATATCTGCGCATACCAACGGTGCATCCAAATGTGGACTACAGTAAGTAATTTATCTTTATTGCGACGCGATAAGGCTCTTCTCCCGTGATCTTTATGACCTTGCCATAAACCGTGTCTGCTATTTATAGACGGCTGTGTGGAATTTTTAAAGCGCCAGGCTGCCGGCCTGGACCTGCCTGTGGATGTCGTGTATCCCGTGAACGAGAAGAATCCCGTGGTAATCATGAAATGGCTGGGCAGCCAGCCGGAACTCCCTTCGATCATCCTGAACTCGCACACAGACGTGGTGCCCGTTTTCCCAGAGAAGTGGACCCACGAACCATTCAGCGCCGATCTGGATGCAGAGGGACGTATCTTCGCACGCGGCTCCCAGGACATGAAGTGCGTGGGCACCCAGTACCTAGGTGCCATTCGCGCTCTCAAGGCCAGCGGCTACCAGCCCAAGCGGACTGTGTACCTCACCTACGTGCCGGATGAGGAGGTTGGCGGTCATTTGGGCATGCGGGAACTGGTCAAGGGCGACTACTTTAAGAATCTGAACGTGGGCTTTAGCTTTGACGAGGGCATCTCCAGCGAAGACGAGACCTACGCCCTCTACTATGCGGAGCGTACACTCTGGCGTGAGTAACTCAATCACTGATCCACTGAGCTGAGAATCTACATCAATCCTTCTGTTTACAGATCTCAGATTAAAGATCAGCGGCACTGCTGGACATGGATCGCTTCTGCTGCCCAACACCGCTGGCGAGAAACTGAATTATGTCGTGAACAAGCTGATGGAGTTTCGCAAATCGCAGCTGCAACGCCTGGCTGATGATAAATCCCTTGAAATTGGAGATGTGACCACTGTTAATCTGACCCAGCTCAGGGGAGGCGTCCAAAGCAATGTTGTACCGCCGCTGCTGGAGGTTGTGTTTGATATTCGTATTGCCATCACTGTGGACATCACTGCCCTGGAGAAGCAGATTCGCGACTGGTGCGAGGAGGCCGGGGGTGGCATTGAGCTGGAGTTTGAGATGAAAAACCCCTTTGTGGAGCCAACAAAGATAGATGCCTCAAATCCCTTCTGGGTGGCCTTCAAGCAGACCCTTGACGACCTGTAAGAAATACCCGACAGCAGCTGTAACTCTAGTCTAACTCTCTGTGTTTCTTTTAGTGGCCTAAAAACCCGCGTTCGAGTCTTCCCAGGTGCCACCGACAGTCGCTATGTCCGTTATGCTGGCATCCCTGCCCTCGGCTTCTCGCCCATCAACAACACGCCTTTGCTTCTGCACGATCACGATGAATTCCTGCGCGCGGATACCTATTTGCATGGCATTGAGGTGTACAAGAAACTCATTCCCGCTGTGGCTGATTCTTAGAGCCTGGATGATGCCATAAACAACAATTTAACGCATTTAAAACAAACTACAATTATGCATTCTATATACTTATTATATATGTGGTCTACATTGTCTTTAATCTTATTAAATATAAAGGAATATAAGGGAATTACTATGTCTATGGGCTATAATATTAGCTGAGCGAAAACCACAATGTGTCGGGTATCGTAAAAGTTTTATTCTGTTATTTATATTCCTTATCTTTTAAATGTGTTATCAAGTGCTACTAAAATGTCAACAATTGATAAGAAACTAAATCCAAAGCAAGCTTAGAGTCAAAAGAAAGCACTTTTGACATGCCGAATGTCATTCATCGCAGATCACTGAATATTGTAGCACCGAAAGATTATCCCAGACATGAGCGTGCAGGAATGGGAAAGCAACGAGGAGATTGCAATTTTTCGGGAATACTTAAGAATTCCAACCGTGCAGCCTGATGTGGATTATAGTAAGCTTTTTCTGACACCTCAAGATCACTCGCTCCAGCTTCTTGGTAACTTCCAGCTGCGTGTGTGGAGTTCCTTAGGCGTCAGGCGGGAAGCCTGAATCTGCCAGTTGATGTGGTTTATCCTGCACTTCCCTCAAAGCCTGCTGTGATCATCAAGTGGCTGGGGAAGCAGCCGGAACTCCCTTCGATCGTTCTGAACTCGCACATGGATGTTGTTCCCGTGTTTCCCGATGAGTGGACTCATGACCCCTTCAGTGCACACATGGACACCGAAGGTAGGATTTATGCACGCGGCTCGCAGGACATGAAGTCCGTGGGAACTCAATATCTGGGCGCCATTCGAGCCCTCAAGGCCAGCGGCTACCAGCCCAAGCGGACTGTCTACCTCACCTATGTACCAGACGAGGAAGTTGGCGGAGATCTGGGCATGCGAGAGCTGGTGAAAAGTGACTACTTCAAGAAAATGAACGTGGGCTTCAGCCTGGACGAGGGAATCTCAAGCGAGGATGAAACCTACTCGGTGTTCTACGCTGAGCGCACACTGTGGTGTTAGTATATCAGAGTCCAAACCATATTCTGCCTTACCTCATTAATCATTCCTCTGGCAGATCTTAGATTAAAGTTCAGTGGCACGGCTGGGCACGGATCCCTGCTGCTTCCCAATACTGCCGGTGAAAGGTTTAATTACGTTTTGAATAAGATTATGGAATTCCGCAAATCGCAAGTCCAACGACTGGCTGACGATTCATCCCTTGATATTGGAGATGTGACCGCCGTGAACCTAACTCAGCTGAGGGGAGGCGTCCAAAGCAATGTGGTCCCTCCGCTGCTGGAGGCAGTCTTTGACATTCGCATCGCTCTCTCCGTCGATGTGGTTGAATTTGAGAGGCAGATACGCGACTGGTGCCAGGAGGCTGGTGGCGGCATTGAACTAGACTTTGAGATGAAGTGTCCATTTGTGGAGCCAACAAAGATAGATGCCTCGAATCCCTTCTGGCTGCCCTTCAAGATGGCCCTAAAGGAACTGTAAGCATGATCTATGGCTGTGGTAGTCATTCTTTTCATTATTCTTATTTCCTTTAGTGGTCTCAAAACCCGCGTCAAGGTCTTTCCTGCTGGCACTGACAGTTTCTTCATTCGAGAGGTAGGAATTCCTGCTCTTGGCTTCTCGCCCATCAACAACACGCCCGTGCTGCTGCACAATCACGATGAATATCTGCGAGTGGATTCCTATCTGCATGGCATTGAGGTGTACAAAAAACTTATTCCAGCTGTTGCCGATGTCTAGGATATTTTATGATAAAGTTTATCCAGGTTCCAGCATGCAATTTGTCTTTTTTTGTTATTCTTACAATTGGGTATGGATGTCTGAGGATCTCGAACAGATAGCCGCAATCTGTTATCTTAGTTTACATTTTAATAGTTTATAAGATAATCACAACCACAGCCCCATTTTGCTATCTCTATGAGACCACAGCAATGGAGGGCTAAACAACTACTCCATGAGCTTTAAAAGACCCAGTCAAGTCGGAAGATACGCATTCCTCGTTGAACATTGAAAGCGTTTACATCGCAGCGAGAGCATCGCCTCAAAATGGGTTTGGAAAAATGGGAAAATGACGAGGAAATCAAAATATTCCGCGAGTATTTACGGATTCCCACCGTGCAGCCAGATGTGGATTATAGTAAGGCTTCATTGGTTGAACTCTCACCTCCTTATTCGCTATTCGATATCTTTCAGCCGCTTGTGTGGAGTTTCTTAAGCGTCAGGCGAGCAGCCTGAATCTGCCACTGGATGTGGTTTATCCTTCACTGCCGACGAAGCCTGTTGTGATCATTAAATGGGAAGGCAGTCAGCCGGAGCTACCTTCGATCATCTTAAACTCGCACATGGATGTGGTCCCAGTGTTTCGTGACAAGTGGACCCACGATCCATTCAGCGCCGATCTGGATTCAGAGGGTAGGATTTTCGCCCGAGGTACGCAGGACATGAAGTGCGTTGGAACCCAGTACCTTGGTGCCATTCGGGCGCTAAAGGCCAGTGGATTCCAACCCAAGCGTACGCTCTACGTGTCCTTTGTGCCAGATGAAGAGATCGGTGGCAAGTTGGGAATGGCCGAACTAGTAAGGACCGAGTACTATGCGAAGATGAATGTGGGCTTCAGCCTGGATGAAGGAGGAACGAGCGAGACGGACACATATCATTTGTTTTATGGCGAACGCTTGCGATGGGGTGAGTTTGGGAATGTACTCTAAAGCGACTTGCACTTCACGTCCTTTTACAGCGTTCAAAATAAGATTTAATGGAACTTCTGGACACGGTTCTCTGTTGCTGCCAAATACTGCGGGAGTAAAACTCAACTATGTCCTGAATAAGCTGACAGAGTATCGCACCTCGCAGGAACATCTGCTGGCAGAGGACCCAAGCCTGAGCAAAGGTGATGTCACTACCCTTAATCTCACTCAGCTGAGCGGCGGAGTGCAGAACAATGTCGTGCCCCCGTTCTTCGAGGCTGTCTTCGATCTTCGCGTGGCCGTCACTGTGGACGTGGTGGCCTTCGAGAAGCAGATACGTGACTGGTGCAAGGAGGCTGGTGACGGCGTTGAAATTGAGTTTATCGTACAGGAGCCAAACGTGGTACCCACTAAGCTGGATGAGTCGAACCCATTTTGGGTTGCCTTCAAAGCAGCATCGGATGAACTGTATGTACATATTTATTAACAATTTTCAATGTGCTATCACTATCTCCTGTCTTTACTTTAAAGTGGTTTAAAGGTGCATCCCATCGTCTGCCCCGGCGCCACCGATAGTCGATACATTCGCCAGCGAGGAATCCCGGCTATTGGCTTCTCACCCATCAAAAATACCACCCTCAGGATCCACGATAATGATGAATTTCTGTCGGCTGATGTTTACTTGCACGGCATTGAAGTGTACAAGAAAATCATTCCCAATCTATCCAATGCCTAAGAGCATATTTCTGGTTCCAAGTGCAAAAGCTCTTTCTCAATAAAGATTGATCCACCGAGAAATTCTAGTGATTATCCGCTTTAACAAATTATCTCTTCTCTTCTTGGAGATACACTCATTCCACATCGTGTCAGTGCCTCATATATTATTTGTGGGAGGGAGCTCATCAAAGATTCCCACAGGTACTTTGTCTTTCCAAATGTGACATTTGAGTAATTGTTCGACACTGTTCTCTTTGATTAGATAGCAGAGACCAATGAAGCGTGAATGCAATTAAGATATGCGAAATCTAGGTGATCAGCAACTAATCCATGTTAATCGAGCAGCAAGACTTGGTTAAAGTTCCAAGAAGTTGAGTAAGATACAACCACAACCCCTTCTGCCACTTGGAACACTTGCTAAAACTGATGTCTACCTTAAAGCCGATGAGATCTACAGGAGATTCCTGCCACCTGTCCTGGTCAGTGCAGAAGGGATAGCGCATTTGCACGACAGAGTGTTGTCATCGATTTGACAGCCTCATATGTGAGACAGGGTTGCAAAGTGGACGAGACAAGTGGGAGAGAAGTTTGTCAGTTAGTCAAACAAAATAAATTTTAAGGCCCCTCACCTGTGGGTGGGTGTAGAGGGTGAGCATGAGGGTGGTGCTGTGGGTGGTAAAGCACTTCCACGTCACTCACTGCAAATTGTCGGCTGGGCAGCACTTTGGAATGTCTGACATGTGAGTGGTGCCAAGGGCAATAAATTATGCTGGGCCGCAGAATGAATAATGGCCATGTGCACTCTAACCCTCCTGGGGAAGCCACATCCCATCACATCCCATCCCATCCTATACCGTTCCCCGTGTTGGTTGCAACTGTGACCCGTGCGTGCCGATTAGACATGTTAATGCATGTGTCAGGGAAATGAAATATGTATTGATGGTAGCCAGGAGAGAGATCTCTCTACGAGTGTGTGTGTGTGTGTGTTTGTGTGTGTGGCCAGGAATTATGACAATTTATCAGGCGAATGTCGTTTGGCTTCAATTACGTGGGCTTGAGGTGGGAGTGGGACTGGGGACAGTGGGACTGCTGGGTGCATTTCAAATGCTTTCCACGCAATTAACACTGACCATTAGTGGCGGAGCATCTCATCGCCTGTTTGGCATAATGAGTGTAGAGTCCAGCCCTTTAACGCTCTCGTTACTGCTGCCAACTTAATGCATATCATTTTTACTTTTAATGAGCTGTTGGCGGCAGTTGGCAGCGCTCTCTGCCCGCTCCGTCTCGCCCCATCCCTCCATCTCTTTCCTTTCACGCCCTGTGTCTGGTCTTGGCAAAAGTGCACTTAATGCAGCAAGTTTTTGCAGCCCACCTGCCACGAACCCACTTGAACGCAAGTTCTGGTCGTTTTTTCCTGCCTGCTCGGAGCTCTCTGCTTTGCATTTTAAATTTCCCAACGACTGTGGGTACGTACTACGGGATGTGCGTGAGGGATGTGGAAAAGTTTGGCAACTTTTACATTTCAATTTTAATTTCTTTGCCCTAGACTCGATGCAAACTTTAAGCCTCCGCTGCACATGCCCCAAGAACCTGAGCAAATTTTTAATGGCCCACTCACACTAATTAGGGCCTGACGAAAAGTTTGTGCGTCTTTAAGAGTTTCCACCACGTACCAGCCAGCAGCTTCAGCTTCCATCATTCTATATTTCCTCCTGTAGATGGCATTTGCATTTAGCTGGCAGTAGGAGGATCCTTTATTGCCAATTACCAGGAACCCGTCCGAAGTTTATGACAAATAAAACCCAGCAATCACAAAGAAAAAACTCGATTGTAATTAAATTCAATTTACTTGTGACTGCTGTGGCTCACAGTCTTGCAGCAACATTATGGCCATGCAATTAAAATCCAAGATTAAACGAGCTTAGGCTTGTGTCTATATGTATGTATCCCTTCGGTATATGTACGAGTACATGTATCTGCTTTTGGGACAACAAAGTGGTTTTATGGTAGCTTCATACGCCTTGTTGCCTTGATGTCCGCACAGCTGCACAGTGGGCCAGACTGGCAGATGACCGGTGAACGGGAACGAGAACGTCACTTGGGTATATTCAATTTTAGATGGAAATGGTTTTGCTAGGATATATTCAAGCTTGGTTAGCGTCCCATAGATCAAAGTCGAGCCCCCATTTGATTTGCTGCACACAGACACCCACAGCACACCCGTTCTGGCCGGGTTGGGGCTTCCTGTCTAAGGGGATAATAAACGTAAGTTGCAGACACGATAGCAGCTGACTGAAAAGTGTCATTAAGGCGTAAGCACGCCTTCCTACACGCACTCTCACACACACACACACACACACAGCCCGACGCACCGACACACGCTTAATAAAGTCAATTGAAGTCTCTCGGGCGCTTATGTGTGCGGCAAATAATTTATTTTGTCATTAAGTTTAACGCCGAGAGAGCCAACCAGCCACCCACCAACGTCTAAGCCATGGCAACAAAAAACGACTGGCAAAAAAGAGAGTGTGGAGAAACTAATTAACTTGTTTAGCGCGCCAAAGCTGCACAGTTTCCACGCTTCCAGCTCAAGCTTAAGCGTTGCTCCCGCCAAACTAATGAGCTTCTGTCGGGGGAGAGAGAGATGCGGTGCTCGTGTGTGTGGTGGCTGCTGGGGCGACATTAAGAGCACCCAGAGAGCAACCCAGACCCCGAACCAGACCCAGAATTCTTCTAGAAACTTTCGCCTGATTAAGCCCTTGTGGTTAGGGGTAGCTTAGGGGTCCGGGATCTGGTTTTGGTGCTGATTTCGCATCTGTTTGCTTCTGCTGTGCTAAACTTTACTGCATATGTTCCGGAGCAAAATGAGAACTCGCCGGAAATGGCATAGCCGCCAAGCCAACAAAGAAAGGAATGGCTACTAGAAATAGGAATACACTGTCAAAGGCTGTGAAAACTTTCGTTTCTCTCTCTGCATCAACGCGTCGCGACTTGGCGTCGTCTGCCTGTCGCTGCCCTGCGATTGCAATTTCATTTCCGTTCTTTGGCTTTTTATTTCCTTTTAGCATTTTATGTATATTTTTGCAGTCGCCATTTCGTTTATTTTTGTGCAATAAGTATTTTCCTCTACTTCTTCTTGTGTATGTTGGATTCTGTTTTTGCTTTGTTTCGGCTCTGGCTCTGGCTCTGACTCTTGCACAGATACGGCGAAATTCTTGCATAAACTTCGGGATCCAGCCAGATAGCAGCAGCCAGTAGTAGCAGCAGACATCTAATTGAAACTGAGTTGGAAGCGCATTGCGGGCGGTGGCGAGCAACAGCAGTGAGTGTAATGGAGGGAACAAAGTGCAACAGGAAGTGGAAGCAGCAATTGAATTTGCCACTAAAATGCAGACTCCTGTTAAAATACAAATTTAATTTTCTCTTCCTGGAGTATGTGTAAGTGGAGGGAAGAGAAGTTCCATGTGCGCATAGAAATTTATTTGAAAATTCCTTTGGCGTTGTGCCTTCAGCCAACTGAAAAGCCAATCAACTGTGATTCTGTGGACTTGTCAAACTTTAGACTTGTTTTCCACTTGAGTGTCAGTGGCTGTGTTGCTCGGCACTTCTGAGGCCAGCTTCGCTATCACAAGTTAAACGGCTAATTGCTGCTCGAAAGAAAAACTTTGGCACTTTTCTCCCATTCTGGCAGGCATCATTTTTTATATCCCCCCAGCCCCACCATCTGTTAACATTGTTTGCCGAAGCCCAAGGGCCATCTATGTATTCCATCATAGCTTTCTGCCATTGGCCAGAGCTGCGTGCGAGCATACGCAATATTATTTTTACAACTGTCAGCGCAAAACTTTGCAGAACAGAACCCATGGAGACGAGACAGAGACCCAACTCCAAGGCAACTTTCGTTTCGACTCTGTATAAACTTTCGCTGACAATTTGTCACAGGACTTTTGGTTCTCTTTTTTTTTTTGTTCGAGAATATTTCACAAGGTTTCATCGCTGACTCGGCAGCCAAAGAGAGACAATTTTCTGAATTTGATAACTGCCGGAAAAACTTTAGCTCAGCTTTTAGTTTTTTAAGAACATAATATCCATCTTGGTCTCAATTTAATCCCACTCCCCGTCCCCCATATGCCCATTTAATTGCATAATTTGTATGCAGGATTTTGCGGCTGGCTGCAATTCTTTTGGCCCGCACACGCCCCCATTATAGTGGGAAAACTTTTACATGTTCTCGTTCTTAGGCGACGCTGCGTTTTTCGGCTTTTGTTACATTTCGAAGAGCCATTGTGTTTTGCCTTTATGCCGTGTATTATTATCTGTTTCTCTCTCTTTCTCCCTGACTGACACTGTCTCTCTCTCTCTCTCTGGCCTAAGCTATGGCTTTCAGTTTTTGGGGAAAACGTGTGACTTCCTCCTGCTTGCTGCCTGCCTGCCTGCCTGCCTTTCATTTCCAAGTTACGAACTGTTATTATCTGTCTCCCTGCTCGTTCGTACATTTACGGCGCCATATATCCACCTCTCCGTCTCTTACTATGTGAATCTATCTATCTACCTCTCTCTCTCTCTCTCTCTAGACTCCTAAAATTCGTTACAGTATGCATGTGCCATGCCTGTACTTGTGTGTGTATGTGAGTTATCGCATACACGCTATAAACTCCCAGTCAAAGTAGCGAACGTTATAATTTATTTATGGGAATGCGCACACACACACACACACACACACATGCACATATATCCCAAAAGAGAAAGAGAGAGAGCGAGATCTTTCTTCTCTGCAGTGTCTCTGGTAAAAGTTTTATGTAACCCACTGTGCGACACCGCACCCGCAACCCCAAAAGTCATTTCGTTTAACGTCTCTGCCGAATCCCTTTATCTTGCTTTTAATTTTTTCTCCCTGCCACCTTTGCCGCACCGAAATAATAAATCAACTTTCTTCTTTTGCAACATTCTCGTAATACTCGGTATGTTGCCATCGCGTCTTGTCATATTTTGGCACCGAAAACATTATCGAAGTGCTGGAACTGGCGGAGACTGTCCTGTGAATCGCTTTGCCAATGTCAAATGCCAATCACGACATAAAGGGAAATTTAATATGGCATATTTGTAATGTCAAGAATGTACGTCAACAAACTGAGTATCGAAATGAGTTTTTCGTGGAAACTCGTGCAGGCCAAAAGCAAATGGCCGCCGGCAACGGCAAGGTCGCCGCCCTTCATTACGTATACGCAGCGTGGACCCGAGGAATACGCACACAACGAGTATACGGGTATTTTCCAACTTAATTTGCAAGGAAACTTTTTTGTTTTTCTTGTTTTCGTGGAAGCCGCAGACAGTGGAGCTGTGGCAAGAAAGACGAGCAATTAATATGCATAATTTGCAACTGTTTTCGTCGTCTCGAAATCAGTGCGAGAATGCTGTCAGCAAATGGTCCTTGAGTCGGGGAGCATAAATAATGACAGCTTAACAGGCTGGCACTCGACATCCCTGTCCTAGTCGCAGTGCCAGTCCACATGCAGAGCCCTGTGACATCCCATTTGACATGTACTTAGCTGCCATAAAGCCTAATGCTGGTGCCTCATCTACATATGTCTGGGTATTCTGTTGAGTAATTGATAGAACGACGGACCCGCCTCTTCGATTTGCGTGAGTGTCGCATCAACCGGAGCAAAACTCTTAAGGCAATATGAGGCCAAAGGCTGTCTTCACTGTCTTCCAACTGGACCAACTGCTCAGGCAATTAATTAAAATAGCAAACAGCTGGACTCACTGTCGCTCCGTGTCCTGTCTTGTTCTGAATTTCTAAATCACTTTCACCAAATCACACAGCAATATGAGTTTTGATTGCAGTTCATTGCGATCTCTAGATAGTCCCTGAAGATTCGACTGAAGTAGAATTGATTGGCCTATTTACCCAGTTTTCAACCTGCATCAATTTTGCGGAAATGAAACTGGAAACAAGGCTCTGTGTACCTTTAAGTTATGGGCTGGCTATGAAAATGTAATATTTGCCAGGCAGTAAATACAGATGTTGCTGGAGCAAACAAGAGCACAGTCGAGCCAAGAGAAGCCCGTACACGGAGCTGGAGCTGGAGCTGGAGCTCTTCTTACATAATCAGTTAAGTGGCACACATATGAGCAGCCCCATAGATAGCAGGATATCAGGATAGCAAGAGTTCTCCTTATGCTCGAGGGGGGGCAGTAGGAGCACAACAATATGAAAGTGAAAAATGAGTTTGCTCAAGTTTTCTCCTTTACATTGAAGTGGCAGCAAAAAAATTTTTTAGTTTGACATCAAAGTTGTGTTGCTGCAAAACCAATTTGTCTTATTGGGAATGGGGCGGTGTGGAGACCCTGTCTATAAGATTTATGATGCATGAGCCATGCTCAACAACAGCAGCAGAACCGACCATGTAAAACAGCGAACAGCTTAAGGGATGTCGCTGTGAGTAGGCTCTTAAGTGGAACACATTGGTTCAGTTCGGCCCAAATCCGAGTTAAGCTGTTAATTATTCTGGAGGATCAAAGGAAAATCGAGGCTACTACCTGAGGCAGAACCGCATCCAGTTGCTGGCTGGCTGGCTGCTCTGGGCCTGTCCGTGCTCTTCATTTCATAAACGATTTTCAGCCTTTTTTTGTTGGTCTGCAAAGCCATTTGCCAGGCATTTCCCTGCACATGCCAGAGCCCACATCTCATGCAGAGCCATGGACTGTTACATCCCGGGCACATGCAGGCAATTTGCTAATGTGTACGTGCACGTCTCGACTTTTCCCACAAAGAAATTAACCGAGTCAGGAGGCAGAAGGCAGGAGGTGCCAGGAGCCGGGAAAAGGCCAACAGCGAGTGCGATTGGCAAGGACACGGAACACAATGCGATAGCGTAGACCATAAAGCAGACGAAAACGGAATGCAGAACAAGGTAGATAAGTGGGAACGTGGCCAGGATGGACGGATGGATGGATGGAATTGAGGGAACTGCTCCTGAACCGGTGAATAAAAGAGTGAGCAAAACTTTGCAACGGATTCATAAGTTTTCATGTTCCACTCCGAGCTTTTTTTTTCCTTCCAAGACAAGAGAAATTGTTATGTTCGGGTCATATTTCCTTCAGGCTCGTGGTGGCTGTGTTCACTCCTGGGAAATTTTGCAGGCTAAAGAAAACTGCAAGTTTCAGAATTTGCAGCCTGTGAGGTTACCTCCCCCTCCGCACGGCACCAAAAATTGGCATTCACATTGGCATGCAATATTCAAATATTCTTAGCCCCGAGAACCATGGGAATGGGGTCGGAAAATTGCAATTGCAATTCTAATGAAAGCGAACCGAGAGAAGTCTGCAGAAAGCCAAAGCTGTCTTCACCTGAACTTTACTAAGCTGCGGTCCTAATCGGGTTCCCTAAACAGGTGCTAATGCCTAGGCCATACGTATGCGAATGTCGTTAACTTTTACAGCCATTTTTATAACTTCTCGAGCTATGTACGCTACCCGTAGAATACACACACATCTCCCATTCCAGCTAGTTAGCATGCTGGTAAAACTTTTTTGTCTGCGTGTTGGCAATTTATGCAACAGTTTGACAACATAAAAGTTTATTACATAACTTGCACCATATATCCGTAGTTCGTTTTGTATGTCCAAACTTACACATATGTACTTCTGTATGTGCGAGTGACAAAGTCAGACTGGAGTCAAACGGATGTTGGGAGATCGGATACGCGCCTGGTAGTCAGCCAGACATTATCCCTCTCATGCTCATAAAAATGTATCTCATGCTCGAGTGACTGACCACTCGACGAGGGGCGAGGAGGAAGCTACAAGTAAAACTGTAATTTGCACACATTTTGATTTTGATTTAGTTTTTCTGTTCTGTTGGGATGGGTAGAAGTGGAGGATGGAGTGTCTGCTGTGTGCCACTCTAAGTGGCGCTTATACGAAATTATGCATATCAACTTTATGGCTGGCAGCAATTTCACACACAGACAACGGCACTGAAGTGGAGGAGTATTTGCATCTACTCGTACTCACGCACTGCATTTCACTGAAGCCTCAGCTGTCATTGTAGTCTGTGTGGAGCTGTCGTGTACGCGAGGCAGAGGGGGGACTCTATCCCGAGGCAGAGCTGAGTTTTATTCGCATTTTATTCACATTTTATTTTATGCAGCAACGACACAATTTCCATGAGCTCAAATTGCAAAATGCACAATGCAAAGATTTATTTTCTGCTGACAAACAGAGCATCATTTGTGGGGTAATCGATGGATAAGAGCATTTTGCCAAAGCCGGAGAAGAATGGCTCTGGGCAGACTCTGGCTCTGGCACTGACTTCGTGAATGCTGTTTGTCTGGCTGATTATGCATATAAGGATATACCAATTGTATGGAGAGGAGTAGTTGAAAGAGAACCTGAAATACGAGTAGTCATGAATAAGCGAGGGATTATTGCTTAGTTGACAGCCAACCCATGGAAATGGTTGCAAATCAAGGGAAATTCCCTTACGATCTGAGCTAATTTATTATCATTTTTATGACTAATGCTGGGGCTCACAAAACGAATAGAAATTGGACGGGGAAATGGATGGAAATGTATGCGATGCATAACTCATAACTGGATTCTATGGATCCTTTCTTTCTCTCGCTCTCTCTTTACGTCTCTCTCTGTGTGTGTTTCTGTGAGCTGTGCCTTCCTTTTGTGCTTGATTAACGTCAACTGTTTATGGTTATTTATTTTTGGGGCTGCTTACTTTGGGGAGCTCTTCCATGTTGCGCGGATTATTTCCGCCATGCGAAGGCGAATGCTGATGGGCAGCAAACCAAAGAAATTACCTTGCAAAACGAAAGAATGGATTTCTATTATGTATAAGCCGAGGCTGTGTTCCAATAAGTATTACTTCCAGATATTGCTTAGATAAAGCTGCGGCTTTAAGCCACCAAATATTAGGGAGGAAAAACCAATGAAATCATCTCAAGATTACACTTTTGGCCCCGAAACTTTGCACAGGGAATCGCAAGGCAAAACTTTTCAATTAAACACAATGCGTTTGGGGTACATGGCCATGGTTATGGCCCTGGCCATTGAAAATCACACTCAACTTGAAACAATTTGGATATATAAACTTTTCAAATAATTTATGCCGTTTTCCAAATACTTGCAAAGCGCAAACTTTGCGAATAAACAATAAAATTCATTGGGAAATGGAAATGGGAATGTCTGCGGGGTACGAAACGAAAATGTGCGATTAGCCAAGCAGATGACATAAAAAGTAAACTTAAAGAAAATAAAAAAGAAAAATGAGAGGAAAATAAAAGGACATCAAAGTGAAATTTATGCAGTCAGAAAACTCGAGCTGATGCTGTAAATTGCTTGAAATTGTGGTGATTTTTTTTTGGTATGGCCAACACGCACCCAACATCAACACGAAAACAAACACATGCTCTCGTAATCGCATCTGTGTATGAGGACAGGACGAAAGGACACATGTGGATTTGGTTTTCGGCAACTGTTTAAAATTCTGCGTATGTGGTTGTGCCATGGCCAAAATTTGAAATGCCTTTTCTTTTTTTTAATTTTGCTTTCTTTGCTTGCTGTGGAAACTTTGTGCGAATCGCAATAACTTTGCTTGAAGGCCGCTCGTTCTTCAGGGTTTTGTGGTAGAATGGGTGGACGGGTGGGTGTGTGGGAGCATTTAACGGCTGCCAACACAACCCACACCCACACACACACACACACACTTTTCCATTCATACATACATCAGACTATTAGCACATACACACGCACAGAGAGTGGGTCGGCTGGGATTGGGTCTGGTTGGGACTCAACAATGGCCACGCACAAGCGAAATGCGGAGAGCCAGGGAAAAAGGCAAGGAAGCGAGAGAAATAAAACCAAAATGCCAAACAAAACAAATACAAAAAACCAAGCCACAAAAAAAAATAGCAATACAACGAAAGCGGAAGAAGAAAAACAAGTTAAAACGCTGTAGATGGCTTTACGACTGAAAGATACCCGCTACTCAAAGGATTACGATGGCAGTACAGGTAAATATATAAACAAGATCTAGAAATTTGATACGATTGTAATAATAGTGAACGAGTGAACGCTTTTCATCGATTTGCTACAGGATGGCTGGCTAATACCACTATTTACAATTAAAACAAATTATGATCCATAAACTTTCTTCATTTAATCCCAGCTTTTTTCATACATTCGCACGAATATAATTGACCCTTGCTCAGGGAGAGTAAAGGGGATTTAAAAAAGAACTAGTCCAAATAGAAAAACGGAGCCAGCGAGGAAAAAAACAAGCGCAAAGCGCCAGGCAAATAATATGTAGAAAATGGTAGGAAAATGGAAGGAAAAACAGCGCGACGAAGACGACAACTTCGACGACGTTGCGTCTGTGACTAACAGTCATTGATGAGGGAGGAAGATGGGTTTCTGTGTGGGCTGTTCGGAGAAATAGTAGGGAATAGGATGGGGTGCGTGCTGGCAGACAAACTGAAAGCAGCTTACGGCTTACTTCATAGTTTACGAGCAGCCAAACGACAACAAGACTGCCAAATGCTATTGATTTTCCTTGTTGTTCTCTGGGTCTTCTACATGCCCGGCCACCTTGCATCCCATTCCATTAGATCCGGGATCTCGGATCGACTTGGATATCCGATGCTTCACTGAGTCTACGTAGGCAGGTGCGTGCTAAATACCAGAACGGAGCCATGGATAACAGTCAACAGCTCCTCGAAGGCGGCCTAGCAACGACTACAAACTACTACAAATCGGATTTGCGTGAGTAATTGGCAAGTTGGTTTTTTTTTCGGGGCTAGAAAAACGTATTGGAAACAACAAGGAAGTTGGTGTGAAACCTCAGCAACGACGAAGCCCAGAAGACCTGGAAAGCGAAAAAAACAAAAAGTTGGGCAGCAAATAAAAGCGCAATTGCGTTATATCGTACGAGTATGACAGACACACACCACACACACAAACACTGTCTCTCTCTCTGGCTCACACTCTGTGGCCCTTGGAGGGTTGGCAAGTGTCAGCAGTCAGCTTAAAATGTATTAAGTAAGAGACAGACAGGAAGACGGCAAACCTGGGACCGAGACGGGGTCTGGTACTGGGAGTGGGATCGGGATAGGGACTGAGTCGGAGCGGAGACAGACACAGAGGAACAGGGACAGATAGGGAGACGACAACGACAGTCAATGAGACTGGTGGTCGCACTGTGAAGCCATTTGGGACTTACCTCATCGATAAACTCAAAATCACCGCCCGTTTCGCCGACATACTTCTTCTTTTTGGCCTCAGAGCTGCCAATCAGGCTGGATGACATCAACACCAGTGCCAGACAAGCGCTGGCAATCAGCGGCGAATGCTTCATGGCTGATAAACGGCGTACAGGAACAGGAGATGCTCGAGGAAGTGCTTTAAATGATTCGCCTTGTAGACGGGTTCCGCTCTTGCTAAATCACGAGCGCGCCTGAATCGCAGGCAATGTTAAATGCTAGAATTATGTGTCCAGTGGAAAACTACGGCCGTGGACACACGCACAACAGACGACACACACACACACTCACAGAATCGCACACAGAAAACTAGCGATGAATGACAATGAGTTTTGGTTGAGTTTTGCAATCGGAGGCGCCTCTGACGATGCTGTGGAATGCACGGAACACTCTAGAAAGTACAACTGAAGGCAACGCGGCCGAAACGTAAACTGAGCGGCTCGCTGCTGGTCTTCTGACTGGCTGCCACAACCAACAAACAGCGTTGGAATTTTGCGACAGACGCGTCTCAGCCTAAGAGAGTGGCAGGATATTCTAAGAGAGCGATTGGAACCGTTTAAATGGCCATAGAGTTGTCACTGTTTAGGCGACTTACAGTCAAAGTTATATTTTATTTATATACATTTTAACACGGAAAACAAGATTTTTTGTTCCGTCGAATCCGAAGCAGATATAGCAAAAATTCAGGTGCAAATCTTGACTGTTTATTAAATAATTTTAAAGCGAATATTTGGTTATTCTCACAGTGTATTCCACTGCGTATGCGCAATGCGTCCACGACTCTCTCTCTCTCTCTCTGTCTCTTTTAGGATTCCACTACTCTCCAGCGCTCTCTCCACTCCGCCCATTCCCGTTGGAGCAACAACTGCTAAAGCACTTCCAGACCGCCACCACCAACAAAACAGACAGCAATGGGTCCAAATACCAGCGAACAGCACTCATCCAAAATCGATTTTCCGGACTCTGAACGCTCTTTCCTCACCCAAGGAGAAGCTCAACAGCAGTCCAGCGCTCTCTTAGACGATAATTGCTGGGGCCAAGGCAGGCGACGGGTCGTGAACCTGCCACTGGCGCCTAATGCGACCCTACATCCCAAATTGACTTGAGTTTTTGTTGCTTGGCTGCTGCGATGTTGGCTGCTGGCTGCTGGCTGTTGGATGCTGTCTGCCAATGTCCCTGGCACTGGCTTTTGATTTTTATGTATTGGCGCTTGGCACACTTGGACAGCGTTGACTGCTGTTGGCCGGGAAACCCCAAAACCATTTAACGCGTCAGCATCAGCGTCAGCGCGCCTCGCAGGCTGGCCAAAGCTAGCCCCCTAGTCCCAGCCACGTTGTTCCGGACCCGGTCTTGGTCCCGTTTTTGTTCATGCTCTTGTTCTCGTTCGCCTTCTCGGACCCGTAGGCTCTGTCAGTTTCAAATTAATAGCCACGCACACACCCCAGGCACACACACACAATGGCTCCGCTTCGTCCTGGAGTGTGGCGTGTGTGTGTGTGTGAGTTTGCCTACTTTAGTCGTACACGCTCCTCTGATGCTGCGGCTGCTGCTCCTCTATTATAATGGCATCATTGACTTGTATGCTTTGATGGCTGCTTTGGCCCGGACAGAGCTTTGCTGGCCGTCCTCTCGGCCCCTCTCGCGTGTGTGTGTGTGTGTGTTCCACAATCCGCCTACACTCGACACTCCACTCCCGTACTTGTATGCCCGGCTGGCGCGCGTTAGCTGCCTTTTTTGAATATTCGGCTTACACTTGTGACTACTACTGCTGCTGTTGCTCCTCCTGCTTCTTCTGGGCTTCAGATCCGCCTCTTTGCACTCTGGGGCTCGTAACTTGACAAACTTTTGCTGCTTTTTAGGGGACGGTGGGGGCTTTAAACTCAGAACTCACTCTGCTGCTGGGCGGTTGGGCTGGTCACAGTTGCAGTTGCCTTTTCGTGTAAAATTTGACATTTTATTGGATTTCCAAATGATTTTCAATCAACAAGTCCATGTTATGCAATATGTATTATGTATATAGTTATTGTTATTTTTTCGCAAGCATTGCAAGAGGAAATCAAATGGATTTTTACACATTTGTTCAATGGCTTGTTAAAAAGGGGATTCCTAGGTCCCAGGGGGGAGGGAACTTTTGCCTACTGCCACTTACGGCTTATTGGATAAACTTTAAACAATACATTTACATGACACACCAATTGTACGAGTAACGTGATTCCAAAGACACACGCACGCACACATGTAGATTATCATCAACAGAATGAACAGAACTATTCGCATGGTAATGTGGTACATGGATTAATAATTATTTTTTGGTTAGTTACAAGTCTTAAACGCTTTCTAAACAAAATGGAAATGCCTGGATCATAATTGTTAGTTTCGGCTGGGAAGAAACGAACGTAATTATAGAGATTTTTATGATTACTGCGACGTGCAGCAGCTGCTTTGTTTTTTTTTTGCGTTTTGTTCACTGGGCCGCCTAATGTTGCTAATTCGTAATTTGTTCTAAATGCTAAATCAAAATATATTTATGTATACGTATGTTTTTTCTTGTTGTTGTATAAAAAGTGAATACTTTTGGCTTAGCTGCTGGCGACGCTTAATATTTTTTGGCCGAATTGATATTTATGGCTATTCAAAAAAGTTCTTTTACTTTTGGAGATTCATTCTGCGTTTACAAATGCACTTTTAGAGATTCCATGCGGCTCACAATGCGGCGACGCAGCTCGGCGTATCTTCAAAATGGGAAAATCATATTATTAAAATTATATTTCATAATATTATATAAGTGAGAAACACACCTTTCCTTTATTTTGGCCACCTCGCGATCCACTTCCTGTTCATAACGCTCCAGAATGGCACGGCATTCGGGCAGCGATAGATTCAAAAATTGAGCAACTTCATTACTAAATCGGATAAAGAGAGTTGAGTGACTTAGAATATACATACATCGTGATATGGTGTCTCTGAAGTCATACCTGATTTCATCAGTTTTGCGCGTATCCACCAAAAACAGGCGAGCAACATCCTCATGCGGTCCCAGGGTGACACGCGTCACCAAGGGATATTCATCATCTTTAAGTCGTTTCTGCTCCCCATTGTCGCGCATAATAAAGAGCGAAAAGTTCTCTGGGGCCATATCTACCTTATACTTTTCGAGTACCAAATTGATGACCTCTGGTGTGGTCACCATTGATGAGACCCACACAGACATCTGAGAGCCATATGGGGGAGTAAAAAACGAAGTCTCCCGATTGTAATAATGGCCATTTATGGAGCACCGACGTTTCAGTTTGGTACGAGATCTGTCACATGGAAAACGCCTAATATAATTATACTTTTCACAAGGTGGACGCTTCATTGACTTACCGTCGGTTGCCGCTGCGTCGTTTGATGGCTGCGGCTCCGGTGCGGGGCGGTCTCCTCAGCACTACTCCATCCTCGGTTACATGTAGGCCAGAAGTTCCAAGTGAATCCCCGCCAGCACCAGCTGCCCCGTCGCTTGCTGTATAGAGCTCCTCCGTTTGAGTTAGTTCATCTCCTGCAGCAGCTCCGCTGGTTATGGACGGTGCATCGGCACGGCTTGACTCTCCCTCGCTGCCGCACCCACCGCCAGCATTCTCTTTGGGATAACAGTCCATTTGGATTTGAATGAAACGAGAAGGCACATCACTGCGTCTTATGGTGGCCAGGCGCTGGGGACGCAGCGTATTATCATCGTCGTCATCGCTGTCCGAGTACACAAAGCAACTGGGTCCAGATTTGGATCGATTTATGCCCTTTTCGAAGAGCTGTCGCCCCTGCTGATATGGTTTCCTCTGCTCCTTGCTGGGCACCGTTGATGCGGACGCCGATCCGCTCTTTTGTAGGGCGTACTGGCGCTGGGCGGACCGTGAGGGGTCTACGCTGCTGCGCAGGTTCATGGTGTCTTTGATAAACGATGGATCAATGTGGGAGCGCAGCGCGTGCTCGCAGTTAAAGCTCTTGCTCATCACCGAGTTCTCGCCGTAAAGCTTAAGGGAATCGTGTATGCGCGAGGGATCTATCGGCTGATTGCGCTTAAGTGTCCCATCATTTGGCTCCTTGAAGGAGTTCGTTCCGTTGACATAATCCTGATGTACACTACGCTTAAAGTCCTCATAGTCCATCGGTTTCAGGGTAGCATCGTCAGCGGTCTCGTAATTGTCTAGCGTGGTGGCCGTGGTGCTGACTGTGGTTGTATTTTGGGTGTTTGTATTGGTCGTTAACGAGTCCGTGGCGGTCATAAAGTTATCTGTGGTGCTGCTGCTGTTGTTGGTGGTCGATGATGGTGTAGAGCTTGAGTCCGTGGTGGTCGTAGTGTTGTCAGTGGATGTTTTGCTAGGGGAGCTGTCGCTGGAGGATTGCGACGAAGGCAGCTTCACCGGCATCGTTTCATAGATCTTATCCTTGTGGTTGTGACGTCTTTCCACCTGCAGCAGATCGTCAATGTCATCCCAGTCGAGCTTCTCCAGATTGTCGAGCTTTGACGGCAGCGTGCTGGACACACAACTGGTGCTGGCCGTCGCACCCTCCACCAGAGTGCCTGAAGAGTCCGTCGTGGTTGTATCCTCGTCGTCGTTTGTGACCTTTCCATTTGTCCCTTCCTTGCTGTTTCCTGTTGTATTGGCTGAAGCATCTTCGGGTGTCGTGGGCAGCTCGGATATTTCGTTCAAGCTGCACGAATCGTAGGTCATGCTCTCCGACAGCGACACGTCGGTGGAGAGCGCATCTACCTCGGCGGTAGTGGTTGTCGGCGCTGCCAGCGATTCGCTAGCTTCGTTCTCTTTGTCCGAACTGCTCTCCTGTGGGTAAAATGTTTGATTAAAAGATATTCCTGATGCAGAATCTAAATATGCTCACATCCGCTTTGGAGTTGCGACAGGAATTCCTCTTGCGCACCACAAATGTGCGCTGATCATCGTCTTCCTTGAGGTGGATTACCCCTTGCACTCCCCAATATACGCGCAGGGCTCCCTCCAATATCAAGCGGTTATTGACCTCACGGCTACGTATCTCGAGGCTTTTATTGTCGTAGAATTGATTGTAGAGCTGCGAATGAATCATTAGTGTGTTAGCGTGCAAGGATTGAGTGAATTCGATTGGTTGGCGCACCTTCAGCTTCGACTCGAAATGATCTCGCGGCAGTGTGGGTCCATTCGGTTGAGCGCCAGTCGATTTCTGGGCTCCCTTGATGCCAAAGCTCTTGTGTGACTCAACTCTCGTGCCATGGCCAAAGAGTTGGGGTCCGAACAGGGCTCCATAGCAGGGCACATGGCAATAAGGCACACCTTTGTGCTAAGAAGGGAATCATGAATGGAGGGAGACGGAGATTTGTTAGGATACTACGACCTGCCATCAATCAAACTGATGCAGTATTTACCTCAGCATGCTGGCCGGGATTCAGCCGCTTGCCGCACTCCTCGCAGCGCAAACATTCCGGGTGCCAATCATAGCCGAGCGACTGTTTACGTTCCGCTGTGATGCGAGGCAACAAAAACGATTATAAATAATTTAAATGTTATTTACAAAAGGCAAGTGTCTGTGTGTGTTGCTGTGTGCGTGTGCGTTTGCGGGGGCGTATTTGAATATTACCGAAGAAAACGGGTTTGCCGCACTTGTGGCACTTCCACATTCCGGCGCTGCTGCTGTCTCAGCTGTGCCCGGGACGCCACCAATTGGTCAAGGCAGGTCAACGCTTCCTGGGTACTGGGGACTGGGATACTGGATCTGGATGGGCGTGTATGTGACGTCTCAGCTTCGTCGCAGGCGATTTAATTCCGCAGTCGTGGGCTGTGTGACGTAAAGATAATACTACCGCCACGAGATTTATGCAAATGAATAAAGTTGAAGCGAACACGAAACGCAAATAGAACGCAAGACAAAGGGTAAACACATGAAGGGAACAGAAGAGAACGGAGCGAGAGGGTTGCGTTTGTGCGCTCACTGGGCCATTGGAGTGGCTAAGCGTATGATTTGCATGGTTTTATAAATGAAACTGGCACTTTACACATCCAAACGGCAGGCACAATGCATATGTCGGGATGTTCTTTTTGTTTTTTTATTGTTTTTTTTTAAATGGATAATTGCACCAAAAAGCAGTGTGACCGAGGAGTTATCGATACCTCCCGTCCGTCGAAATATACCAAAACATACAGGAAAAAAAAAGTATTCGAAACTTCTGGCAGCACTGGCAGTAACGCATTTGGCCAAAAATAGTGATAATTTCAAGTAGAAAGTGTTTTAGTTTATGTTGGTGCGCGCCTGTGAATTTAGTTAATTTGCCCCATTAATATCACGATTTAATGCATTTGAGTTATTAAGAACGCGAGTGTAGATGTGTATGTGTGGTTTGAATACAATGTGAACGTCCCCCTGGCGAGTGTCAGCCCACAATTAGGTTCTCACGGATCGGAACCGCAAGCGAAGCAAGAGAGAAGCAGCAACAGGCCAAAAATATTGCAGCCTAGAGCCTATCTCTCGGTCTTAATTAGCAAATAGCCAACAGTGCAAGTGCCACAGCAACAGGCCAGCCAGGCAGTGTGTGTGTGTGTGTGTTGGGTGTTGGTTGGTGCCTTCGTGTGTGTTTAATAATGCGCGCCACAATCGAGTTTGAGGAATGTCTAAAGGATTCGCCGAGATTCAGGTGCGTACCAAGGCCATGCCATGGCCATCCATACGTCTCTTCCCGCCCCCACAGTCGTGTATCTTTGGCTGAGCCTGCCTTTTAGCTCAATGTTTCCGCTTTTGGCGATGATATTTGCATTACTGCGATGCGAGAGAGAGAGAGCCTCGGCCCATGTAGCGTGACTGGTTACTATCAGCCACCCTCCACCCCCTCATTCTCCAACATTGTCTGTCTCTGTTCTCCATACGCGGCTCAAACACTGTTTCGGACTTAATCATCATTCGAACAAACTTTGCACTTGCCCGTCCCGTCACTGCTTTGGAATTTATCTCAGCGAATGGAAAACTATTGCACATCCCTCTCCCTCTCTTATGCCATCCATCCCCTCGCTCAACCAATTTCTATTGTTTCCCCGCTAATTGCCGACAGACAGACATACGGATGATAAGATTTCACCAAAAATTGTGTCTGCTTTCGCTCGTAAGCACAAACAAAGTCCGCTGAGCGACAAATCGATGCTTTTAGAGAGCAGCAGAGAAGATGATTAGCCCCAGAAGAGGCGACGCAACAGTTCGTTCGGTCTCCCCTGCAGCTTCACTTTAATTGGAGGCGCAAATACCGCTTTAATAATGCGAGCGGCATGGCATAAATTAAAAGTGTCATCGTAAACACAAAACGACACAAAGAGTGCGCTCCAGTCTGTACCCCTCGGACAACCGATGGCTTCTTGGATTAAGCACGCACAGATAATGTTTTGTTCAAAGGCAACTTTAATCGCCACAACACAACAGCAAGAGCAGCGTCAGTATCGGCACCCATCCACAACGAGATTCCCTTTCCCATTCCCATGCCCACCATCTACAGCATCTGCTGTGCTGTTGTTTACGTTTTCAAGATTGTGCCAACGTTTTCAATTTTGTTTTTTTCTGTGTGTGTCCAGACAATTTGTGTCCAAGGAGGAGAGCGATATTGAGCACTTGGAGCAGCGGCTGGAGAAAATCATCAAGCTGTGCAATGTGGCCGTCGACTCGGGCAAGGAGTATGTCAAGAACCAGAGGTAAATGCGCATATAAAATCCGTCTCATGTATATTCATTGATATCGATTCAACTACTCCTCTCTCCTGCCGCGTCAACAGCGCCTTTGCCATGTCCTTGTGGGATCTGCAGCAGCATTTTCTCGACAACAAAAACGCCCACAATGCGCTGGGAAAGTTGATTCATTGTTTCCAGGTGGGTCCAAGCAGGTTGTCCTTACAAACAAAGGCTCGCCAAATCTAAACATTTATATTTTGGACTGTTGACAGGAAATGAACAAGTTTCATACGATTTTGTTGGATCAGGCCAGTCGCACTGTGCTCAAAAATCTCACTGTATTCGTAAAGGACGACATCAATCAGGTGAAGGACTACAAGGGACACTTTCTCAAGGTGTCCGAGGGCTATGACAATGCATTGATAAAGAACGCACAGGTTCGTTTCAAATCTATTTCACATTATTATATTTTAATATCTCTCTGTTTTGTGTGCAGGCCAGTAAAAATCGCCCGCAGGAAGTTCAAGAGGCAGCTAATATCCTATCCGCCTCAAAGTCCTGCTTCCAGCATACCGCCTTGGATTATGTCAACTACATAACACTCGCGCAGTCTCGCAAAGTCCCATCCATACTGTCCACGGTGAGTAAAGAGCTCCACGAAGATTGCCAGCCTAAGCATTTCTTATCTTTCATGAATGAAAGGGGTCTCTGGCTCTTCTACATAAAAGTAAATAAATCCATAGCGCAAGGGGGGGTTTTGTTATTGGCATGACGTCACTATTGTTGTGTGATATATAGATAAGTACATATGTACTGTACTGTACGGATTGCTGTTTTTTTTTGCCTGTATTGCATATCTATAAGCAATGATCAACAGCCGTTGAGTCAGTGCAGGCGTTGAGTGTGTGCCATGGCACTTACAGTTGTCTATCGGGTGTGCTTGCTGCTGGATCGACGTGGACTCTCCTCACTCTTTATGCAGTACAAATATTGCCGTTTCTTTGTATTTGTCACGTTTTTCATGCTGATCTTCTCTTGTCTTTTGCATGTTTTTCGGGTGTTCGGGTCGACAGCTGCTGGACTACTATCAGGCGTGCGTGACCTACTACCATCAGGGCTTTGACTTGTGCAACGATTTCGACGAGTTCTTCAAGAACATCAGCGAGGATTTGAATGCCCTGCGTGGCGATTACCAGCAGCTGGAGAAGGTCATGCAGAATCGACACATGAGCGTGAATCGCTATTGCGATTCGAACACGAATAGTGCCTCGAACAAAATCGAGGGATATTTGTTTAAGAAAAAGTCAAAGGGCTTCAAGACCTGGTGCAGGCGTTGGTTCTACCTGAGCGACAACCAGTTGGTCTACAGGTGGGTTCATGGCTCTCCATTTATCATTTCAAACATCCCCCCGCAAACCCCAACCCCAACACGAACACACTCTCCCACCATTTGCTTGCTTAGTTAATCGTCTACTTTTATTTGCAAACTTTTGATTTTTGTGATGTTTAATTGTGTTGTGATGTGATGGTGATGTGTTGTGCTGAACGCTGAAGTGATTTGGATTCGCATTGCAGAAAACGCAGCAACGAGGACTCGTTTTCGGTCATGGAGGAGGATCTGCGCATCTGCAGTGTGCGGCCGGTCAACGAGGGCGATCGCCGCTTCTGTTTCGAAGTCATTTCGCCAACCAAGTGAGTACCTGAGTCGCTGCCAGCCACAGATGGCAGGTTCTAATCGTTTGTCACACCCATTTAGATCTCACATTCTCCAGGCTGACTCAGCCGATATGCTGTCCCTGTGGATTTCCGCACTGCAGCACAGTATTGGGGCCGCTATTCAGCATGACGCCACGCACAACTCGCGGCCACAGTCAACGAGCATGCCCAATGCGCTGCCAGCAAAGCGGAGAATGTAAGTGGAAGAAATTAGTAAACAAAAATGTATTCATGCTTTTCCATTACGCCTGCAGCCACTGGGAGGAGTTCTTGAAGATACCCGGCAATGCACTATGTTGTGACTGTCACAGCCAGGATCCGCGCTGGGCCTCCATCAATCTGGGCATAACGCTGTGCATCGAGTGCTCTGGTGTCCATCGCAGCCTCGGCGTCCACTACAGCAAGGTCCGCTCTCTGACTCTGGATGCCTGGGAGACGGAGAATGTCAAGGTCATGATGGAGCTCGGCAACGAGGTGGTTAATCGTATTTATGAGGCGCGAGTGGGCGATGACTGTGAACTCAAGCGTCCCACAGAGCAGTGTGAGATTGGAGTGCGCGAGGCTTGGATAAAGGCAAAGTATGTGGAGCGACGGTTTGTGTGCGCCATGCCCAAGCCACAGGAGCTGCTGGCCAGTGAAACTGCCGAGGTGCTGAGCATAGACAGCGGCGGTGTGGCGGACGAAGGTGGCAGCGGTGGTGGCAGCAACATTCTTGGCAAACATGCCACGCTACCGTTGGGCGGAACTCGAAAGTGGGCTGTCAAGAAGCTGCGCAGGAGGCGGCAGCAGCGTTCTCTGCCAAAAACATTGAGCGACGATCCGAGCATCTATAACACGGCCAAAACTGGCGACGAGCTGGACGAAGATGATGATGATGAATCGATCAACATTCCATCAATGTCATTGAGCATCTCGCGCGACGATTTGTTGGTCATTGGGGATGACCTAGGCCTCGAAAGCTATGAGACGCCGTGTATCTTGGGCAGCGATCAGGAGAGCACCGAAGGAGAGTCCGATCCAGAGCTACCGGAGGAAGTGCCCTTCACACAGCTGGACGCGAATCAGTTGCTCTACAAGGCATCTGTTGTGCACAATCTTCCGGTAATGTGCATGGCCTTTGCTCTGGGCGCCGATAAGACATGGAAGAATCCCCAGGATCGTCAGCGCTCATTTCTACATCAGGCCGTGATCTCCGGCTCTGTGATGGCCTGCGAGTATCTGCTGCTGAATGGAGCAGCCATCGATGCGGTCGATGAGCTTGGCTACAGTGCCCTTCACATATCCACGGCCAAGGGGCACATCGCCCAGGTGTATCTGCTGTTGAAAAACAAGGCCGCCTACGACCTGGCCTCAAGTGACGGCAAAAAGGCACTGGACATAGCCGTGGATCAGAAGAATGCCGACATTGTGACACTGTAAGAACAACTGCACAACTGAACAACATACAATTGCAATTTTCAATATTTTACAGTCTTCGTCTGACGCGACTTAACGATGAGATTGGCCTGAACGACGAATACAATGGGGAGGATGAGACGTACAAGGATGTGATGAAGGACTTCTCGAACTTTGCCGCCAGTCAGCCGCGCATGCTGCGTCAGCGCAACGACTCAAACACACTGGAATCGCAGCGCAGCTCTCTGACCAACTCCGACTAGCAGAGGGCTAGTACGGGTGCTAGTACACCGACGCCGACGCGTCTAAAAAGTTGAAAACTTACTCGTTATTATGGATATTGTATGGATTACTTAGTTAGGGCGAATATTGGATTGTTATTGGCTTTATAGGGCGCATAACGCACTACGCATACCAACTGTTAAACGGTTTCGATGTCTTCTCAATTGTCAGCAACTCAATGGATGTCGTTTTCTGTAGGCAATCTCTCACTCGAATGTCGCTTCCAATTAAAAGTACGATTACACACTTTCACTGCATTTTGCAAACATATATCTAATATAAACATTTGATTTCTGTTCCGAAGCATTTCAAATCCGTTGTTAGCTTAAACTTAAACTTATACGTACGTATTTATAGAGTAAAATGATCATTAAAAATACATGTATTTGCCTATATCGTATTGTACATCATCTTATGTGGTATTTATTACACGATATTTTATATTGTAACTATACTAAATGTATGTACTATGTCTAGCTAGAAATTATGTATTGTATTGTGTGTCGTGTCATGATGTTTCTCGGTGTTACAGAGCTGTTTCAATGCTTGCATGTTATCAAAGCAATCCGATATATATGTTGATGATATTTGGTGCCAACTGTTGTGAGCATCCCCC